>NC_137869.1:35606531-36296187 GCF_963924005.1 Protomyctophum bolini
GAGGAAGAGCTGTGGGTGGGGGAGCGTGATGGTGAAGAGAGGGGAAAAAAGGGAGGCAATTAGAGATGGAAAAGAAGGGGTTCAAGGGGACAGAATAAGTCAAAGGCAGATAAAGGAGGAAGAGGATGGGGAAGTGACAACGAGAGAAACACTAATAGGATGACAGAAGAGAGACAGAGGCAGCAAGAGAGACAAAGAAAGATGAAGATGAGGAAAGGAGTGTGACAAAAAGAGAGAGAGAGAGAGATTTGGTACAGAGAGAGTGGAAGTACAAATGAGAACATCTTAAGGGAAACGGAGAGAGAAAAGGATAGAAAACCCACAGTAAAGACAAATCTATTGTACACGTGTTTGCACGACACGCGCTTACTGAAATTAACACGTTTCCAAGCCACTGTAACAACGTGACACATTGTGAGCGTGAAAATCTGCTATTTTTGGCGAGCATACGAGTCAAAGACAATTACAGGAAGAACAAGAAGGAAAATGGAAGAGCGCTATAGATGGGATTGTGCCACGGTGTTACAAAGGGAGTCTGTAAATTAACCACTTGAACCCCAGCATCCCTATTATGGGGGGAACAGAAAATAGCAGATCTAAGTCGTAGCTTGGCTATATTTGACAGGGATTTGACGTAGACTAAAAAGAATACGGAAAAAAACAAACATACCATTGCCAGTCAGGTGTGTTTCACTAAGACCAGAGAGGATTGAAGTGGTTATATTTATGGACCATGTTCCACGTCAGCAAACTCATATTTATCTGAAGCAGTGCATGGTTTTCAACCCTGTTCCTATCAAACGTCCATTATATATTCCGCATTTGAGCCACAGACCACCATTTCTTTTTAACCTCTCAGACCCATAACTTTGAATATTTTGTAGCCTTGCGTTGCGATACTAATATACCACGTACTGCGCTGCACTGCCTGGGGGGGAATATGCAGTGCAGGCAGATGAAGGCTGGCTGCACCAGGCTAGTATTGATGTGTGGTATACCATAGGAGAAAAATAACAACTAGAAAACAGTTCCCTACGGAAACTGCGTGGGCTCGCCAAAAGACGCAATGTATATAATGTACAGTAGAAAATGTATTAAAGCTGAAGGAAAAGTAAAAAAAAAAGAATGTATAAAAAATTGTAAAAAGAATAAGCATAAATAATAAGTAAAAAAAAAAGTTAAGTTTTTTCTTAATAAGTTAAAAAAAAAAAAAGTTAAAGTTTTTTCTTAATAAGTAAAAAAAAAAAAAGTTAAAGTTTTTTTTTAATAAGTAAAAAAAAAAAGTTAAAGTTTTTTGCTTTTTTTAAGTTTTCATTTTTTTCAAAAAATTACTTTTTTTTCAAAATAATACTTTTTTTTCAAAATAATACTTTTTTTCAAAATAATACTTTTTTTTCAAAATAATACTTTTTTTTCAAAATAATACTTTTTTTCAAAAAAATACTTTTTTTGGAAAAAATACTTTTTTTGGAAAAAATACTTTTTTTCATTTTTTTGCATGCGTGCGTGCGTGCGTGCGTGCGTGCGTGAGCTGTGTAAAGGCCAGCCAATAGGAAGACATGGTGTGTGTGTGTGCGTGTGTGCGTGCTCTTGCGAGAGCTGTGTAAAGGCCAGCCAATTGCACAAATAGCAGACCTACAAGCTCACAAGGTATCACAGAGCAACTCATTGAGATCTTGTAACTTTAATGTCAGCCCTGTAATTAAGCCCTTATATGTCTCAGCTGTGGAAGTAAAAGACTTCCAAGTTCTATGCCAGTACTATGACTGGGAGATTAGAATGGTTCTGAATGGGGGAAAACTATGCCCGAACAAATTGCTCTATCGCAAAAAGTAAAAGTCGAATGCAAATATTTTTTTCGCTGTGAGTGGCCTGAGATATTGACGTACACCATGTGCGATTGTGGTGTTGGTACGATTGAAAATGTGGTTATAAGAGCGAGTTAAGAATTGTCTGCGCGATAATATCCTCGTAAGAATTATACAATGGAGGTCAATGAGCAGATTTACTGTTTTTGTGTCACTTAAAAGGCCGTAGTTCACATTCTGTATGTCTCTGTACTTTGGTGGTCACATTGTGTGAAAGAGGACATGTGTGGCTACAAAATGACCAAAGAACATGCGTGTAAAATGAATACTTTGGCCGGGACGACAATTTGTTTGGTAAATTTTCAAGGAAAGAATTTCAGTCTCCACACTCTAGTCAAAGAAGGCCCGCACTCTAAAATGGCACTAATTACGCGAAACGGCCTGCGATTGAACTGCGATTTCGGAAAAACCGTTTAACGTATTCGAATACGGTTTGAACCACGAAAAAGTCCAGAGTCGTGTGAGCGTTCTAAAGTTTAAATCACGTTTCTACGACAAAGTATGCCAGAGTAATGAGGCTGCAAAAGTGAGGTTGATTTAGAGATAAATCCCATACAAAGTCAATGGCAGGAAAAAACTATAAATAAAGTTAAATATTTTAAAAAGTATAAACTTTTTCAAAAAAACTTTTTCACCAATGAAAGTTCAAAGATAGATGAACATTATAAAGTTTGAATGAAGTTTCAAAGTGAAAGTATGACGGAGTAATAAGAGCTCAAAAACGTTAACTGTGAAAAATGGGACCTTTCTTCCATCGACTCTCATTATAAAGGATGTAAAAAAAAGTTAAAAAGTTAAAAAGTATAAAAAGTATAAAACTTTGTAAAAAGTTGTATGCAAGCAAGCATAACTGCAAAGAGCTGAACAGTTTGAAGTTTGAACTAAAATTCTAGCATAAAGTATGTGGAAGTAGTAGGTGACCGAAAAAAGTGGCGGAAATTGGAATAAATAAATAAATATAAACTGGGGATACCTATTGTGTGCTCGCTGTGGCGAGCCCACAATTATTCTACAGTACCTTCTGTAATTGTGTAGACTTCTTGTAAATATTAAGTAATGCAGATCTTTAACAATATCATTTAACTCTTGAGAGTGTAAAATTAAACCTAATGGAAGCAACAGCTTAATTGATTACTATTATATTTTATTCATAAACTACTATGAACTAGTATTTAATTTGTAGCGCTGATCTTTGATTTGGCCTTGTATATATTTCCCTCTAGGTGTTTGTACTGCACTTGTATGAGTGGTTTTGGATTTGTAAATAAAACCAAAGAGGGGCTTATCTCTCTATGGATAACCATATTTTTTCCAGACCTTTATGTCAGAGCACGCACTCACGCACGCACGCACGCAAATGGCAATAAGCAATTAATAGATTTTATTAGCAGTGAATTGATGTTCCAGTTCTATTTCAAGCTTCTGCCGCAGTGAGAGACAGATAAGTTCCGTCATTAGTGTGTGAGCCTGAAATATTCAACAGGAGGTAAGCGGGGGCCGGAGAGAGCGAGAGCGAGAGCGAGAGCGAGAGAGAGAGAGAGAGAGAGAGAGAGAGAGAGAGAGAGAGACTATTGCTTAAATTGCTGTGCTGTGATGCAGGGCTTCACTGATGAACCATGGGGGACAACAGACCAAATAAGACATGAGTAAAGCATGAGGTAATCAAGGGGAATCCCTCTGGAAGGATCATTTGCAGACAAACTACTGTACATCCACAACAACATAATATATGCAGACAATGTTGACATCAGGCCTGGCTTGTTCTGAGTTATTTTGTGTGATATGCTCTCTATCTGTACATCTGTAATGCACGTAACTCGAGAACCAATTCGCCCCACCGACTTCAAATTCAACACATACGTTCGACACCGCAGGGAATGCAGTGCCCGGTGTTGAGTCGGTCGGACCCACGGTTGTCCAGAACCGCCACAAAAGGCCTCTTGCCCAGGCTCTGGACCTGATCTCCATATGGAGCTGTCCTGTTCTGACATCATTCTAACATCTGCATAGACTCCATATTTGGGCATGCCTGACAAAGAACTCCAACTTGCATCGGTCCAAGTAGGTCAGAGCCCAATGGGCACTGCTCTAGAGGCTCTGCAGGGCCCCTGCACAGGCTCTGGACAGGGCCCGATTTAGCCAATTGATCACTCCTGACCACCCCTAGATCTCCATATATGCAGCTGGCCTGTTCTGACATCTGCATAGACTCCATATTTGGCCAGATAAATAACTCCATATATGGGCATAAAAGGGACACAGACATAACTGTGGTGGGGCATGCATCTCCAAGAATGCCAGTGCCCAACGGGCACTGCTCTAGTTCTGTCTAAATAAGAAACCAGAGAGAGAGTGCACCAGGATTCTGTTGGGGTTCATTTGTTCAAGTTTATTCACGGTTGTTTGATTAAAGGAAGTGAGCCTATGTGTATTTCTGTGTTTTATAGTTGTAGACTGAATATTGATAGACAGTGACTCTGACCGTTGCCGTATAATGTCTAGAACATGTGCATATATTATTGTGAAAGATATCCCCCAAATGTAAATTATTAATTTATCATTACTAGTCCTTACCCGTTCTGAATATATGAACAGCAAATGATGTTCAGTGTGGGTAATGTGATGTAATTGCGAATGCAGTGAGCACTTACTATGAGACCTAGCAGATCATGTCTGTGTGTGTGTCTGTCTGTCTGTCCGTGTGTCTGTCCCGCTATCCAAATATGGAGTGTGTTGCATCAGCAATCACTCAGCTCCATATATGGGCACAAAAGGGGCCAGGTCCACTCAGCTCCCGCTTCCCGCGTTCGTGCGTCTTACTCTTACTCGTAGAGTACTGATAGGGGGGGAATTGTTTACAGATGGTCTTGGAAGTTGGGTTGGGCACAAAAGTAGGCTAAATTATGATCCAACAGATATAAAAGTGCACAGTATTGTAACTGTTGCCAAGGCAATGCCCCGTCCGGGTGGAGTTAAACCCTGTTGTTGTTGCGTGCTAGGTAGGCGGTTAAGAAAACGTCTTCATTTGGCCACCCCGAGTCCCCGACAGATAAGTATTCCGTTATGATGGAGCTGTTCAGTGTGTCACTGAGATGAGTTGTTTTTGACGCAAATTAATGTAATTAAGATGATTGTTAGAATGTTTGGTGTGTGTACTGCAGGACAGATTGAGGTTGGAGGACAGGGCTGCACGGCGCTAGGTTCCGTGAGGCTGTCCGTGCGTTGTGGTGTTGTGAGGAGGTGCTCTAGGCGAGCAGCTGTCTTGCTCTATGCTAGGGAAGGGACAGACTGACTGACAGACAGCGTTTCTTGAATTTAATAATGATTATTTTAATAATTATTATAAATGTGCATAAAATTTGCCTAAAACTTTTGGCAGGGGGCGCATATGTTGGTCCAAAGTACTACACCCGTGGCTCCTGACATGCGTTGCCAGTTACATACGTGGCAGGTTAAGACTCACCCGTGACTCCCGACATGTGTTGCCGGTTAAAACTGTGGCTTCCCTGTGAGATTAGGGTTTGGGGTATTATTGGGGTATAGAGGGTGTCGGACTAATGCCTGTGGGACTGTAAATACGTCTGACCAAACACATGCACCTCACTGGCAGTACAGCTGTATGGGATCTCGCTCTTCCTCACCGCACTAGGTTGTGCCGGTCACCAGTCATTCCATTATACCTGAGGTGTAAATCTATCTATTTTACATAGTCCACCTAAGAAAAAAATTACCATACGGTACATCCTGACAGAACTGTCCTACGGTCAACGTCAATTATGGCAATTTCAATCACGTTACAAAAGATCATACAGCTCCAAACACAGTTCAACATTTTAACTATACAAACAAAAGCAGAAATTAAGTTGCTTAAGACTTTAAGCCATGAGTCAAAATGTGTTTCTGGCTCAGCAAACCAGAGCCACATCTGCGTCCAGTCTTATTCCTATAGTATTAAATCGGTGTTGTTTACTGATCCAAAAATCATGAATTAAACATTTGCCAAATTTGACTCTGACATGTACTTCTGATTGCACTCAAGCCAGCTCAAACAGGGACGTGCAGAGGGATTTGGAGAGGCAGGGGCTCTACTTTTTTCTTTTCTTTTTACATTACTACCCAGATTTAGAGGAATACCTCATTTTAAATGAACATATGATTATACTGAATATACTGTCACTGATGATCTATGTATGAGCAATTTGCGATGCGACGCATTGTGAGCTTGTAGATCGGCTATTTTCAAATGACTGAAATGTATATGGAGCTGAAGTGGCTAATGTATGTTTTTTAATAATACTATATCTACAAATGTACAAAGTAACTAGTAACTAATGTTTTCAAATAAATATAGTGGAGGTAAAGTACAATATTTGGATCCGAGATGTAGTGGAGTAGAAGCCTATAGCGAGCAGTCCTTTTACCTGAGGTATCCAAAGTATATGTCATCATGCTGGCTTAGCCTTACGCAACCAATAACAACAAACATGTCAAGCTCAACACAAGTGTGTTTGAAAGCTTATTTTAGATATCTTGAGAAACATCCATCTTTACACTTGCTCTATAAAAGGCACAGCCTTGCTGGAAGGAAGAAACGTCAAGCTATAGCGCTCCCACTTCCCATGAGGGCTGCCCTTGTTCACGGAAGAGTTGGAGGGTGGTGTGTGTTTTATGCTGCCTTAAAACACTTCCAACATATAAAAGGACAAAAACACATGCAACTAGAAAAGAGTTCCACAGGGCTCATACATATCTCGGCCAGGCTGGGTTGCCTTCTCGCGGCATGAAGTGAAAGCGGGTGTGGAGCTGTGCCCTATCGAGGCCCCTCGATATACAAAGTATTTGTGGCATTTTTCGCATTTAGTAGTTAATCGTACAGTCAATTTGGGATGAAATGTGAATTATCTTGATTACATGACTTCAGAGACAATGGGCTGTATTTTGCGTGTCTTAAGTACCAGGTCTTATTACTTAACTTAAGACCTGGAGGCCATTTGGCTATTCTGAGTGGCCAAAGAGCATTGACCACGCCTCCAGGTCTTAAGTTAAGTAATAAGACCTGGTACTTAAGACACGCAAAATACAGCCCAATGTCTATAATAACTGATTTGAGTGAGTTTTATACCAAATCTGTAAGTGTGTGTTTTGAAGAAATGAACATCATGAAACAAGGAATCCAGTGATTATTATAGTTCAAGATTATAGTCCAAAACCTGACAACCTGATGCGAAGCGTCACATTGCGAGCTTGTAGATCTGCTATTTTCACTAGTTTGGGTCCTGGGCAAACATCTAATCTCTCTTTTGGTTCACAAACTAAAAATTCTAGAGTTTCCAGAGAATAAATCTGGAAACCCACTCATTCAGTTATTTTGCCTCCAGAGGTACCGTCTCTGTTTTGTGTAGAAACAGCAACTCGGTTTGGCTCCTCCCTTTTCTTAGTCTACTTCCTCCTGGGTGTTTCTTTGTTCATTCCTACTAACAACAACATTATATGTTTAGGGCAGTGGAACTGCGGTTATCAAAACGTGCCCACAGCTCACCGGTCCTTCTGAGGTGCCAGCCGACGGGATGAATACTAATAAATTAAAAAAGAAAACTGTATAGCCGCCAATGCCAAAAGTTTTATTGTGGACCCAGAGACGTGACCGTTGTTTCGGACAGACAAGCTGCCTTCATCAGGGTGCAAGAAGAATGGTATGTGTGACATAGAATACCCGGATGGCACCCAATGGTGATCAGCGGGGAGTGACACTCAATCAGCCCTTTGGTAGTGGAAAATTAGAGCAGTGTAGTGCAGGGTGATGACAACTTCTGCAGTCTGGGATAGCAGAATGCAACCCCCCCCCCCCCCCCCCCGGCGCGCACACACACACACACACACACACACACACACACACACACACATGTCACACACACACACACACACACACACGTGTTTGTATGGCACAGTGAGCTGTTTGCCCCCTGCATTGCGCTGCTGTCTTCTTGTACACAGGTGATGTCCTTGGTGAATTATTTGCATCACCAGATGGCTTCCTTATCAATAATTCATCATGTTTAGAATATACTTATTCTCACTCTTTTGCATCCGATGCTCCTTTGGAATACTTTGTCCCCAAAACCCTTGAAGTTTTGACGTAAATTAACTTTTGAACGTGCCATTTACAGTCACAAGGTGGTTTATTGTTCTGGGCTTGATGCAGGGCTCAGTCAATATTGAATTCATGACATTCTATTTTTAAGTATTTCATAGTCTAGTACTTTTTGTATTTTTGATGAATCTGTCATGGTTAAAATAGTAGTTTTGAAAATGTAGTTTGAAGTTACATGGGGGCATGTCTGATAAAGCGAATATATCAACAATCTAGTAAATACTGAATCTAGCAACGTAAAAGTGCTGAGGGTGTTCACAAAAGCCAGAGTAGACGATAAATTGAGCCCACTTTTTTTTAAGGGAAATATCCCTTTAAATTGGACAAATTATTCTATTATTATCTGGCTTAATCTGTTCATGCCTCGATGATGCCCTTGATTTATGGCGGGCGGATTAGAGCAAAGCGGTTCGCAGGTCACACATAAGATTTCACTGCCCTCACTAGAAAACACACAATGGCAAGACTAAATAGATCACCTGTCCTGACAAGACGGCCCGCAGTTATTTAGCAACATTCACGAATCTCACGCACGGCTGTCGGGACTCGGGAGATCTAACGCGAGACAAAGGGAACTCTGGGAATAAAAAAGAGAGAGAGAGCACTGGAAATACTACTCTCTCACTTGGAACACATGCAGCCTCTGGTCTCCTAGGCAACAAGCCAGGTTTTCCCGCTGCAAAAAACGAGGAAGCCCATTGGTTGGTTTGGGTGCGAGAGCTCTCTGCAGCATTCCCATGGCAACCAGGCCTGCGTGTGGTTTCTGGGAAACCATGGCGTTTTTGTTTTTTTCCTGCTGGTTTTTTTGCACTACGGTCGGACTATACCCGATATACCTGATAATATACTCTTATGTTACCACTCTAAATTTGCTTTCCTCGCTTTGACACACACATGCTCATATTCACGTATATCGCATGTACAGTACATCCCTCTCTGTCTCTCTCTCCACAGTCACTCACGCACGCACAGTCGCACACACACAATTTTTACACTTGCTTGATTTTTTTCCACCCATAATTGAGAAACATTTACCTGTTCGTGTTCACTGATGTCTACAAATGCATTACTTAATTTCTTGCCAGATTGAGGTCAAGCTGTGTTAAACCAATAGATGTCTGGTCCTCCCATTCATTTCATACTGTGTACCATTTTCAATTAAAACAAAAGAAAAACACGTCCAGTCTGCAAGGACTATGACGGTCGTATGACCTGAATCCATTAAGACCTGACGCCGATTCAACAAGTGTCTTCTAAAATCAGTTTTCTGGATAAACCTATATGTTTGATATAATCAGTGGTTCTCTAACTTCTTCATGTCAGCTAATGATATGTACTGTATGTGGTTGCGGATCCAAATATTTGAGATAAAGACGTTCGCTTTAAAAAATTATAATATATTCAAAGATTTGCACACACTTTCACGATTTCTTCAAAAAATAGCAGACCCTTACAGGTCCATTTGGTTTGATTTAGCCTGGCCTATAGGGGCCTAGAGGGGCCTAGAGGGGCGGGCGCATGGAGCTTGCAATGCGCTGGAGAATATTGGTTCACCGATCTGACAGAACGCCAACGTAAAATAAAAGCCTGGGTACAGAGGCTAGGTTTGATTGTACGCTCTCAAGACTTAAATTATTGTACTTGAGTAAAACTATCAATATACTGCAATATAGAAATACTTTCATAATTTACTTGAGTAACAGTACAAAAAGTATTTGTATCAAAATGTACTTAAAGTACCAAAAGTAGAAAGTACTCTTTATGCAGAATTTGTCCTATTTCAAGTATAAAAATCGTTTGAAAATAGCCGATCTACAAGCTCACAATGCTTGTAGACCATTTTCAAATAGCCGAAATGTATATAGAGCTGAAGTGGGTAATATATGTTTTGTAATAATAATCAAAGTAACTAGTAGCTAATGTTTTCAAATGAGTGTAGTGGAGTAAAAGCACAATATTTGCCTCTGAGATGTAGTGAAGTATCGTACTTAAGTAAATGTACTTTCTTTATTTACTTAAGTACATTTACTCCACCACTGCGGACATTGGTTTGAACGTCTGCTGGAATCACACCCACGCGATTTGAAAACATACAGTAGGCTACTGTACAGCTTCGATCATAACAATGTGAATGACATTAATGCAGCACAGTATTCATACGCACGGAGAGAGCTGGGGCGAAGCATGACAAACAAGTCATCCACACAACGACCCTATATAGCCAGTAGTGTCTCTCAATTTACAATTACAATGTATTTAGGCATTCAGCAGACGCTCTTAATCCAGAGCGATTTACAGTAAGCAAGAACAAAAACATGGTAATGCATCATACATATAAAAGATCACACCTCTGTGAAGTGAGGGGCGTTCTTATCATCGTGCATCATCATGACGTAACATGTCTATTTGCTCAGACACTATGACGTAAAGTTGTCCATTCATTGTCAATGGGAATTTAATGTTCGTGTAAGACGGAAATCTACACTAATAGCTGAATATACTGTAGGAGGGGCTAGTGCCCCTCAAAAATAGTCATCATGAATCATATGTAAGCTAAGTACCTATAACAGTGGAATATCTATATAATGAAACTATGCGTATATACTATAGAGTGCTATATATATGTCTACATAAAATGCTATCAAAGTTACATTAAATTGAGCCTTATTTGCATATGCCTGTAAGGTCGTCGAGGCTAGGGCAAGTGCCACAGCTAGTGTTACGGGCTAAGTGGGTCTGCAGTTCTGATTACAATGGGAAGTGCATGCCAGTTTTGGAGCCAGAAGAGAGAAGAGTTTGGGACGTGTGGAGCGTTGTCCCAGCATTTTGAGCCCTGACTCACACCTTCGCAAACCGATTGATGTATGCTTGTTGTATAGGGTGTGATACATCTTGCCCCAATGCATTTCCAATGGGAGTCACATGGTTTGACACATTTGTGTTGTATGAGGGGGAGGGGGGCAGTCAAGCCATAGGAACAGCTTGTACTCCTTGTAGTCCAACATTTTGTATCAAACCATGTGACTTCCATTGGAAATGCATTGGGGCGGCCATGACACTTACCTGTACATCTTGCTTACATCTAGCATGCATCAATGTTATATACTAGATCAAAAGGTGTGAGTGAGGCCTTAGGCCTCTACGTTGTAGATTATTAATATTACAAAACATACATTAACCACTTGTGACTTCAGCCATAAGGTCTAAATACATTTCGGCAATTTGAAAATATCGGCTATTTTCAAAGGATTTGTAAACTTAAAAATCACACCTGTGTGAACCAAGTGGTGCAACTCCCCCCTCTCTCTCTCTCTCTCATTAGAGACACAGCACTACCCCTCTCTCTGTTTCTGGCGCCCCCTACTGGTATAAATGAGTAACATACTCGTGCTCATAGACACAGGTACACAGGTACACGGACAAAGCTGGATGTAGAAGTGGTTGCACCACTTAAAAAATGTGACAATGGGATACTTTTACTCGTATAAGTAAAGCACATTTCTGAGGTCTGCCCCTCATGGTGATAGTCAGATATGTCGACTTCAACATCTAGGCTGTGTCTGCTGTCAACACAGCCCGCCGGATAGCAACCATGATGTCACTCTAAAAGCCTGATGCCTTGTTTGATAGCAAAACGACGCAGCACACGAGTCGACACAGTACAGTAGCTTGCATTGGTTATGCCTTGATGTGATGTGAGTAGTGGTACACAATGTATTCCACAACAATGTACTTTGAGTGAACACGCACACACGCAGTTACGCACGCACGCACACCAGAGGTAGACAGGGGCGTCTTTGATCATCACAGCAAATGGTTGATGGTTCCTATGCCAACAGGCAAGATGGCAGCTTTGAACTAGATTGTTAGTTTCTGACTGATGCAACATTTACCGAAAAGAAATTGACTCCACACACGCACGCACGCACAATGCAGAGCTGTGCTGTGCCGTGTTGCTGGCTTTCCTGATGAATTTTCCAATAGGTTGGCAGCATAGTATTTAGGTCACCTCTTTTTGGAGGAAAGAAAGGAGGAGGGGGAAGATTGAGAGAAGGAGCATCCCCCCAGTAATGCATGTCATCGACTTGTTGCCACACACACACACACACACACACACACACACACACACACGCACACACACACACACACACACACACACACACACACACACACACACACACACACTCGCTGTCAGGCAGGGACCTTGTATCTCAATGTTTTTTCTTTTTCCTTTTCATAAATCGAATGCCCTTCTTCATCATACAAGAGTGTCGCACAAACATAGTGAAAACAGAAGATCTACAAGCGGTCAAGCGCGCGAGCATTGTGAGCTATTTTCACAAACTAATTTCACGACTAATAAAAGATGGTTTTGGACACAGGCTGCCTGTATATACGAGGTTTCTCCGCCACGGCAGCAACAATATTAAAGATATCCATGATGGGTTCATTGATGCTATCTTTCCCCAGCGGAGTCTCTGAAGGTAAACAGACGAGGTCATGGGGGAAAATATTTACGAGGCATGTCTCCCGGTGGTGTGTATAAAGTAACTAAGTACATTTACTTATAAGTACCCTGCTTAAGTATTTTTAGGTATTTGTACTTTACTTGAGTATTTCCAATTACCAGTACTTTTACTTCTACTGCATTACATCTCAGAGGCAAATATTATTTGCTATTTTACTTTTTACTCCAGTACATTTATTTGAAACCTTTGATTAGTTACTTTGGAGATTTAGATTATTATTACAAAACATGCATTAACCTGTACTTCAGCCCTATACATTTCGGCCATTTGAAAATAGCCGATCTACAAGCTCACAATGCATCGCGATGCGCCGCATTGTGAGCTGGTAGGGCGGCTATTTTCAAAAAGATGTTTTAAAACATTTGAAAACTTGAAATGGGACATTCTGTATAATGAGTACTTTGTACTTTTGGTACTTTAAGTACATTTTGATACCAACACTTTTACTCAAGTACATTTTGAATTCCGGACTTTTACTTGTAATGGAGTAGCCTATAGTTCCACATTGAGTATTGATGCTTGTACTTAGGTAAAACACGCGGTACCTTTTCCACCACGTTAACAGACGTCTCCTAATTTGGCCATGTATGTATAGCTCATCTCCGCTGTGCTCTCCATTCTGCTCTCCACAATGATAACAATGGTAATGATTCCCGGGCACGGCACGGCTGCGGCTCACCGCCCCAAGAGATGGTCAAATGCGGAGAACAAATTTCACTGCGGTAAAGTGTGTGACAAATCGTACGACTTTGATCTTTGACATCATCTCCTATCCTCTCCACATTTAGAGGATTCGAATGCCATCAATGCATTAAAAAGGGACAACATCACGTTTAATCAGAGTATTGAATGCTCCAGGAGTTGACGCGTCTATACTGACCTACCGGAAACCGTCTCCAGCGCCACGGTGACTATACCGCCGATAGCAGGCGAACGGCCGCTAGTCGTGAAGTGGGCGGAGGAACGTCGCTCGAAAAGATACAAATAATTAATCTTTTCACCTGATGCTCGCCCGCTGTTAAAACACACTGTAACACTAAATCTAACCATAACATGACCCTAACCTCGGTCATGTAAGTCCCCTAACCTTTTTAACCAGCCACGTTAAGTCCCCTAACCGTATATCAGTCTTAAGTTAACCCTTAACCGGCCACGTAGTCAGTTGACGACACGCATCGTGGTTGGTATAGCCATGACCAACCGCACAGAATGCAGCCTATACTGAGATCTTGGTAAGTGAGTGGACGGCTACTGAGAGCATTGAATGCTCTGATTAAACGTCATTTTGTCCCTTTCAATGCATTGTGGCATTCGAAACGGGTGCTCCACATTGTCTCCTATATGTCCTCTCCACACTATCTCCTATCCTCTCCAACAACATGACCTACATTGCTTCTTTATGTCTGGGGCCCTTTGAACCCTCTCTTCCTGCTTCTTTTCCTAATTCTCCACTCTCCCTCTCTCTCTCTATTCCACACCAATCCTTTTAGCCCTTTGACAATCCCCCCCGCCCCCTTCCCCCTCCCTCCCTCCCACAAGCACACGCACACTCACGCACACACACACACGCACACACATGCACGCATGCACGCGCAGACACACACACGTGATCCACCAGAGTGGGGTGGGGTCTGCTGGGGTCAGTAAGTCCAGTTGAAGAGCTGTGAAGGGAGGGGTTTTAAAATAGAACGCCACCAAACTATAAGCCCTACAGTATACCTTGCTTTGTTGCTTCAAAACATGACCAGAAAACTGCAAGTTGTGTGTGTGTGTGTGTGTGTGTGTGTGTGTGTGTGTGTGTGTGTGTGTGTGTGCGTCATACAGCTTCTTTCTTGTTATGTATACAGTACCCCCTCATGGACAAACAGAATAATGTCCAGTCCTCTTGACAAATGCAACTCCACACTGCCCCCTGCACATGGAATAAAGGTACAGCAGCCAGGGTCCACTTGCTTCAATGGAAGGAACTGTTCCTGAGTGTATTCTACTCCCCTAGTGGTGAGTGACAGCACTAGTCAGTGGTAGAAAAAGTACTCAAATGTTTGCATTGTACTGATAAAATATAGAAATAGTAAAAGGTTTGGAATTCAACATGAACTTGAGTAAAAATACATATTGAAAACTTTTGGTAATTTATTCGTCTACTCAGGCTTATGTGAACACCACAGACAGTTTTTCATTTGCTTGATTCAGTATTTAGATTTTTGATATTCATTTTAGCTGCCCCGTCCCCTCCCTATACAAACCCTTTTTTCTGGTGAGGGGCTAGTGGTTTTTCATTTACTGTTTTCATTTATTTTTAATATTGTTTTGGAAAAGAATAATTATTAAAATTAAATGAAAACAGTAACTGAAAAAACATGGCCCCCTCACGCATTAGGAGGGCAGTATCAGTCACAATTGTTTTAGATGAATCTATTAGGGCTAAAATGGACTGTAACGCTCCACATCGTCGGCTCTGTGCCGTCAAACAAATGCTGTTTTGACAAAAATTCCAACTAACCCTAACCCTAACCTTAACCTCAGTAAAACTATACCTAAACCTAACCGTAACCTCAGTAAAACTATACCTAAACCTAACCCTAACCCTAACCTTAACCTCAGTAAAAACTATACCTAAACCTAACCTCAGTAAAACTATACCTAAACCTAACCTCAGTAAAACTAAACGCAGTGGCATGGGGGCGTTTCCAAGAACCCGGAAGAATGACGGAATCCGCGGAAGATCCGCTCCTCGTGTCTCTACAGGGGGGCATCTTTGTTTGTTGTTGGTGCTGCTGCATAATTGTAGCCTACTGTACTTGTAGCCTTTTTCAAGCATCACTTTGTTAATAGTAGACTATTTGTTATACTGTACATAGGGGGGGTTTGAAGAATTAAGTGCGCCCTTTGGAAAAAAGTATTCCCCCCTGCTGATTTGTGCCTGCAGACGGCACTGAGCTAAAATTAATATCAAATATCTAAATACTGAATGAAGCAAAAACCGTCCGGGGTGTTCACATAAGCCTGAGTAGACGATGGAATGGGCAAAAGGCCATGTTGGCCATGTTTCTCTGGTCGGTGCTGCTATATTTTCAGGCCGCAAAGTGTTGATTGTGTCATTCATTTAAAAGAGTACCATGTGAATCTGTCTCACAAAGACCCGCACAAGGTGCCTCAAAAAGAACCGGAGACGTGGTTGGGAACATTGCTGAGCATATTTTTCAATGATGCATTTCTGTAATCCGGTCAAAACAAACAGATGTTTGTTTCTGGCCCTGACCACAGATCTACAGGGAAAACACAGAACACACGCAGTCACCACCACTAGTGTTGGGCTCATTACACAGTATATTAAATATTCTCCGCTGGTTGTGTTTAGTTGGATTATGAGCCAAATATCCCCGGTCAGAGCGATTGTGACACCAGAGTAACTTATCAACAATGTGGCAGTTTATTTCCATTAAGCCTTGGTTTATTGGTCAAGGCTGCAGAGAAGTGAGGTGTTGTAGGGTACTCAGTGAGAGCTGCATGTTCTGCATGTTGCCTGTGTGAAGGCTGGAGACTGAGTGAGGAGTGTGGGGTGAGTTGCTGCTTATATATGGCACACGCACACCTAAACGGTGATTGGCTAGTGAGTTGAGTGGTGTGATGGCAAACAGGTGCCTCATTATGGGTGCAGGGAATGGGGAATGTCCACCAGAGGCTGCCATTCTGACAGCATGCAGATCATTCACAACACAGTACATGAAATTACACTAGAGGTTCAGGCCGCTACGTGGCCCTCACATATAGGGCTATATCTTGCGCCACCCCTTAACCCTTATCCCTAAACTTATTTGCCATTTTTTACTATTTAAACAAAACTTTTAAAATAGTTCAAATAGCTGATCCAAAAGCTCACAACATGTAGATTTTTGTTCGGCTAGTTGAACTATTTTAAAAGGATTTTCAAATCATTTTTATAGCCCCTAGAGTTTAGCTCTAGCTCTCACCTACGCTGCACCGCCAATCCGACCGATATGTCTGAGTCATTGTGTAGGGCAGGGGGGTCTGCAACCTTTTTGAAATGAAGTGCCATGTTTTCATTTTCTAGAGTCTGATGACACTACATAAAACATGTTTTGATTGCCCGGGAATATAACCTTTTCCCTTCTTGTTAAATATTTTCTTTCACATTGTTATAATGATCATTGGATCACCTATCTCCCAGACTGGTAGAACTACAAATCACAGCCTCCCCCCTCTCCACAAGGAGGGGCAGTGCAGCAAAGCATTATGGGCGTTGTATGAATTCAACAATCCAGTCAAATACACAGACTTCATTATTTTTCTGGCCATTGGGTGGAAATTTCTAATTGTGCTACTGTTATCTACTACAAATACTATTAACATTGATTTACTGTAGTTTCTTCCAGTGGTGAAATGTCCCTTTAAGTGGTTAATTGGTTTCTATGAGCTAGAGCAGTGGTTCCTAAAGTGTGGTCCAGGGACCCCCAGGGGTCCTTGAGGGAGTTCCAGGGGGTCCCCAGCTAAATGGTAGTTTGGAACCAAATGGATCCTCACAGGTCTGTAACTCTGTGAGTTAAATTAACATTGATTATACAATATAAATTGGGGGTCTCAGAAATAGAAATGCCATTAAATGGGGGACGGTAGCCTAATGCAGGTCCAACTGGGGGTACTTGAAATTAAATGGGTTGAGAATCACTGCTAGAGCCGTAAAAATCTTCTCTTATGCATGGGGGTCCCTGCTGTATCTTTTGAAATGGGGGTCCGCGGGTTAATACATGTCAATTTGGGGGTACATACTAGAGCTCCAAATAGGCTACAGTTGATATACCATGTATGAAACTAAACAAAACAAAAACACACCAGTGACATCAGGGAGAAACTAAAGTGCAAGCTAATCAAATTCTCCCAACTCCCCCCAACAGGAAAGTAAGCAAAGCCTTCACTTCCTTCAATTCTTCGTCCAAGTAGGTGCCGGTCCCACTTCAACCACAATGCTGTACCGGTCGCACTTCAACCACAGTTATGGAATGCTTGTACTAATATGTGTCTGCTGTCAGACAGACAGACAGACAGACAGAATTGGACATTGTTACAATGCAATTTCCTGAGTAATCTGCTTCTGCTTCATGATCTTAGGGGCTTTAAATCATTTTATAATAGTTTTGTCATTGCATCTCTTTGTCAAGTCGCATGACAGTAAACCTTTTCTTTTTGAAATACATAGCCTGGGTTGAAAATGTATGGACCAAAATAAATTGATAGTAAAATGTACACAATTTACAAAAAATTTAAGCGTGTCGGTGTATTAAGCTGCCCTTTAGACTCACAATGAAAGATGCGATGTATTAAAAGAGCGGTCCCAACAACACAACACAACAGCCCTGCATGTTTATTGAACATGCCGTCAGCTGACAGCTCTACTGCATGCACTGTGGCCTATATTCCACTAAAGGGAGACAGAGAATATACAATTGCCATCTGACATGGTAGAGCTTACATTTAGAATGGTACTGTAGACTAGACAGTATAGACAAATTCATCTTTTTAAAAGACCATGACCAAGACCATGGTGAGGAAAAGAGTGTGCCCACTCTTTCCTATTCTCGAGGATTCAAATCCAAGTGAGAGTAAATCTTTTTAATTTGCTTCTCAGACTCCTCTGTTGAAGCACATATGGTGCACTATTCAATAAGCTTTTCAGTAAAGCTTTTCTTGAAAATGTAGTTGAAAGCAGTACAATTATCTCAAGAACAGTCGACTTTATCCTATAAACTCCTGCCCGATATGTATAAGGAAGACACATTAAGGCAGTCATAAAGACAGTTTGAACGTCAAATTCAAATGACAAAATGCTACTTAAAAAATAAAAAAAATTGATTTTATAGAACATAATCCCCCCCCCCCCCCCCCCCCAACTTCTGAATAATCACTCTACTACAATATTAAATATTGTGGTTCTTCACTTAATTTATCTCAATTGTTCCTTACAACACGACCACCCCTCCAGAACACAGTGTACAGTAGGCACACATCCTCATCATCACCAACTCATTATTAGCACACGTGGTGACGGGGCAGTGTGGGAATGTGGTCAGTCTGCAACGCTTTGCTGCGCTGCTGGCAATGAAAAGCATCCTGAGAGCCCAGGCAGACACGCACACGCACACACGCACACACACACACACACACACACACACACACACACACACACAGCCTCGCCTATACGGGAAAGGAGGAAAAGTTACAACTCATGGACTGACAGTTGAGTTTCGTCAAAACATCAACCAGTGTTGCCATGCCTCAGCTAAGCTTGCAATGGGATCTAAAAATAAAAGAACAAACATGAGCGTGCATGCCAAGAAAGTTGTTGATTTCAGCAGAAATTAAGGTAAGATATTGATTTTCAATTTTGTATTTCATTTGGCAATATGGGACACGACACTGTGAATGCAGTAAATGTGAATGCAGTAAATGTGATTGCAGTAAATGTGATTCACATTTTCACATTATATTGTGGAGGCTGAAATTATTGAAAGTGCTTGATAATAATTTATATTAATAGACCATATCGTGCGATACATATTTGAGCTTTTCAGTGTGACCTTTTGGCATGAAAGTAAGTTCCCATGGTGATGCTCTTCTATCATGGTGTGATTGAGGAAAGAGAATATATTACTGAATACTCTGCAGAAGAAGTGGTTGTGTAAGAGGTGTAGCCAATCTCTGTTGAGGCTGAAGGTGACATGACCATAATGTGAGTAAGGGAGCAGGCATGTGTACACATAGAAATCGAAGGGGGGCTTCAGCCCCTGCCCTTTTAAAAACAACTGCCCTCTCCAGGTGCATGAATGCAGCATATACTATAACAAATGGCCTCCTCTCCTTTCCATGACATGCCCGAGAATTGCTTTTTTCTGAACTCTCCTGATCTTGAACGCAGCATTTTACGGTGAAAGACTTTGTTTACAAATCCATGTCATCGCAGCATCTCCAACGAGTGCGGGGTCGCGCACGGAAAATAGCAGATCTACAAGCTCTCAACGCGGCGCAGTGCGACGCGCTGAGTGGCCTATTACGGAATTTCAGCCACTGACTGCAAAAATTGCGGATACAAGCTCACAACGTGTCACGCTGCGACCCGTTGAGAGCTTGTAGATCCGATATTTGAGTCCATTGCCTCTGCAACACTCTCTGCAGGTCCCTGTAAGAGAGGCGTATTCCTACCAGTACACAGATAAGCACAACTGATGGGAACATCAGTTAAGAACTTCACAACATGTTCTCCTCAATGGCTAAATCTTCTTATTGCTGGGGTGGTGGACAGTAACTAAGTATATTTACTCACGTGCTGTACTTAAGTGCATGTACTTTTACTTTACTTGATTATGAAAATCTTTCTATACTTTTACATCTCAGAAGCAAATGTTGTATATTACATACTAGTTACTTTTCCGCTTTTGATTATCATTACGTTATCATTACGTTTATCATTATGATATTGCTACTTTTACTTAAGTAAAGAATATTAGTATTTCTTTCACCACCACTGCTTATTACTGTCGTCTGCTGCTATCCTATACTTTTCTTTCCTTTCCTCCTCTGCCCTCTCTCTCTCTCTCTCTCATTACCTCCTCCTCTTCTCCAGCCTTCCCTTCTTATCTCATTTCCTTTTCTGTCCATCAACACCTTTTGTGGGCCAATCCTCTTCCTCTCTTTCTCCTTCTGTATTCGCACCCACCCACCCGCGTGGGAGTGAGTGTGTGTGTGTGTGTGGGTGTGTCAATTTGGATCAGCCCATGGGAGGGGCCACCAACTTAAATGATTGACACCTAATTCAAAGTCATTAACTCTCCTCACAGTAGGACCTACTTAATACTTAATTCTATGTGTGTTTGTTTCTGCCAAACAAACACAAAATATCTCTTTCTTGGTCTGTCTGTCTGTCTGTCTGTCTGTCACACGCGCACACACACACACACACGCACACACACGTACACAAATACACACACACAGGGAAGGTGTGAAGTTAGTTATATATAAATTATTCCATAAATCAGTAGTTGTTGACTGACACTGACAGAGCATTCATTCATTCATGATCTCTGTGTCCTCAAGAGAACTCTACTGCAGGCAGCTGTGTGCCATATCGCCTCATCGTTGCTGCTGACACCAGAAACCTGACCGGAACGTTGTTCTTCATTAATTACAATTATTGTGTCTGCAGTGAAGACAGTGTAGTGTGCAGGACCTGCCTGGAAAGCAGACGAATCTGCCACAGAAAAAAAAAAGAAAAAAGAAGCTCCCTGGGGAGATTGGGTCTGGCACTCCAGACTCAGTTTGAATTACATTTCGCTGCCCCCCCATGCCATAAATCACTCAATAAACGCATCATCTGATGTACACCACCCACATTTGCGTCACACAATGTGAGGGACATCTAAACGGCAAACGCAGAGCCAAAAGTGATTTCACTTCCACCATAAGCGCGTCACAGATGGCTGCTACACAATGCTACACTGTTTGTTGCATGGACAGGATTTTCGTTCACGATTTATTTTTATTTTATTGCATAACGTTTTTCGCCTATTTATGTATATCATGAACGCAACATCCAATCATACCCAAATTAGAATCACACGTTGAAGGACCTCTATGCCCCAGCCCACAAAAAGTTGTCGTACAAACTCTATTTCCCCACGACTGACTCAGCCCTGGGTAGACAACCAGGCCTGGCGGAGATCGGCACACTTTTCTAGTTTAATTTATACAACAACAGTGCCCGTTGGGCGGTGATCAGGTGTGATCAATATCGTCTAATAAAGGGCGAGATTGTGCATCATTTTGATGTACTAAACACATTGTGATGTCAGAACAGACCAGCTCCATATATGGAGATCTAGGTGTGATCAGTGAACGTTGGGGGGTGATCAGGTGTGATCAATTGGTTAATAAAGGGCGAGGTCATGCATCATTGTGATGTCAAAACATCAGGTCAGCTCCATATATGAAGATCTAGGGGTGAGCTGGATTAGGGCCCTAGCTGTCCAGAGCCTGGGCAGAGGCTTTTGTGCTGGTTCTGGACAACTGTCGATCCGACGGCCTTGACACCGGGCACTGCACTCCCTGTGGTGGTGTGGAACGTGTGTGTCACATTTGAAGTCGGTAGGGCGAACGGTTCTCGAGTTACGTGGATTACACAGACGTACAGCCTGCCATCGGACCAGAGATTTATTAGCTCCTTTATAGCTACTAAATTAAAGACCCACTTTTATAGGAAAGCCTTTTTAAACCCATAAACAATGTAATTTTACTCTGCCTTGCTGTAAATTGATTGTTATGTAACACTGTTGTTTTTATATTGTTAAGCACTATATAAATAAAGTGTATTAGTACGTACACACAGAGATATATTAGGATTTATACATTTATATTCACTGAGCAACGTTTACTTGGCCATGCAGCTAATGAGACTGCAACTAGCCTGGCCCAGCCAGCGTGCGTTCTGGTCTAGAGGGGCGGGCGCGCTTGGAGCAAGCGCTGGAGAATATTGGTTCACCGATCAGAGCCAATACTTATTATTAATAATGCTGTATTACTTTAGCTTCATATTTGAAGCCAAGTTAGAGGCCATTGACTTCTAAATATACCTGACAAAACTATCTGCAACTCTCCTCTGCCGGGTCAGGTGGACAACTGTTGGACACGGACACACACACACACACACACACACACACACACACACACACACAGTATACCCCACAGACACATGCACACATGCCACCGAAATAACTTTCCAGAACGAGATCAATGACATCATGCCCAGACAGACTGGTGTGTGCGTGTGTGCGTGCGTGTGTGTAATGTATATGCGAGTGCTCTAACCCGGTCATAGCAGCCAACACCTGTGCTGTCAGCACGCATTTTCACCTGACGGTCGGTCAAGCCTTCCAGGAAAGCTGTGAAGCATTATGCATCAGACTGACACAGGTGGCTCACTGTTACATGTCCCTTAACTCACATCACACAAACCTTGTTTATGAGCGCGCACGAGCGTGTGTGTGTGTGTGTGTGCTCGCTGTGGAATGAAGAGAACAGAATTCCTTGCAACGCACACCGCTCCCTATGGTAACACATACACATTACACAGACTTACATACAGCATGCAGTACATACACACATGCTTACACAGCATGCAGTCTGCAAGTGTTTACTGTAGGCTACGTACAGCACAAGATCATTGAGGACCATTATGTACACTCATCATAACACACAAAGGATTTAGTGGTGTACAATATAATATATTGGAGAAATTGGAGAAATTTCTCCAACTTTTTTGGCTTCAGTACCCCCTTTTCCTGAGTACAGAAACCTCATAACTCATTTAAATCCTGAAAAGTAGCCATTTTCACATATGCACCCGATGCTATGAATGAACGAAAATAACCCAGCTTTTTAAGAATATATTGAAGAGTATAACATTACAAACAAGGAGTGAAAGACTTGAAATTAGACCATCCTGGGCAAATTTACTTCCATGTTTTTTCCATTTTCCACTTTCTCTCACGTAGGGGAGAACGGGTTAAGATGAACCACTTTTTGCTTAAGTTGTCCTGGAAGCAAGGCAAAATGAGATGGCAGTAAAATCTAATGATCTACCCATATTTCAGGATGTCTTCTATCAATTGAAATGATCAGTAAGCATCTATGACAAAGGGCCATGAAAATATTACCTTTTAAAAAAAAGTTGTCATGTGGCTCAACTTGCCCCAGGTAAGGGGTAAGTTGATCCAAGTCTATTTTCCACTTCTCTCACGTAGCCTACCCCCTGTAATACCTCAGTGTATCCCCCGTTTGAGAACCACTGCAGTATGTGACCAAACACATTTCAGACCACGGCACAGTAGTGCAGCCATTCAACGTTGTGGCACGTGCATAACAACACTGACACTGGCGCGCCTAACAGCGGTTATTTGCACAAGTCGCAGCCGTTGCAGTTTGCGCATGATTGTCCGTATACATTTGGCATTGTGTGCTAGCAGCTAGCCGACGGTGGCCTGACACTCAGCCTGGACTTTCATTTCTTTTCACTTCATACTGAAAGCCCTTCCCACAGTTTCTGGGTTAGGGTTCCGTGATTGATTCACACAGAGTCAGACCAATCAAAATAGTAGCAAAGCAGATGACGTTGTTGGCAATGTGGCTAACCCGGTTGATGCTAACCAAACAAACACGGTCAACGAGCACTATAGCATGTAAACAAACACGATAAAATATGTCGGGTGTTAAAAACCTGTCGTTTCTGTAAAGAAACTATTAATCATAGGGCGATTTAATAGCCAGAGCAGTACTGTAACGTTTAGCACCCTGAGCTGGAATCGAACCCCCATCTCCAACTCTTATCTCAACCGTCTGGGCACCTAGGCTGCTGAGCCAGCCTGACGGCGTGCCGCTGGTTCCACTCCTGATCCCGACGCCCTTTCAATAAAGGCAGAAAAAGTCAAAAAGATATCTTAAAAAAAGAGAGCTAGCTCCCTTGGAGGAGCAAGTTACGGCCGGGACTTTTGCAGGTGTCGTTACACTATGCTCGCAAGTTACCTCAGTGGGGTCAGCCATGTTTGTTGTTTGACATCATCTAGCTGAAACAGCACTGATCGCGGTATCAGATTTTCAACCGAGGCTGCCATAGAGTCACCCGACCTGAATCACCCAGAAGACATTTTTGAAGGGGCGATTCAGGAGCTGGAGCCACCCAGAAGACATTTTTGAAGGGGCGATTCAGGGGCTGGAGCCAGGCTAAGCCAACGACGCTGTGGGAAAATATAGAACAATGTCCTTGTTGTCTCAACAACAGTACAAGACGTGATATCTATATTTTTAACAGCTATATAAACAGGGGTGAAATAAATAGCTGTGTTATAATGTGTGTGCGTGTGTGTGTGCATGTGTGTGCGTGCGTGCGTGCGTGTGTGCGTGCATGCGTGCACGCAAGCACGTGTGCGGCGTGCGCATGTGAGATTCTAAGATTGGACATGGAGATGAAATGTTCCACATGGACATCTGATAGGAGAGTTGTCATATAAAGGTTGATAAATGGCAGTGAGGGAAGCCCAGAGCTGCCGGCTTGTGGTCATAAGGTTGCTGGTTCAAATGTCCACACTGGCTCAGAATCTTCAATCTCCAAGCCGCTTCTTTTCACCTGACAGGGGGGAGTTTCCCCGGTTCGACGTAACGCGTGGAAGGAACACGTTATTCCAACCAGTTCCTTTCCCCTCCATCAGGTGCCCCGGCTGGCCAGGGGGAGGCAGTTTAGAGACCAGGATTACTGCATGTTTTGTGTGGGGGTACCTATAGTACCTACCCTATAGGAGACACGGGGAGAACATGAAAAAGTAAACTAATAGTTGACCAGGGTCGGTTCGAGTCCGGTATGGAGTCGGTCGGACCCACGGTACTTCCAGAACCACCACAAAAGGCTCTGCTCAGGCTCTGCCAGGGCCTAATCAATTGATTGCCATGGCAACCAGTCCACTTTTCACAGTCAGTCAGTTTGCCCTCTTCAGACAGAGGCAGACAGGCTTGTACAACAGAGATCTCCATCTGGGACACGGACAGACAGTTAAAACGGGTGCTATGACAAGTTGACAACAGGTATTATTAGGTTCCAAAGTTGCATCGTTCTCAAGTAGGCCGGTGGCCGACGGGCACATACAGGTCTAGTAATAATAATGTGAGTAGCCTACGTTTTCCACTACGGACAAACAGGACAGAAGTCACTGACACAAATGATGTTCAGAGAATTCTGAGTGACAGGACAGGGGGACGTTCTGGTCATCATGCTATGATATGCAACCATTATAAGTGTGTGTGTGTATGTGTATGTGTATGTGCATGTGTGTGTGTGTGTGTGTGTGTGTGTGTGTGTGTCTCACGTTACCATTACCTTCAGAAATCACGATGCAAATGTATCCTTTTTCCTGTCCCTCTTCTCAACACATTGTTATTCTAGCTCTCTCAATTAAGTTCAATTAACTTTATTGGCATGACGTACACATTGCACACATTGCCAAAGCATAGATCTGAGCATACCGCGCACACACACACACACACACACACACACACACACACACACACACACACACACACACACACACACACACACACACACACACACACACACACACACACACACACACACACACACACACACACACACAGCCCCTCTCCCTCTCCTTTAGCCTCTCTCAACACCTACCAACAACCCACCCACCTCCCATATACACGCCGTCACACAGCAATGCCAACAGATGCTTGTGTGGCTGACGTATGCCTAGCGTTCAGTGGCAGACAGAAACCAGTGGCTACCACCAGGGCTACACCAGAGACCTCAGCGGAGCCTAGAGGTGACCTATGAAGCAGTCGCACAAGATTAATGCTTTATATTTTTGCTTCGCTGCAAACTTGTGCCTTGATTGGTATTTGGAGAATGGCTGCAATATTTTTCAGTGATTTATTTATTGGCTACCAAGAGAAGCAAAAGAACCACGTTTTATCTCTATAAAGGCAATCCAGCTGCTCCCTGGAACTAAAACAGCGACCTAACAATGTGAATAAAATGAAAGATTAGTGATTTATTTCTTTCCATTCAGAAAGCAGTGACACTTATTAAAAAGTATTTGAGAGAGAGACAGAGAGATACGGAGAGAGAGAGAGAGAGAGAGAGAGAGAGAGAGAGAGAGAGAGTGAGAGTGAGAGGGGGGGAAGGGAGAGAGAGAGAGAGAGAGAGAGAGAGAGAGAGAGTGAGAGTGAGAGGGGGGGGGAGGGAGAGAGAGAGAGAGAGAGAGAGAGAGAGAGAGTGAGAGGGGAGGGAGAGAGAGAGAGAGATGCCCATGGGTGGAGGTGGAGTAAACGTTCTAGGGCCATGCTAGAGGACAACTGCTCTGACAGTCTGACCATCGATACATGTCCAACACCACCATCAGTGATCAGGTAAGCTATATACTTCCTCATTGGTGTGCTGTGAGAATACGAGACGCATACGAAAATTAAATGCTTGAAGATCCATTCCATTCAATGTCGATGAAAAGCTGCGCACAAGCCATTTGTGCATCGTAATTTCACATATTCCAGTTGTATAGATGATGAAGGATGGGGAACAAAGTTATTGATAGTATACTATTACTACAGTATGTACAGAATGAAGACTGCAAAGTGCAAACCTCTACAGTATGTAGTGTGGTGATGGTCTGTATAGAGGCGTATATTTTCTGTTCAGTTTTCAAAATATATTCCCTTTAAAAGCTGTGAGCACAAATAATCTGACGCACGTGGTATCCGTTGTAACACTTTAGTGAAGTAAAGGCAAAAATACAAGTGATACAAAAAAGTCTTAGTAAGGTTACATGGTCTGTGGTAACTTGAGTGGTTAACTGTGGTAGAAATAATATGTGCTCTCTCTACTGCAACTTCACAGCTTCTGACAAGCTCAAACAGGAGGACAGGAGGGTAACTTAGACATCAAAGAAAAGGAGCACCAATCACAAGCATTCAATCAAGACTGACCAATCTAAGCAAGGCAGTAAAAAGAGTTCTCTGCTGCACTAATTAAGTGATCACACTGTTGCATAGAAAGGCAATCAACATCAAAGCAATTAAGGTCATCATGACATGACCTCATAAAGTGGCTCTTACAGTCTGTCTCCTTTGGCCGAATGGAAATAGTGATCTTATAATCTATACAAAACTACACAGATCGATGATCAACTATAGCCTGTGATACGACTTTGAGCCCCCGCTGCTGCACATCACCACAATCTGGCGTAGTCGGCAGGACGGGGATCCTTGCGTGAGGGACATGAGGGACGTTGTGTGCGGTAGGCCCGTGGTGTGAAGTGTGAAGCGCGAGAACACCCTCTAAAGACAGGGGGGGGATGGGGGGAGACTGGGGTTCAATCCCCGCCCCTGCACATCACTACACACGCATATAGCCAATAGACCCTTCACCTCTGCTAGTGGCTCCACTAGGCATAGTGAGCGTGTCCTCAATGTGCACAATACACTGACTTTGACCTAAATGTCTAAATGTAACCACTTTCGTCATAACTAAGTGATTCGTCATAACTAAGCAATATGTCCCGGTCTTCGGTAAAAGAAGTCTCTGGATCAACGGCCAACAACGAAAACGATATGTACGATGTGTACAAATGTTCATGCATACAGTATGTGTAACAGAGTGGCTCACAACCTCAACCTGATGGACTAAAAGTCTAATATCTCCCCAGAGTCATAGGGAATTCCCTATGGCTTAGTGGTTGGCTTTCCACGATCGTTCTGTCTGTCTGTCTGTCTGTCTGTCTGTCTGTCTGTCTGTTGGGCAGTTTAGGGGTGGCAAATGGCACCGGGTGACACTAGTAGTGACACCCTCAGGTGTAAATGTCAAGCTTTTCACACAAGATATACCTCATAATCTATTAGGTGCAGGATGAACCCTATATTAAGATAAGCTTTAGCCCCTTTCCTCTCAGTGGTTCACTGGTTGCCAAAGGTTTAGCTCAAAGACCCACAAGAGAGATTAGACGAAAATAGCAGATCTACATACAAGCTTACAACATGTCTTCACTATTTTCTAAATATTCAAACAACTTTCATTGAATTCCCATAGTAGCCATGAGACAACATCACTGATCGACTATCTTTGTGCAGTTAAAGATGGGGTGCCAGAATCTTGTCTATTGAGGTGACAATACTTCATTAGACCGCCTGTGTGCAATTTCTGTATCTATGGTTGAAACCTTGAGAGTGAAAAGTGCCAATCAAAAAAGTGCCCCTCTGGGCACAGGTCTCCAAGGAAGGTCAGGTTGTGGCCTCTGGTGGCACTATAAAAGGCCAATACGTGAAAAGGGTGCCATTTGTTATATGCCTTTGATGGCAATTGGATGATTTAATGCATTTTGTTCCAAAAATGTGTTTTGCAAAACTCCACCTGTTGGTGGCGCTATAACAGGCCAACGTGAAAAGGGTGGGATATATTCCGGAGCCTAGGAAAGTGCATGAAAGATTTCACGTAAATTGCACGCTGCGTTCATGATTTGAGGCTTTTTGTTCAAAACGGGCCAGTCCTGCAAAATTTGAAAGCCAATGTTCGGCCTCCTGGTGGCGCTATAACAGGCCGTTTTTTGGGGCAGAGGTTCATCGTTGGCATCTAGGGAGTGTGTAGGCTATGCAATGTTTGGCATGGATCGGGCCAACGGTACCGGAACCTGGAGATTATATTATAGATTATAGGTAACAGACGGAAAAACACTGCAAAACATACTCTCCCCACAATGACGTTCCAAAATCACACCCTCCCGCTCATTATCATACCACAACAGCAGGTGTGGGCTTGGCTAATACAAACGCACGTGTAGCAACCATTTTTTACAGTCTATGGTAGCAACGTAGCAACAGAGGAAAGAGGGGGGGGGGGATTGTGGAGAAAAAGTAAACACAGAGAGAGAGCAAGCAGCAAAACAATCCATGAGACTCACCACTACTGCAGTGGATGGTTGAAAGATCAGTAGTTTCCATATTGTTCACATTGGTAAAAAGATTAATATTGAGCAATCCTAAAACGTAATCCATATTCATTCAGCAAAGATTTCCCCTAGCAGCACAAACAAGTAACCAGGCCTAGTTATCAGACTTACTGTAGCATCTCTTCAAAATAAGACTCACTGGTATAAGAGGTTACAGGTTTTCAAGTTCATAGTTCATACTGGCAAGTTCCTTAATTTCTTAAAGAAGAAAAAACGAAACTAACTTTTGATGCGTATGCACGGTCCCAGCATATGACGTCAGGGTATAACTGGTATAATTAGCTCTCAATGATGACGTAATAAAGATGTGGATTAAAGGACCCAATGCCAGAGTGTAATTGGTTTTCGATGGTGACGTAATGACGATATGTTTTAGTGTCGGGAGGATTAAAGGTCCTATGCTCCTATGTATACATGTATGTAATATGGCACCACTGCCGTATCAGGCAAAAGTAGTCATTACGTCATTTGCTGGGACGGTTCATACGCATCAAATATCGTCCTGGGCGAAACTAGCTCCATATATGGAGATCTAAGGGTGGCAGCGGGGGCAGTGTCTTCAGTGTACAGGGTTTGAATAGGTATGGCCAAATATGGAGCGTGTCTTGAGTGTACAGCTAGGGTTTGATGAGGTCAGATCAACATAATGCAATGTCAGGTCAGCTCCATATATGGAGATCTAAGGGTGGCAGCAGGGGAAGTGTCTTGAGTGTACAGGGTTTGATGAGGCCAGATGAGGTCAGTCAGATCAAAATATGGAATAAATTCTGCATTGGCCATATATGGGGCGTGTAATGAGGGGTGACGGACAGATGGACGGACGGACTTAGCAGGTTTAGCAGAGGTCTTCATAGTAAAACTCAGTAACTCTGAGAGTGTACAAATGTAACATTTATTTCCAACTAAAATATTATGTATTATCCTTTTCCAACGAACAACAAACAGCCTGAAATATGGTCTCTGTCCAACATCATTCCAGTGCCTAAAGCTGGGGACCCAAAGCCAGACATCTACCGAGGTATCAGCCTGACTGAAAAGTTTACAACCGAATGATACTAAACAGGATACGGCATGCAATCGACCCTCACCTGAGGGAGAACCAAAATGGCTTCAGAGAGGGGAGAACTAGCGTAGCACAGATCTTGGCACTAAGGAGAATGATTGAGGAGGTGAAGAAGGATAACTTGACTGCTGTACTCTGCTTCATCCACAAAAGTAATCATTAACATGGTGAAACACATCTTGATGACATCATCAAGATGTGTTTCACCATGTTAATGATTATTATTTCAGACCTCCAGTTCTAGGAAACACAGAATGGGGGGATTTTAATGAAAAATATTGAAAATGAGCCTTTATGGCCCAAGGTGTACCTCCCAACTTGCTCCAGGCAATAGAGACCATGTATGCATGCAGGAACAAGGGCCAAGGTGGTGACCCCAGAGGGCAACAGCAAGGAGTTTGATATCCGAGCGAGGGTAATGCAGCCAGGGGGACACCCTAGCCCCCTTCCTCTTCATCATAGTCCTGGACTATGCACTCAAGAAAGCCATCAGTGGACGAGAGCAGAATCTTGGCTTCACTCTAACACCAAGGAGGTCGAGACGACATCCCAAAGTAGTCCTGACAGACCTGGACTATGCGGATGACATCAGCCTGCTCTCCGACAACGTGGAACAAGCTCAGGAACTCCTGAACAGAGTGGAGTTGGAGTGTGCCAATGTTGGCCTTAGGCTAAATGCCAAGAAAACTGAGGTTATCACCTACAACATCTCACCGGAAAATCCACCTCTCACAACAACAGGAGGCAGCTGTGCTGAGCCTGAAGGAAGTCAAGGATTTCAAGTACCTGGGCTCATGGGTCAACTCAACCGAGCAAGATCTGAAAGTGAGGAAGGCACTTGCATGGAGGGCCCTGAATGGCATGACCAGTATATGGAACTCCAATCTCCCCCGTCAAATCAAACTCAGCTTCTTCTACGCAACAGTGGAGTCTGTTCTCTTATACGGCAGTGAATGCTGGACCCTGAAGCCAACCCTGCAGAAGTCCCTTGACGGGTGGCTACACCAGAATGCTACTTAACATCAGCAAGACTCTACATGTTATAACAAGACTCTGTATGAGGGATTACTAAGGGTGAGCTAGAAAATAGCAGCCAGGAGAATGAGACTAGCAAGACACTGCCAAAGGCACCAGCCAGGAGAATGAGACTAGCAGGACACTGCCAAAGGCACCAGGAGAATGAGACTAGCAGGACACTGCCAAAGGCACCAGCCAGCAAACTGGTGCTCTGGGAACCAACACACGGGCATCGATCACGAGGACATCCACGCTAACATAGCCTGGCTAATAACTAATAAGCCAGACTAATATCACACAACACAGGCAATCTTTTTTGCCAACGGCTGATTCAGTCTGGCTTATTAGCAGGAGTGCAAAGTACCAACAAACTGGCCAGATGTATGGAGATGTATGGATAACCGGGATGACTGGGAGCAACGATGGAGGGCTCGTCTGAGGACGACCTAGAGAGAAGCTTTGTTGTTGTAGATGTCTAGTGCGCTGCAGTGCCATGTAAAGATTTGATTGCTCTCAGAGCTAGGAGAGAGCTTGCTCTATGTGTGTGTGTGTGTGTGTGTGTGTGTGTGTGTGTGTGTGTGTGTGTGTGTGTGTGTGTGTGTGTGTGTGTGTGTGTGTGTGTGTGTGTGTGTGCGTGCGTGCGTGCGTGCACCATGTTTTTATCATTCTCTACAATACATAACTACCAAGATAAATGTTACCTTCTTCTCCAAAAAGCCATCCTCCCTTATTACCCTTAATCATGCTTCCATACACTCTTCAACCTCCACACACCACATGCTCTTCAGGATCTATAATCAAGCATTTATTCCAGCAGATGTTGCTGGATGTTGACCACATAAAGTTTTGGTTTGATCTAAAAAGGCAATTTTCGCTATCATTGACAAAATGTCCAGGAGATAGATAGCCTGTTATCAAGCCTTCTACAGAACAGAAAAGAATGTGACAAAATGTGCCCAAAAGTGTCTGTGACTCTGTGTGCATATTAATCATTAAAGGGAGGAAGACTGTGCTTGACTCTCTCATGAGCTTTCTTAAGAAATTACCAAACGTGTGCAACAAAAACAAGCAATTCAAGCCAAGAACACACAAACATGCCCAGATGATGGACATACTTCCTTAGCAACCTCTTCCAACTGCTACTTAAATACACACAAATAGTATCAGCACCTGCCCTTCAACCACACCGCCTTCTTCCCCTGGCAACACAAAATTATACCCTCCAAATTGCACTCAGGCAGGTCCCTAAAAACTCCCCTACACCCACCCAAGCTTTCTCTATAGCAAGGATTATATGCATCTGCTACCCATTCAAGCCTTTTGGTAAAAAGAGTAAAAGTGAGCAAAACGTGAACGTTGAGAGATTCTGACCTCTCATAAAGGCCTGCAAGCTGCCTCTAACCTCTATCAATCAATTTTATTTGTCTAGACTCAGGGTCCATTAAAAAACAAAACATAAAACACTATACATTATATCCACCGATGAATCGGTCAATATCGGTATTGACAAAAAACAACTGACATTAACCGATGGCAGTAGCCGATATTTCTGTTGTGATAAGCATACATTTTGCGTTGGCTATGTCGGTGTGTTGGTTATCTGCAGTCTACCACGATGTAGATTCTGAACATGTATTTCTTGTATTGAAGATGCATTTGTTTCCGTGGCACAAAAGGGGGAAAATAAAAACAACAAAAACAAACATAATATCGGTATCAGTATCGGCTAAATTGTTATTTTAAGTGTCGGTATTTCCATATCAGTGCATCCACAACGGACGACAACGGAAACAAGCCTAGCCGCTTTCTTGTGTCTGTATCCTTTTGAATACATTTTCAATAAAGTTTTCAATCAATCAATGAATCCCTAAAAACATCAGTCAGTCTCATTCAGCGGTATATCTCCCACATAATAAATTATTTGAGCAGATACGGGATAGATAGTTACAGGAGCTATTGGACAGGCGATACTGTATGGCGGCTAGATAACTGTAGTTTAATGTCTGCTATACAGTACATGCCGGTAATCTTGTCGTACAGTTGCCCTGACCTTCACCATGTCACCTTTGACGTGCAGAGCATGTCTTCCATTGAACCAGGAGGTCTTAAACTGTAAAGGAATGTCTGGCATGTTTCTGTACGTCGTGGTGTGATGTCTGAGTGCATATATGTGTAGCATAGCTGCGCATGCAGTATGTACATGTGGCCATATAACATGTCAGCGCTGCATGCCACCACACCTTTGTTCCTTGTGTTACAACGATATCACACCTCCCATGCAGGCAGCACGTCGTGTGAGACACACACATGCACGCATACAAACATACATACACATATCATGCGAGCGCGCGCGCGCACACACACACACACAGACACCTTATTGATGGCTGCTGAAAGTTCCCGGTTCACTTTGGGCTGTAAACCATCCCGAGGCATGCTAGTCCTGCTCAGTGGTGACACATGTGTTCACCACAACGGCCAACTGGGATCATCTTTTATGTCAGCCACCACCACTTTAGCAAAACAGACATTTATAGCCTGATGACTTAGCATGTGTTGACTAACACGTGCTAAGTGAGCGTTATCAGTATTATTGTAAATTCATGGGTATTACAGTGATGCAGAATAAGGCTATAGGCATAGGGTATAGATGCAGGGTTTGAAAGATATTCTTAACTGTATATACTTTGTTGTATGACCAATAGTGAAGTCGATCACGCTGTCAGCTTGTAAATCGATCCGATTGCCTTTATTCACGGTATGTAAAAGATGTTTTAGAATTTGTACACATTTTAGATTTTTTTCCCCAAAAATATGGACGCCAGGGTTTACAGTATGTGGTTAAAAATACATTTTAAATTAAATTATTCAATTCTGATATTATCAAACATATACATCAACATGAGGAGGTGGTTCCCCCCCAGAGGCAAAAACAAGATGGAAGATTTCATGTTTTGCTTTTGTTTTACCAAATAGGTTCCCAGAATTTAATTGAGTTTGACCAAAAGCAGGGATAAAACAGCCACTGCATGGTGTTGAGACAACTCAAAGTTTAGTGCCAACTCAGCATCAGGTGATCGGTCACATGCACACGTCATCTGATTGGCTATTTAAACCAAGCTCTGCTTACTGGCCAGTGGTGGAAAAAGTAGGCTACTCAAATGTTTTACTTACTTAAAGTATCTTAAGTAAAAGTATCAATACTGCAGTACAAGATGTACCTTGAGTTCACTCGTGAACTCAGTGAATCTGCAATGAATGAAAGTGAGTCTGCCATAATGTGGCAGCCATGTCTGTGAACCTTTTGAGGGGCGCTAGCAGACACATGCAGCTTTGTGTGTCTGCATGTGTGAACCACATTTATTTGTGATTTTTGATGATTTGTGATGATTTGATTGGCTGAGCACAGAATGTGTTGATATGGTGATAAGAGCGCCCCTCACTTCACACAAGTGTGATTTCTTTCCTTTTTTGAGGGGCTCCTATGCACTGCTTTGTGTGTTTGTGTTGTGTGTTTGTAGCACGGAATTTGATGATTTGATTGGCTGAGCACAGAATGTATGTATGTATATATATATTTAAGATATACAGGTATTTTTTTCTGCCTTTAATACTTGCGCAAGCAGAGCGCGCAAGTACTAGTTTCGCCCTGACTACTTGTGCCTGATACGGCAGTGGTGTCCCAGCAAATAGCCAATCAGATGACGTGTGCGCAAAGTAACCACAGTATACCGCTAATCAACTTACAAATGACATATACATATACATAGAGACATTTCCCGACACTATTGACTTATACGTCACCATCGAAAGCCGTCGCTTTTACCATACTTAACAATACTAATTTTTTACCTCCAAAAACTAGGTACGTAGCAAATAGCTAAACCTAATAATTCAATATTTCAAACGTTCTTACACAGAGAAGCTGAGATTTGACAGTTTGTAGTGGTCGACAGTACAGTGCACTCTGCTTGTGCACTAGTAGGCCATTTAAGGCCTACTAGTGTGCAACAAGCAAGTAGGCACTCGACAGAGTTTGATATAGTTTACACTGCAGTAAACTGACAGGAAATGGGGGTAGAGAGATGGGGTAGAGATGCAGCAAAGGTCGTCGGGATGGGGAGTCGAACCCGCAGATTCACAGCCTATATATACTGTAGGTGCCCGGACAGCCGCCTTTATTGATAGATTGATAGTAGACTCACAGGAAATGGGGAGAGAGATGAGGGGGAAGACACGCGGCAAAGGCCGTCGGGATCGGGAGTCGAACCCGCGGCACGCCGTCAGGCTAACTCAGCAGCCTAGGTGCCCAGACGGTTGAGCCAACCGCCCGGGCCACGAGTGTGATTTTTGAGGGGTAATTATAGTGGCTTAGTAGCAGTGCTGGCATTCTTCATTGCTTCAATGAACCAATTTAGAGTCTGGATTGTGAGCCACATGCTCATGGCACATAAATTGTAGTGTATCTGGTGAGAGAAGATACTGTATATATTTAACCACATCTTCCCTTCAAGTATACCGACCAATATACTGTAATTATAGGTCAGACCGACAGAAGTAAGACATCAAAGGCTGTGATGATTAGCCTTTATTTTTCCCCGGGTGAGGGGAGTGATAAAGGGACAGAGAGACAGCGAGAGAGTGATATCCGATAACCCTTCGGGTTAGTAACAGATATAATCCCAAGGGCTGAATAACTAGTGCAAGTAAAACTGTCACATGCTGAACTGTCACCATGAACGACTTCACTGTGAACTCAGCATGTCAAACATGGCTGGCATGGCAGCTGTGTTTGAATGAATGCCATTTTCTCCTTGTCTTTGTGGGTAAACTTATGGGTATATAATAGGCTACTATATACACAGTATTAAGTAACCAGTAAGACGCCCTAAAGGGCGAGATTCACATGCACGCATCCGCCTGGGTGATGGCAGACTGCTGGGCAAGCGCTGGCGCTTTGGCATGGGGGGTCAGATCAACATATATGGAATGAATTATGTACTGGCCATATATGGAGCGTGTCTTGAGTGTACAGGGTTTGATGAACATATGGAATGTCAGAACAGGTCAGCTGCATATATGGATATCTAAGGGTGGCAGTGGGGGCTGTGTCTTGAGTGTACAGGGTTTGATGAGGTCTGGCCATATGGAATGTCAGAACAGGTCGGCCAGGAGATCTAAGGGTGGCAGTTTTTTACTAAAACACAAAGAAATCTGCCTAACGATGATGTCACTGGTGGACGGGTTTCTGAACTGCCCACAGCTCTCCTATGAGACACAGACCGAGTAGACCCCCCCCCTACCCTCCCCCGTAAAAGTAAAAGTAGAGAGTAAAAACAGAGAGAAGGGCTGGAGTGGTGGCCGTGGTTTGCTCTTCACCATGGCTCGTGATGTCATGCTGTAGTTCGGTGGTCACCCCACCACCGAAAATCCAGACTATGTATGAGCCTTTAAGGTCACAACAAAAACGTCATGACAGATATTTGTGACATAAAACAAAGGCTATAGTCTCAATTGCTGATGGGGATTGGCAAACCGCCACATTCATGTCAATGACATATTGTGCTATGACTGAAAATGGTCACTTTAATCTGCTTTGGATTCAGCAGCTGATGCAAAACTTATTTCAGTTAGTGAATTATTGTTGGGCCAAGATATAGACATAGAGGCTATGCGCATGACATCATCCTACATGCAAGTTATGTGGGAACGCCTACTGAGTGGCAAAAAAACTACTTTCTGGCCTTGACAGCCGAGCCCATACATCTAAAGAGAAATCAGATTGTATTACACAACGTTAAACTCACCAACATTGCAGCTGTACAGATTCTCATTCTATCTGCAGTTTTGGTTTCTTAAAAATAGACATATTAAAATTAGTTACTTTCGGTCTAGAAATTCCATGCGGGTGATTATTTTTCCAAGTTTTCAGAGTTGGTCGGAAGTGCTTGTTTTCAATAACGCTGCGTCCTGCTGCCTCCTGCATTGTGTGCAAGTTAGAAACAGGTGGTACGCAGGACCGCTGAGTGATTTCCAACAAGCGCTTCCAAACTCCAACATGCTGCTCAATGTGTTCAGGGGGGCGTGTCCTGGTGGAAAAGCCAGAAGAGATAGTGTTCAAATTGTCTCTCAACTATCTTTCAAATTTGACAAATTTATATAGTGCTTTTATCCAATGCGCTTTACATAGATTGTGCATTATCACATACACACATACACATTCACACACAGATGGCGGAGGAAACCATGCATGTATGGGAGCAGATGTTCCCAACCACTGGTACAAGTAGCACTGGTGGATACTTCAGCCCCCCCTGGTGGTACACAGATGAGTCTGATTGGTTCAGAAACATACAGCCTTCCGTTTCAGGCGAGCATTCCGGTTACCGGTTTGCATTATGGACATTTCCATGGAATCAAACGTAATATGAAAATGGTTTTAAGGGCAGGTGTGCAACAAACAAACCGAAGAGGAAGGAAGAGGGAAAGGAATAGTAGAGTACAGACTAGAGTTAATCATTTGGAGGATCTGCTATCATCAGGAAGGTTTTTTTATGTCCAGTATCACTATGTCAGCAGCAGCATGGGGGCGGGGGTGAGATGGCATTCAGTGAGTTAACTGCTGTGCTGCCTCCGGCAATTGAATTTCCCTGGAATCTTTAAAGGTCTAATTACTATGAACACTTAAAGTGTGTACATTCTCTTGGCAGGTGGTTTCCTCAGCCCAGTGTGACCCCTTCTGGCAGCAACGGAGGACTACAATACCAGCCCAGTGTGAGCACTTCTGGCAGCAGCAGTGGACTACAATACCCACAACAATCCTCTGAGAGCATGTTTCTATGGTCAGGAGGCAAGGCAACACAGGGAGGAAGTGAGCGGAGGTACATTCTTATCAACTTAAGCTTTCACTTACAATAGGAATTGACTAAAGCCATCTGCAAACCTGACTGAGCTTCAGATCCTGTTTACAAATCCTCCTGTGGTACACATTACTTAACCATTAACCTTGCACACTTAAAGCTGACAGAGCGGGAACAGTGCAGTTGGGAACAGATCAGACAAATAATTTAGTCCTAAATCTGCTCCACAGAGGATGGACCCTATACTGACTTTGCTGACCCCCAATAGGCCACAATTTTCACTTGGAAACAAACCACTTCAGTCTGGTTGGGTGTAAGTAGCAATGAAATGATCACTTTTCATTGCCAAAGAACAGTTCACTCTGTACAACTAGTCCAATTAAGGGCTTAAGGTCACAGGGCACACTGCTGTGTTTTTCGGATTTTTAGTAGCGTTTTTCCGTCTGGTTTCCGGATCAAGGGTACACGGATCAAGGGATTGTCACTAGTTCAAGTTGTAACTAAGCTAATAATCATATCAAGATGAAGCATGGTCTTTTGCACTCTTAATCAGAATGTCCAGAGTGCACTAGCTCTGATGCTCTGAATAAACCATTAGGAATTCTGATCGTGATCTGAATTTAGGAGCAGGGTATTTTGGTGACAGCGTGCACTCTGTCACCTGGAGTGTCAATTTATGAACGTTACCCTTACCCTGGCCTACACTCAATATTGCCTTGAACAAATGTGTTCTTTGAAAAACATATCCTCTTTAGGGGTGATGTGTAAACACAAAAAATGCCATACCCTCCCTCTCAGATTACTCATTAGTCATTTATTTATTTCAGATTTTTTCATATACCCAAGTGTCTTTATTTCTTTTTCAGCTTGTAGATCGGCTATTTTCAGCAAGTGTAAAATCTGTCATTACAACAGCATCAAGGCCCGCCAAAATACATTTTAGTCGACTGAATCAACTGTAGATTTAGTCGACTAAGATCGCATGACATTTAGTCGACTAAAACTAGCCTAACGCTAAGACATTCCAGATGACTAAAATATGACTAAAAAGTTTCAGGCCCAAAGACTATGACTAAACTAAAATAGAAATGTGCTGCCATAAACAACCCTGCTTGTAACAGAGTAGTTCCACATTATTGCAGTATTGATACGACGCCCCTGTCTGTGGTACAATGTGCTACATACACTCTCGTCTCAGGTCCATCTACCAGAAGATTCGTGAGTATGAGGTGCTGGACAAGAGGAAGACTGTGACCGCTCTGAGGGCAGGAGAGGACAGAGCCATACTACTAGGCCTCAGCATGGTGCTCATCTCTGTCATGATGTACTTTGTACTGGGAATCACCATCCTACGGTCATACTCTGACAGGTATAAGCCCAAGTTATCCTTAAAGATGGAGTGCCGTGATTTTTGTATTTATGTGTTCATGAGGTGACGGTACTTCATTAGACCCCTTGGTGTGGTTGTTGTGTGCAATGGTGTATTCCCTTTGTATTTAGGGTTTCTTCCTGGAGGCTGAAACCTTGACAGTCAAACGTGCCGATGAAGAAACAGTGATATGGTGACATCACAATATCATCCTCTCCCCTAACGGTTAGGTGCTCCGGACAAGTGACTTTTGTGCCCGGACAAGTGAATGGGAAATTTACTTGTGCCTCAAGTTAATGTCAAGAAGAAGAAGGCAACTTGTTTGTCAAAACGTTGGTAACAATAAAGGGATTTTTGGCATCGGGACTACGAGCTGTGCAACCTCTCCTTTCTATTTTAAAGTTTGTCTCCCGTGGCCAGCACCTCCCTACTCTTGGTGTGCGCTCCTACCATTTTGTTTAATTTGGTGTATAAGCAGACCCAATCTTCTCTCCGTGCACTAGTGTGTGGACAGAGGAGACCAGCTGCACGGTTCTGAACTCCACCATCGTGTGGGACGTGAACTGCTCGTACAGCTGTGGTGCCGAGTGCTGGAAGAGCTCTCGCTACCCGTGTCTTCAGGTATACGTTAGCCTGAACTCCTCGGGCAAGGTGGTCCGTCTGTCACACAACGAGGAAACACAAGACATCAGCATGGAGGTACAGTATATACCGTATTTTTCAGATTGTATCCTTGCACGTACACGGCACTATATAATTATTATTAAAACGATATTGGTTCTTCTGAGTGCATATCTCTGCCCAGAGGCATACTTTTTTAATAATAAAAAAATACTTTTGAAATATATATTTTTAAATGTAGTAAAAGAAAATGGGATTTTTACTCGAGTCCCATATAAATTGGTCCGTGACCCACAATTTGGGAAACAGTGCTGTGTAGATTACTGTAAGTCCCTCGATCTGTCAGTCTAGGCCTAGGCCCTAGGGCATCATGTGATGGTTTGGGGTTCTGTGTGTGTATAAAGGGCATGTGCTATATGGGGGGAGGATACAGTATTAAGCGTTGTTATCACAACATCATTACGGTGCAACCAAAGTAGGCTGGCTATATGTAGACAAAGCTTAGGACAGTGAACGGATGGACGCATCTAAAAGTAACGTGGCATGTTGTCATCACTATAGGACAGACATGATGTTAATGTTATAGCCCAAAAGCCACAGTCCAGACATTCATAGATCATATTAGGGGTCTGCATGGACTAAACAAAAGCAGAAAATGTATGTTTTATACTTAACCCATTCTGACCTGAGATCAGATTCTACATCCTGACAGTTTTCTGAAAAAGCTATGTTTCTATGGCAGTCAAAAATAGCAGACCTGCAAGCTCGTAGCGCGCCACTCGGTGGCGCGCTATGAGCTGTAGAGCTTGTAGATCTGCTATTTTTAAATAGCTAAAGCATGACATAATGCCAACACCAAAAGGGGTTCCCGCCCAAACTAACTTAACCACTTTTCAAATGATCTGATTATAATTGGTCACTAATAAAATACCACAATTGTTTTCGGTCTCTGTCTCATAGGAGGGATGTGAGCAGTTCAGAAACCCGTCCACCAGTGACATCATCGTTAGACAGATTTTTTTTTAACAAGATTTAAAATAATATATATTTAGATTTGTATTATCATGAGAACGATGGCTTCCATTATCGGCGTCGCATTGAAACTTTTCAGTTATAGAAAGCCTGCAGTTTCTATTAGCTTGGATTCCCCATCGATGAAGTCACTGGTGGACAGGTTTCTGAACTGCCCACAGCCCTCCTATGAGACACAGACCGGGTAGAAAAAAGATTCACAAGATGTCAAATGTATAAAATATATAAACATCAAATGGCCGAAATGTACATAGGGCTGAAGTGTATGTTTTGTGATAATCAAAATCTACAAAGTAACTAAAGTTTTCAAATAATTGTAGCGGATTATAGTACAATATGTCTCTGAGATGTAGTAAGTAAAAGTACTGAAAATGTGAAATACTCCAATAAAGTAAATACCTCAAAATTGTACTCAAGTACGTACTATGTAAATGTATTTAGTAACTTTTTTACACCACTGTTTTGTTTATACCTCCACCTGGGCATGTCCGCATCAAGCTCAATTATTGTGGCACATGCCCAAATATGGAGTATATGCAGCCAGCTTGTGGAGTTCTGTGTCAGGCATGCCCAAATATGGAGTGTCAGAACGGAAGTCGGTGGGGCTAACGGTTCTCGAGTTACGTGGATTACACAGACATACATACAGACAGAGACTTGGTGCATTTATAGATATAGATATATCAACAAAGCCAGGGGGCGCCGCACGTACTGTACGCTACACAACTTTCTCCTCTTCTTGTCTCCCTCTCACAGTGCTTCTTCATCCCAAAGTGCCGTAAGGACTACGCAGCCACGCACGCCATGGTCCAGAACATATCCACGCGCCTCACAACACAACAAATAGTTCTGTGTTTCGCGGACCCAAGGGACCACGTGGAGAGCGCCATCTTGACGCAGATCTACGGCCAGGTCGCCGTCTTCCACTCCCTCTTCTGGCCCACCTGCACCTTGATCTGCGGAACCATCATCGTTGCCCTGGTGAAGCTGACCCAGTACCTGTCCATAATGTGCGAGCAGATGAAGCCCCTCAAGAGGTGAGGGGTCTCACGATGTCAGAGCGAAGCGTTGTCGTCGGAAAGACGAAGTGGCGACTTTCCGGTGCGGCTTTATTGTTCTGAGACGACGAGAAGGGAGGGAACGCACCCTTCATACTGGAATAATGAGACTCATCTCAATGACTTAAACTCCACGTCAAAGGACGACTTTTGACGACTTTCTTCCAATGGCGTTCTCTGCCAAGGACGACTTGGGCGCCTTTTTTGTTGAGTCGCAGTCCCACAGAAATGGATTTATCTCCAGTGTGTTTCATCAAGCCATGGTGTTTTCAAATGGCAATAACTCGGGAACGCAAGTTCCAAATGGAATTATTGTTTTCCGTGAACACAGCACATGTGAAACACAACAAAACGTGCCAAGACTGGAAAACTGCAGTTGATGTAGATGTTTAGATAAAGTACTAAACTGTCTAAGCGTGACATTTTTGGTCTTTTTTTCTGTGAATTGCACAATGATGAAAGAAGATGGAATATGCTTGAAAGATAAAATAGCCATTGGTAGGTAGTAAATGGTGCAAAGCTGGTTATACTTAAGATTGTTGTGTTAAACTTAAGTGACAATTCATACTCATGACAACATGACGTCACGCTGTGGTGGTAAGCGACTCACCGCTCACCCAAACACTTCTCTACTAACCACCGAAACGGTGGTCACCTTATCACCTAAATGAATATGCCTTAAGTATTATTGGGAGCACCTTACATACTGTACTTAGCCTACTATGTAATATAACATACTGTACAGGTATGAAAATACTGCCCGATCTCCCCCTTCAGGGTACTGTAAACTTATTCATGGTGAAATATGTCTATTGGTGAAACGGAAAGTTATTTCATCTTATTGCAACGTTCTGCCAACAGAACGTGAAAAAACTATAGCCGCAATAACAATCCCCCCGCCCCCCCCCTCACGCAAACACACACACACACACACACACACACACACACACACACACACACACACACACACACACACACACACACACACACACACACACACACACACACACACACACACACACACACACACACACACTCTCTAAATCTTACACAATCTCTCCCTTCATGCCATGCCCACCCTCTCAGATTACCCATTAGTCACTTCTTTCATCACATACGCAAGTGGCATCCCGGAACCAGAGTAATATAGTAAGAGAGTGGCGACACTAGCGTTGACTCCCATTGTAACAATGGAATGCGGAAGTGCTCATTCTATCTCGATGGGATAGTTCCAACCATAGGATCAATGTTTGGAACTATAGCCCATAGGCACCCGCTTTGTGGCGAGATGAAAGCAAAGATGTCACTATTCTCCTACTCTATACTCTGCCCAGACCTAACTCTGATATCATTACTACGTTCAGTTATTGGCCACGAACTTGTGTGCAGTGAGTTTGTTAAGTGTCCGCACGTGTGTGCGTATAGCAGAGTGCCTGAAGCCCAGTAGCTATATAATTATTATTTTTTGCGGCTTTCGCCTTTATTTTCTATAAAAAAAATAATAGAGGGACAGACAGTAGGCTGACAGGAGGAAATGGGGGAGAGAGATGGGGGAGTGACATGCAGTGAAGGCCGTCGGGATTATATAAATGGAATGATGGTGTGTAAACAAACAAAATAATTGAATTAACACGGATGATAGTGCTCAGTCAGTGTGCCAGTCTATGAAGCCATCTATGGAATGTTTCTAATCTGCAACAAGGACAACGCGGTCCATGTGTCAACTCTCTCTCTCAGCTAAGGGGGTCCTTGGCCCAGCGATAAATACATCCTCATAGTGCATCCCCTAGTGCAGTGGTTCCCAAAGAGGGGTCCAGGGACCCCCAGGGGTCCTTGAGGCAATGGGGGTCCCCAACTAAACGATTGTGTGGAACCAAATGGGCCCTTATGGGTCTGTAACTCTGGGTGTCCCAGAAATAGAAATACCATTAAATGGGGGTCCGTAGACTAATGCATGTCAAACTGAGGTACTTTCAATTATTTATTTTGAGAATCACTGCTACTGTAGAGCCATTAAAAATCTTCTCTTATGGTGGTCCCTGGCATATCTCTTCAAATGGGGGGTCAATTTGGGGGTCCTTGATATGAAAAAGTTTGGGAACCACTGCCCTATCTATAGTGCCAGGTGCAAGTCAACATCCTGGAAGATTATTGCCACCCATGAGCTGTTGGCTCATTTTACATTATTGGAACAATTAAACTTCAATTAGATATAATTTAACCTTTAAATGACTTGTGAGTTGTTATGGCAACTGAAAGAACACAGATAGCAATGGTTTATCTTTGTCCAACTTTAAACAAGACGGATGGTGGTATGAAATAGATATTGAAATAGATATTGCTGCTAGCAATGCGCGCGCGCGCACGCGCGGGCATGCACGCACGCACAAAAGCAAGCTGATGGACCATCATGATTGTTGTAGAATGGAGTAGATTGCATCCAGAGTCCAGCAGAGCAGTTAGAAGCTAAACACTCCAGGGTGTTTGTTGTCATTGACAAAGAATAGATGAGTCAGTTGGCTCATTCACAGTCACCACACGCACGCATTACATTGGTGAGACAAAAAAGGGGGGTAAAAAAGAATTGGCTACTCTAAAATAAAACCGCAGTTACAATCCCAGGGATGAAAGGTGACACAGCTTTCTGCAGTCTCACCTACTTGGACTAGTAACAGGAGTATTGATTGAAACCATTATAAAAACACACAATTCAATTTCAATTCAAAGGGCTTTATATTGGCATGAACAGAGCTTGTGGAACACTAATGTTCAAATGATCCGTTTATCTCTGTAATCAAAGTCTTCATTAACCACTTTCAACCTGGCATCCCTATTTTGGGAATGTCACTATCGGAACATTTTCAACAAACTCACAGCATGTACGTCGTGTTGCAACAAGACACACTTCACCAAAACAATGACGCTGCCTCGCCTTTCCTCGATGCCAACACATACAGAGGAATGCAGGTCAAGGAGATACGGGAGAAGACAAGCATCTCACAGTTATGGCAACTTTAATCCTCATTAGTGAAGTGTGATTGTGGTGTGCGTGCACGTGTGTGTGTGTGTGTGTGTGTGTGTGTGTGTGTGTGTGTGTGTGTGTGTGTGTGTGTGTGTGTGTGTGTGTGTGTGTGTGTGTGTGTGTGTGTGTGTGCACGTAGGCTATGTGTGCCAGTTTTGCCACATTGTGTGAGAGAAATAGGCAACCGGGTCTATGAAAACAAGATCAAAAGAAGCGACTAGGCAATTTGAAAATAGCCAATCTACAAGCTCACTCACGTCCAAAAAAATATTGAAAAAAGGTGACAAATGTGGAATATTTTTTTGAAACATTTTTACAGCACAAATCTGGTATGGGAGTGAGCTGGCACAAATATTTTTAGATGTAGGGTCCTTGGACAAATACATTAATGTGTGGGTCCTTGACATGAGAATGTGTGAGAATCACTGGTTTAATAATTTTAGAAGCAAGGCCCAAATAAGCAAATACACATTAGAAACAAGCACCCAACTACTATCTACAAGGTCGTTTATAATAAGCAGACATGGCAACACTGGTTGGCGAGTGCTTGCGTAACCACCTACGGTTCCACACCAAAGGAAGCTCACAGACTCTGCTCCTCAGCAGGATTAGAGAGTGTAAAGCCCGCTATCTTCAGATCTCGGAGAACGGTGAGGTCACTCAATGCAGGGGCTACTGTATGTTAACAACACATAATTATGGCTCTCTCCTGGGACACTGCTCACGGTGAAGGAAACCCGACACACTTGACACTAAAACAGACCTGATGCGGAGTGGAGTTCCTAAGTAGAATCAGAACCTGTTAATTGTGGCACTCCATCTTTAACCTTAAGAGGTGGCTTAAAGCAAACCAAATTTGTAATCATGAGAAATTATCGGCTCCTTTTCTCACATTTCACTGTAATTGTTCTGTCCCCTGTGCCATATTTACTTGTTTTTGTATTGTATTATATGGTTTTGTATAGTTGTATTACCACTTTTAAGTGCCTGCTCAGGGACTACAGATGGGAATTAGCTCCTGGCCCATTTACATGGAATTAAAAAATGAGGTGTTGATTAATTGTGCATTGTCCCTGTTAAATAAATAAAATAGTGCGTCTGCATGTGGAAGAAAGATGCCGTTTGTGTGCCTGGCTCTATCTTGTGGTTTTGATAGACAGCAGTTGCAGTGTAGCTTCATAAAGATTGTTGCTGGACATTTAAAATAATGTCTTTACTGTGTGTAGCTCCCAGACCAGATGCATGCTCAGAATAACATTTGGTGGTTATCAAATGAAAAATAAATTTTACGGGGGCCAGTTTTGAATTGCAGCCGTCCGTAGGTGCCCTTTGAGAGCGGTTTTGAAGGATTCAAGGGATTCAGATACAGTGTTTCAGAGGCGAGACAAGAGCGAGGACTCTATTCTCTATCACATGTTGGCCAGTACTGAGCCCTAGACATAATTGTAATAATAATCGGAAAGAAACGACCGATTATTATATTTCTCATGAATGCGCAAACATGGTGAAACAACCACTTTCATTGAAAATCCGATTTTGATAAACTAGAATGGTGCCCATAGGGCCTCTACAGCCCATTGGGCACTGACCTACTTGATAAGATGCAAGTTGTAAATGAATGCCCCACCCAGATATTATGTTTGTCTCCCTTTTATGCCCATATATGGAGTTCTTTGTAAGGTATGCCCAAATAGGGAGTATATGCAGCCAGCTTGTGGAGTTCTGTCTTGTGTCAGGTCCAAATATGGAGTGCTGTGAGGTCAGAACAGGCCAGCTCCTGGCATGGGCCCGGTCCAGAGCCCGGGCAGAGGCCTTTTTGGCGCGGTTCTGGACAATTACACACACACACACACACACACACACACACACACTTGGTGCATTCATAGATAGATCGATAGATAGATATTGAAAATTATATATATATGCTGCTACAGTACAAAAGCTGCAATTGATGGAGGGGGGGAAGTGTTACTGAAACGATGTTGGTGCTTCTTGCTCATAATCGGCTCATAATATCGGCTATCGGCTTTTTGATTGTCCACTAATCGGTGATCGGATATATCGGCCAAAAACCATATCGGTCGATCACAGTAGGCTACTGCCTCATATGAAGAAAAACAAATAGAATGGCCATCATGATGACCACTTACAGTAATTATGTTGCCTACCTCGTTTTCAAGTGATGTAAAGTCATGTAGTTTGTAGTAAACCATTCTTTATTTAAATATTCAACTACACCACACTACAACAATAAAGCATGCACATAAGAGCTAGTAAAACAATGCCTGAGCTAATGCCAAATTTGCCAATAGTAGCTAATACACTACATGTGCACTTCTAATGTCGCTAGGATACATACACTTCCTGTGTTGCCACTAGGCCAATTCCTGTTTATGCACTTTGTAACAGTTGGCCAGATGGTCAAGGCTCCAAGTCCAAAAATGTAGATTTTTCGTATTCATTTACCTCCAAAACTAATGAATAGCCCATGCAGGATTGTTACAGTCAAGGTCTGAGGCAAAAATAATACTTCAAAAATAAAATAAGTTATAGGCCTACTGGTCAAAATACACTTTCAAAAACAGAAAGAAACTAGAACTGCACTCTGTCGAGTGCAGACTTGCTTGTTGCACACTAGTAGGCCATAAATGGCCAACAAATTTGTGGGTTCTCAAAATGCTTTTTGTGCTCAAACACGAAGATTTATGTATATTTCCGCACAGTAATGAGCAGGATAATATGTCTAAACAGGTATATGCTACCTTAGAATAGATAGCTAGACAGTGCATAAACAGCATTGCTTTGACATTAACGACCATCAGCTGGACGGACACACATACACACTCACTCTGCTTTGGGCAGTTCAGAAACCCGTAATCTTTCTGTCACTCTGTGACCTTGCTTGAGCACAGCTAGGGAGGGTGCACACTCTTATGAGTAATGGTAACTGCTTAAAAGGTCTACTTTATCCCAACAGTGTGTGCGTCTGTAATCCACGCACCTTGACAACTGTTCACCCCACCGACTTCAAATTCGACACATGCGTTCCACCCCACCACCAGAACTGCCCCAAAAAGGCCTCTGCCTGCATGGGCTCAGGACAGGCAGAGAAGCAAGAGTAGCAAATACAACTATTTACATGATGTCTTACGTTGCCATGTAGTGCCCTAAACAAACAATTAAGTCCATGAACTAGAAAGAAAGAAAGAAAGAAAGAAAGAAAGACCTACATAGGGACATTCTTTGCCACCATGCCAATACAGCCACCCTGTCACAACGACTCACAACAAACCTCAGCTACCTTGAAACAACATACATAAACTAATGTCAATCAGTCTTCTATTAAAAATTAACCATTGGAATTGATGGCTGTTATGTCAAAGCCCAAAAGCTCTATCTCCAACCAAATGGAAATAGCAAATTCACTCATGGGATTATTGAAGTGATCAAGAGCCACATACACATTTATACTGTTCCCTGTTACAACAACTGAACTCACATACGGCAGATACAACACAACAGACACACTCTAGATTCACATGATGACTAGCATTCATTGCCACCCGGTCAACGGGTCCCAAAATGACAGCAATAGTACTACACCAGCTTTAATCACACACGCATTAAAAACACAAGCAGCAGCCAAGAAGCAAAAAACTAAAGTTCATACCTGGAGCCGTCGATTCTTCCACTTGACTTCATAAGTTAGTTGTAGTGATGCCAGGGGAAAACTGTGGCTCTCTCTCCAGTTCATGATGAGACCTCCAGCAGCTTCTCCAGACTCCAGTCATCTCCATCCTCCATACATCTGGCTGGCTAGCTGGCCATGCAGTACTCTCCTCCCAGTATCAATGGCCCCCAACCAGCCTCATTATCCTGGCTGCCTGATCTTCTCACTCAGCCTTGGTCTGGATGTTTCGTACTGTACAAGCATTCTGCTGTAGTGTCGTGGTCAGGGATTTAGAGCATAGGCTCTATAGGGTCCAGCATTCAGGGGTTTAGGGCATAGGCTCTATAGGGTCCAGCATTCAGGGGTTTAGGGCATAGGCTCTATAGGGTCCAGCATTCAGGGGTTTAGGGCATAGGCTCCATAGGGTCCAGCATTCACAGCATGTCGTGGTCAGGGATTTAGGGCATAGGCTCTATAGGGTCCAGCATTCAGGGGCTTAGGGCATAGGCTCCATAGGGTCCAGCATTCACAGCATGTCGTGGTCAGGGATTTAGGGCATAGGCTCTATAGGGTCCAGCATTCAGGGGTTTAGGGCATAGGCTCCATAGGGTCCAGCATTCACAGCATGTCGTGGGGCATAGGCTCTATAGGGTCCAGAATTCACAGCATGTCGTGGTCAGGGGTTTAGGGCATAGGCTCTATAGGGTCCAGCATTCACAGCATGTCAGGGCTCTATAGGGTCCAGCATTCACAGCATGTCAGGGTTCTATAGGGTCCAGCATTCACAGCATGTCAGGGCTCTATATGGTCCAGCATTCACAGCATGTCAGGGCTGAGAAGAAGCTGATCTTGGGGATCTGGGGTCGTCACCCTGGCCCGTGTACCTGTGGAGCAGGTTGAGAGAGAGACCATATAAGCTTTGAGTATAAGTATTGGCTATTTCCCCATATATAAGCCCACAATGGGGATTGGATTTTTTCAATTCAATTCAATTCAATTCATTGGGGGTTTATGGTAGGGGAAATAGCCAATAATGCGCTTTTGCAGAAAATAACACCTGAACCTGAATTTGGTGGGGACGTATAACTACAAAGAAAAGTAAGAAAGCCTTCTAGCATGGAATTCTCCTTTAAACCATCATTGGTAAACAGTTAAGAATGATTTGGTGCTGTGACACCCCAAACAAAACATTGTGTCTGTATATATTTATTCTATTTATGTATATGCACACATGCAGCACTTAATGCACCAGTTTGTTTTGTTTTTTCATTTCAACCTCCAGTCCCCCCCTCTCGCACAGCGCGCACACACACACACGTTAATGCTTAGCTCAGGTTTGTGTGCAATTCAGGTAACACTTTGTGCACACAGCACTTCAAGCACCTTTGTTTGTTTATTTTACCCCCCCCCCCCCCCCTTATCTATCTACCGGTATCTCTCTTTCTCTCTCACACACTCACACACACACACACACACACACACGCACGCACCCATGCACGTTAATGCTCACTTAGCATAGGTAGCTAACTCACCTGCAGAATGAAAACAAATCCACCAGTTTGTTGTTGAAGATAACTTCTCTTTCAAGCTGTCACACACTTGTGACTGAGCAGTTTTCACGTCCTAACACGCCAGACTACTCCACTTCATGGAGTGCAAAGTTACATTATAAGTTGTTTATATTTTTCACTCTGTTTACTATAACAAAGTTTGCAGCCCGTGTGTGTGTGTGACTGTGACGGTGTGTGTGCAGGGGGAGGGGGCGTGGCTACCGGAGGGTTTTAAAGAGCGCGCTTGAAGCCTGGTTAGGGAGTGTCTACCTAGTATTAAGTATGGTTCAAGTTTCTATCTATATAAGAAATACAGTTTTATCAATTTAGAAATATTCTGGATCCCTTTTTAGTTTTTCAAAGAAAAATAAACCATTGATATGTGATGAAAAAAAAGGTAACTGAATTAAAATATGTTATCACGTATACAGTAGCCTATAATTATAAAAATAATAAATAAATAAAACAGCAAATTGTGCCTGATTTGCTGGGACCAGATTACATACATGTATACACAGGAGCATTACCTTTAATCCTCCAAACACTAAAACATATCGTCATTACGTCACCATCGAAAACCAATTACACTCTGGCATGGGTCCTTTAATCCACATATTTCTTACGTCATCATTGAGAGCTAGTTACACATATACTATATATATATGCAGGGCCGGTTCTAGGCATAGAACGGTCGCTTGGGGCCACAACCACTGAGGGGGCCACGTCACAGGGAGAAGATTTTTTTCCTTTTTTTTATGTATCCCTATCCCTTACATGGGCTACTGGCCACATGTGGCCCCCACCTAGCTTCTTAATTTTGATCTCAAAGTGCACCAGATTGAAGCATTTTCATGGCAAATTTACAGAATTTTCTGGACCCCCCCCCCCCCCCTCGGCGGCATTGGGTTCTTTAATCCACATATTTCTTACGTCATCATTGAGAGCTAGTTATACATCACCCATTCTTGAGATAAGGGACAAAACTTTTTTCAAACTGGATTTCTTTTTTTTTTAAGATACATTCAAATCAAATAGATGTATTTGTAGACACAGGTCTCAACTACCAATCTTGAGAAGGAACAGGTTTTTCGCATAACATATCTTTCTAAAATGGGACATTTATGCACTTAATACCTGATTCATGTCAACTCCGTCAGACACACTAAAATCCCTTTTAATTGAATTTTATCATTTCAACAATAATATAAAGTCCTCAGTTATCTTATAATGGCTTTCAGTAATCAAGTTAAGTAATACAAATCTTTTAATATTATTTTGTTCCAATATCACACTATTATGAAATATCCAATTTCTCAAAACCGTCATTTCAACCTTTATTTTCAATATTATAACATGAAAACCATGTAAAAAAAAAAAAAAATCATCATTACGTATCATTTCAGTTGGTGTTTCAATACATAAGCACAAAAGATTTGACAGCGAATTTTCTATTTCTTTGGAAATTAACAAAAACATCACGGGACGAACGTCTGACGGAGTTGACGAACATCTGACGGAGTTGACAAGTTTAACTGATTTAGGTTCTAGACCACCTAGGATCTTGATTCTGGTGACTAATCCCACATTTTCAAGGATGAGGAATACAGTGGTACTATTTAGATTTGCCCTGTGAACATGGCAGCCATTTTTCAAAATGGCCGCCAACTTTCTGTTATTTCCCAATAACTCAAGTTCTACACCACCTAGGATCTTGATTCTGGTGACTAATCATACATTTTCAAGGATGTGGGATACATTGGTACTATTTAGATTTGTCCTGTGACCATGGTAGACATTTTTCAAAATGGCCGCCAACTTTCTGTTATTTCCCAATAACTCAAGTTCTACACCACCTAGGATCTTGATTCTGGTGACTAATCATACATTTTCAAGGGTGAGGAATACAGTTGTACTATTTAGATTTATCCTGTGACCATGGATGGTAGACATTTTCAAAAATGGTGGACCTGCTATTATTTTACCAATTTACTCAGGGAATATTATCAGAATAATATAAAATCTGTGAATACATTTCTTACCAAGAATTTTCTTCACCAATGTTTGTAAAGGTGTCTACTAACATATCCCACATTGGTTTCTATTTGACCACCCTAGGGGCATGTTTGACAGCTGCTGAAAGTTGGGTACCATCAACAACCAATATAAGGCTAAATGTTCTAAATTTCATTATGCCAAGTAGCATGTGGCATGTCAAACTAGGGGCTTTTCATGATTCTGGATCCATTCCAAGCATTAGTTTTGCACAAAAAACACTACGTTGGCTAAAAACGGCCATAGCCATCATCACAGATGTGATGAGGTCAGCACATGTCGGCACATTTGGGCAAGTGGCTATGGCCAAACTAGGGGGTCTATGGCCAAACTAGGGGTCAAACTCCTTGGGCTAAATTCGGTGAGGTGAACAGTGAGCAGTGAACAGTGAGCGAAAGACTGAAGACAGAAGATTTGGCTTCAGGACCATCAGGCTGCAGGATGTGCAGACACTGAAGGCATCAGTGTCTTTCTCTGTGTCCCCAGCATGTCAACCAAAGCAATGTTACCAAATCAAAGGAGCCTTCACCTCATGTCACCTGGGGCTGGGTGAGCAATCGTATCCTGTATCTAAACTCACAACTAAATACAGACACTTGGCCAGATTGCCGTTTGAAAGGGTCAAACCCCTCATCCTGATTGGGGAAGACCACCCCACCTAATCACACCAACCGAACAAGTGAGGTTGGGGCCTCCAGGTGGGCCAGCAGCCATCTGCACAAGACTGGGCTGGACCCTGCAGGAAAGCAATCTCCAGCCAAGACAATGTAAGTTGACTATAACAGAGCCCCAGAACACAGAGCTCAGGAGAAGGATGGAGAAACACTGGCAGGAGGCCACCAAGATACAATGCCCCAGAGACCCAGAGTGTGCCACCACTGGCAGTAAGGAGGTCAACTGCTGCAGCAAAGATGTCATGAAAGGCAAGTCTCCACCAAAAAAAACCCTGAACCTAATCGGGGAGTCAAGAGACCAAAGTTTCTCCCCCACAGTTCCCTGCAGTGGCCAGTGAAGTCAAACTGTGCATCTGTACCTGAAAGGGGCAAGTCAAAGGCCAGAAAGCCCAGCTCCTTTTAATGTCCTGTCAGTAGAAACTCAACCTGCACCTGAAATAAGCCCTTACCTCTCCCAGAGAAAGTTCATCCTTGAAAATGTAATGATTAGTCGCCAGAATCAAGATCCTTGGTGGTCTAAAACTTGAGTTATTGGTAAAATAACAGCAGGTTGGTGGTCATTTTGAAAAACAATGGCTGCCATGGTCACAGGACAAATCTAAATAGTACCACTGTATTTCTCATCTTTTAAAATGTATGATTAGTCGCCAAAATCAAGATCCTAGGTGGTCTAAAACTTGAGTTATTGTAAAATAACAGCAGGTGGCGGCCATTTTGAAAAAAAAATGGCTGCTATGGTCACAGGACAAATCTAAATATTACCAATGTACCCCACATCCTTGAAAATGTATGATTAGTCACCAGAATCAAGATCCTAGGTGGTGTAGAACTTGAGTTATTGTAAAATAACAGCAGGTGGCGGCCATTTTGAAAAATGGCTGCCATGGTCACAGGGAAAGTCTAAATTGTACCACTGTATCCCTCATCCTTGAAAATGAGGTCTTAGTCACCAGAATCAAGATCCTAGGTGGTGTAGAACTTGAGTTATTGTAAAATAACATCAGGTGGCGGCTCTTTTGTAATATGGCTGCCATGGTCACCACGAGACAAATCTGTGATGGCCCCATAGCCAAAAATGTTCCTTAAGGCATGCTCTAACTGTGTGCCAAATTAGAATACTGCCCATTATTCAAAAACAATAATTTTATTGTTTTAGGAACACTTTTGTCAACTCCGTCAGATACACGTCAACTCCGTCAGACACAAAATCTGACGGAGTTGACGTCTGACGGAGTTGACAAAATGGCATTTGTTTTCATCTTAACCCTCTTTAGTACAATGTAGCCATTTTGTTTTTGCTTAATTTTGTTAGCTAAACCTAACCCCTAAACTAAAATAATAAACATTATTTTGGAATTCTTAACAAAGATCATAAAAATGTGCAGACGGAGTTGACATGTAAAAGCTGTGACCACATTGTTATCAACATTGTTTGTTTAAAATATCAAACAATTGAATGCTTGTCAGACCAGGTACTCCACTGTTGCAACAAATATAAATGGGACTTGGAAAAGGAGTCTTCAGGCTAAATCTGTCGACAATATTTTCTGATTAATTTAAGACTTTTAAAAAAACCTGACGGAGTTGACGGAGACGTGGGACGAACATTTGATATGAGATATTTAATAGAAAATATAAATTAAAATTAACTGTGTATATTATTTGCTATGTTGTTGACAATCTACTTTAATTTAGTATGTATATTTATGTGATTGTGACAGTATTAGACACTTTTTTGGCAGTTTGAAATTGTGGCCACTTGCTGGGGACAGGCTAAATACAGGCCTTTTTGGGTACAGGGCCTGCTTTTAACTAATTCAGATGGGATATGAAAACAATTATAATGAAATTAAGGGCATAATAATACACAACTGTATTACACTTAACTTTGCAAGTGCTTTTATTTTTATGAATTAATTAATTTTTTACATAAAATAAGGCTCTTATGTGTGGGACATGTTTTTTCCACTTTTGTCCCTCATCTCAAGAATGAGTGACATATACACACCATGTAATCTGGTCCCAGCAAATCAGGCACAATTTGCTGTTTTATTTGCATATGCATCAAAAGTGGCGGGTTGGCTGGGACGGGCGAAACTATTACTTGCACGCTCTGCTTGCGCAAGTAATAAACAAAACGAAAACCTAAAGATACAGGTTAGTAGCAGGCCTCTTTCCTCAAGGCACTTGTGTGTTTTCCACTTAACAGCTTTGAGCAAACTGAGTGGGGAGCTGGAGCATTTCACTCTGCACATTTCTAACCTCCCTTACATTGCCTAGCAGGTGAGACCCACCCACAATGATTAGTAATTGGCATATTCAACTCAAACAAGGTAAACCATGATCGACCCATGAGTTAGACTATATAAGTATAAATTGCATATTTCCTTAACAGACTGAATGCATTTCAAGGCATTAAATAAATCACAAATCAATTACAATAAAATGAGGCAATTGCAATACAGATAAGAATAGGCCTATAGGGTTGCAACACTGGCTGCTACAGACAGCTTGATGACAGTCAATAATGGAAGCAGCTGTGCAGTGTGTTTGTAATGTTCAGTTTTACACTGTGAAGTCTTTAGTGTCATAACTCGTAATGCATAGATACCAGCAACAACACATGCAGTATATGGAAACTTAGACTGACCACCATGTGGCAGTAATGTAACGGCAATAACTACACAAGTCCTGATGCTGTAGTGTGGCTGAGAAAGCCACGCATTGTTAAAAGGTTTATCATTTGGATTCTCATCAAACTGTTCACCACTGATCAATGATCTCCATTCCAGAAACACACAACAATGTTTGTATTCTGGTTATAAATTACTTAATTTCTCTCGTGTACGTGTTACCTTTTAATATATCACATGATGTGCTTGCATGCTCTCTGTCAACATCAGTCAGACTTTGGACTGTGGACTTAAATCCCTAGTAGTGATCTTATAGCCTAATTATTGTCATCTTTTATTTGCGTGGAACTCCTAATTCGCACCAAGATATATTTCAATGAGCAATATTCATTTGAAAATACAAAACTACAAACCATATCACCAGATTCACCAAGTAAGAGAATATAATTAACAATTTTTGCCTCTATTTTAACCACTCTCTCTCCCTCTCTCTCTCTCCCTCTCTCAAATGCACATGCACTATGCACACGCACGAGCGTACACACACACACACACACACACACCCACACACACACACACACACACACACACACACACACACACACACACACACACCCCCCACAGTCCATGAGTCCAGAGGTCACTGCATGGTCTGTGGTCAGCTGTTTGCAGGGCTCACACTGTGTACAGTGTACACAATGACAGCTGGACTCATTATAGTCCTCTGAGAGATCGGCCGCTTGATAAAGGTTAGAAGATGAGGGGCTAAGTGCCCAGTTGGCTTAGTGGACTGGGCCGCATGCCACATGCCTGTGTGACCTGAATGGTAAACTGTCTGCATTTCTGTGGCATCTTTGTCCGAAGCACTTTACATTGTGCAACGTATAGGCAGGCAACCTTAATGCAAACCCGCTCATAGCTTAAGTGGTTAATGTCTGATGTGCTTTTCCCCGTCTCAAATGTGTTGGCGCAGGGCGCAGGAAGGGCCTCTGTTGGCGCAGGGCGCAGGCAGGTCCTCTGCAAGCTGGGAGCTAGCTACACACAAAACGTGTAACTATTTGAACTAAGTAGGGTTTACCTGATTCCAATCTTTATTATCGCAGGCATGCGCCAGAGAAGAGAAGATATTTGTTTGATTAGCCATTGAGCCAGCACAGCAGAAAGAGAAGATATCTGGCCTGAAGGCCTAGGTCCTAGGATGTATACTGTAGGTGTACATTTTGACAGTTTTTAGTTTTTGATGGGGGTAGAAAGAGCAACCATACTGTTCTGCCTAGAGCAGGAAGGTCAAAACATCATTCATTATTGAAGATGTTGAAACTCCAAAATATTCAGGTGAGTGTGAGTCACATAACCAGCAAGAAGAAGCACACCACAAATGTTTGGAGACAAGACAGTTTTATTGTAACCTATAACCCTGAGCACAATTTATACTTTGATGGTTTCACTCACAAAATAAACAATTTTCAAAGCAATCTCTTATTCGTGGCAAGCGAGCGCACAATCTTTCGATGTGCAAGTTATTCAGGCCTATATAAATGTGCCCTTTTGGATTCAGCAGGCAGTCTCTTTGATCACTGTTTCTCTGAACTGTGGATGGTGTCAGCTAGTGGCTTGCATCATCATGGAGCTCTCTAATCTTGTACTTTGTCTCCCTCTGCAGTCACGCAGTACAAATTCACAGTCATACAGTGCAGCACGTTGCTCAGGCAGAATTGTGTAGTGTACCGTTATTACAGCATTTGACATCAAACTAGTGGAATTTAAGTAACTACTACAGTATGAGACACTCCTTACCCCACTGTCAAGCTTTTGGTAAGTGTGTGCGTGTGCGTGTGCGTGTGTATGGTCATGTTTCAATCAACATTCCTGTTACTAGTCCAAGACTGCAGAATTGCTTCTTCTCATTGTGTCACCTTTCACCCCTGGGATTGTAACTGCGGTTTTAATTTATATTCTCTTATTTTAGAGTAGACAATTCTTTTTTACCCCCCTTTTTTCTCACCAATGTAATCATTATGCAAATGAATTCCTCCCCACCCACATTTCTGTGTCACTCACTGCTGTTGTATCCTACTGACTCACCCGCCAATGAGGAGCCCCCACCGGGAGGACGTAGAGACTTCGTCCTACTCCTCCCGACTTTACCACTGCGCCACACGAGCGCCTTGCGGGTGAAATTTCAATGAAATGTGATGTTCAGCTCAAAGTCATCCTTCTGTCTAACCAGGCCCTTGAAGACTTTCTCGGAGTAAAGAAAGAAGTCCCTGTTTTGATCCAGGTCCTGAGCATCGATGATGCGGCTCACCAGGGCCTGCTCTATAGCCGGCGACTCACAGGGGTGATGCCGCACTCCATGACTCACGTTCCTCAGGGGCTCAAGAACCAACAGACCCTGGTGAGCACGTTCCTTAAGCATTCTCTCTTCACTAGACAAGGTCAACACTCTAGCGGTTCCAGTAGTTTTACTGCTTACTGTAGCTGCAGCGGTTTTACCTATTTCTTTTGTTTCATTAAATCCAGTAGATCCGCGGATATTTTTAGTTTTGACAGCATGGGACACTTTTGCGGTTGCATTCCTGTTGAGTCTAGTTGGACTATCTTGTCGAGCTGCACCAGACCTGCTATTTAAGCTAGTTACATTTGTTGTAGGCCCAAAGTTGGTTGAGCTCGTCGTATCGGTCATGTTAGATCTATTGGCGCTACTTTTATTGTGTCCACCTGCACCCCTGCCTCTGAGTCGCCTGGTTCCTGAAGGCGCAGTCTCTTGGATGTTTCTGCGCAGGTATGCATTGTAACACTGGACCAGCCGAGAGAAGCCTGTCTTGTAAGAGAGACGCAGGGACTCAGCTGAGCCTGATGGCACTGACTTCTGTCGAACCTAATGGAGTGAAAATAGTATTCAATAATATATATTGTGGCCAATATAAATAAATATTGTTTACGTTTTATACAATAACACTGCATTCATGTCTCATGGAGGACGATGAGGATGATGGTATAGTGTCAGACTATAGCCACACCACTAAAGCACGAGAAGGAAATTTACTTTTTAGACAGTATGACAGTGGAAATGATCAGGGAGGATGACAAGTTTGAGCAATGGTACGACGGCAATGGTCTCTTGACTTTAAGCCAAGACAATACCAGCCAGGTAATTAGAGAAGAACTTGAACATTAACAAGGTGCATGGGCAAGGATAAAGATGATGATGCCACACCAATAAAAGACGCAAGCAAATTGACTTTAGAAGAGATGTATGAAAATGGCAGCCACAGTGGGAACCCCTCACTTCACATGATTGTGATTATTATAATTTTTTTGTCTTTGTCTGACCTGGTGAATTCTCATGTGTAGATGAACAGCTGCCCCAGCCAGCCACTGTTGCATGGACTCTGAACTCATTCTCTTCTTCTTATTGGTCATCCTCTCAAAGTGGTCGATCAGCTCTAGCTTAAGCAAGTTGTCATACAGCTCTGTGGTCTCGGCCATCTTCTCTGTGTTGTTGGCGATGCCAGGGATCTGTCTGAGGAAGCTGTGGATGATCCCGCCAATTCTAGAGGAGCTGCTGATGCCAAACATTGTGTCGGCCTGTCTTCTGTGGGTATACGATTCCTCCGCTACGGAAACTTGTGCTCTGACCTGGTGGGGAAAACGGGAAGGTTGAAACGATCACCGTAGCCGTGGCATTCTTTACGTTTTAATTTGAATAAAGTAGGATAGCCTAGTGGTCACATAAGCAAGCTAGCTATAGATAAACAGGTTTGAATTGTTTTTAAAGCTGGCAATTTCCTGGTGGAGGAAACGAATTCAACATCTATAACCACAGTTACCATGAGCAAGGTGCTGAACCACCAAACTACCTCAGTGGAGCTGGTTAATGGTTATCAGCAGAGAGGTGCAGCAAGGGCCATAATATGGCCCTTGCTTGCTGTCACACATACGTACCATATTATGGTACGTATGTGTGACTGAACCACAGAATGACTGCATAGATTTGAGGCAACCTCAGCTGGGAGAACCTGGGCATTCATAGCCGCAATTTGCAACTCTGGATTTGTTTTATAATGGGATGAATATAGAGTTGCAATACCCTCCATTGACTCCCCATTCATCCAAATTGCTTTTGCGATCTGCTTGTATTAAACGACGTTAAACTCACCAATATTGCAGCTGTAGGGAAAGCTTGAAATATCCTCTTTCAATCTGCCAAGCTTTTGCTGCATAAAAATCCACCGTAGACATGTTATGAGCTATACTTTGGAAGCAATTTGGATGAATGGGGAATCAATGGACTCTAGATTCATCCCATTATAAAAAATTGCGGCTAGGGTATTCAGTGCCTCTGCATGATTAGAGTATGCTTTATAATATTTTTTTTGTGTGATATATTGTATAAATATTTATAATCTTCCCAATCCACTGAGAAGATTACTTACCTACTTCTATTAAAGTACTTCTATTAGATGAAGACTTTAAATTAATTTCATTCAAAATCATATAGCATTCACATAAATTAGAGACCAGCCAGCCAACCAACCATCCAACCAATGAAGCAACGAACCAATCAATCAAAAAACAAGCAAGCAAGCAAAATTAAAAAATTAAAATAAAACATGTAATTGTCTTTGCACATGTGCCGTTTTCTTTTCCTACTTGTTGGGCCACGAGGTCAATGAGGATTGAGAGAGCCAGAGCGACCACTCCTACTCCTCCGTTGGAGACCCTGTTGCTTCCTCCCAGCTCTGAAGTCAGCTTATGGCTGAAGGCAGCTAGCTGCTCCTCAGTCAAACCCCGCTGTGTGGAAGAGTACTGGTGTTCCAGTGATTCCGCAGAGTCCAGGGACAGAAAGGAGGTGAGGACGGGGTCCAAGGAGATGTCGGGGATGAGACCTGCATCCCTGGACACAGAGAACAGCTCCAGGATGGTAGCCGAAGATGGCAGACAGAAGCTACTCCCCAGGATCATGACAGTGTTTTTGCCTCACTGACTAGGGCTAAGTCCCTTTTCCCTCTCTCGGTTTCTCAATCTCTGAGCTCTCAGTGTGTGTGTGTGTGTGTGTGTGTGTGTGTGTGTGTGTGTGTGTGTGTGTGTGTGTGTGTGTGTGTGTGTGTGTGTTTCCCTATCTCACTGCCAGTTATCTGTCTATCTTTTTGTCTTTGTCAATAACTTTATTCTGAAGGTTGAAAACAACAAGCATTGGAGTTTTCTTTGAACTGTAGTATTGTAGCATGCAGGGAACATTGTCCAGCAAATGATCAATATTTGATCACTGTGAAAGGCTGGGTTTCGTGGCCTCCCAGATAAAAACAAATATTGAGCTATGGTGCATTGTTTGAAACAGAATTGCACTATTCACTGGTAACGGTCAACATTGATGATCATACTGCATGTTTCAATGTTTTCTAATAAGAAAAATATTTAGGCTTTAAAGGGACTGTAAACAAAGAGAACTTGTGTGATGAGAAAGCATCCTGACGTCAATAAACTACAGCATTTATTTTTTTATTTGTTTTATCAAATGAACAATCTCTGGCAGGATGAGGTGGTGTGAGTGTGGTGCCATAAAAACCATTGGACTACTGTTGATGTTACACATGGCTGGTGGACAAAATGGAACAGGTATTCATACTGCACTATTACAACTGAGCCACCAGCTGCAAGTATACTGTAGGACGGTAAGGTTTTGACCACTAGTGCGTTTTATTTTTACTATTTTGAAAAACATTTCAGAAGAGTGAGTGAAAATAGCCGATCTCTACAATTTGAACAATTCTAAAATGTTAGGTGGCGTGCAAGATGGGGACCTAGCTAGTTTTAGTTTTAGCTTGCATTGTTTTTCTATTTAGAAGTAATAGAATATAAGGTAAGTAATAGCTTAGAGAGTCTGGGAAGTAAAATAAAAATATAACATTGTGTAACAGCACAAATGTTACTATAAATATAGTGTATAGTGATTGTGTTGCTGCACCCTTTTAAGCTAATTAGTGTAATGTTAAGAATATATTATAGGTAGAGTATTCCCCTATGGTAATAAACACAATATCATATTGTAATATGTTCATTGAACTAGAATCAAATATAGTGTGGTATTATGAAATATCATTGAATATGTTATATTATATTATTAAACAGCAAATTGTAGTAGGCTCCTACTGCAAGATACAGTGTAGTCAGACTACCCTCTTCTATTGACGATGGTTAATCTTTCTCCTGCAAATCCAACACTCTGACCCGACAATGGTCAGGTGGTCAATGATCTATAATATGTGTTGGCACTGGCAGCAACAGAACCTGCTCACATTGGTTTAAATGCTCTTGCTACTGTATATACGTACGTGACTACTGTAAAGTTTTACCAAATTTAAAGTGTGTACCACTAAATTATTGGCCTAGAGATGTATGTGTGGGAATAGATTCCCACAAATGCATGTGGTTTGGTCTGGGGTTCTTACTGGCAATGTGCTCCTGAGTGCTGTTGTGGCTGATGGCATGAGGAAAAAGCTGTGCGAAAGCAATGAGAGTGAGGTTTTGCATTTCCTAATGTGGTATTGACAATGAAGATTATTATTTTCATAAAATGAGTCTGGGATTTGATATCAAAATATATGTTTCTTTGAGGGGCATTGGAAATTAGATTTTACTATGGTGTAACCCAATGTGTTTTGCATTCGTAACTTTAAAAAATAATATAAATTAGCATATCGATTTTACAATGAGATATAAACATTTAACTGAACATTTGTGTGTTAGAATTGTTAACATTGTTCATTGAAAATCAGTAAGACATACAGGCCTATTAAACAAAGACATTTTCCTAACAACCCGCAAGATAAAAAAGTTGCCTTAGAATTGAGCGTAATCCTGAGAGACTGCACATAAAGAATTACACTTCCTACATCTAAGAGTGTGGCTGTCTTTTTACTGGGAAATCCTAAATGAAAAGCTCTCATGTCACCATAAAGTACTGAGTTGTCATTTGGCAGGATTAAAGCAATCTGGGAGCCCATTGGCAAAACAAAGGAAAAACAACGCCCTCTGAGTTAACACTTAACAGTCTGTCTCGAGAGACTATAGGGTTAAAGTAACATCCTGAAGAAAATAATTGCTTGGCATTAACCAATGTTATGTTTTGTATTGTAGGCTGTTCCAATAGCCCTGTGATGTGTTGCCCAGGACAGAATAATGACTGTGTTAGAGGCGGCTGCTACTGTGATGAAATCTGCATTCAACTCCAAGACTGTTGTTCTGACTACGGTACATAACTGCCTGTGTTGCAGATAAAACACATCTTACCATTCAGCAATCAGCACAGGAGTGTGTGAGAGCATTATTTTTATATGCAAATGCAATCCATTGTAGTGATTGAATCTGTTGAACAGTGAATACCATAGTAGAATTTTAAACATGCTGCATGACAGCGATCAAGATTAATTTATATTGTTGAAAAGATTCTCAAAGATAAATACATGTGCAAAATGCAATTTTAGCAAGGCTTTTCTACTCAAATGCTACTATCCACTTTATCGAAGTCTACAAATGCTTCTACACCTATAGTACAGTACGCCTACATTAAACTTTACAAATGCTAAAACACTTATACCCTTGCATTAACCTCTACAAAATGGTACAACACGTACCCCTGCATTAACCAACACACAACACCTACGCCTGAATCGACTGTACAGTATGTACATACATGTATAATAAATTACAAATGCTAATACACACAGACACCGGAATTGACCTCTACAAATTATGCTACAGCTAACTCTGAATTTACGTCAGAAGAGGGTTGGTCCTTTATGTCGAAATTGTCTCCTCATATACTGATATGAATTAATCTTATCCGTCTTTTCTCCTTTTCAGATGTTAAGCCAGTGGTTGTGCGTTTCAAAATCTTTGTTAGGGGCCCATCAACATCAGGAGATCCTGCCTTTCTTGCCCTTCTCAGAAATGTGAGTTTAGCTTATACTGTAGTTATTAGTTAAACATTCCACAAAAGGTCATAAAACATAGTGGCAGACTGCAGTGGCTACAATAGTGCCCTCTGTCTCTTTGAAAATGCATTTGTGTTAAGCAGTAGTTATTAATGCTGTCAGCCAGTGGTGGAAAGTAACTTATACAGTAAGTACCTTTACTTAATTACTGTACTAATTTTGAGGTATATTTACTCAAATATTTCCAATTTCCAATACTTTTACTTGTACTCCATTACATCTCAGAGCCAAAAAAATACTTTTACTCTACTACAATTATTTTAAAACTTTAGTTACTAGTTACTTTGGAGATTTAAATTTTGATTAGAAAACAAAATAGCAGATCTAGAATTGTGAGCTTGTAGATCGGCTATTTTCGAAAGATTTTGAGTGTGTGAAATGGGACATTCTGCAATATGACTGAGTACTTTATCAGAGAGAGAGAGAGCGAGAGAGCGAGAGAGCGAGAGCGAGAGAGAGAGAGATTGTGATGGGGAAGGGAGGGGCCATCGGAGGAGCGTGGGGAAATTGGATGACACGCTGCGTGCGCAAGGAGGAGGGTGACAAGAAGACATACCGTAGCTGGATGGATGGGATTTATGAACGAACGAGGATGACCACCAGCAGGTCCATGTAATTGTATATAGGTCCTATATATTATATATGAACTTTCCAGTCATGTAACATTAATATGGCTATATTGTGGCCATGCAGTGCGGGTCGTGCTTTCGGCATGGCGCTATTCTGTTAGCCTAATCTTATTTGCTAAAGATGCGATGGATGGATCCGTCCTGATGGTCTGATCGCAGCACCGTCTCTGTAGTCAATATGCATGCTCGTGGACGTGCAGGTTGCATGCACAAGGCTACTGTTTTGATGTGATGGCTTGTCAGCAAGGCTCATGTAGCCTATAGGACTATATTATATAGGCGGCTATACAAATTACATCGCGCCGTAGTGGACGGACATTCTCCAGGTTCGCCAGTGAAAAGCATCGCCTCGACATCTCCAAATCCTCCATCGACTAGCTGGGTATGTATAGCAATTAATATGCAGCCGTTCGTCTTTTATATGCATATATAAGCGAATGGAATTGTGTTCATCAAATGAATAAACATACTGTATAGGCTAATCATGGCGTGTAAGGCTACAATATGAGATTGATGTGTAATTGTTTTAATTTTAATTGAAATGCAAAAAACGCCTAATATATATGCATGACGTTAAACATTGCCATTTACATCATGATTTGATCCTGCCTCCCATACAGTTTACGTCCACATTTAAAACATTTGTTGCAGGATTGAGAAGTTCAGAATAAGAATGACAAATAATAGTAGATTACAATAACAAAAATTGGTCACTGCATGTGATCAGTTTCAGTGTGATATCTGGTAGTATCATAATTTTTAAACACATGGAAATGTACCACCACCATGCCATAACGTCTAAGTAGACAAAGGTTATAGTGTAGCCTATTGATGAACTCATTCTGAAATAATTTTCAGTAATGAATTAAATTGTTGCATTAAATGGCTTGGCAACAAATAGGCCTATTAGGCGGCCTATAATGTGAAAGCCTTCACCATGGCTTTCAGGACAACACAACCAATCAACCAACAGAAGTACTTCTGTACTAGTATGATATTGGATTGGAATATCCAGACTGTTGAATATCAGAATCACAGACAGGACAGGAGAGGAGAACTGCATGGCAAGTCAGGTCAAGTTGCCTGCTGTCCGTGCACTGTTGGTAGGCAACCTTGGTGCCTACATTGGCACAGGGGAGGGTGATCACTGGCACACTGAAATTATGTAATAGCCTATTCCAATATATATATATATATATATATATATATATATAGTTTTTGCATGTGAAGTCCTTTCATCCCACACATAATTCTGCATTCATTTAAACTACTACTAACTCTGACCTGGGAGAGATAGGTGGGCCTGAGAAGTCTAATGATCATTACACCCTGATTGGACAGAAAGTATTTCTAAAGAAGAAAAGGTTGTGGACAAAATCAGTTGGAAATATAACATTTTGATCATGTGGTGTCATAATTAATGATAATACACTGAATACCAAGAAAATGAGAACACTGCACTTCGTTTCAAACAGGTTTGACACAACGAACATAATATGTCCATTTAGTGACTTTTACTGCTAGTGCCTGTTTTGTACTGCATTTGCCATTTATAAATGTTGATGTTTGATATGAATATTTCTCCATGTTCCAGTCCAATCCTTGCACAAGCTTTGGTTTTGGCATTGAGGAAATAACTAAGTATGTGTTCTGTGCATGCATGGGTCCCTTACGTGGTCTATTTGAGAAGAGCAGGGGAAGCAGGCTGGCATGGTGCGTGTGTGTGTGTGTGTGTGTGTGTGTGTGTGTGTGTGTGTGTGTGTGTGTTTCTTCTTTCATCAACTTGTAAGATAGAGTAGAGTCTACCTTACAATGGTTGATGAATGAATGACGGTCTATATCTGATAGACTATCATTCAGCCTGCCACCCGGGAAGCTATTGAGTAATGCTACAGGATATAGATGCTTTAGTCAAGATACCCATGGTATCATGGTGGGTGGGAAAATGACACTTGTGTGAATGAAGTGAGGGGCGCACACTCTATATCAACCACATTGTGTCTTACGTTAGTGCCCTTAAAAACAAACTAAAGTCCATAGCTCTCTAACGATGTACGTCATAAGTGCCCTATAGACAAGAGCTGTACAAGAGTGATCACTACATTGCTCCAAAAACAATGCTGTGAAATCATCTCTACTCTCTCCCCCAATGTGTATCATCAATACCACAAATAAATTATATACTTAAAAGTCCCCTAGAACTCTACACATACAATGTCCCTCCACATCAAATCTCTTCACCGAAAATGTCCAATCGCTGGGGCGTGTTGCGAGTCTGTAGATCTGCTATTTTCACAGAATGTTGGCTCCCAGAATAGGGCTGCGGGCGCTGGGGGATCATGTGGATAACTGAATCAAGACTAAGACTAGAAGCATCCTATTTGGTCAAATCTGTTGGTCTGAAATCAAATCATACACAATTTCATCTGGCATTATCAAAATGATCTAGACAGAATTATTTACAAAATGTAAAGTCATTTTTTAAGTAATTTGAGTCCAGACCAATTGCAGACAAGGCAGAGATGGGATAGAGACTATTAAAATGCGGCCTGGAGACTGGACTCAAGCCACTGAGGCCAGTCTAGAGCAGAGATTCCCAACCACTGGTACCACGGTGAGCCCCCCCTCTGGTGGTACACAGAGGAGTCGCCCAAAAAAGGAGAAAAAGACAAAATATTAGGTAGTTCTTCTGAGTCTGACCAAGCAATTGGTTGAAATAGTTCTCTCCAGCCGTGCTGAAATGAGCATGACGGCACACCTAGCCGTTAATAGAAGATTTGAGAACGGATTAATCACATTAGAAACATCATCAATTGTGCCGATTAGTGATTAGACAGAGTTTTGTCAGAGCAGCAGCATTATTGGCTTAGGAATGGAACAAAAAGGGCAGTACACTCTCCTGTATTTTAACATCAGTTATTATGGTGGTACTTGGAGAAACAAATATTTTTTGAGGTGGTACTTCAGTCTAGAGGACTACAATATACTGTAAGTAAAAGAGCACTTGAAGAGAAGGATGTTACTGTAACTCATCATGCATTCCTACAGAAACCCATAACACCCTGACCCCCCTAAGACACAGTAGAACACACACTACACATCACTGCAGCTCCTGAGACTCGCAAGTCAATATTTGTTTTTCTTGCATTTATGTATGTAATCAATGAAAGCAAAAGGGCATGTCTACTATCATGTCCTTGTGGATGGTAAGAATCACATTTGAAGCAACACATACATATTTTATTGCTGAACTCGTTTATGCTTACTTTCACCTATAGAAACCAAAAATACCATATTATGAACTAATCACACAATGATGATAGTGTGATTTTGTAATTCCAGTTTAAGGAATAATGTGGGACATTAGTGTCAGATGCCATAGGGTTCTAATGGTCTCATGTAGCATTAAAATGATGTTGATAGGATGAGCAGCGGCTTCACAGAATAATCCCTCTCTCTACGTCGTCCTCAGACGAGCCAGCCATCGGCGTCTCCAGTCATCTCGGTTCTACCTACATCTGACCAGCTCCTTTGTGCTTTCCGCACTAGTATCTTTCTTTAGTACGCCCACGTAGCTAGGTGTGGGAGTGAGGGTGACAGTATGAAAGTGTGAAATATGAAAAAGCTACTACTGTGGAAGGGTTATCATGTATTAATTTACTTGTATTGATCCTATAAACAATTTAAAATAGGTCTAGTTTTTCACACCAATTATGGAGCTCTGGCTCATGAACTAAGAGCCAAAAAGAACTGAACCGGTTCCCAAACTTCCCATTGGGAACCAACCGGTGGAAAGGGGGTCTATGTGAGGATTAGAAGTGTCAAAGTAGTAATTGGAAGATTATAAGTGTATGACTCAGGATTTGCCTGAGCTGCTGGTAAACTACAAGGCTTGCGTATTAAATACAATATACTAAAATGGAAACAGTGGATGTCTATTTAACTTCAACCCATATAATAACCCCATTCACCGTCCTCAGTCCTTCTGCATGGTCTTCACTAATTGCATGTAGTGTTGAGAATGATCCAAGGTCGTAATAAACTTCTGAAAAGACTGTTGAGTTCTTAGGCTAAACAGAATATCATTATTGAAATTCCACAGTTCACACTTTGGGGAAGATATAGACATTCATGTTGTGTTTACTACAGTAGCTGATCTGCTTTGGTGCAGTTGGTAATTTATGTTTCCTGTTCCAATATTTCTCTTTACGCCATAATTGATCAAAATGTGTTTTGCCATACCCCTGTTTTAACAACAGATTTTTTTTGTAATTGATGACCCGCCTAGTGTATTAATATGAATTGAAATGTAAGTGTTACTGAAGCCGCTATAAGCTATGTCTAATATACTAATCACTGGCATGATCATTCATTTTAATTATAGAATCCATTGAAAAGCAATTATCTGCCAACATTGATTTGATTAATGTGAGGAGATAGATGAATGGTGGAGCTGCCATAATCATCTTTGTTGCCTGATCGTAAGTACGTGTATGTGTGAGCAATGAGTGTGCGTGTGTGTCTGTGTGTGCGTGTGCGTGTGCGTGTGCGTGTGCGTGTGTGTGTGTGTGTGTGTCCAATCCATACGCAGGCATGTGTGAGGATAGATGTGCAATTCAGTCAGTCTACTCTACTGCATATTAAGCTGTGGTGAATCCGGAGACTAATTTGGCATCAGTGTTTATGCAGTGAACTAAAACAATATCACATGTTTTAAAATGGAATTCATTATTGATTTATTTAATTTGGGACCATATGCTTATCGGAGTTTGCGCTCATTTAAATATGGCATTAGTGTACGTGCCACATTTATTCAATTTGTTATTCAATTTGTAGCTATTCAATTTGGAGCTATTTAAAAATCTGTTTATCGAATGTTATCCTATCATTTGTAGGTTACTGTATATACCATGATCTCATCTAATTCTCTGTCTCACTGTCTGGTGCTACTGTAGGCCTACGTTCAATACTTTTCTTAATCTTTACCTCTCCTCTCTCACTCATCAACATCTCATGAACAAATGCGCTGATAGCCTTTTTTGCTATACATGTAGTATACAGTATAGCTGCTGCTGTGTTCATGCACTACCTATGTCTAACGGGAATGGATATGCTATGTGTATGTAATGTATTACCCTCTCTCCTTTCGTTTGTTTGTTTGTTTCCATCTTTCAATGGAGTTTGCACAAAAACATATTTCATCGACTTTTGTTTTAAACCTGTGGTGTAACAATGAAAGTGATTCCGACTCCTACCCACTGATATTGTTTGTATGCACACAGACCTCCAGTCATAGTACATATTGTGCTGTCATGAATCATCATGGCCAAGCATTGATTCACCTATTCTCAGTCGCAGTGGCACATAATTGCAGAAAAGAGAAAATTGCAGTCAGTGCGCTGCCAGGAATGCAATAATAATTACTAACGTTGCATCAGCACATTTATTTATTTATACATTTTGATTGCCTCTCTCTCTCTCTGCAGTCCAACAACGCCTGTCACGATGGCTCTGCAGGCGTCTGTGGTGCTGCTGTCCCTGCTCCTGCCCCTACCCGGCCCGGGACACGGCTCGCTCTCCTGCCCGGCCGGCTGTCGCTGCTACAGCCTCACCGTGGAGTGTGGCTCCACGAGCCTCCGAGATATCCCCAAGCATGTCCCACCCTCCACACAGGTCAGTGGATATCCCCAAGCATGTCCCACCCTCCACACAGGTCAGTGGATATCCCCAAGCATGTCCCACCCTCCACACAGGTCAGTGGATATCCCCAAGCATGTCCCACCCTCCACACAGGTCAGTGGATATCCCCAAGCATGTCCCACCCTCCACACAGTCAGTGGATATCTCTAAGCATGTCCCACCCTCCACACAGTCAGTGGATATCTCTAAGCATGTCCCACCCTCCACACAGGTCAGTGGATATCTCTAAGCATGTCCCACCCTCCACACAGTCAGTGGATATCTCTAAGCATGTCCCACCCTCCACACAGTCAGTGGATATCTCTAAGCATGTCCCACCCTCCACACAGTCAGTGGATATCTCTAAGCATGTCCCACCCTCCACACAGTCAGTGGATATCTCTAAGCATATCCCACCCTTGGAGTATATATTAAGAGACACGGCACCCGGAGGAAACCCTGAGGCGAAATGGACATAGTGGCCAGATTTGTCATTGCAGCTCGCGCCTGCAGCGCTGGTCCGTTGCTATCATTGCGCATGTTATTGGGTCCATGACATGTGAACGAATGTTTCATACGTGAACGCGCGCAAATGCCGCAATGCTAGTCAACTGTGTCAAGTGTGTTCATGGGTCCAATCCATCCCATAATGCACTCTGTTCCTACCCGAAAGGAGGAGTGAGTCATGCGCTTTTGAGCAACTTAATGCAAGTGGATGGGAGGATAAATCTGCCGTCTCTATTAATATATACTCTCCACACAGTCAGTGGATATCTCTAAGCATGTCCCTCCACACAGTCAGTGGATATCTCTAAGCATGTCCCACCCTCCACACAGTCAGTGGATATCCCCAAGCATGTCCCACCCTCTACTAGCGGCTTCGGATGTTATCAGATGACTTAATCTCCATCATCAGCCCTTATCAACACCATGCAATGCAGCCAGTATGGACATTTCCACATACTGACGTTGTTGTCAGCCAGAGCATGTGAGCGGCGGGGAGCGTGAGCAGCACGGAGCGTGACCGGCGCGAGGAGTGGAGCGGGTGGATTTTAAATTGAGCACTGAGCAGAATTTAAAATGGTTCAGAACGGCTTACTGTCTCTGCTGTGTTTAGAACCTAAACGCTTGGATTTAGTGTGTGCAGAGCACATTTACCAAAAGTATGAAAGTGTGCCGAAAAATTGGAACATTCATCAACGCGTGACTCGTGTGGCGACCGACAGTGCTAGCAACATGATCAAGGCAGTGAACATCCTCCCTGACGTTTTGAAGGAGAAGTGGAGAAAGATGATGATGATGATGATGGTGGTGGAGGAAGAGGAGGAAATTGCGGAGGAGGAGGAAATTGTGGAGGAGGAGGAACCTGCGCTCTCGCAAAACCAAGTGGACGCGGTTACTAAAAATGTAGTCCAGGGGGGGGGGATCAACACGAGCGGGACAAAAGCCATCGAGAGCGAAGAGCGGATTTCTCGGCCGCTCACATGCTCTGTTGTCAGCCATTGTCTGACATGTCTGTTGGTCGCGTTGTCCGACTATTACTAACCCTGAATCTAACCCTAACTTCAGTCTTAACAGGCTATGTGGAAAAGTCCATTTTGCCTGCAACATCGTTTTTTTCCTGTTTAGATTGATTGATTCGACCATTTCTGTCATCTCATCTTTCTCCTTACTCTTTCCAGACCATCTTCCTCCAGGACAATGTTATTGGTCAGATCCGTAGACAGGACCTCTCTCAGCTAGGGAGACTGCACTATCTCTACTTGCAGGTACTGTACCATGCTCATGCTGCGCACGCACGCACACCCCTTGCCTTTAACATACTGATAGCCTCTATGCATGTCTCATGAGTTTTAGGATTATGGAACTTAATCTGCATGTACTTAAAAGATTTGGTAGACTTTCCTCAAAGTAGGATGAAAATAGAACAAAAGCAACAAGGTTTGCACACAACAGCAACGACTTACTGCCCTATGAAACAAAGCAAATGCAATTAATTCAACAAATGTCGGTAGTAGCAGCTGATTAATTTGGGAGAAGATAACAAAAATACTTTAAGGATTAGAATAAACAATGGGTCGGAATAAATCACTGTGACTGATTTAAAGGCCAACAGAGATTTAGTTAACTCTATGATTACTCTATAAAAACTCCTTTACAGCTAGTGTATAAGTTGCTTCACAACACAGTAAAAAAAAATACAAATTAAATTAAAAAACATTTACAAACCAAATGTATGCCAGCACTCGACCAGGCTGACAACCTACTGTATCGTTCCTGAAAATCCAGAGTTCTGAAGTGGTTACTGTATGTCTTGTAGTAATTATCTAAATCTACAAAGTAAGTAGTTTTCAAATAATTGTAGTGTAGTAAAAGTACAATATTTGCCTCTGAGATGTAGTGGAGTAGAAGTAAAAGTATTGAAAATTGGATGTACACAAGTAAAGTAAAAATGCCTCAAAATTGTACTTGGGCGCCATTCCCGTAAATCACCGTGATTTGGAGTAGACTGGCCCCCCGCCATGAACTTAGAATTACGGGAATTGATCTTTTATACAGTGCGCCATCTTGAACTGCACGCGCACCCATTCTATCTGTTGCTTTCAATCGCCTTTATCTACAATTCCTTGTCCCAGATGGCGAGGTTTGTCCACGGCAGAATGCCGACGCTTCTCATCGCCCAGCGAGAGATCAACATCCGGTCGAGACAACACACACACACACACACACACACACACACACTGGCAATATACAATATAAACAATTATTTAATTAATTGTGGCGGGTCAAGGGTTAAGTACACTACTTGAGTAAATGTACTTAGTTACTTTACACCACTGCTTTTATGATAGAGTGCAATGACACTACAGCAATAGCTTTGTCCTTTGAGACCACCAGTAACATGTTTGCAGAGGGAAGCTTATTACAGCCCCATATCAACTAGAGCTGTGGTGACCTTCTGCATATTTTAGAATGTAGACAGCCCATGCTTTGAAGGTAATTTTGCTGAATACAAATCAGTTATTGCACCATTGCAGAAATGTAACATTCTACCTGTACAGTACTGGGCTTGCACAACATGCACCCCTGTAACCTATTTTCATAATGAACACTTAACTCACTGAAACAAGTCTTTGATGATACTTAACTACATCAGCGCGTGCACACACACACACACACACACACACACACACACACACACACACGTCTGTACCATGTAATATGTGTAGTAAGTTAAGTATAGCATACTACAAATATAGTAAATTATTCTATGTGGCTGTGCTTGCGTATATAAATAATGTATGTACTGTATGTCTCTCTGTCCGGTCGATGCGACAGGAACGGTGAGATGCAGACTAGAGACTGACACGGGAGTGGATTTCCACTCCTGTCCTGTCCCACTCCCACAGAAAAAATCCTGTCCTGTCCCAATCCTGGACCAATGTAAAAATAAAAATCCTGTCCTGTCCCACTCCTGTAGAATGACTCCTGATCCCATCCCGCTCCCACTCGAGATGACTCCCACTCCCATCCCGCTCCTGTTTTTTTTTTTTTTTTTTTAAATACCGCATTGTGCCGATTATAGATTATATACCGCATTGTGCCGATTATATGACTCCCACTCCCATCCCGCTCCTGTTTTTTTTTTTTTTTTTTTAAATACCGCATTGTGCCGATTATATAATAAGATGACCCCCATTTTTAAAGACTAATTAGTGAAAAAAGTACATTGAAATTCAATGTACTCAATATACCATACCTTGCTAAAGTTGCTATGGTGGAATGTATGTCAGTTAAAAAACAAAACATTGGTCAGTCACACCACGCCTATGGTAACAGTACCTTAGTTGAATAAACCCAAACATGGTATTTAATGTTTTATTTTATTAAGACATTGTTTCCTTCTCTCAGTCCCTGTCGCAGGGTAAACAAAACGTCATATAGCACATGGCTAATTGTACCGTGCCAGGGAGGAGGAGGAGGCGGAGCGGCTGTAACTTTCTCCAGGCCAATAATGGATTTAATCATTCCAAAAAGGTCTCTCCATTCATTGCTACGGTCGACATGCTCGTCTCACTGTCACTCGCTTTTAGTTTTGACTAACGCAAGCGCAAAGCAAAGCTACTGCTGCGCTGTGCAGAAGAGCCATTAAAGTTGAAGTGAATGCGCAAGATTTGCGACATTGAGGGGGCAGAAAACTGAGCGCTCGAGCACTGTTCATGCAGCCTGGAGTTCAGAGGAGTGGGACTAGCTGGAGTTTGATAGTTGAGATTGTAGAGCTTGTAGATCTGTCTGTTTTTGCAGCTCCGGTGTCAGGGTAACAATAAGAAATTATAGGCAGAGATGAAGTGAAGTTGAACAGCCAAGCAGCAGCAAGCTACGCTACGCTAAGCTAAGCTAACATCACCACCACCATGGCTGGTGTTGTGTTAGCTTAGCAGCTAAGCCTTAGCTTCTTGCAATGCCATAGCGTTCTCACTGCGGTCTCACGGTTATGTGGGCTGCTGCTTGGAGAGGAGAGGGGTTTCTACAGGCGGCTCAGCGGCTGCTATGACCAAATTGATTGTGTGCAACATGACAACTGTTTTAAAGTATTGTACAGTGACAACTATTGAAACTTCATTGTAAACAAACACTGCGGTCCACCCAGCTCCACCCCCCTGCCCCCATTCACTCATTTGAAACCTGACACCTGGTGTGTGTGTGTGTGTGTGTGTGTGTGTGCTGGGCTCCTGGCCGCTCTGCAGGCTACAGCAGGCAGCCAGCAGTGAGCCTGAGCACCGCGGCGAGCTTTGCGAGCGTTGTTTCCTTCCTGAAAATGATCATTATGATTCTAGATAGATGTCATTCCCGTTCCTGCACGCTCCCGTTGATTTTCATTCCCGTCCCGTCCCGATCACGGGATTAATAAAAAAAATAATCCCATCCCACGGGATTCCCGCGGGAATCACGTGACCCACGGGAATCCCGACAAAATGTCACTCTCTAATGCAGACGACGTCTGCTTAATCCATTCACATCCACATTTTGTCTGTTTGTTTTTATGCCAAGACGTTTTTGTGTGTGCCTGTACTGCGTGTACAGAATGTTTTCTTTGTGTGCCTGCAAGTTTATAATAGTTTGGGATTTTTCATTAGAGTTTAGTTTTAGTTAGCTTCGATTTTTCTTTTTTTTCCTAATTCAGATTGAGTGGGGTGTTCTTTTGAGTTATTTGCCAGGTGCAGGATTCAAAAAGGTCAGAGTAAGTGGGCCTATACTGTGTAATACAAACTCAACTAAAGATACCATTTTAAAAATATATATTCAGTTACTGTTGGTGACGAGAAAAACTAAACAAAGGGCATTATGTATATATAATTTCAGTTTGTTTTAGTTAGTTACAGTAAATAAATACTGTAGTTCAGTTTACCAAAATGTTTTTTTTTGTTTCCGTTATTTCATTAGTTTTCATAACCTTTCTTTGATTTTGTTTAAATGTATTTTCCCTTCAAGCACATTTTGTCAAACATAAAGCTTCTACTCCATGTGCTCCTTTCCTCTCCTCTCCTCTCCTCTCCTCTCCTCTCCACCATATCATTCTCTTTCATGTGCCTCTCCTCTCCTCTCCAAATCAACACCATATAATTCTTCTCTCTCTCTCTCTCTCTCTCTCTCTCTCTCTCTCTCTCTCTCTCTCTCTCTCTCTCTCTCTCTCTCTCTCCTCTACAGATCAACACCATATAATTATTCTCTCTCTCTCCTCTCCAGAACAACACCATATAATTCTTCTCTCTCTCTCCTCTCCAGAACAACACCATATAATTCTTCTCTCTCTCTCCTCTCCAGAACAACACCATATAATTCTTCTCTCTCTCTCTCTCCTCTCCAGAACAACACCATATAATTCTTCTCTCTCTCTCTCTCCTCTCCAGAACAACACCATATAATTCTTCTCTCTCTCTCCTCTCCAGAACAACACCATATCAGCAGTGGAACCCGGTTCTTTCAGGAAGCAGGGTCAGCTGCTGGAGCTGGCGCTCAACGGGAACCGGATACACCTGGTGACAGCCGACATGTTCCACGGACTGGAACATCTGCGCATCCTCTACCTGGCCGGGAATGACATCACACGTCTGCAGGATTACACCTTCCGGGGCTTACAGGTGAGGCAGAGTATAGTAGCATAGGGCCCCCGCCTCACACATGCATCAATTTAAATTATGCCTCATACAAAGTTGATAATAACTAGTATGCATATTAAATGTTATCCATAAATGTATGCGTAACACATTTTAGAGACACGGCCAAAGCATTTTCGGGGGTCCCCAGCCAAAAACGTTGAGAACCCCTGGTTTAGAGCACTAAACGTGACGTCATGTGGCAGCCAAGTCTATGGACTTTTAATGTTAGTTTAATGTTTACAGCACCTTAAACAAACACTACCGGGTGCCCCTCACTTCACACAAGTGTGATTGTTTCAGTTCCTGTTTGAGTCCATGACAAGCTCCATCATACATTATCTCAATGATCCCAACAAGCACATTATTCCTGCTCCTCCATACATTATGACAATGACCCCAACTAGCACATTATTCCTGCTCCTCCATACATTATCACAATGACCCCAACATACAGTACTGTATTCCTGCTCCTCCATACATTATCACAATGACTCCAACTAGCACATGAATACTGTCTTATTCCTGCTCCTCCATACATTATCACAATGACTCCAACTAGCACATGAATACTGTCTCCTCCATACATTATCACAATGACCCCAACTAGCACATGAATACTGTCTTCCTGCTCCTCCATACATTATCACAATGACCCCAACTAGCACATGAATATCGTCTTCCTGCTCCTCCATCCATTATCACAATGACTCCAACTAGCACATGAATACTGTCTCCTCCACAGCGTCTCCAGGAGCTTCACCTGCAGCACAACAGCATAGAGATGCTGGCCGACCAGGCCCTCGTGGGCCTGACCTCTCTGGCCCTGCTGGACCTCAGCAGGAACAACCTGCACACCATCGGCCCCGCCTCTCTGCGGCCGCTGGTCAGCCTGCAGGTTCTGCGCATCACAGGTGAGACCAATTAAGGCACTTATTCGGGGGAAAATACATGTCGTTTAAGTTTTCGAGGGGCGCCAGCCCCTCCTATGTCCAGCTTTGTGTGTCTGTGTATACCACGGAAGTGATTTGATTGGTTGAGCACGGAATGTGATGCATGTATTGTAGCGATCAGCTATCTCACGCACGCACACCCACCCACTCACACCACCGCAATTATTCATGTCCACGTACAACCCTGACCCAGTACACACACAGACGAACGTCAGCGCAACGACACGCCCCCGACGCTTGTACGTTCCCTTCCGCTCTATGAATGGAACAGTGGCCAAGATGGCGCGACCTGTCACAGAGAAGAGACTGGAGTGGAGACTATCCCTACCTATCCCTGGCTATGGTTTACAGGTTCATGTGGTTCCTGCTATATTTATCCTTGTTAAACCATTGTAAAATAAGCAGTTGTCCCAAAGTGGTCCAACTGTGTTAGGCATTTGCCTAACTGGCACGCCAAACCGTTACAGTATGATGTATGCTGATAAGAGTGCCTCTCACTTCACACGAATGTGATTTTTGATCTGAGATCTCGCTGTTTGACACAGAAATTGGGATATGTGCCTTGCAGGGTTGCAGGGCCTCCACCACCAGTGTGTAAATGTGCGTGAATAAGGGAAAGTAATGCATATGGTAGAGGGCTTTGGATGAAAGGCGCTATACAAATGCAGACCATTGACATAATATAATAACATCATTTAAAGTGCTTGGTGCTGATACAGTACATTCGTTTTGAAGTGCTGTGTTGCTTTGTTAAGTGCTTGTCGGATAATGCTTGCTCTACTGATGAAAGTGCTCGAGTGTCAGAGTTCGAGTATGAAACCGCCTCTACAGTTAGTACAGTATACTGTTCCTCAGGCGAGATATCCTATCCTTCTGGGGGAGAGCTAGCAGGGCTGAGAGGAGTCTGTGATAGTCCTCCTCATCTCCTGTCTGATACGTACTGTAGTAGGCCTACAGTATATATGGAGGAGACAGAGGGGAAGGTCACAGCGAATGATATTAGACACTGTACAGGGCTGTATTTTGCGTGTCTTAAGTACCAGGTCTTATTACTTAAGACCTGGAGGCGTGATCAATGCCATTTGGCTATTCTGAGTGGCCAAAGAGCATTGACCACGCCTCCAGGTCTTAAGTTAAGTAATAAGACCTGGTACTTAAGACACGCAAAATACAGCCCTGTGTGTGTGGACACCTATTACCAACTTGTCCCCTCTGATGGGCGGTTAGGTATACAGTAGGTTGCCATACAGTACAACACTATGGAAAAATTACTCAAATGTTTTACTTGAGTAAAAGTATTAATACTGCAGTGTACTGTAGGCTACTGTAGATGGGAAGTAAAAGTCCCATATTCAACCAAAGTACCAAATGATTGCCATCAAAATGTACTAAAAGCACCAAAAGTAGAAAGTACTCACTATGCAGAATGTGCCATTTCAAGTTTTCAAATGTTTTCAAATATTTAGAAAATCAATCTACAAGCTCACAATGAGTCGCACCGCGACGCATTTGTGAGCTTGGTCACCTTTATCACCTAAAAACTGGAGCATGCGTGGGCCTTCAGGGGTTTAGTTAATAGAAACTGTTCCAGTAAAGTCACATGCACATTGGAAGTTCTGTTGTGTTCTACTCCCGTCCCGTCCCGTCTCCAGACAACCCGTGGCGATGCGACTGCGCTCTCCACTGGCTGAGGAGCTGGATCGACGAGGAGGGCCAGCGGCTGCTCAGCTCCGCGGAGCGTCGTCTGGTCTGCACGGAGCCCCCTCGTCTCTCCCACCTCAGCCTCGTGGAGGTGCCTCTCAACAGCCTGGTGTGCATCCCGCCAGTGGTGCAGCTGGAGCCCAGGAGGCTGGCCGTGCGCCTCGGAGAGAGCCTGCGGGTGTCCTGCCATGCCTCTGGATATCCCCGACCACAGGTGTGTGTGTGTGTGTGTCTGTGTGTCTGTGTGTGTGTGTGGTGAGAAATATGGTAACGGGCAGTGTAAAACCGGCCATTTCTTTCCGGCACCCCAGAGCTCCTATTTTGAAGGAATCCCAGGAATGATTGTGTTATACTCTAAGGTTTCACCTGACAAAAAACGTTGCTTTACACTGCAGGTGACCTGGAGGAAGGCTTCCCAGGGTAAAGTGGCACTCTCTCCCAGAAGCCTGGTGCAGGAGATGGGGGCCGGAGGAGCTGCGGGGGGGGCCGCCGCCGCCGGGGGGGCGGAGCAGCACTCGGAGGAAGGAGGCAGAGTCCGCCTGCAGAAGGCGGACGCCGCCGGGGAACGCTTCGACCCGGACACGGGCAGCGGCATGCTGTTCCTCAGCAACGTGACCGTGGCCCACGCGGGCTTCTACGAGTGCGAGGCCTGGAACGCGGGCGGCGTGGCCAGGGTGACCTTCCAGCTGGCCATCAACTCCTCCTCGTCCTCCTCTTCCTCCTCCATCTGGGCCTCGTGGTCTCAGGTGACCCCATTCAAGTTCTCAGTCGCCACTCATTTCATGTCATTTGGATTCCACAGCAGTCTTCCATGGAATCATGCTGTGCGCCGAAAACAGCCCATCTGTAAGCTCACAACGTGCCAAAGACGCGTCGTGAGCTTATAGATTACCTGTTTTCGGTTATTAGTTATATTTAAGAATGAAAGAGTAATTGAAGTGTTCAGTTCAAACTAGCAATAGCATAGATTTGTTTTATGATAATTTGAAGTGGTCAAACTAGCTATAGAATGAATGTTCAGAAGCATACAGAAGTTACAAAAACCCTATAAATGATCTTGGATATTTCATAAAAGGAAAACCTCCAATCTGCAATTTCTTCAGCTGGAATGTGGAGCTTAGGTTTAGAAAGATTCTACATCATTATTGTGCTAATTTAATTTGTTGAGGAAACTCTCAAGTTTAACAAATCACAGATTGGGACTTGGTGGGCCAACACCTTTTCAGTCATGATAATTTATTTGGCTTTAAACCATGCAGGTGTCCTCTGCCTACTCCCCCTCGTGGCCGCGGCTGAGGAACCACCACCGTCCCGCCGTGGGCTCGGACGTCAGCCGTGAGCCGCTGTACGCCATGGGAAGCATGGCCTTCAGCGCTCTGGGGCCGGCCACCCAGACGGCCATAGCCATAGGCATCTCACTGCTGGCTCTCACTGCACTGCTGTTGGTCGCCATGATCTACAGCCGCCACCAGCAGAGAGAGAAGGAGGCCGACGGCGCAGAGAAGGTGCGTTTGTCCCGTTTGTATTATGGTTTGGGTGCATGTGTTTGGTTAGACTACAGTCATGATTCCGACACCCTACGCAAAACCCTAACCACACACCACACCACGGGTGATTTTTAACTCGCCACAGGTTAGTTTTAACTCGCCGTGCATGTCAGGAGCCACAGGTGATTTTTAACCCGCAGTACCAACATTTGCACCCCTTATGGTTCATGGAGGGTTAAAAATGTAGGCAACAAGAAAACAACGTTTTAGTATTAGATGTTTTGGTAATATGTTACTTAGTCTTGATCTGGTTTAAATTAATTCTATTTATTAACCATTAATATTAACTTCCAGGTGATAAGCCCACCTTAAAATGATGTGAAAAGGAGAAAAGAAAAAGAAAGAATGAAAAGTAAATGGATAAAAGAAAATTCCATCACATCATTTATCAGCATCAATTCATTAAAAACAGGTGGCATTTAGATTGACCAAAGTTGATATGTCGTTCAATCGTTTATATGTGGACACGCCCACCAGTTAATTAAGTATGCCTGGTATGCCTGGTGGGTGGTGATGGGTGGTGATCCACCTGAACTGAAGCCACAACCACAGCTGTGTTTGAATGATAAAGGGGGAGGGGATAATATTGTTATGTCACTATACCACTTTTTTTTCATTGGCACGTTTGACTGTCAAGGTTACAGCCTCCAGGAAGAAACCCGAAATACAAAGGGAAGACATCATTGCATATAACAACCACACCAAGGGGTCTAATGAAGTACTGTCACCTCATAAACATATCAAAAACTGACCTACGTTTTCAAATATTTATTCAAAAATGACAAAAAAAGTATGTTGCTACATAACTACCCCAAAAGGGGTTCCGTCCTGAAAGGTATAGTTACAAAAAGGGGTTCCCGTCCTTAGTAACACAGTTCCACCACTGCCCTAAGCCTAACCCCAAAGTGTTTTTGTCATGCTATGTCTCAACATGCAGGAGGAGAGCATCCTGTACGTCAACGACTACTCGGACGGCCCGACCACGTTTGCCCAGCTGGAGGAGTACAGGGACGAGCGCGGCCACGAGATGTACGTCCTCAACCGGGCCAAGCCCGTCTTACCGCCCGCGCCGCCCACCACGGCCGTCGCCACCACTAACCTGGGTTACCCCGTCGCCCCGTCCGAGACCCTGTCCTCCTCCAGCCCCGCCCTCTCCTCCTCGGGGCCCGGCCAGACCATGAGTCCCGTCCTCCTGGCCCCCCCCGCCGCCAAGCAGCAGCAGCAGCAAGAGCCGGACATACGGACCATGCGGAGAATGGCGGGGGAGGGAGGGGAGGCGGAGCCCGTGATCACGTCGGAAGCCGAGGGGATGTTTCTCAACCACGCGGGTCTGTTCATGGACTCGCAGATCGCCTACGAGATCCACTGCTGAAGGGAAGGGAAAACGATCCCGACGGAACGAGGTTCTGGCTTGGTGCTGCACTGTATAGCAGGCTCTGTACTCCAGGTCAGTAAAGTCTATAAACATAATCTTAAAACGGAAAGAGATTGGGGAATTCACTCCTGGGGAACTGCTGATAAACGACAGACAGTTACGCTCAATCCTCAAGGAAAACAACTGGAGGTGTTTAAGGAGAGAACCCGATGTTGCCGTTGGTGGATCACAAATGCCAATGTTGCCTGATGTTACAACACAACCACACTTGTGATTTGGTAAAACAAGAGTCATCCCTACTTAATGGAGGCAGAGGTGGTGAACATACTGTGGCCATGATATGAGCCCGTACGCTCCAATACAAGTCAAAGGAATTTGGGTTCATACTGAAGATGGATACACTCAATGTAAGCTGATGGCAACCAGGAAAAATATGTATTCCCATATGGCTGCATAAACCCATGACTGTACTGCAGTGTTGACCGTGTTAACAGTATCTTACTTCAATGGGAACTTCACTTGAACCCCTATAGATGTGGCAAGGACATGAAAATCTGCCGTAATAACAATTCCCAAAGGGTTCTGTACAGTATGTTGAGACCTTGCACCGTTAGATCTGCAGCAACCTACGTAGAGCTCATCGACATGTTTACATTGGCATGCGTCAATTTCCTAGCACAAGCTGGTGGTGGAACTTATCTGGAAGTGTCATGTTCCATTTTGACACAATCTTCTCACAATAGGATTACATTAAGTGTCGACAAAGTTGTCGACACAGCTTAGAGCTAGTATCTGTTGGGCCGCAAAACTTTAAACTCATGTCAAACCTCGCAAGATGTGTGCTGGGTTGCTTTGAGTGAAGAGGAAAAAACTGTTCTGCTATTAAGAAGAGGCAAAGCAGTTTGGAGTCCTGTCAGGGTGAAAGTGATTGTTGTCGATGACTGAACACATTTCAATTCAAGGGCCGCTCTACTCAGACAGTTTTATATAGTTTCAGGCGTGTGCTGGGTGCAGATTCCAAATGAACATTATAGAAAATGAATAAAATCCGCACTTCCAGGCGAGTAAGAGTCTTTATTAATAAAGATAGTGCTCCGCAGCAGCAGTCATACCAGACAGACAAACTCATTTCGGCGCGCAGGCCTTCGTCAGTGTCAAGTGTATTTTGACACTGACGAAGGCCTGCACGCCAAAACACGTTTGTTAATAAAGACTCTTACTCGACTGGAAGTGCGGATTTTATTCATTTTCTATATGAACACATTTCAAGACATCACCCTTCATCACTTTCTGTGCAGACATGTAGAATCCTAAAGGCTTTGAGGTGGACAATTACGAAGCAGTGTGTTCAAAAACATTGGTCAAAACAGGGAAAATGTCACCAGGAAGAGAGGTTTTCAAAAAAATTATTCTAGTGTAGGTGAGTTGGAGAAAGGTTGGTTAAGGTTAATCCAAGACAGCTGCTGTCTCTGCTGGGACGAGAAACTGTGGCTACGATGAAGTGAGTTGACCTCAATATCTTGATATTTTCTTCAGAAAGCAAGCACATGTCAAAATGTGTTGAAAAGACTAGTTTTAATGGTTCAGTTGCCCTGAAGATTTCCTCATTGGCATTGTATTGATTAATGTATACTATTACTTACAGTTAGTGGATTGTGGACTGTTCAGTTTTAACGAGGGGGAAAGACAAGTCATTTTGATGAAGGAAAAATTACTTAATCAATTTTTGCATTTTTACTAGAAAAGCTTTCTCAAGTAATGTGATTAAAATATTAAAGTATTATTTTAATAAGACAGCTATTCTCTATAAATGTGAAGTTTAAAATTGAAGCTGCAACTCTCAACTGTTCTTCCTGATACTTTGACCCTTTGGCCAAGTATTGTGTTTCTGACTTTATTTTTATTTTTGGAATGTACATTTTATGGTATCTATCACTGATGATGGTGGTCTTGTCAAAGGATCATATACCTGTGTCAAACTCAATACCTGCATTATTATGTTATATGGTTATGTATTTCATACATAAACATAACGTTTATTTAGATTTGATTTCAGGGTTGTTCATTTTTCTGCATACCGTAGTCATTACAACATTCCCAAACTTACTAGAATAATTCAGTCAGTGTTGGTTTAATAATTGTGCCGTTAAAACGTAATGGGCATTCGAGATGTGTATCGTTTATCCAGAGACTGTTTTGGCTAAACTTAAGATGCATTAAACGTAAAGTTGAATGACCTATATCAAGTAAGTTTGAATGAAATGAATGGAATCCTATGGGTTCCTTGAGAATAAAACAAATGACGGTATGCTTTGGAAAATGGCATCAATGACAAAGTACTGTAAATCTTATGATGATGTGATCTTTTAAACTGAAGGCCCCATGAAATGACTTGACAGAATGCCATTTGATTCTGTATAAAAAGTAACTAAGCCTTGCTGAGCCATGAGGGCAGAAGCAGGAGCCTATCTCCTGTTTCTGTAGAGTGAGGCAGAAGTACACCCACTGGACATGACGCTAGTATGTCGCAGGGACTTGCCTCCACCTTCTTTGGTATGACCCGGCCGGGGGATCGAACTCCGACCTCCCAAACTCAGGGCAGAAACTAACCGAAAGGCCACTGAGCTGCATGCATAACAATATGCATAATAAGTGTTCCCTTTAAAAACAGGAAGATAACGAGGACCAGTGGCCGACAGGCCTCACTAAAAACCCAGCGGCGGTGCCTTATGGCTCGCAATGTCAAGCTAAGAGAAGCAAACCAAACCAGAACCAGAACCCAATTGATTGACAAAGATAACACTTATTTTAGGGTTTTTTTCCCTGCTTGTACTCCACTGTTTAAGCCAGAGAAAATAAAAGATTGTCTTTGTATGTTTCCGTTCGCCAACTACGGATAGCAGGGCCCGTGCAGTCAGTCAGTAAAAAGCAGAATTTATAAAAATGGAGCCAGGACATGAACATTTTATAAAGTTATTTAATTGGATGGAACTTTTGTATAACTATAAACCCCCAAGTGCAGGATGAGATCAAAAAAATTGTTGTTGTTGTTGTTTTGTTTTCAAGGAAAAGACAAACTAGGTGATGTTCAGCGCAAGACAGACAGTCTGTGGTAAACAGACTTTCATGGTATGCTGAAAGAATGCAAAGGAAACGCTACAAAAATGTATCGATTTATTTTTTCACAAGACTTCCTAAGGTTACACGCTAAAATCCTCTGTGTTCATTTATCCATTTGTAACTCTGACAGCGTACAAATGTAAATAAATGGATGTGTAAGGACTTTGGGTTTCCATAGGAATTTCAAGCAGTTAAATATGGTGTGACAACCGAGCACGTCCTTACAAGCCCTGCGCCACACCACACCGGTACGAGTAATACGTTTGGATGGGAAAATATTAAAATGTATACAACTGGTCACAAAACACAAATAAAGAATTAGGGCTGTCACGATTGCACATTTAAGTTGACGATTAATTATCACACAAATAATTGTGATTAACGATTTAATTGTGTTTTTGGCATTGAACATTGGAACATTACGAATAGAAGTTACATTTCAGTTTGCCTTTTGGGGTTCGTAATTTAAAAAAAAGTGCACAGGGTGCACTGTGGGTACAGTGTGTCACGCTACTGCAATTTATTTAATATTAAACATATTGTAGGTGTAGGCCTACTGTATGGAAATAGAAGTCATTATAAACGGACAGAGGACACCAAACACTGTGTGAGATGAAACCGGTTTGAACTGAAGGGAACATTGCTTGCTTTGGTCACGAGGGGAGAAGAAACTCCTTTTTGTGTGAACATTAGTTTGAATTTTCTATTGACTTCATTGTGTGCCAAACTCTTTGTTGATGAAATGCGCTTCATAACGAGTTTCTTTTTTTCTTTTTCTTTTATTGTAAAACAGTTCTGAACGAAAATGTAACCAATTCATTTTTGTATAGTCCTGGACTACATACATCCTGTGACAGATCCCTACACTGTTTTTGACCTACACACTTTCTACAGCGTCGACATGATTCATAAAGGGGGAAGTCGATTGTAATATCCAACTACTATAATGACCCAATTATTCTATAGGGTCTTATTCTTGTTTCTTCCCGTTCCAAGTCAGCCAGCAAGCCACTATATTTCTCCAAAGATTTCACACACAGAACTTGAATGGAGAGATAAGCAACTATTACTGCCGAGTTTTCAATGGAATAAACCCCCTGTGGTACAACAACAGCAGTCTGCTACAGGGCTTTAATGATGCTGTCGCAGAAGTAACATGCTCTTATGTTCAGCATAACTGCTGCCGGGAGGTTCAGTTCAGACAAACAACGAGCTTACAGAGCCTTGTTCACCATAGTCATTCTCCGTGAAAGGAATGATTAAACATTGTATCATGGCAGTTCTACCAAGGCTGGGCATCCACGGGGAGCTTATTAAAGTAGTGTCCACAGTGCAGCAGGTAGTCTCAACTCTCAACAGCTCCAAGAGCTCAGTGTTATCATAGGGCAGCCTTTAATAGTTGCAAACTTGCATAGCAACAGTAGCCAATTAGCCATGCCCAGCATAAGCACTAAATCATCCGTTCAATACTGCTGCTTGCTAAAAAATGAAAAGTTAAATCAATAAATAAAGTTTGAACAGTGAACCCAATTTGTGCTGTACCAGCCAAGTCCGGATGCATCCCAAAAGATATGAAACAGAACGCACAATCATTCCAGTCAAGTTCTGAGGTGTTCAGAGCCATCTTTGTCCTCCTAGCTCACACCATCACATTGGAGACATTCATTTACCAATCTAGATGTGTGGACATGCATGTGATGCAAGGGCATTGGCTATCAGTCCTGTCATTTACTAAATGATGGTTCTTTGGGAACATCATTAGAATTAGACACGTTTTGACGTGTCTGATTCTAATTGTCTTGTACAGAATCAGAAGTGTGGGATTAGCTGGCTTAGTCAATGAATGTGCTCCTTCACCCTTTATAGAATCTCAAGCCATTGATTGTTAACCAGTCACAACCGTCTGTTTATTTGTATCTATTTTTATTTTTATTATTTTGTTTGTTTATTTTCGTTTGGGGAATTTACTTAAAGAAAATGCCATATAAATTTTACTGGTGACATACTTAAATTGTGAACAGTAGTCTATCACTGGGTATAGCCAAATATCACTTGTTAATTTGGGGTAAATTGCCTTACAAACATTGTAGTTCATGATTGTAACTACAACCATTACAACCATTATTTAAACATGTAAATGCTTCCCCCCCCTCCCTCCAACATAAATTGATTGCCGAGGTTTGTCAGTAAGTGTAATGATTTTAAAAAGTGTAATCAGATTACTGTAATTTTACCTATGTGTAATCCGTTATCCTAAAGCCCTGTTTTTCTGTGCTAATAGTAACATCTCATGTTACATCAGTCAGTCAGTATCAGAGGAAACTATAAAGACATTTACTTCAATGCCTCGTGAACCAATTTAGGTGTTGAATTTTAATATTTGTAATTAGCATCTTGTTTGTATATTGTGCTTTATTTATTTGCGTATTTATTTATGTATTTAAAATATTTATTTATTTATTTATTTATGAATGACCATGTTTTGTATCAGTTACCATTGTTCAAACATTCATCTTCCAATCATTTTGTCTATTGCATTTATTTATTCGGTGGGATTTATACTGTTGAGTGTGTACTCTTCTCTATTTCCAAATAAAGACTGTTGTTCCAACTGTGGATAGTGCCATTCCTGAACATCAGAATCAGTTGGATGTTCATCTGCTGTATCAAAGATATACCGCTGTGTGCATTTCACCAAAGTTTTGATGATTATCATAATTTATAGAAACCTTTACATACACGATACAACTCATAGACATATTTCCCCTGCTTGTTTAATTTTCGCATTCTGTGTTTCTTCAAAACCTATGATGCATTTTGTGAGCAAACAGTATGATGCCAACTTTTTGTGTTCTTTGCTAGATATGGCGCCATATTCTAACTGCCATTTATATGTTCAGATTCTCAAGATTGCCATTTGCCATTATTTATACAGGATAGGTTGACTGTGCATACATGCTCTTTCATTGCAACGCCTTGTCCCTTAAGGCTTGCTGTGAGGCAACACTTTCCTTGCACACAAAAGACATGCATCTGATGCAGGTTATATTATATAGTCTGCATCAGATGCATGTCTTTTGTGTGCAAGGAAAGTGTTGCCTATCCTTCCACACAAAATACATGCATTTGATGCATGCTCTACCCATTCTGGGTCTACCCATTCTGGTTCTCATAGCACGGCACTGAGTGCCGCTCTATGAGCTTGTAGATCTGCTATTTTTTTTTTATTGCGGAAATGTTGCACAAATCTTTTAATATATATTCTTTCAGAGAGAGCGTTTTTAACTAAAATCGTTGCTTCTGGGGGGTCCCTGAAACAACATATTTTCAGATGGGGGTTGGCGGCCAAATACGTATATTTTTGGGGGTACTTGACGTAAAAATGTTTGAGAACAACTGACAGGTTTTTCAGAGAACTGTCAGGATTTAGTAGACATTTGCAGAATCGTCCTCAGGTCTAATATAGCCTGCATCAGATGCATGTCTTTTGTGTGCAAGGAAAGTGTTTCCTCACAGCAAGGTATCAATCAAATCTCGATCCTTTCTGTGTGGCCTTTGCGAGTTCTCAAGTTCACGTAGGCTTAATTCCTACGTGCTACAAAAACAGTGTAGCACCCACGCAGAGGCCCCACAGAAATGATCCCAAATTGAGATGCAAACCATGCTGTGAGGCAACACTGCTAACCAATAACCACTGAGTCACCGGCGACGACCCTTGATGTTTGAATAACAGCTTCCGACAAACAGCATGACATCGATGTGGGTTCAAATCGAACCTTTTCAAGAACGAAACATGCATTATTCTGAAATGGGTTACTTGTACGTCCGAGTCAAGAACATTAACCACAACTACAGATCATATGTTTTCCAATATAATTTTCATAATACAATTCCCCCCCTCCCTGTCCATTTCCTGTCCATTTCCCTCTCAAGGTTAATAATATTATGTCCTACTGAATTCAACATTCAAATATTGATTGAAATTGCCTAGTTAATGATTAAGCATGGCAGCCAATCTATCCTAATTCCCGCTACCTGACCCAGTCCATATTGATCAGCCAATTACTGACATTGAAACATTGTGAATAGACGCGTAAATAGATGTCAGTAGACGCAGGCTGATCGAGTGCCCCCGACAGCACCCCCCCCACGAAGTACAGTACAGTACTAGCACAGTACAGCACAATACAGTACTACGAAGAACAGTACAACGACGTACAGTACAGTACCAACAGCACCACTCACTTCAGACGGGTCCGATTTGTATGCGTTTGTGAGTTAGAACATTTGAGAACCACTACTACTAGTGCCATAGTAAATAAGTGGAGACTTGAACATTCGGCAATCACCCGCTCGAATGTGATCAACCGATAATCACTTATTATAAACGGTGCATGTAAAACATAAAATCTAAAAGTTGCCACGGGCAAGTCCAAGTCTTGCCACAGACACATTTTGTCTGTATACGGAGTACGGACATACTGATGACCCCTGCAAATATATTTACAAACTACTCCACTGGCCGGTTAAAGTCTCTGTTTGTACACACTGTGTGACAGCTGTCATTTTGAGGTACCTTTACTGGAGCATTTCTAATTTGCAATACTTTGACTTCTACTCCACTACAGGCAAATATTGCACTTTTTACTCCACCACAATTATTTGAAAACTTTAATAGTTACTTTGTAGATTTTAATTATTACTACATTAACCACTTCAGCCCTATTTAAACTTAGTCTATTTTCAAAAGACTTTAATCCATTTCATAAATAATATGATACCTTGTGAAACAGGACATTCCGCATAATGAGTCGTTTTACTTTTAGTACATTTTGATGGCAATACGGTAGGGGCGGCAGTGACTCAGGGGTACTGACACACTGGCCGGTAGAGTGTCCGGATGGGAACCGCAAGGTTCCCAGTTCGATCCCGGTGCTCCCCCAGAGTTAGTGTCGAAGTGTCCTTGAGCAAGACTCTGAACCCCTAATTGCTCCTGATGAGGATTGGTGTGATTGAGGTGTGTGAATGCGTGTGTGAAAATGGGTGTGAATGGGTGAATGCAATGCACAATCTATGTAAAGTGCTTTGGATAAAAGCATTGTATAAACGCACCATTTACGAGTACTTTACTCAAGTAAGTTTTTATTACAAGTCTTTTACATGCAACAGTGTTTCTACATTGCATTACTGATACTTTTACTTAAGAAATTGAGTACTTTCCCCCCATCCACATGCCTACATATATATCCCTCCCTGGCATTTCTTTCTCACAGAGTGACTCATTATTGGTAAACCATAACACAATGACAATGAAAGGTATTGACTCTACAGCAGAAATTATTGTATTGATGCAATGTATATTGTTGTGTATGTAAGTGTATATGTATGTTTATATGCTTATTTACATGTATGCTTTATATATGTGAATAATGTGAATAATCCAAGGACAACATGAATGTATGCACTGTGCAGGTAGACAGATATCCATCAGCCTACAACACGTGCACTTAAATATGCAAATTATGGACTCCAGGGGTAGGGCCCGACAAGCCTAATGCTTCTCCCTAGCCCTTTTTCGGATATCGGACAGGACATGAGCAACGGACACTCAACAGAAGTAAAAAAAGTAATAAATGTGCTTTATGTATGAACTGTATGTCCACCATTCTGAAAATAAAACTGAACTGAACTGAAGTGAACTCCCTCCCTCCCCTGTCCTCCAGCCTGTCCATCCTTAACCTCTGTGTTTATATAAATACACTAGCAGCAGTGCCCGCTGCCCAGTCCCGTGTGTCTGTCTGTCTGTGCCATGAAGCGACTGTTGCTGTTGGTAAGCACGCTGCTCGCAGCGCTGACATGCAGGGCTGCCCCGGCACTGGAGCCGGTGACCTGTGCAGACGGCGGGGGAAACGCGGCAGCGAGCCTGGCCATGCTCGCCATCAATGAGAAGCACCTGCACGGCTACAAGTTCAAGCTCGACAAGATCAGCACAAGCAGAGTGGAACAGGTACAGAGTGTGGCTGTGTGTGTGTGTGTGTGTGTGTGTGTGTGTGTGTGTGTGTGTGTGTGTGTGTGTGTGTGTGTGTTGAGGAACGTTGTTGTGGGTGCACCGGGGGCCATGCTATAAGGAGAGGTGGGGGACATTGACCTAAATTTGCCATGTGACAGATGTGAGATACAGCTACGGCAAATGGATGATCAGGATGATCAAATCCTGGAATTATAGACATTGTTAGAATGATCTTAGAATATCGAGTGTAATTAAAATACCATTTCTACAGTAGTAGAGAAGACATTGCGACATACAGTACATATAAGATAGTAAGTGCTGCGATAGTAAGTCAACAGAATAAGGAGTGAAATATCCACAAATCTACTACATATATTGTAATGACAATATGAAATGTGTATTGTGGGTGAATGTCTATGCAGGTTGAGGGAGGGTGTAACGTTGAGTTGATGCTGGACCTTCACGAGACAGAGTGTCACGTTGTCAACCCCAAACATTTTGAGGACTGCAACGCCAGAGACACGAGTGAAACGGTACATCATTTCTCAAGTGTTAGTCTATGGAGAATGTGAAAGGTTTCTGTCAGCAAACTGACACCTATGACTCTTTTTCCATCACAGTTGGTGACCGCAGGGTGTAATGTCTCTGTGACTGTCAAAGACGGTGTCACCACGTTGGTGACGGTAAACAGCTGTGAAACCAAACCAGGTGGGATATTCTCATCTGAAAGCTCACTTGAAAACTGCCAATTCATTGAACGCCAAGCGGTGCAAAGTGCAATTACATAATCAGTATGAAAGGACAATTACACTTAAAACCATATTTAGAGTATTTATCCAATTAAGGTCCCATCTGATTTCTAGCTCCTTTTCACGTACAACAATTGAAGTAACACAGCTTCATACCACTAATCTTTAAGAATAAAAAGCCACAATGTGTACTTTCAGGAGAAAACACTGCTATGGGCAAGTACAAGAAGCGGAGTACTTCTAGCATTACAGAGATGTCCATAATCACAGTAAAAAAATACTCAACACTTACCTCTGCCTACTACAGTATACTGTATAACTTGATTCAAAGTGGTACTGTATAAAAGCATAAGCCTACATTATGTACATGAAATACATCCGGGAGCCCTCCCTATATTGGAGTATTTTGAGAGTAATGTACCGCAAAGACTTTGAGTAAGATATGGACCTTTAAAGTCTAATGACAATTTCCTTTTTCTTCTAAAGGAATAGTACCGGTAGATGTACTGGATACAGTGTACTGTATACCATCAGAGGACTGCAAACCCCGTTTCATTTAAAATAACTTAACTGAATGGCCTTTGTTTGACCACATTCCAGATTTAGAGGGAAGATATTTTGTAGCCACAAAGCCATCTTTTTATTGGTTTAAAGTCCTAGAATTTATATCTCCTCCTCAGCGGTCACATGTTATCAGTCTCAATTATTTACACAGAGCCAAACATTCACACAAGACAAATGTACTGATAAAATATTTGTTGACTCAGTGTGTGTGTGTGTGTGTGTGTTTGTGTGTGTGTGTGTGTGTGTGTGTGTGTGTGTGTGTGTGTGTGTGTATACTGTAGGACTGGCGAAAGAGGAATTAGTGAAGATATGTCCCGACTGCCCCAGCTTGCTAACACTCAATGACGCAGAGGGTCTAAAGTCTGTGCGTAAAGGCGTAGCTCTCGTAAACCAGAACGTCACCAATCCACGTTACTTTATTCTGATGGAAGTGGGACGGATGTCTTCAGGGGTACAAGCACACAAAACAGACACGCATACATTCATACACTGTACACGTTTGACTCCAACCCTCCAATAATAATTACACTGTTGCAGTAACATCATACTGCGTCTGTCTCTGACACAGTGACGTCAAACTGAACGGTCATAATGTGCCACACAGTCTCTGTCTGTATAAAGGTGTGTGCGCACATGTACTCCACACCAGCCTGACACTAAAAACAACAAAAAAAGATCACTTCTCTGGGTCACCCATTATAAAAGCATGTTTAATTTGTATTGACTCTACCTTTGTTTCCAACTCACTCCTCCTCTTCCCCTGCCAGTACATGATGATGACAGGGATGAACACCTGGGCTGAGTTTGCCCTTGTGGAGTCCCACTGCCCGATGGGGACCAGGATAGTGATAGAGGCATGTGTGCCCCTCTGCCGGGACAGAGCTGTAAGTGCAATGCACCAGTGGTTCTCAAAACTGTTTTCATTTCATTTCAAGGTCTGGTATTGCATTATATTATAGTATTACGGATGCCATTTTGTGGAGAAGTCTAATATTTAATTCTCACTGTCACCTTTATATTGCAGCGTCACGCCTTCTGCCAATCCAGTTACGCCATTACGTCAGGAGAACTGTCGGTTGACTGTGAGTTCTATCCACCTGAGGTATGTGTACACCTCCACAAATGATTATGAAACTAAGTTTCATTAATATTGCTCTTCGGTAAAATGGTAAATGGTGCGTGCATTTACAGTATACGGTACGGTCATTTATCCAAAGCAATTGTGCATTACATGCATTACATTCACACACATTCATATACTGTACATCGATGGCGGAGGAAACCATGGAAGGCACCAAACTCATCAATCAGGAGCAATTAGGGGTTCAGAGTCTTGCTCAATGACACTTCGACACCAACTCTGGGCGAGCCCAGGATCCGGCCGCTCTACCGGCCCACTCTACCCTGGGCCCTGAGTCACTAGCTGCCACCGATTTAAAAAACGTCCTTTCCTCAGATCTGCCAGGTTCCTAGTACTTTGTATAGACAGGTGGTGCTCAACGGTCACCGATCTGTTATCTAGTATAAGTCTCTGCATCCGTCTGTCAGACTGTGTGTCCCTTTTATGCTCATATAGGGAGATCTCTGTAACCGTCTAGTAATACAGAGAGGCGTAATGTCAATCCAAAGACGTCATACTGTCGTCCAAATTAGGCATTTCAGCCTTTGAAGGGTTTTTTCTCCACAACAGGAAAGAATATAGAATAATTAAACAAAGGCTTTCTACATTAGATAACGAACAGGTTTGTAGCTGTTCTTGGGCTGAAAGCTACAATCAGGTTCCATGCTCCGGGCTAGTATCGTTCACGGATTGAAGACTGGAGATGACGACAGCTTTTTTTTTTTATGCTGATTGGCTGAAGAGGTTTTCTGATCGAGCAAATCATAAAATTGACTCATTGGGAGATCTTAAGGTCAGAGGTCTTTTGACGAATGACTGTGAGCTTCAGCTCCTGAAGAATTTCATGGACAACGACAGCACAAAACTGCCAAAACTGCTAAAAATGGCAGAACCCGTACAGACACTACAGAAACAATAATTATGTAACCAGAGGGTAGACAATCCCAAATGCACATCGTCCTAGTTGTAGAAAATGAACGTAATTTGCCATACATTTTCTCCAAATACCACAACATTCTTTGTTGCTGCTACAGTATGCTAATATTCTGCTCAGAAAGACCATTATGCTTCTTTCTTTCCAACTCTCATCAGAACACCACCGCCATGGACCTTGAACCTAAATGTGGACGGCCACACCGCAGACCCCCTCCCATGACTCGTCCCGGACCACCTCCGTTTGGTCCCCCACCACCCCATGCAGGCGGCCACCCACCGCACCCACCACACGCTGGCGGACCGCCACACCACCCACTGACGGACCCCCGAGGATTCAACCCACACCGATTCGACCCACACGGGGGCCAACACATGCCAGGCCCAGCCTGGTACCCATACCCTTACATCCATCCCATCGACTATAGTAATAGTAATTAATGTTTAATACTCAAATTAGTGCAATTATTGTATATTGATCTGAGCCTCACTCAGGGGGGAAAAAAAGAGTGTGAATACTGAATACGCAAATTGTGATTGGCCGGAATGAGATGATGTATGATGATAAGAGCGCCCCTCACATCACACAGGTGTGACTTTTATAATTATGGACAAATGCAAGGTCGTTCACAATTATTCCAAACAGATTAAGCCTGTTAAAGATCTAATCTCATTAATAGCATTTCCCATAGATTTTAACAAACAATGGGAGTCCATTCCACATATGGTCTTTTACAAATATTTTTCTATCCTCCCTATTTGTGTCAACGCATTAACAGTCTGTCTATGGTTTTGAGTCTTTATGATGGGTAATTTGGTTCAATTCAATAAATAAAACCCAGCATATTCAATCTGTAATCGTCAATTAACAGTCAGTTGTTATTAATTCTCTCTCTCTCTCTCTCTCTCTCTCTCTCTCTCTCTCTAAGTGGTGCTCCCTATGGGCAGAAGTGACCATGGCCATTGTCAAATCATGATCCAGTTTTTTTTCATTGCACGATCCACATGTTAACACAAAGCCTTGAATCATTCCAAATACCTGCTTTGCTTAGCATAGAGACGTTATCTTCAGTCTTCTTAAGCTTCTTCTCCAAGGAAAGGTTCTCCTCCTGAAATATTCAAAAGATGGATTTGGTACAAACGTGACTGGGATACGATCACAAAACTACTAGGTGAGTGAGGGTAATGACGTCTGCAGTTAAATGAGAACTCATTCAAACTGACTTTTCAAAATCACAGTTTTGCTCCTAGAAAACTCAATTCAGTGAGTTACATATTAACATATAAAACATTAAAATGCTAACTCATCTAAACTTCAATATGCACAGGCACATTACTGTATATGTCAGTATGTCAGAGCCTTGAAGTGGGGGGCATATAGTTGGACATACCAATAGTCCGACTTGCATGGTTAAGAAGAGTCACCCGTGGCTTCCACGTGCGGTTTGGGTTAGGTTAGGCCGGACTAATGCGTGTCACCGTGTCGGACTCTGTGTCACGGTATGAGACAGGTGTTGGACCGAAGTGCAGCACCACACAGGAAGGCAGGCAGATGAAGTTTAAATTAAGATTTATTTACCAACACAGGACATACATGGGCTGGACACACCATAAGACTATACACTAGCAGGGAACACAAGGAACTGAGGGTTTAAGTAGACACAGTGATAACAATACACAGGTGAACAGAACTAACAATCAACACTGGGATAGGCTGGGGGACTAACAGGACACAGGTGGAGAAAACTAGTAATCACAGGGAGGTGAGACAACACAGGAAACAGTTACTAGGGAAAACAGGAAACACTAGGACATGACTACATAATAAAAGTATACAACAGACAGATATCGTGACACTCTGTCTCACTCTCAACCAGAGTGAAGTCAGCAGAGCTGTCAAGCACTGGGGACTGACTTAACTTCAGCATGTGGATAAAGCATGAAAAAGGATCACTTTGAATGCCTTTTCAAATCAGAATAACCACATTACCAAAGTATTTATACTGTTTGTACCTTGGATTATTATCAGAGTCTGCAGAGATTCAAGAGGTCAATATATTTATGAGGAGATTCTTTGAAGCTCATCATCAATCCCTGCTGAATCTTTCAACCTATGACAAATGGAATGAAGAAAGGACTCAGAGTAAAGTAAATGTTCATCAAACACTTCATAACAGCATTGTAGTGAGCAGTACAATGTATTTTGTTATTCAAATGCATTTTGATAATGATGTCCTCTGACTGAACAGAAAATATACCTTCTGTTAGTTTAAAGAAATAATGAAATAAAGTTAGCCAGTTATAAGTGGTATGAAATCCTTATCCTATATTTGTCACAGCCCACAAGTTTGTTTTTAGTTTTTTTATAGAGGGACAGACAGTATGCTGACAGGAAAGAGATGGGGGAGAGAGATGGGGGAGTGACATGCAGTAAAGGCCGTCGGGATCGGTAGTCGAACCCGTGGCACACTGCCAGACTCGGACTACCGGCCAAGGTGCCAGCTGGACCGCTGAGCTACGGCCTAGGCCCAAGTTGCAACACTTGATTTTAGACAGAAATAAGTGGCATGAAGGGATACAGTGTTTGTAAAAACACTGGCAGCCACCCACCGCCAGAGTGGCGGCCACCCATCTAAAAACAAAATGAGAGTTCATCATGAGTTTCCTCATCAGAATTTGAATGCCTCAGGGTTTAAATAAAATACTTCATGTTTTGTTCTATGGCAAATACACCTGCCAATATCTCTTAACTGTGAATTTTCAAGCTGTTCTGTGTAATTTCTGCATGCAACAGAAGGGGGGGAACTAGTCGTGGCAGGACAAAGTGAGTCCCCCCACTCCCCAGGTGCAGTTCAGCAGCTGTCCACTGCTCCTGCTGAGCTAAAAGGACATATTCTGGTACAGTGTGCAAATGTCCTTCGCTAATTAAAGTTTACCCTTCCCTTCCCCTACTAACGGGATCTCCAACAGGGGGTCCGGTGCTCCACAGAGTTACTACATGGGGGGCTGCCAAATCCTTCTGGCGATAGGATTTTTTTTTCTCACATTAAGCACTTGAACCCTAGCATCCATATTCTGAGGAGAACTTAGCAAAATTCAGATCTAAAATAGCAGATCTACAAGCTCACAACACCTCACACTGCAAGGCTTGTGAGCTTGTACTGTAGATAGGCTATTCGACAAAGAGGTTTGGCAGGGAGGGGGGGGAAAGAATATTGTCTTCAAAATAATGTAACCAAAAGACAACATTAATCTCAATGCAACTCCCAACTAAACAGGGGTAAAAAAGAGAATCCAAAATAAATTCTACCCACCCAAACCCTGGCGTGTGTGTCTTTCGACTTGGCCTGTTTTAGCGCCACCATGACACTGATTTGAACTGTCAAGTGGCATTTCTTCCTCAGCCTAGTGGGGCTTCATACACACATAAAGAACGTTCACACAAGTGTTTGGTCAAACCATGTGACTTCCATTGGAAAAGCATTGGGGCGGCCATGAAACACAGGCAGAGCACAGAACATTTGTTTTTTATTTTCCTTCCTGGTGGGCTGCAACCAATCATCTCCCATAGGCGCCACCTACATTCTCAATCATCCACCACTCAACTAATTCACTCACTCAGATGATCACACACCTGACACCTGCCACACCTCACAGTACACAGGATTACATCACACAAAGAGGGTTACCTATGCACATTATGACATGCATGAAGACCCCTGCAGGGTCGTAACACGGTTGAACACGAATAAATCAAATCAGTAATGAAGGTGAGATGAAGGCTCTGTACAGTGCATTCAGTCACTCAGTCTCACTATCACAGGGCAAGGGATGTTATCACCATATTATGCCACTAGAGGGCACTGTTACATTACAACAGCCGACCATTTCACTATTAAAAGAACACAGGAATAGGCCTACTATTCGTGTGTGTGTGTGTGTGTGTGTGTGTGTGTGTGTGTGTGTGTGTGTGTGTGTGTGTGTGTGTGTGTGTGTGATTGATTGATTGATTGATTGATTGATTGGAATTTTTATTTCACAGTTTCTAGAATGGGTAGGGTACAGTTCAAACGAAAGTTACAGGTCAATACAAAAACTGCTGCTGAGAGGATAACCAAAAGCAAAACCTCAATTTTCAATTAATCCGAATATTCAGAACATTATTTTAAAGACGTACAAATATACTTCTATGACAAAAAAAGAAGAAATCATCATATATACTGTAGTTAAAGTGTGTGTGTGTGTGTGTGTGTGTGTGTGTGTGTGTGTGTGTGTGTGTGCGTGCGCGCGTGCGCGCGTGCGTGCGTGCACTACACCTACATTACATTGACAGTGACTCCATTTATAAATGGACTATTATAGTGATTGCTTACATGCAGCGCCACAGACTAACAAGAACAGCTGACTCTGCATGCTGTAGCTTGAAATGTCCCATTCTGTACATTAAATGGTGTCAACTAAATACCTGTATTTGGAGACAAATTCAGACAATTCTTGCTTGTGGGTATTAAACACTTCTGTGAAGCCTCAGCCTGGTATCTCTGCTGCATGTGCGCACAAAAGAAGGCTGGGGGACAGGGAGATTAAGGAGAAAACTCTAACAAATTTTCTTTGCATTGCACTGTTGGCACGGTTTGACACAGACACTTTTTTGCTTTTGAGGACACTAACTTTCTTTCCTTCAGCATATAGGAATGAGGGCCTGAATGTGTATACTGTTGTTCTTTATTGTTGGTGCTTCGTATTGTTATTTCTTACCTTTGTATTGCTGTATCCGACAGTACTTTCCTCACCTTTTATCTGTAACTGTACTGTATATCTATCTAGTCTAATGGTAAAAAAACATGCCCCCTTGAAAAAGGTTAGAATTAAGAATAGGTCAAATCCCTGGTTCTCCAGGGATCTGGCCGACTTAATATCCATGCCAGAAACAGGCAATGGTCACTTGCTAGAAGGTCAAAGCCCTCGTATGACTGGTTATCTTTCCGTATCCTTCGAAATAAGTGCACAGTTCTCATTAAGAAATGAAAGGCAGAGTATTACTTATCCCTCACTTCTGATGGAAATCTCCAGCAGAGAGGAGCAGCTTATAAGAATCCATTATAAGTGACAAAAAGTTAATGTCAAATGCTTTTAATGATCATTTCAAAAGAGCTGGGCACATATTTGACACACAGAATGCCCCCTCCTCTCACCAAGGTGCACAGGAGACGGCATATGCGGCTCCCGATGTATACTTAGATTTTCCCCTATAGTGGTCTCTGATGTTTTCCTTACCCTGTCGTCATTGGACCCAAAAAGTCCTCAGGTCCTGACAGTTTTCAAATAATAGTAATAATAGTAGTAATAAGAGTAAAAGTACAATATTTGTACTACAAATTAAAAAATATCTCAAACTTTAAATACAGTACTTGAGTTGTTACAAGGCATCATACATACATAAATATAAGATAAAGCAAAAATAGCATTTATGTAAAATAACATGGGGAAATAAATGCTGACATGAAAACTTGAATTCAATGGAAACTGAAAATCTACTTTTATATAATCTCAAATAAATGGAAAGTATGTGGGGAAATAATTGCAATAAAAAACACAATTGAGTTGTGGCATAGCTTGTTTATTAATGGTATATTTTGCATAGGGAAACATACTCACTTCCAGTAATGAATTTATCAGCATCTGCTGATAGCAATGGCTGAATAGGGTTATAATGAAATATTATCAAAGCTCTTAATATTCCCCACACCAGCTCAATAACATCAGTTCAGAAACATGCTGCTCTTGAGGTCAAATAGCCTAATTTATATTTCATCTTACGACCGTGTCACTAGTAAAAATGTACCTCGTGCTTTTTTCTTGTGGAAAAACAGTAAATTTTGGTCTTAATGGCAACAGAAAATGAACAAAAACTTCTCTAAGCCCTCTGAAGAGGGAATATTTTATTCACTGGTCACTTATGTCACATTTTATGATCCTATATGCGTAAATGAAGCCTTTGAAGCGGGCAAATTCATACGCATAATTAATGCTTAATTAGCACAAAATGGAATGATTCATCATTCATTAAGTGTCAATGACATAGATGAATTTGCATAGCGATAATTTACTCCCTTTTCAAACGTCATTAGATGGCCCAGATCACTTCTAATACCATTGATAGTGATAGCTATGCTGCAGGCCATGTAGAGTGAATGCCGGCTTGAAGCCCAGGGTTAGCCCAGGGTTAGCCCACTCCAGTGCCAGTGTAAAAGGGAAGTATTAGCCCAAGGCCAAAAGCTCTACTAGGCGGGTTTACAAAGATTGACTTTTAAATGGCTGTCTTAAACTAAATGCTTTATTATATACACTGCCGTATGACAAAGTATAAATCAGGCTTAAGGAAATTGTGAAAAGGCAAATTTCTCGTCGCTCTGGGCTTTTGTCGTCTAATAGCAGAGCTGTTCCTCCTTATGTTGGATCTGGTGTGGGGGACACATGTCTGGCGGCAAGCAAAAGCGGTCCTTTACAATAATATTATCTGAAAAGTTATAATGAGAAAAGAAGTCCTTAAAATATGACACTGCATTAAAAATGTTCTCTGAGAAACAAACCATGTTTCTTCCCTTCTTTAGAAACTGTCGTCTACAGCACATGGAGAAAACTGTGCAGAAAAAAAAACTAAGTACCAACAGATACAGAAATGAACCAATAACGCACTGCTGTCAGAGGAAAACCTTGTATCTCTAAAAAAGTCAGGGTTTACATAATTAAGAAATATGGAAAATTGGTTTTCCAACTTTTGTATATCATTGGAACTACATAAAAATTGTTTGTTTGTGTGCCTGTGCCAGCCAGGGCCGGTAAGCTTAGCACATAATGAAAAATTCAAGTATGAAAATAAAAAAATGGAAACTGCCAATATTAGAGTTACTTGGTTTTCAGTCAACAAACAGCAGCAACAGAGTGGGAGTAGAACATAGGGGAATCACATAAACGGTTATAGAAAAGAGACCTCTATGAAAACGAACATAACACTTTCATGTTTCAATAGCTAATTCCAACCAGCCTCTATAACTCTTATTGCATCCAGCCATACATTTGGAGAGGTCTGAGTCATTCCTCTGCCAACAATGCAAACAGAAATAATCAAGAGCCATTATAACGGCTTACTTGAAAAACCCAGAGATTTTATTTTTATTTATTTTTGTCGTGGTTGCTAATAATGCTAACGGTGATCATCCATAACCATTATAACTGCTAACAAAATACTTTAAGAATATGTCAGAAAAGTTATAATTGGTACCGATTCTAGCCAATCAACATGTATTACCCAGAACAGCACTTAAGTTTGTATCAGAGTAAAGAAGAAAAAAAAAATAGAGAGAATTCTGAAGACATAAAACTGTAACCCAATTAAAATCTCCATCTAACATGGGCTCAATTGAGATGATCTGTAATGATGTACATGCTTTGTCAAACTGCCCATTTTTACAGTGAATATTTCTAAATGAAAACGGAAAATGTGGTTGTTGTCTTTTCATCTCATCTTCCACACTTCTAGCTGGCCCTTTTCCCCCCACTTTCTGTTCTCTCTATTTTTTTATACTCTTTGGTTTGTATGGCTTGTCACGTCAGGATCTGCATGGCCCACTTCTATTGGCCAGGGCTGGCGATGACCTCATCACAGACCACCAATCCCCTCCAGACTACTATGTGTCACATGAGCATGCAGTACAGTCATTTTGAATACAAACAGTACTGCACAGCTTAGCATACAAAACAATTCAAATTAAATCAGCAGTAAACATGATAGGCACTGCTTGTTTAAATCATTTTTGGTTTTTCTCAGTTTTCAAGCTGTTGACCTGCTGGTTTATTTAAAATAAATAGAGGAGAGAGAGAAAATATGCCAACTGGGATGGGGCAATTTCTTTGACCTGATGAGAGAACCATGGAAGGCTAAACATGGAGGTAGAACATCATTATTCAAAGAAAAAAATCATCAACCCTAATAGCTCAGTCTCTGGCGATGACAACATTCTCACCTTGTTTTACTGTTTTGACATGGAAGTGAGAAATGTCCTAGTTCCCCGTTGGCCAAAACTCACCAAAGCTCAGTTTACCAACCTCACTCTCAGGTTCATGGAGGTATAAAACCCAAAACATGCTCCCTGTTACCAGGTGGTCAGTTACAATGGTAATGTTGTGTTACATCGTTTAAAATGGCGTTTCATTGTTTAAAATGGCTTGTTTTTCTTGTAGAGTGTATTTGATAGATCTTGTCAAGTCACCAAGGCCAATCAACCATGGCGCTAGTTTTTCACTGTTCGAGTAAAATCCCCCATTTTGTAGACAGAACACAGTACATACGATGTCTCGACCTGGCATGTTCATCAGTAATAATCAGCATACCCAGACAGGGCGGTGAACAGCTACTCTAAATGAAATAAAAATGTTTCAAATAAACAAACTAATATGCAAGATGCTGGTTTATCTAATCTGTACTATTTTGATGATGACGGGAAAAAAGACAGAACATCATCAGTGCTCAGACCACAAATAAAAGCCTCTCAGTGACAACAGCAGATTTAAACCTCACACTTTGCATAATAACACTGATTACCTCTCTGCTGAAAAACAGCCTCAGAGATGCTTTTCCGTGCTACGGACCTATGATGATTGGCATTGTCATTGCGTTTAGAGAAGGTAGCCGAATCTCCTTGGGCATTTAGTCTGTGGTTAGATTAGACAGTCAGACGGCGATAGTACAGAGTGATAGATATGAAGAAGTATCACACTTCACAACCTGCTTCAACACAAATTCAGTTCTGTGACGTTCCATAATGTTGGCACTTGGCAGCCTGTCATTCAATATACATTTCAAGAGCCCGATAGACAACTTTTGGCTTTGGTAAATAGAAACATTATTGGCCATCTCAATTTGAGGCATAGCTATAGCATACTGTATACACCCAATAGTTTGGTGATTGGTCGTTTTAGTAGCGTCCCCATAATGCTGCTCCATGGTATTGCTAATTAACTTGTGATTCTATGCTAGCTGATCTAAATGTCTTATTATGGATATGTTTTTTTTCTGGGCAGACATATTGGACTACTAATTCGTAGTTCCAGATAAGGGGCAGCAACCATGCTCAGAATACAATTCCAAACAATTCCCTTTATCAATAGCTCTAACCTCATCCATTTATTGTTGTATATGAAGAATTGACCAAAAAAAGCACCATGTGGGGACTGAGTGACCTTCCATTTTGTGGTGTCGTACTACAAATCACTCACAGATTAGTGTCGGCTATTTCTTGATTTATATTAAAGACAGACGGCTCACAGATAAAATAAAGTCGCAATGCTGAGACTCTGGCGTGTCTGTCTGTTCTGTCAGTTATCTTGTTTCTTTCTGCTGTTCTCTGTTCTGTCTGTCTGTAGTGTTTGAGGGCTGGCAAGCTGTGTTGCCATTATTATGCTGACAGTGAATTCACCTCACTAACCACAGCATACCGTAACACCCAGTTAACCCCACCATCCCCATCATCACAGCCTCACTCTGACATACTTCACATAATTTAAAGCTTTTCTTCATCTCTACTGTTCTCAGCCGTTAGCAACGAGCAACAAGTCACAGATTAAAAGAGTTTGGACATGGTGTTGTTGTTTAGTAATAGCCGTGTTACACCACAACCCTGAAGCTACTGGTTCCACAGAAGGACCAGTAACACGTTACTACCTCAAGTATAAAATGACCAAACTCTTTATTTTCTTGACTTCAGTTAACAAGGGTATAACCAACACAAATTAAACTAACTTCAAGCTGAGAGGCTCCTGTTCTTTCGTAGAGACAACGCTCTGCTCTGTTGACCCATGTAACCCTATAGTTTTCAACACACCATATATCTCTTCTATTCATCACTTCTCATCTCATCATCCTTTAGTTTACATCTTTGCATCAGTCCACCCAGGTTTCTTCCATTACATGGAACATAGTATATTCTGTGGCTTGGCCACTGGCTTTAAAGAGCCCAACTTTACACACACAAACATGGACAATCTTAAAACATCCTATACACATTGTATCCTTTTTATCGATATGCCTTACATCATATTATACACACTATTGTGTTGAAAACTGTAATAGTTCTACAAGCAAAGTAACAATAACAAATACAAAATAAAGTAAAATGAAAGCCAAGTTGAGTAGGCATAGACTATGCCTAATATAGTGTTTAGTGCATGCATCAGAATGAAGCTCAAACCTCACTTATGGCCTCTTTTTAACATCCCGTCACACGATCAGTCACATGGTCAAACTCAGCCAATAAAGAAATGGACGGTGTTCTGCCGGGCCTATCAAAAAGCTGCAGAACCTTGGAGCCCACCAATAGCTGACAGGCATAACTCCAAAACTAACCCTATACTCGATGCCTTATCCATTTCATGGAAGTCACACTCTGTGGCTTGGCCACAAACCTCAAATTAACTACATGTTAATACAGTACATGAAAAATACGGGCATATAGCTCAACACCTGACAAAATATTCACAATAAATAGTAAGACTTTCTGAACGGACAAGGCGCCTTTCTCCAACACTATTATGTCTATGTACGACATATTTAATACTTATTCATACATTAAAATCGCCATGACAGCATCAGCACAGCAGAGGGGAGAAAGAGCTAACTACAGACTCTGAAAATGGCTTTTATTCATATACTGTATCATATTGTGAATATTTGATCAGGAGTTTCCACCATTTCCACAAGATCTCTCTTTTTCTTTCAGATCTGGGATTCTTAACCCTATCACTAACCATTGTGCCATTATCAGATCCACGGTAGCTAGCTAGCCATAACTACACTCTTTTACAGAATGTCACTTTCAGCACATCCAAGGGGGTAGTTTAAAAATCACACATTATGAAATGTTCCAACATAATGTTGTACGACACGTTTGCCAGAAGCACATTTTGACACATGTTGCTGTTGCGTATTCTGTTGAAAAGTAACATACACCGTAAAATCTTGAGTGTCAATTTAACCACATGAACCCCTAGTTTGAACCGTAGACCAAGGACCAGATGGGGGGGGGGGGGATTACTACATCTCCACACTGGCCTTGGAACGCCACAGGATCCCCCAGGAGGAAGTTACTAATGCTGCTCTGGAGAGGGAAGTCTGGAGCTCTCTGCTGGAACTGTTGCCCGCGCGACCGGACTCTGAATAAGCGGTTGAAGATGGATGGATGGATGGACCCTAGCACCCCTACTCTGGGGGCAAACATTCGGCGAAGATCGAACATCGTTTATTTTCCGCAAAGATACTTGGTGTAGAGGGAAAAAGGAGGGGGCCTATAATAGTGGATAACTCAGAGCACATGGAACTAAATGGACCCTTACGGGTGTGTTTTCTTCCATTAGCACACTCTCAGAGTTAAATTAACACTGATGATTTTACCGTGTACATGCAGAGAAGCTGGTGAAGGCGTTCCACGGGTTAGTTGTTACTGACAGAACCATTTGAAGGATCTCTTTTTAATGGACCATTTTCTCCTAAACCTAAAAAAAAAACTGTCTACCAGCTAAACTGGGCAACAACAAGCAGTCACACATGCAGCATTTTTTTCATGTTTTTTGTATTTTTGAAATGTTACCAGTTTGTACCAAGAAAAGAAAAAGAATGATTTACTTTTCCTTAATAATGTATTACCGTTATTTTAACTAAAGGCAAGGCACATAATGTGTTTTATGAAATATCGTGCAAAAGAGAAGTTTAACAACAGGGCTATTATTAAAATCCAAAGGGGAGTAGATCACTCTTCCATTATAGCGCCCTCTGGTGTCATACAGAGGGAAAGAGCAGAGAGGGGAAGAATGAATATCAGAAAGAGGAAAAGGGACTAAGAACAGGATCAGGAGGGAGAGGTATCATCAGGTTGAGCCATGCATTCTTTAGGTCAGCACAGCGACCACAGCAGCACCATGCAGTTTACATCAGCTTTCAGCTAACTTTAATGCCAAATTTATATCCCGTCATCCGACCGTGTCCTGTCTGTGCCCAAAATAACATCCTATCTACGAGCTCAGAACTCGTCGCCCAGGGATTCATCGCCGTGCTGGCTTGTGGTGGATATTGTTGTCAAAATATTGTTTTGCCACATGACATAATGATATTAAATTACAAAGACACATAAAGAGCCCTCAATGACCATTGCAGGTCTGTCACTCTGAGAGTGTATACAGGTCTGTAACTCTGAGAGTGTGTACAAACGGACCCTTATGTTATGGGTCCATTTGGTTCCATTCATTGACAACAGCTCTCAGAGTTATGGGGCGTCCTTGAAAATAAAACGGCTGTGGATCTCCTATAGTGTTCCATACATAATGTGTCATAGTAAACTGGAGGCTGACATTCAGTAATTGGGTCTTATGATCAAAATAAGGACATTATAATGGTGTGTAAAAAACGATATAATTTGAAACAGACGAGGCAGACAAGTCTTGCCACGGACACATTTGTCTGCGTACGGACTTATCGATGACCCCCGGTCGTCGCAACTCGGCGCATTGTGAGCTTGTTGATTGGATAGTTTTTTGCACGGGACACGTCATACAAATAAGTATAAATCAGGCTCAACACACGTTAACCCAAACCCTCTTTGAACCCAGTATTACGATCCAGGCCATTGGCCAGGTTCACACGGCGGCCATTTTGTTCTTACATCATACTTAATGTACCTGTAAGTACGTTGGAAAAATAGCCACCATGTGAATATGGTCAATATCAGCGCCTTCTTTTAGATAATCCTAACCTGTAGCAGTCATAGGCCACTGCTAACTTTAACCCTAAAAATAAAAAACCTGGCGGGTCAAACAAATTTCCCTCTCACACAGAACACCTAATTACTGTACAATACATTGTTTTTCAAGAGCACAAGGCTGTAGAGGTTTCGCGCAATGTGGCCATTTGATATCAAACACCTGTAGAGTGTGCAATACGACTTTGTATAAGCAGACCTCCTCTCAGAAGACCCGATCTGAAATAGACGAAATGTCACAAGAAAGCTACCATCTTACTTTTTGTATACCTCTGCTGGAATTGTATATTATTGAATGATCATCAATTCAAATTAGATCATTTCGGCTACACACAACAGACTGCTTTATGCGTGCTGATGATGTGTTTCACGATTAGATTTTAGTTTTGACCTTTCATATGGTTCAGACCTCTCTCAGACGTCTGACCATTAGCAATATGCAGGAGGTAACGCTTCCTTGTTCCTTTTGTCTTGTTTAAACTGTGCCTTTCTAATTGATGTTTGGTATATATTGATATTGACTTTGTATAAGACCTGTGTTGAAGTTTCCATTCCACGTTAAACATGAGAAACGTTCAAACAAAGCTGTTTAAAAGTCGCACACCTCAAATACGGGCTTGAAGAATGTAGAGTAACCTAATGCACTGTAGCGCTGTTGTGTGATCTATTCTTGGCATGTTGCACATAGAAAACCCAACGTGCTGAAACCGACCCGAAACCAAATCAAAGCATTTGGGTGCCACTCGGGCCTACGTCTATAAATGTATCTAGCTAGTTCATCCTTACACATCCCCCACATCAACTCTTAATTTCGCTGCCATGGTTACCATGGGTTACAGCTTTAGAGATATACGCCTCCATGCTTTCAGCCCTGGAGGAAGGGTCAAGAAGGATCATGAGGATGGGATGAGTTCTGCACTTGAACTCTTGTTATAGGAAAGCTAGAACCGGAGAGGGAACCTGGGTTTTGTGCTCAGTTCAAAGTTCAGCTCATGTACCCTGCTGTCAAAACCATTTGACAACCTCTACAATAACACAGTAAAACCCACCTTGCTTGGCAACGTGCCACACTACTATCACGCCAAAAAGCTGCTCCAAAAAAAAGTGCAATGCCTGTTTATATCCAATAGTATTACACCTAGATACAAGTACAAACCCCTTTTCCCCCAAATAACCAATACTGAGTCCGCTGAGACACTCAGGGACAGAAAATCTACACACACGACAAAGTCTCCTCGGGTAAGAGCAGGGATGAGTTGTGGAGATACAGGAACCATATTCACATTCTTGCACACACACAGCCACACAATGTCAAGAGTTTCATGTCCCGACACACGCGCACACGCACACGCGCACACACGCGCACACACACACACACACACACACACACACACACACACACACACACACACGTCGCCACACCGTGATAGAGTTTCAAACACACGTGCTAGACATAACATCAGCATCACAATCAAAGCTATCTTGGCATTTCAACATTACATCTTCTTCTACAGCTGTTTTACAGCGGTAGCTCAACTCAAGTCGTCATTCTTAATCAATCTGGGCACGTATACACACAGATAAGGTCCAACGAGGGCTTTAGCCCCTGTCTGTCACCCACAGTCCTGTGACTGTCCAAGAATATCTTCATTCGTGTGGTTTTACAGTTTTTACCCTCCAAAATATCTGTGCAAGCTGTCCCACCACTACCAGTACCACTGTGTATGCAACTGTAGCATTGTGTGCTGTGTTAGAGTACTGTTATAGGCATGAACATAGCTCTTACATTCCACCATGATTCATTGTTTACCTAATTCAAAAACAAAAAAAGCACAATCAAAACAGTCTTTAAGAAACATGAGCCTCGTCTGAAAGCAACATGACAGGTATACAGGCCGATGATTGTCAATAAAAAGGAAAGAGAAAGCCTCTGTCTTTTGGTGGGAAGAGAGAGCAACGAGCTGCGCTGTTTGAACTCCCGATCTTACCCGAGCACATCCAAAAACATAGTGAAAAGTGCAAAGAAATAATATATCAAAAAACTGGGTCTCTTTCACTCTCTCTTTCTGGTTGATTCAGAAAATAAGGGAGGCTTATTTGCATATATAAGAAGCAGCACCTGCAGCGGAGAGGGGCATTCTGAGAGTGATGAGGGGAGGAGGAGGAGGAGGAGGAGGAGAGAGGGTCGGGGGGCACGGGGGGGTGGTATGGCCCTAGTGTCCTTCCCAGTTTGAGGAGGCCTCAATGTTTAGGGCAAGGGGCCCGCCGCGGGATAGAGGACTACCATTCTGGGAGTGGTCAGGGGAAGAGAAGAGAAGGAAGGTATAGAGACATGTCCGTCCCATGTAACAAACCTTGTTGATGTTGTTGTTGTTGCCTCGGGGATATCTTTTAGGATAGAGGCCTCATGGGACGCGGTAGAGATAAGAGGCCTGAGTCTGGCCGGTGGCTTCGCGGCTGCGCCGAACGAACACCCCCTTCAATCCATCGCTGCTGTTTGAACATCACAGCCAGGTCTCATTGGTGTTCGTCTTCCATCATCATCACTCTTTGCATTGTATTTGGTTTGGGGGTGTGCCCGCGGTTCTCCGTCTGTCTTGTCTCTTTCTGTCTGTCTTGTCTCTCCATCCCGAAGGATGTCTCTTAACATGTTTAGGTTTAGATACACATATATAAATATATTCGGATGTACATTTATATATGCATAACGACGACACATTATGCTTTTATATGTGTGTGTTTTCAGGCTTCTGTTTTCTTTGACAGCGTCATTGCCTCTCCTTCAGGACGTTGGCTTTGTCATGATCGTCAGCCGTCTTCTAAAGGTCACTCAGTTGCCGAGGTACCAAGACTGAAACAAACGGAGGAGACACATTCAGGTACAAAACACACAAATAAACTAGGGATGTTCCATATTGACTTTTTGGCCGATATCTGATATCCCGATATAGTACAAACTCAAATTCTCGATTACCGATACTGATATATGCGGTCGTGGAATTAACACATTATGTCTAATTTTATTGTGATGTCCCACTGGATGCAGTCATAAATATAAGGTTTTCCAAATAAAAATGAACATTATCATGAATTCAGGAGAAATTTAAATGAATTAAAACCGGTAATGATATCCATTTTTTATGCAAATATCGGCCGATAATATCGGACATCCCTAAAACAATCAGCAAATGTGTGGGTCTACAGAGAACACATTTGGAACATATCCTGTAACTGTAGTCAGCATTGTGTGTGATCATTAAAATACCAACCACTTCTACATATCATCTCAGAGCTGGGATATAGGTGCAGACCATTTGTTTTTATATTTGGCAGCCTAGGACATACGTACCCCACAGACAGTTAGAGGGTTCCAACAACTTGGGATGCCCAAAATGGAGGCAAAACGTCTGACAAAGTATTGTGGTGTCTCCGCTATAATTGTGGGCCGCCACATATGGTGGAGACCCGGTTTCTTGGAAACACATTTTGTGAATGTAACCTTACTGCACCTAAACTATTTGTGTCCTTGTATGCATCTATGTGCAAACATACACACACAGTCATCTCTGGCTTATCTTTAAGAATACAATTAAATACAAAATGAAAATACTAGTACTTTTCTGAAGTACTTTCTTTTATCGTAAACCCCTCAAAATATTAAATCACAGAGCCAAAGCAAAAGAGGGAGATTGGGGAGAATGATTCACAAAACCACTCAGAAGTTTTTTTTATGGTTTTGCAATGCAGTGTTCATATATTATATCCGCATCAGCAGTAAACCATAGTAAGCCTTCATAAAGCCACACAATATGAACAAGGCCATTTTTACGGAACGGCGCCAAAGGGCCCATGCAGCTGTCTAGAACAGTATCTCTGTCCCTATCTGTCCCTAAAAACAGACCAATAAACATCAGCTCACGCTGCCTGCCACATTCGTACAGCCAACCATGAAGCTCAGTTGACACTGCCACGCCAGTCATCTCACTAGTCACACTTCTTTCACCAACCATGTAGCTCAGTTGACGCTGCCACGCCAGTCATCTCACTAGTCACACTTTTTTCACCAACCATGTAGCTCAGTTGACGCTGCCACGCCAGTCATCTCACTAGTCACAAGAACCTTTTTGTCAGGTGAAACCCGACTAATGAAAGCTCATGAAAATTAGACGACCTAGTCATAGTCTAGCCCTATAGGCATACTGACGGCCTAGTCTGATTGGCTGCCTCGTCTGCCTCCTCTGGCCAATGGGAGAGCAAGCAAATGGCACGCCAACGGCATCCATGCGCACGCGCACCTCTGGCCAAGACAGGGCAGGGACAGCAAGCACACATGGACACACGCGCAAAATCACTCACCTTTTATACCGTCGTGGTCCATCGTGACGAGTGGACAGTGGACTGAAAATGTGGGCCCTACATGCATTAAGCCATTAACGTTGGTCCGGCTGGTTTCGTTTTGTCCAACGCGATTATGTGAAACAGCACGGCTGCGCCTGCAGTAGTACTTTTGTGTCGCACATGGAAAGCGACTGAACAACACCATGGATATAAAGACAGTTCCCCTGTGCTGCTGTGCACAGCGGAGATAATGCACAACTCCAGGTACGAACAAAAATACTGACTGAAGCTGATCATTCACGACTATAACTATGTCCTCTCCAGAGTCCTGCAGTCCCGCAATTAAGGAGAGACAATCTCATCTCTCACTAGTCCACTTCTCTACAATGCCGTTCTAGCCTTAAAACCTACATTTTGTATGTTATTCAATATACTACATACATTTTGTATGTTATTTTGTTTGTGTTTTGGGGACAAATCTTTTGAAATTAAAAACAAAATGCAGAAAACCAAAAATAGTCACTGCGCTAGACCAACCACAAGTTCCATATACTGTAACTGCAAATTAAATGAGCTGTCTAAAGCTTTTGCAGTTACACAGCCTGCCTTAAAACAGGGCTCCCTCGTAAAAGAGATCTTGTATCTCAAGGGGATTTAACATGTATGAATAAAGGTTATAAAAAATAAAACGGGTACAAATGGACACTTCACTTACAGGTCCATTTGGTTCCATTTGTACACTCAGAGTTAAATGAACCCTCTGGATTTACAGTGTTTACTTTGTACATTCACTCAACACTCCGGGACATTTATAGTCTAATTCCACAATCCACACATCCGGAGTTAACCGTTAAAAAAACTCTCTTAATTAATGGTTATTATAATTCTATTCATAATACAGTGATGATATTTTTTATTTAACTTTGTGGACTCAGGAAAAAAGTAATGGATTACATTTACCAAAATAACCTGCCTTGGTTCTTACTTAACGTATGCCATGATGTCATAACTCTGTGTTGCGTTCGTGGAAAAAGTACTCAACTCTTTTACTTGAGTAAAAGTATCAATACTGTAACGTAGGCAGACGTGCTTTGTTACAAGTAAGTCCGGAATTCAAAATGTACTTGAGTAAAAGTACAAAAGTATTGGCATCAAAAATTCAAAATGTACTTAAAGTACGAAAAGTACAAAGTACTCATGCAAATAATTGTAATTCTAAATAGTAAAAGTACAATATTCGTCTCTAGTGGAGTAGAAGTATTAATGGAATACTTGTTGGGGTATACAAATACCTCAAAGTACAGTACTTAAGTAAATGTACTTAGTTGCTTTCCACCACTGGTTAACAGGGATATAAACAGACCATAATAATAGTGTATCAGTATGCTGTCGATCCTAGACATGGCACACATCTCCCCGGCATTTCTATAGGGTCTGATCAGGCAATTAGATTAACTATTCTGACTACACACCTTACTGTCCCTTCCAAACTACCCAGAACTTATTTCACCTTGCATTCAGCTCAAACACGCGCTACACAGACACCTGCGTGTGCGCACACACGCACGCACGCACGCACGCACACACACACACACACACACACACACACACACACACACACACACACACACACACACACACACACACACACACACACACACACACACACACACACACACACACACACACACACACACACACACACACACACACACACATTCATACTCCTGGCTCAGCAGTATTCGCTGGGCTGTTTTATGGAGCAGCAGCACTGCAATGCAGCAGCCAGCAGCCACTCTGCAGTCTGCTATACCGGGCCTGGGTCGACCACCTTATCGAAGCATTGTTATTATCTAACTAATTAATCATCTACTGTTAAGTAACCAACACAAACCCTCCATTACAAAAAACGAACTATCAAAATGTATAGCAATAATAAAATCTCTGTATCGGATCTGTGTCTGTCTGTCTGTCTGTCTGTCTGCTAAACAGTCAACATGTTTAGTTTATATGGAGGATATTTGGCACCAGTTGTGCACAAGACCTCACTAAATTTAGATTGCAAATATAGTGAGCGTTTACTGAATCGAGGTCTACACCTCATTAATTAAAGCTGTGTTGCACGGTTGCACCATGCAAACTGTAGAGCTACTCGTTTCTATTAAATATACACCTACTGTATACCAACTTCTAGGCATAACTATATGGACCTCCGCAACTCAGATCGAAACGTTAATAAAGGTGTACATTTAGATATAGATGCTGTGCAAGCTCCACACTATATCATTTATTACTGTAATAAACCAACCAATTATCACAGATTTTCGATTACATGATACTTGTACATTGTTGGATGTACAGTTAACAAGCTATCATTATAGCAATAGTATAAGGTTATTCTTTGTTTAGCTTTATTGTTTTGAACATAAATATATTGACAGTACATACAGTAGAGGGCTAGAGGCTCCACTAGACTAACTACTATTCAATTAATCATAACACTTTTCTTTGCTCATTACTTATGCATATGCAAAACAACTTAATACATGATTAATGGCAAAAAAGGGCAATTAAGTTGCTGTAGTCCACTGACATCCATATTTGGAAGTTCTGTTATAGCTTGTGACGCTGCAGTGACTTACATTGTTTATTGCTTTATGATCAGCTTTATGGATAATGCTTTACTAGCTGAGACATGCTCTGTGTTTGAGTGGTGCAACCCAATTTAGAAAACCCATAGTTTGAATTACTAACTACGGTAATGTAGGCCTGGCACAATTATTACATAATCGCCTAATAAATATTTTTCAAAAGTAGCAGTGGATCCACAAGCTTACATGGCTTGTGACCTGTTGATTTTTGTTATTTTTCATTTTTTTAAAGATTTCTTTTGTTATGTTGTTATTATTTGTCATATCTGAAGCCTACAAAACAAACAGAAATTGAAATTGTAGCGTTCCAATTTTCGTTAATCGCAATTATTTGTGTGTGACCATTATTATGAATGGTCAACTTAAATAATAGTGTAATGGTGACAGCCCTAGTTGGAACACAGTGCTGTCCACTGAACATGCTCTGACCTGGGCTTGGTACAGCCCTAGTTGGAACACAGTGCTGTCCACTGAACATGCTCTGACCTGGGCTTGGTACAGCCCTAGTTGGAACACAGTGCTGTCCACTGAACATGCTCTGACCTGGGCTTGGTACAGCCCTAGTTGGAACACAGTGCTGTCCACTGAACATGCTCTGACCTGGGCTTGGTACAGTCCTAGTTGGAACACAGTGCTGTCCACTGAACATGCTCTGACCTGGGCTTGGTACAGTCCACCTGGGTCACGGGGGGCGACTCCCACGAAGGAGGACCGGTTGGCTGGAGGTGTCCCGGGGGCCGAGTACGCTTGAGGATGGACGAGGGGAGGCAGAGACAAGACCGTTAAACCCATAATAATACTGTTACGGTGCTCATCCACCATGGAAAACTCTTAAGAACCTGACTGGGACTAGACGTCAGATCAACACTTCATTCATTCGTCATTTGTACAGACAAAATGTTAAATAGCTCTATATAGAGGGTATGCGCATGCATAAAGTGAATGGTAGATCGAGTGTCAAATCGAGTGACAAAGTGAATTTAATGTCTTTTAAAGTCATGTAATGCAATCAGATAGTATGAATGTATGAATGAATGAACCATTGTAAGTGCTTTGAGTAGGCATGTAGTGCATAGAAAAGCGCCATAAAAATGCAATTCAATTCATTAGATAGGACTTTTCTGTTTGGGCTGTCAAGGCCAGAAAGTAGTTTTTTTGCTACTCAGTAGGTGTTCCCGCATAACTTCCGGGTATGATGATGATGTCACGCGCATACCCTCTATTGCGATTGAATAGGAATATAGAACTTTAACTTAAAGATAAAAAAAGATAAAACATCACGCACAAACATTTATAATCAATCATTTTAACTACAATTTGAGTTTAATGCTCTAAGAACAGCAACTAAAACATTTATGAAATACAATGTCACGCAACTTCACATTTGTATCTATGATATTCTTCGAGACACACATGCGGGTATTTCGGGCCGTGTCCAAAAAAACACAGCTTATCATTGGAATTGCATTAGGGAACCTTCAACCTCCACGTCGTTACATTTTATGGGTTTATTTTGTCAGCGCAACATATGGTGAAGTATTTGTAGTGCAGGTTGATCGCAACAACCAAATATTCAAAACTTTCCGCGATTCTGCCAATAATAATATTCTTGACGTTGTTCCCCTCCCTCTATTCGCTCATTCTAGGACATCGGGACATCCCTAATGACGTACAGTATGTGTAGTCAGAAGAATAATCACATGTGCTGTATGATGTGAAAGTCTTACTAGGCGACGTGGGAGAGTGTGCCCCTCCGTCGGAGGAGGTGGTACTGGTCTTGGAGTCCACAGGCAGCGTTAGCCTGGGGAGGGAGGAGGGGGGTGCAGGGCCGGGGGGAGCCAGCATCTGAGAGGAGATGTAGTGACTGGGGACCTTGACCTGTCCACTGCCATTCAGCTGTTTAGAGAGAAAGGATGAGAGATGTATAGTGACTGGGGACCTTGACCTGTCCAGTGTTGATTTTAGTTTTAGTCGTAGTCTCTTGAATAGTTTTCATTTAGTTTTAGCATTTTAGTCACCTGAAATGTCTTAGTGTTAGTCTAGTTTTAGTCGACTAAATGTCATGCGAAATCTACAGTTGATTTAGTCGACTAAAATGTATTTTGGCTGGCCGCGTAATGGCTGATTTTACACTTGCTGAAAATAGCCGATCTACAAGCTCTCAACGCGTCGCAGCGAGCTTGTAGATCGGCTATTTTCAGCATGCAACCAAGTGTAAAATGACTTATACTGGATCTCTTGTCCACTAATCCCTTCCTAACATTTTATTCTAGCTTTTATCTGTTGACGAAATTGTTAATATATTTAGTCTTAATTTTTGTCATCATAGCTTAGTTTGATTGGTTGTACTTACAGAGCTGGGGGTTTGATTGGCAGGGTCACAGGCCAATGAGACCAGGTCTTTGAGGGGGTCCTGGGTGAGGTGAGGAGGATAGCGGATGGCTCCGTGAGGGAAGTAGGACGAGGAGGGGAAATGAAGAGATGACGAGGGATGAGGACTCCGAGATAGACCTGGACATAGACACAGATCAAATAACATATATTAACCCACTTTGACCTGAGATCAGATTTTAAAAAAAATCTTTTTTCGATTTTTCAAAAATAGCAGACCTACAAGCTCGTAGCGCGCCACTCGGTGGCGCGCTACGAGCTTGTAGATGTAGATCTATAAAGCTTGTAGATCTATAGTGTTTACGAACCACTGTGTACGGCTATGACGGGTCGGTGGTGCTGGGTGAAGGAGCCCAGTCTGGGTGAGTCCTCCTGGGGAGAGGGACTGTCCATCTCTGCCTTCTTGACGGGAGGAGACAGACCTGGATGGAAGCATGGACACACACACACACAGAGAGACAAGACAATGTACTGCCAATCACAGTCCCATGCAGTGGTGGAAATAAACAAAGTGCTCAAATTCTTTACTTACTTCACCCCTTTTGCAACCAGATCTTATTTTAATGATGTTTGGGAGACAAGAAACACTTTCCTGGGGGGTTTTGTGTAATACGTGTTTTTAGATATTTTAGCATTTCAAAGTGCCAGTGATTATTGATGTCATGGACACTGGTCTCACTTCCTCCCTGGACTACATGTTGTCTCAGTAAGACAGCCCTCTCCTTCTCCATAAGGTGGGGTGAGTGCCGCAAAGCATTATGGTCATTGTAGTAATCCAGCAGTGAGACCAGTGTCCATGACATCACAGACACTTTGAAATACTAAAATATCTAAAAACTCAAATTACCCACATAAAAAACCCCCAGTCAAGTGTTTCTTGTCTCCCAAAATATAATTAAAATAAGATTGGGTTGCAAAAGGGGTGAAGTGTCCCTTTAAGTAGAAGTGTCATTACTGCAATGTAGAAATATTCTGTTAAAGGTACAAAATTCAAAATGCACTTGAGTTGAAAGTACAAAAGTATTGGCATCAAAATGTACTTAAAGTACCAAAAGTAAAAGTACTCATTGTGCAGAATGTCCAATTTCAAGTTTTCAAATGCATAAAAATCTTTTGAAAATAGCAGATCTACAAGCTCACAATTGCAGAACGGCTATTTTCAAATAGCCGAAATGTATATAGGGCTTGTATAGGTTTTGTAATAATCAAAATCTTCAAAGTAACTAAAGTTTTCTAATAAGTGTAGTGGATCAGATCAGAGATGTAGTGGAGCAGAAGTAAAAGTATTGGAAGTTGGAATTGCTCAAGTAAAGTACAAATACCTCAAATATTGTCCTTAAGTACAGTACTTAAATAAATGTACTCAGTTACTTTACACGACTGATACTGTACCTCCCTGCATACATACTAGAAGTTGATCTAAAGTGATTTACTAAACACTTGACTCTGGTCCTCATTGATATGCCACCCGCTGCATACCGCCAAAGTCAAACGTGATAAATGTGCATTAATTGACATCGACTGTAGAGGTTTATGTAAATTGTTTTGACCCACATTGATCTAAGCATGAATCATATTCTACTGACGCTCTAGCACGGGTTTTCTCAAACTAAAAGCTCCGGTAGTGGACACGATATCCCAGCATGCATTGCCTTGACCAAAACAACGGCATGCTGGCAGGAATCATGGTAGTGTCGCTTTTTATTAGTGCGTGCGTGCGTGTCCGTGTGTCCGTCAGTCTGTCTGTTTGTGAGCAGCTAATCTCCGGCATTGTTAGACGGATTGGATCGACATGAAACTTTGCACGCACACTCGCAGTAAGCTAAGAAATGATCTGATTCATATAATAGATTCATAGAACAGGCCACTTCACGCTTTGGTCTACAGTATAACTCTTGAAAGATCACTGGATTACAGTCAAATACGTTTTTTACTTGGATTCCATGGAAAACAACTGCAACTGCAACTCTTCCGTCAGGCCATGCCATTTAGCGTTTTGTTCAAAACACACATTTTGCTACTACTTATAAAGATCTTATCCAAAGCTCAAACAAATCGGTACACATTATCTCTGGATTTGTGTGATTAAGATGTACTGTATCAGTCAGACTTTTCATTCAGATTGGCTACTTCCAAAATTTGCAGGCCCTGGTTAGGCAACCCAGCCTGGCGGAGACCTGCGCTCCGAGGAGCATATTATTTCTGGTTTATTTCTAAGTCAGATTTGTATTAAGCTGCCTTGATGCTGGTGTTAAGAAAACAAGAGTAAAGTGTGAATTCAAAGCAAGATTTTGGCTGTACACTATGCTGTGTGGAAATGCCTTTAATGTCAACCTATGTTACGGTAGTGTTAAGTCTTGAATCATTTTATCCTAAGAAGAACAAAAGCCAGAGGTCTAATGCAGAGTAATGGGCCAGAGTTTTGCAGCAGAAGAACATCTTAGCTAGCAGCTCTGGAATAATTCTTTTTTTAAAAAGGCTCTCAAGCGAATTCCAGTTCTATGCCTGTCTTTTGAAGTGTGCCGTGAAATGGATACTGGCGACCGGCGCCAAGCGTTTGAATTCATTTTGCATGATTTCCTGCCAGAATGGTGGTGTAAATAGATGCAACGTGTATCTGGTCACGTGGAGTTCTCCTATGGGACCGGACCTAAAATGGGTTACGGGCCAATTTCTGGTGGAGCTGCAGTGCACATGAAAAAAATTACTTTTAACGAGGCTCCCCAGGTGTAGATCCCCATGTGTGTTAATGACCACGAATGAAAGGGTCGTAAGGCTAAACAAACATTACGAAAAAACTTTGGCATTCAGAGTTTAAATGAAACAGATGGAAACAAAAACAAAAGTCATATGGTATTTTCCGCAGCCACATAACATTCCTCTCGGAATGCTCAATAAAAAACCGAACCAGACATATCTGATCATAAGATCACAGCAGATCATAGTTTTGAGTAATCCCACAGAAGCTGACAAACTTGGAACGTTCATTTACAAAGCCAGTTCATTTGTTCCTGAGTTTTGCCCTGGGTCTGGGTAGATGGGAAGCACCCTCTGACGTCAGCCCTCTCTACGCCATGGCACTCTTCTGGGAGACACAAATAGTCCAACATCAAACCAACCAAACACCCGACCGTTTGTTCCAACAATCACCTTCAGGCCAAAGAATTCAAGTGAAAGAAAGACGTAGCGTCAGGTGGAAAAAAACTAGAGACTTGCCTCCTTCCATGTCGTCGGTCCAGTTCCTGGAGCTGCCGGCGGGGGAGGAGGGGGAGGGGTAGTACTCTCCACCTGGGCTGTCTGCCTCCTCCTCCATGGAGCCCGACTTATGGCGTTTACTCCTGCGTGGAGACACGGGGAGAACGAGAGAGAGAGAGAGATGGATGGACAGGCAGAGAGATAGAGACGTCACGGTGTATATAGCACCGTTTCCCCAAAACGGGGTCGGGACCAATACATGTGTATCACGGACCGAATTCTATGGGTCCCTTTATGTTTTGTTTCCTACATTTTGTTTTGAATAATTAGTACGCTATTTAAAAACATTCACTCCCCCAAAAAAGCTATACATTTTCCATGAATTAAAAATGAATTAAATGATTCCCCCCCCCCCAGTAATGTCATGAAAATATAAAAGACAAATCAAAGAAATTCCTTAAATTAGAAAACAAAATGTTTAAGCGGTAGCGAAGCAACGCGTTTTGAGCTTGTAGAGCTATTTTCACAAATTTGGGTCCTGAGGAGACATCCAATTCCTCTTTTGTTTCACGGGCTAAAAGGTTTGGGAACCACTGCAGTACAGTAACATTGGTGTTTGTTGCTGTAGCATCATGCTCCCATGTTTCGATATGCCTGTGCCCGGGTTTATAGTGATTTCTCATCTACTATTTATTTCTTCTAGTATTTTGCATCGCTCCGTTCCATGCACGTCACGAGCGATCTCTCAAATGACGCGCACAGGTGTTGTAGAATCGGAAAAGAATCATGGTCTACACGCGACAATCCGTTTGAAAGTTACCAGCTGTTATTGAGACCTCGCTCCACGAGCTGTTTTCCATTGGAATGCTATAGTGACGTTTTCACTCCAGTCCTGTCCACGCGCATGTGACCACTTTTTTCCGGTCACATGATCAACGTGTCCCAGGGCAGAGCCATAGAGTAAGACGGAGTTACGACAACTCCATTTACGACAATGGGGCCAGTCCAATGGCGGCTCTTCTACATAGACTTCTATTGGCGAAGAGCATAGCGAAGAGTGACAATGTCCTGGACCGGAAGTTGGCAAAATGCTCTGGACTCGGGCAACAGACCAGCTTTAATGATCTTAAATCCCTTTATTTTAGATCGTTCTTTAGTAGTAGTACAACATTTACAGAGATGTACTCTGTCTTACTCTATGGCTCTGTCCCGAGGTGATCCAAGAGCTCACGCTACTCATCGAAACCATGGATGTTCCATAGGTTATCGAACACCGCCATCGAGTGTAAAAAGTCGTTGTATCACATTTCATGGTATCACATCAAAATCATGACTGACTAATAGGATGTGACCGCGCCTCAAATTACAATGATCCTCCTACTGTACATTGTAAAGACAGAAATGAATCTGTCTGAAAGTGTGTGTGTGTGTGTGTGTGTGTGTGTGTGTGTGTGTGCGTGCGTAAGTGAGCGAGCATGTGTGTGTACAGTAAGTGCGTATGGCGTGTGTGTGTGCGTACCCGCTGGATGATGTGCTGGCCAGAGAGCGTCTCAGGCTGACCGGCTGGTTGACCGACTGGTTGACCGACTGGTTGAGGTCATAGGCCAGATGACCCTGCAGCTCTCCCAGAGAGAAGCTAGGACCTGCCCCTGTTACTACTGGAGCTGGAGACACACGCACGCACACACACACACGCACGCACGCGCACGCACACATGCACACACACACACACACACACACACACACACACACACACACACACACATTTGTATTATACTCGTGAAGACATGAACATTTAAGGAATAGGTGCGGCATCGAAAATACTTAAAAATGGTCTGAAAATTGACGATCCACAAGCTCACGATATGTTGCAGTGTGACGTGTTTGTAGTTTGTAGCGCACGCACGCACGCATGCACACATGCATGCACACACACACACGCACACACACACACACACACACACACACACACACACACACACACACACACACTCCACAATACCGTTGAGTATGCAACTTTTTTCCACAGAACTGGGACGTACAGATGTCATCAGCAGAGACAAATTAATACACATTCACATGCGCACTATGTAATAGCATATGGCAAGCATATGGGGTCTGTCCGGGTAGCTCAGTTTGGTAGAGCGTTTGATAGAGTGATCGCCTACATTTCTGGGTTCAATCATCGTGGGGGGTAAAGATGTGCTTTTGTATGTACTGGTGTTTAAAGGTCCGATTAGTTTTACTTAAAGCTGTAGGAAATACTTGGCATTAATATAGTGGTTACAAAGGTATTAATTCATTGCCTGAGTCCTGTGGTGGGAGATCTGGTCTGGTTTTGGTGAATATTATGTTCTGGTCATTTAGTGGGGGTCTAATCCACAAAACTATCATTTGTATTGAGAAATTATATTTCTACCATATAGGCGTAATGATACTGGACAGTGGACACAGTATCAATAAGCCAGTTCCACCTACGCTTTAATAATAACTAAGTAATAAAGACCATGCAGTGTTCATTTAACTCCGTTTAAAAATGGACCCATAATTAACATTGTACAAGATAAGAACACAACGGAATAGTGCTGGCCAACTTGATTAGGATGTATGAAATAATAGCGTCTATAAAGGTAAGGGTTATGCCAGGATTAGTTGTTATTTAAGGTACTTACTTCTAGAGACCTGGACCAGTTCGTTGACATTGAAAACTCCTGACGTCACAAAACTGTCCTGGAACTCTGGACCATCTATAGAAAGACAGAAACAGTAGTTTACACGTGCGCGTGTGTGTGTGTGTGTGTGTGTGTGTGTGTGTGTGTGTGTGTGTGTGTGTGTGTGTGTGTGTGTGTGTGTGTGTGTGTGTGTGTGCGTGCGTGCGTGCAATTACAGTATAGTCTGCACACACACGGTTGTGAACTCCCACTGTTTATAACGGATCAACATTTCAATCCACAAAGTATCTTCATTAATATCCTGATAAAGATCCTTCATCGAAACGTTGATCTGCAATAGAGCACCAGCGGAACGTTTCTTTCCCCCCATTCTGAATTCCCACAGATTGTTCTTATATCGCGTCAAATAAGAGTTACAGTATGTTCCAAAATTTAACAAAATAATAATTCACTCATGTGGATATGAAGAATCAACGACGAATGAGTTACATTTTCGCTAGAAACAGACATCATATCATATAACTGACTGACCGTCGTAACCGATACAGAGACACCTCCCCGACAACATCGCAGAGACAGTTTGTTAGTTTTTGCTTATATATGAGACGATTCTAAAGCCATAACCACACCAGAGGGTCAAGACGGTTTTAGCGTTGTCCCTGCAGTGTGATGTGTCTTGTTGCACGTTGACCCACGTTGACCCTAGAGTGAATTAGTGATTCAACGCATGGAATTCATTGGCCCAAACCACACCAAAGGGTCAAGACGGTTTTAGCGTTAACTCCTGGCAACCGTTTGGACCCAAGGAGTTGCATGGTGTGGTTATAGGGCTTAAGAAGAAACCCAAAGTGAAAGTACTTCCGGGGACCAGCTCTAGGGGATGCGCGAGTCACGCCAGGACTTCTGTGCTCTATAAACAGTGGGAGCCAACAAGAACAGTGTGCGAACTGACTCTATTTTTATTTTGATGCCATTCTGGTTGTGCTGCACCTGCTCCCTAGAGTGGATGTTGCATGCTCTACGTTCTTTATCACCATCTAGGGCAGGCCGATGTAGACCAATTCACCAAGTCACATTTTATTGATATACTGTGATGATGATATCATATTTAGACGATTGTCGTTTCTTTTTTTTCTCGAAAAGGTTCAATAGCGGGGGGGGGGGGGGGGGGTAAAGTAAAGATCACACTCGTGTGAAGTGAGGGGCGCTAAAGTTTAACTCATGTTGTATGGTGATGTAATGGTGATGTAAAACAAACGGTGTCATCACAATACAGAGATGACACAGCAGCCATTGGCCGGAATTAGATGATGTATGATGATAAGAGCGCACCTCACTTCACTCAGGTTTTTAGATCAACGTTTGCCTGTTATCTCTCCTATATATGGTACCAACATCAATACAGCATGGAACTGTGGACAAAATCACATCCGACGATAACAAAATATTCTTTAGTTTTGGGTCTGAGAGGCTAAATATCATCGAATGGTGGTCCGTGGCTCAAATGCCGAATAATATATTGCCCAGTGCAGTGCACTGAGTGCAGTCATCATCTCACCCATGGTAGCGGTCCGACTGTCGTCCTGATCAGAGCCCACTCCTGTTCGACTGGGACTGCTGTTCTGCTCTGCTTCTGGAGGGAAAGAAACAGACAGACAGACAGACAGACAGACAGACAGACAGACAGACAGACAGACAGACAGACAGACAGACAGACAGACAGACAGACAGACAGACAGACAAGCAAAGACACAGAGAGTAAATTAATTAGATTGTAGCCAGTGGTGGAAAAGTTAAACGTCCGGAATTCAAAATATACTTGAGTAAAAGTGCAAAGGTATTGGCATCAAAATGGACTTAAAAGTACCAAAAGTAAAAGTAATCATTATGCAGAATGTCCCGTTTAAAGTTTTCAAATGTCTAAAGATCTTCGGCTATTTTCAAATGGCCGAATTGTACATACTGTATAGGTGTGCTGAAGTGGTCAATGTATGTTTTGTAATAATAATCAAAAACTACAAAGTAACTATAGTAACTAAAGCTTTCAAATAAATGTAGTGGATCCGAGATGTAGTGGAGTAGATAGAACTATTGGAAATTGCAAATGCTCAAGTAAACTACAAATACCTCAACATTTTACTCAAGTACAGTGCTTAAGTAAATGTACTTAGTTACATTCCAGCACTGGAAATTAAAATTAGGTTGTATATGCAATTATGCATGGACATGGGGTTCAGTGACCAACAAATACACTGTGAAATACATCGTTTTGATTCATTTACATTTTAAGTTAATTTAACTCTGTACAAATGCAACTTAATGATTCTGACATTTCAATCACTTGTTTATTTTTCACCGTTACACACTGTAATACTGTGTGTGCTACTCCCCAACCATGCCCTCCTATAATCTCTTACGACTGTTTCTGTTGCTATGTCATTTCTGTTGTTTCTTTCTGAGGAAAGAATATATTTTTTAGAGCAATATTCCTTTTTTCTTTTTTCCTTCTTTTGTGGAATTGTGTTTTTTGGCAGGAGCATCGAGTGCAGAGGAGTTAACTGCTGGCAGACTATTCAAACTGCCCCCACCGCCCCCCATTTTTCCTTATACAATCTCTCTGTCATTCTCTCTCTCTCTCTCTCTCTCTCTCTCTCTCTCTCTCTCCCCTTTTCTCTTTCTCTCTCCCCCTCTCTCCCCCCGCTCTCTCTCTCTCTCTCTCTCTCTATCTCCCTCTCTCTCTCTCTCCCTCTCCATCTCTCCATCTCCCTCTCTCTCTCTCTCTCTCTCACCCCCCCCCCCCCCCCCCTCTCTCTCTCTTGGCCACAGAACCTGGGTGCCAGGAACTAAAGCTGCTGTTGGCACAGAGGTACCGACTCAGAGAGAGAAACAGAGACAGAGTAGTGAGAGAGGAAAGAGAAAGAAAACACAGATGGAGACATGGAGAAATGAGTGACGGACAAAAGGCGAAACGAATCAGAGTACGGAGGTTTTTCGCCGTAGATTCTCCAGCGATGCGACAGAGATAAAAGTGGAAACCAGAGAAATCTTGTATAGCGATCAAAGCGTTTTCATTCTGACCCCAACTCCAACATCATCATGTGTACTTTTTCACTGAACATTCTTAGAACAAATAGAGGAGACGACCATGAAAGGCCCCGATGTCCAAATCATGGACGTACTTTGTTTATTTAATCTTGGCGACATTTATAAAATGTTCCATTTTCAGCACATCTGACTGCAATTTCAGACAGATAGATCTTTCCTTACTTCTCAACACAACACGTGTAGGTTGGAGTCTGGAGACATATCACAGAGATACTGTATCTGCCAGTGATGGAAAAAGTACTCCATACTACATGTTTTACTTAAAGGACAACTTCAGTTTTTTTCAACAAAGGTTGAAATAATAGCTAAAATCGCTAAAACGAAAGAAAGAAGCAAATGACAAAAACAATCTTTTACTTTCTCTAATAACAACCTAAAACAACCTTCTTTCTCAACCTTTGTTGAGAAAAACTAAAGTTAAGTTAACTTCGAATAAAGTTGTCCTTTAAGTAAAAGTATCAATACTACCTTATACTAGTCTATTACAAGACCGGAATTCAAAACGTACTTGAGTAAAACTACAACAGTATTGGCATCAAAATGGTAAAAGTGCTCATTATGCAGAATGTCCCAATTAAAGTTGTCCACTGTTTAAAAAACATTTGAAAATAGATGATCTATAAAGCTGCATCACATCACGATGCATTGTTCTGTTCAAATGTCCGAAATTTATTTTTGATGATGTTGCACACTTTAACTTGTATAGTGGAAGAATGCACAAACTAGCTTGTGTCAACCTGAAGGTTCAACAATGCCTGAGGGGAGGAATCGTAGCTTTGCACAATGCAGCAACTTTTCCTATTTAAAAATGTTTCATAACTTCTGTGCAAAATATATAACCCCAACAACTCAGCCTTGCCAAATCAATAATAACGCACACACAAAAAGAAATTCAAACATTACGCAACTTAAGAAAGAAAGAAAGAAGAACAATCCCAGTCTCTCTTCACCTGTTCTATACTTAATTTATTTATGTATTGGGTGCTTGGCATTTGTTTTTATAGTCAGTAGCAATGTAACTTGGATTACCTGTGTTACGATTGGCACACATTTTATCGTGACAAGTAACAAAACAAAAGATTCATAAAAACAACAACCATCCTTTTAAAGCCTACATTCCAGGTTAGTATGCATAGTACAATCCAGAGAGTTAATGTATCCATTTGTAACTCTGAGAGTGCACAAACAAAACCAAATGGACCCTCCTCATCGTGTCCATTTGGTTAAATGTATACACCCCCAAAGTTAAATTAACACTCGAGTTTACAGTCAAAAGTAAAAACCGAGAGTGTTCAAACTGACATCCATTTATAGAACTGCAGAAACTGTGGCTGGCTGGGGTCAAGTCCATCAATTCACAGAGTGGGCGTACTACTGTAGCTTTCAAAATGCTGGACAATGCATGCTTGCAGCAAGAAAGACAGCAGCCATATTCGCCTGTTTGGAAAATAACTTGAACCCGATGTGGTGGTCGTTTTTGTGAGTTAATTGCGGTTTTTCAGTTACATCTTGAATTGAGTAAATTGGACGTGAAGTGACCCCCGGTCTTCTGAGAACAACAACAACATCAACAACAACAATGACACGCACGAAGATGGATGATCTGTTTCTAATGCTTGGCAGTGTGTTGGTGAGCTATAGCGCTGCCTATGAAAACCACAATATTAAAACCAGAGCATTGACTCTGGGCTCCGAGTTCGGTAGGAGGGTTTTTATGCCCCAAATGACTGTTGGTTCTGTTTATTCATTTCATATAGGGGGGGGGGGGGACGAAGACGTTTGCTGCTGCTGTGGAGGCACCCGAACAGCGGTGAAAAAAAGTATACTCAAATGTAGAAATTCAAAATCTATACTTGAGTTAAAAGTACAAAAGTGTTGGCATCAAAATGTACTTAAAGTACCAAATGGAAAAGTACTCATTATGCAGAATGTACCGTTTCAAGTTTACTAAATCTTTTGAAAATAGTAGATCTAGCCTACAAGCTCACAATGTGTGTGCATTGTGAGTTTGTAGATCTACAAAGTAACTAGTAACCAAAGTTTTCTAATAAATGTAGTGGAGTAAAAGTAAAAGTAAGAAATACTGAAGCAAAGCAATACATTCTCAACATTGTACTCAAGTACCGTAGCTACTTAAAGGGGCATTTCACTGCTGGAAGAAATTGCAGTCACTCAATGTTAATAGTATTTGTAGTAGATAACAGATCTACAATTTGAAATTTGCACCATATGGCCAGAAGAATAATGAAGTCTGTGTGTTTGGCAGGTGTTTGTTGAATTCCTACAATGACCATAATGCTTTGGTGCATTTGCCCCTCCTTGTGGAGAGGGGGGAGCCTGCATGGAGGTGTGACTTGTAGTCCAGGAAGTGTTTCTTGTGTCCTAAACCTAATTAAATAAGATCTGGTTGCAAAAGGGGTGAAGTGGCACTTAAAGTAAATGTACTTAGTTACTTTCCACAACTGCTGTGGAGGCACCCGACCCTCCACCCACAGGCCCAAGCCCTCCCAGCATCATGGGTCACAGTGTGCACACTATAAAATCCTCAACATCCATTTAACTCTGCTGGGTTTTTACAGTGCAGTTGCACTGCCTGCTCTGTGTGTCGTCGTGTGTGTGTGTGTGTGTGTGTGTGTGTGTGTGTGTGTGTGTGTGTAGAACGCTGAGCTGCGATTCTACAGCTCCTAAAAGAACCGCAATATGAAAACCAGATGTTGAACACGGCGTCCTCTTCCAGTTGTTTTTGGACTGAGCTCACAGTCGTATTAAATATGTTTATACAAAGATTTTCGACCAGCCAATGGGAAAGGGGCATTCGCCCCGGGATCGCCCGTAGCATCAAGAGGAACTCTGAATTGACCTTTAGACAACATCAGCATCTCTTTAAAGATCTTATCTAGTGTGCACTATAGAGCGTCGCATCCCGCCCCCTTTCAGAACGACGAGGGTACCAGGAAATAGTATTTCCAGGAAATTGTATTTCCAGGAATAAGTAAACCAGGAAAAAGTATTTATTTAAAGACATTTAAGCCTCGGACAAAGCCAACAGCCGAGTTGACAAATCATGACAATAAACAATTTTTTTGGTGCCGAACAAATAATATAGAAAGACGGAAAAAAGGACAGGGTACAATACTTTTCTTTTTTTTTTCTTCAAACACCGCTTATTGCACGGAGCATAGCGGTCGCTGTAATGGCGCTGGCCTGTACTTCTCATCAGCTAGTGAGAGCTAGTGTTTTGGATCTCCAAAATAAGGGTTGAACGGGGGGATATCCTGGCATATTATATAATCATTCTTTAATGAATGCTGACGGCCAAATGGTTAAATGTGTTGGGGGTATATATATATATATATATATATATATATATATATATATATACACACACACACACACACACACACACACTACTTCTAATTAATTGAAGGCAATCATGTCCACAACGTAAGCAAAAGATGCACTGGCAAGATCCCTGCAGTCTTATAAATCCCTTATTAAGATGTTTTGTTCACATTCTTGCTTACACTAAACAACAGTAAAGTCCCTAAATCCGTTACAGTACACTAAAAATACACGGCACTGAATGGGAGCGTGAAGTCGTCACTTTGTTCTTGAAAAGCAGACTTTATGGAGATCAAAGGTTTAATGTGAGAGCATGGCACATTGCCTATTCAGTGTTTCTGTCAAAAGGCTTTAAAAGGTGCCAATTAGTTTAAAATCTGATCAGTCTAATGTAGTCATCCCATTCTCAAATGTAGCACCACAAAAAAGGCTTCTTCATTATATTTGAACTATAGCACACTATCAGTATCATTGGCAGATTCAGCACTACCTACCCGACCGTACAGAGTTGAGGAAATTACATTTCATAAAACCTCATCTGTCACAGGTTCCTGACCTCAATTGGTAATAGTGTAACCTAAGAAGTGCCTATTTACTCTCCACAAACTTTTAGATATTTTGGCTCCAAAATGCAATAGGATGTGTTGGTAACACGTGATAACTTTTCACTTAACATTCACATATAGTAAGTATAAGCTATTGGTTAATGATGGACTAATCATAAATAGGCCTAAACACACGAGTGGACGACGAAGGGTCCCAGAGGTTTCTGGGCTGGGTTATTGAGAGGCTGAAATACTGTAGGCTCTCTCTCTCTCTCTCTGTTCCTCTCTCAAGGATGCAATCTTGAAAGAAAAACTAAGCTCATCAAGTGGCCATCCTCCATTACAGTATACATTCCTCGAGTATGCTCCCTCCATTCTAGCCGGCTATGCGGCGTGTGCGCATTATGAGCACATCTGGGCGATTGTGACGCTGTGCAAAGTTGTGAATTGCAATGTTGTGCAATTGAAATGGCATGAGGAATGGAGAAAACGTGTCTGAACAGCATGGCCCATTTCCCGTTAGTTCAGCTCTTTTAATGAGATTAATCACTGTCTTTAAGTAGCGTGCAGATCAAACGATGAAGCGTTGATTTGGGGTCGCCACAACTCGCTCAACAGATACAGCAGCAAACCAGTGTTTAATTAACTTATGATGACTAAAACTATGACTAAATATACTGACAATGTTGTCAACAAATCAGAACCAGATGGAAATGTTAGGACTAGTGAAGAGATCCAGCAGAATTAAGACATGTCATTTAATGCTTGGCGGTCACACAATAAACTATAAACAATAAATCAGGCATTACGACACCATCAAGGCCTGCCAAAATAAAACTTATATTTAGTCAACTAAAACTAGACCAAAAGTAAAACATTTCAGACGACTAAATATATGACAAAAACGAAATCAAAATGAACACTGCAGCAAACTGATATTTGAGATGTGAAAGACATTGCTGCTTTCACTGTAGCTCGCGGCACATCAGCCTAGTGATCCAGTCTGGATCACTTTTCCTCGCTCACTCACGTCACTAAACGGTCGGGTGTAACCAGCGGAACTAGCAGTGACGTAATGCGAGCTTCCCGGGCCGCAACAGGTCCTGACAGCTAAATAGTCAGGAGACGTCAAATGTCTGGGGCTAAAGCGTTTGGGAACCACTGTTCTAGACAAACTGCCAAGACAGTTTTATATTTCCTTAAGTATCTCTGGCAGGGAATGTCATGAGCAAATAGTTGCACAAAATAGCAAATCTACAAGCTCACAACATGCCGACATGCGACTAGTTGGGAGCTTGTAGACGAGCCATTTTCGCTATTTTTGAAATGGTGAAACTGTTCCTCACCCACTGAAACCCTCTCAAGGACCCACTATACGAACCACTGCATTATAGTACAAGTACAGTATGCTTTCATCCATGTGGTGTGCATTAAGCTCAAGCCATGCAGACTGCAGTCTGCCTGAGTGGCTGGCTGCGATATCTCTGTTTTCCTTCCACTGTCACTCGCCTTGTGCCCCAAAGTCTCCCTCCTGCCCTCAATCCTTCTCCCTTAGGGAAACAGGCCAGGTTCAAGATTAAGTTACAGTTACATCCCATTATACAACAAGTATAAGAGTGAGGTTGCTGGGTTTTGGGCTACCTCGACATTGCAGCAAGAGAAAATAATAGAAATAGCTGTAGAAATAATTCTCTAAATATAATACAGGTTAGCGCACGTTTTTTCAGGCTAAGTGGGTACTTAGCCTGAAAAACAAGCCTACTTGCCGGTAGCAATGTTCGTTTAGCAACCTTGCTAGAAATAGATCAAATGTACTGAAATATAAAAATGGTGGTTATAAAAGAAAAAGGGGGACAACTTTGCACAAGTGGACATTAACTCACCTCAATAATAATAATAATAGTAATAATATGGGCAGTTCCCACTCATTTAGGGTCTTTTTGTCAGTACATTTGCGTAGCCTACATGAAATGTGTCATTAACCCATTAAAACTAGGAAAGCATCCGTGTCATTTTAGGACTTAATTTGTGTTGGCTATTTAAAAATGGCAGATGTACTAAGCTCACGGCGCATCACTTCGAGCATCTGCTATTTTTAAACATTTTAGAAAAATCTTGAAAGCGTGAACATGTCCTGCTCAGAGACGCCGGGGGTCGGGGGGGAAGCGCACAGGGGACCCTCTGATTCCCAGAGACAGAGCCTTTCTATGCATTCTGCTGTGGCCAACCGTAGATGAATCAAAGCTCCCCTGGACCAGAAGGACGTTTAAACGAGTGGCAAAGTCTTGGCAAAATGTGAACAATTAAGCTAAAGGAGCTCGGCTCACAGGCTTTGCAAATGGAGGTAGTTTGTGACGTCACCGACGTACCGTACATGCACAAATAAAAACGTAACCAAATGGTGCATTTACAATAGCGCTTTTATCCAAGGCGCTTTACATAGATTGTGCATTACATTCACACACACACACACACACACACACACACACACACACACACACACACACACACACACACACACACACACACACACACACACACACACACACACACACACACACACACACACACACACACACACACACACACACGGCGGAGGAAACCAATGCAAGGCACCAATCTGCTCATCGGGAGCAATTAGGAGTTCAGAGTCTTGCTCAAGGACACCAACTCTGGGGGAGCCCGGGATCGAACTGGGAACCTCATGGTTCCCATCCGCCTGCTCCACCGGCCCACTCTACACCTGAGCCACACTGTCAACCCTTATGGGCTAATGGTGTCATCAATTGGCCCAAACCCGGAAGGAGGAAGAGTGAAGAGTATGCGCTGTGTGAGAAGAGAAACTTTCATTGAAATAAGTGGGTGGGGATTTCCTGTGCCTCGTCCAGATATAACGAGTTGAATGCACAAAAGTAATTTCTACAAGCTCTTCCCTGCGGCATATCAGCCATTGTGGCACAATTCTTTTTAAACCTCTTTCTGACAATATGTCAGTTTTTCAGAAATCAGAATGCAAATCGCCTATAGCTGTAGCTTGGAATTGGTCCAAAGTTACATGGAAAGTATCTGCAACAGAAGGCTATTGTTTAACTCTCCCTATTACAGTTTTTCTCGATTGCTAAAGTCACTTTGAATGAAACGGTGGTCCACTGTAATCATTCGTGACAGTTTTTTTTGCAAAATGCAAAGTCATTTCTCATTAATTTCACACAAAATGCAAATATGACACATCTGAAAAGTCAATTCCATACAAACCCACAAAAAGATAATCTAGTAAATCATGTCAAACGAAGTATTTGCAATTATATTATATTATAATTGCGAATCTCTCCTGCTTGTGTGCAGATTGCAGAACCTCTTTGCACATTCGTTCAATCAACAATCAGTCCTACATCATGCATAACGAAGTTGCGTTTTAACAGCAGGCGACAGCCTGGCGAATTTTACGGAAGTGCTTTATTTGTCTGTGGGACCCGGTAACTACTGGCGATAGCAGGCGAAGAGGCGATAGTCGAAAAGTGAGCGGAGGAACGTCGCCCGAAAACATATAAAAAATAATTTGGACGACATTGTCCGGCCATAGCCAATCAAACTCATGTGTTTTAGCCTCCATGCTTCAATGACAGCATTCCTTCAATGACAGCATTCCTTCAATGACAGCATTCCTTCAATGACAGTAGGAACGCCCACTAGGAGATTTTTATCACCTAGAGTCGCTCGCCGCTGTTCGCCCGCAGTTAAAACGTAGGGTATGAGAGATTTATTTAAGTATAAGAGATCAAGGACAAGTACAGAGGAGGACCCGGGAGGGCCAGAGAGCAACTCAAAGGGGGAGACAAAGAGCCAATGTTTCAGATGAAATCTGTGTACCGGTTTATTGATCACGTCATCAATCACAGCCTTTCAGCGAGAGAGGCCGGGCAGCAGGGCCAGCCGTCTCAGGGGATCAACTGTACGAGGCATCGATAGTGAGTGAATATTCAGGAATGAGAAGAATCGCTAAGTGACTGTATACCTTACTGTATGTCACTACTACTGTATATGTAAAACCATTTTTACAGAACTCCAAGACAACAACCCTGTGCTGGTGGCAGGAGTGAAGCATTGAGCAATTAATAAAGAACTGTTAGGGGGCACTGAAATAATCAAAATCTACAAAGTAACTAGTAAGTAAAGTATTGGAAATTGGAAATCCTCAAGTAAAGTACAAATACCTCAAGAATTTACCTAAGTACAGTACTTAAGTAAATGTACTCAGTTACTTTACACCATGTAAACACCATACACCATGCTTCAAGGAGAAACCAGATCTACAAGCTCACAATGTGTCAGGACAATCCATGGGCAAATACATATCAATCTGGGGGTCTTTGACATAGCCTACAACTGAGTGAATACATATCAATCTGGGGGTCCTTGACCGCTTTTAGTAAACAAGACTAGAGGCCATGCTGCTGTGGTAGAATGTTTACTCGCCCTTACACACTGTACTTATGTATACATTTGTTGATATACCATAGTATGCGGCACCCACATACTGTATATAAAAAAGGGGCCATTGTGTAATGATTGATAGATGACAAGTTCTGTGAGATGACAAGCTATGCTGTTTAGGTCGACTTATTTGATTTTGTGACATGTTTTGGCGTGTCCTCAAGGGCATTTAGCAAATGAAATGTGTCATTTCGCCTAACACAATTCGGGGATTTGGGGGGGGGGGGGGGGGGGGCAGGGCAGTGTTAGCTGTTTTGCAAAAGTGATTTTTTGTTTTTGAGAGAAATGTGCTCGAGCAATCAAGAAAAATTGTAATGCAATACACACGGCGAAATGACTGGGTCTGCACACCACAGTTCCCATGTTGTGATGATGTTGCAATGTAGAGGAGAATGGGCTATTCAGCGGTTTTTCCCCCCCATATTTGACAGGAACTAGACTTACTTTACCCAACCTCCCTATCAAGACGCAACCAGGCCTTATTTCCTCTTCACTTGCAGAGAGATTCTGTGGAGTTAATACTGTGAAGCCACGGTCCACCTCTATACAGCTAAAGTTAGCTAGCCTATACAGAAGAAGAGATAACATGGTGTTGTTCCGTTACAATTATTACATAATAGCTTAATCGCAATTATTTTTGCATAATCGATTCGTCAATCGTTTCCATGTTAAAAATGTCCATACATTAAAACTTTGTGACGTGTTGTAAGCTTGTAGATCAACTTTTTCCGCTATTTTGTACTGTTTTTGGAAAGATGTTTTTTATTATTATTAATTGTGTCAGTGATTTCTTTGTATATTTAAGTTATTTGACATATCTGCCCTGTGCAACTTGTGATTACGAAGCCTAAAACCCAAACAGAAATACAAATCGTAACGTTCCAATGTTCAATGCAACAACAAAAAAAGTTATTAATGTGTGGCAATTAATCGTAGACTTAAATTCGTAATCAAACTTTATTTATTTATTTATAATGTAATGGTGACATCCGTTAGTAATATTGAAGCCTACAAGATCTTCACCTAGTGGTCTCCACACATTTCTGGGCATGTGTTATACAGAATATTGTGGCCACAAAAAGCAGAATTCAACCGTGCCATGTCACCTCTCCTTACTAAAGCCCCATGCTGCCTGTGGAAATAGTACTAGGGCTGGAACCTGGAAATTAGTATAGGCCTAAAGTTAAAACTAGTAAAGTTAAATTAAAACTAGTAAAGTTAAAACTAGTAAAGTTAGAAATTATAGTACTAGGGCTGGAACAGAGATGGAAATTAGTCAAGTTAAAACTAGTAAAGTTAGAAATTATAGTACTAGGGCTGGAACAGAGATGGAAATTAGTAAAGTTAAAACTAGAACCGGGATGGAAACTATAGTAAAGTTATCTGGCTAGTACTGTAGCTATAGCTACCAAACAATTAGCCTGGTTGGAAAATCAGATCTAGGTCTTCCCTCACAGTGTGTCCGTTGGTCTAAGAGACGCAGTGAAACTAAAAATAACCCGGGAACTCACATCAATTCATACACTGCCAACAAGCCAACCAACCATACAGTGTGACTTTCTCTCTCTCTCTTTCTCTCTCACATGCACATGCACACGCACACGCACACACACACACACACACACACACACACACACACACACACACACACACACACACACACACACACACACACACACACACACACACAAACAGGGAAACAGGCCATATAATAAAGTGTAACTGCTAATACACAAGGGACAGGAATGAGTCTGGTGAAATCATGTAATCAAAAGCATTTCACGCAGCAACTATTTCAATCTCCCTGCAACATTAAACAGAACAGAACGGTGCAAAAGGTCACGATGATACAACGGAAACATTTTAGAGATAATAGGCAAGGACGCTCACGCTCAATGTGAGCATACTGTTGTTGACATACTTTAACTTTGGTACGTTATATTATGTTGATTTGGCAACATTGATTATTTGATTTGGCTACAATAGAAACCTAGCACGTACATCTCTACCGACCGCTACAATAGAAACCTACCACCTACATCTCTACCGACCGCTACAATAGAAACCTACCACCTACATCTTTACCGACCGCTACAATAGAAACCTACCATTTACATCTCTACCAACCGCTACAATAGAAACCTACCACCTACATCTCTACCGACCACTACAATAGAAACCTACCACCTACATCTCTACCGACCGCTACAATAGAAACCTACCACCTACATCTCTACCAACCGCTACAATAGAAACCTACCATTTACATCTCTACCAACCGCTACAATAGAAACCTACCACCTACATCTCTACCGACCGCTACAATAGAAACCTACCATTTACATCTCTACCAACCGCTACAATAGAAACCTACCACCTACATCTCTACCGACCGCTACAATAGAAACCTACCATTTACATCTCTACCAACCGCTACAATAGAAACCTACCACCTACATCTCTACCAACCGCTACAATAGAAACCTACCATTTACATCTCTACCAACCGCTACAATAGAAACCTACCACCTACATCTCTACCGACCGCTACAATATAAACCTACCACTTACATCTCTACCAACCACTACAATAGAAACCTACCACTTACATCTCTACCGACCGCTACAATAGAAACCTAGCATGTACAATACATCTCTACCAACCGCAACAATAGAAACCTACCACCTACATCTCTACCGACCGCTACAATAGAAACCTAGCACGTACAATACATCTCTACCGACCGCTACAATAGAAACAAACCTACAGTTTGTGCCATATTCAAAATGTATACTCGACTAAAAGTACAAATGTATCAGCTTCAAAATGTACTTAAAATACTAAAAGTAAAAGTACTCATATTGCAGAATGTCCCATTTCACAAAATTGTGAGCTTGTGAGCTTGTAGATCGGCTATTTACAAATGGCCGAAATATGCATAGAGCTGACATGGTTAATGTATGTTTTGTAATAATAATCAATAGCTACAAAGTAACTAGTAGCCTAACTAAAGTTTTCAATTCATTGTAGTGTATTAAAAGTGCAATATTTGACTCTGAGGTGCAGTGGGAGTAGACGTAAAAGTATTGGAAATTGGAAATACTCAAGTAAAGTACAAATACCTCAACATTTTACATAGGTATACAGCACTTATGTAAATGTACTTATAGTTACTTTACACCAGTGTAAACCTCTCTGTTGCTGCAGACGTCAATAAGTATCTATATAAGCTCAGAGTATTACGCTGACATTGTGTTCAGTGTAAACACACAGAGACACATGAAAGAGAGGAATGCTGAACACTGCCCCCGCAGGAGGACGGTGGAATTGCAGGGCTGACCTGACATGACCTTGCCTGCCTCTTACCCTCATTGCTTCCTTCCTGCTTCTGTCGTTGCATGTCTCTTCCATAAACCACCTCGTCTGTCTGTCTGTCTGTCTGTCTGTCTGTCTGTCTGTCTACTCTGTGCTATGAAGAGCACTGCAGGGTTTTGTCCCGACGAATGAAAGCCTGGGTATTGAGGCTAACTGCAGGGCTACATACCAGAGGTGCTGCTACTATTCTGTCTCAAATAATTTCCCTCTGTTCCAACTCATACTCTATCTGTATGTTCCCACTCTATAACTCTCTCTCTCTCTCTCTCACACCCACACACACACACACGCGCACACAGCCGCACACCCCTTCTTTGTCTTTTTCATTATGCTTTTCACTCGTCGTTCTCTCTCTCCCTCGGCCTTTCTAACAATAAAATGCTGACTAGCTATTCTTCCCCTAACCTACTTCTCCCTCGCTCTCTTTCAATGTACAGTATCTGTGTGCTTGCGCGCACGTGCGTGCGTGCGTGTGTGTGTACGCGTGCGTGCGTGTGCTCAGCCACCCCAGGTGATGGCATTATGATAGAGAGAAGAAGCGATAAAGGGATGGAAGGAAAGAGAGAGGGACTAGGGAGGAGGCAGAAGGAAGGAAGGAAGTGCATGAGCCGACGGGGACGAAGGGTAAAAGTATCTTCTACTGTAAGAGTTGTAAAGCTTGGCATCCGCTTATCTAAACAATGAGCAGATAACTATAATAAGCACTCAGGAAGTTAGCATCAGGCAAAGCTAGCTGCTCGCTAGCCGGCCGGACGGGCCCATAACCATATACGTGATTATCTGAACAAACAAAAACAAAAGAAAAAAAAAGAGCAAACACGAGCGCAATTTAAGCTGAATAAATATGACTCAGGTAAGCAGCATCGAAGCTAGATAGAGTGTGCAGTGAGTGTGATCGTTAGGACAAACTCCTTTCCCAAATGCCTATTGTATTTATTCATAAAGCACAGTGCTTTGGCCCTCTGCAATTAGAATGTGGAAACATCCGAGTGTCCTTTTCAACTTGTTTCCGTGTCAGTCAAAGATAACCACACATCCCACAGGTGAGTATTCGAGATCAAACTCACTGCAATTCCTGACTCTGTCTGGCAAGGAGAGCAATTTCACCTCTTTTCAAATAATTTCCATGTTTATAAATGAGTCAAATTACCTATGCTAGCACCCATTTTCTGAAGAAAAAAAAAACTGAAAAGCACTGATCTAAAACGAGCGTGAAGCAGAGAGTCAATGCCTCGATACCAACTCACCAATAATTTATATTTTACAAAATATTTATGTAGTAGCAATTGGGGATATTTATATATGCCCTGGTATGCATGATGTATAGGCCTACTATATGCAAATATCTCTGTGCGTGCGTGCATGCGTGCATGCACACGCACGTGTCCGTGTGCTCTCTATTCTAGGAAATGTTTAACATCTAAAGACTCGGCAACCTATACATGGATGGCCACTTCATGTGTGGAAGTGTCTACGTCCATGTATGCATGTGTGAGTGGATGCAGGGCAGGCATCCGTCTGTGCCTGTGTGAACCATGCTTGTGTGAACAGCATATCTCTCTCCTGCACATAGTAAGCCAGATAGAGGTCTGTGCCATGTGTGAACGTACCTCTCTCCTGCACATAGTAAGCCAGATAGAGGTCTGTGCCATGTGTGAACGTACCTCTCTCCTGCACATAGTAAGCCAGATAGAGGTCCAGCTCCTTGACGGAGACAGCGATGTGCCGAGGCTGGACGCAGAGGATGGGGTTGGAGCAGTGACCTCCTTTCACCAGCCGCTCGCCATCTGTGCTTTCTAAAGGGATTCCTTTAAATAGGATTACCATCACCAGGTCCAACCTCCACACCTAAAACAACACCCCCAAACAAAACAAAAATGAACGTATTACTATAGCTATTAATAACATTAATAACATAGCAATGACTGTACTCTTGACCAGGCTTTCTCCCTCTGCTTTCTAATGGGATTCTCATTAACAGAATGGACGTGGCTACAAGTAATACAGCTTACGCACCTATTATAACAAGAAGAAAGAATAACAGCGATTATAGTTATAATCATCATTAATATTAGATTGGCTCTAATCACCACCTATGTCGTGCGCTCTCTGGACATTCATCTAAATAGGATTACCAGCACCATGCATGTTCAACCTAGAATATTAATCCTATTTGAAAGATTCATTAATGGAATTCCGTTTTTCCAAGGGCACAGTGACGGGAAATAGGGGACGGGATGACATGCGGCGACATTTATTAGTGGAATTAAACGTTGTCAGCCTACTTTCATCTATCAAAAAAAGAAGGGAAAAAAAGGCGAAAGCAAAAAAAAATATCTTAAAAGGCGAACTCGAAAATGTGCAAAATGTACAAAATAAAATATATAATATTGTACAAAATAGTTGATCTACCATCTATCTGTAATATTGTAGATCTGCAATTTCTGCTACTTTTGAAAAATGAATGGACATTTTTCAACATGGAAAGGATGAACATTCTTATCTCTTGCTAAATCCCACAGTATGGATTTACAGTGCAGTATTGTTCATTCATACACATTGTCCCTCCCGGATAAACAAATACATTAATTAAATGAAGGAAATGTATTTGACCTTGTCAGCTTGTCTGAGGCAGTCAATGCGCCTCATCTTGCCTTTCTGGTCAGGGTTAGAGAGGACACAACATGCCGCCTTCTTCCCGGTGATTGACAGGACAAAGTCTTCTCTGCATTCAGGTCTGATATCCTTCCGTAACTTGGCCAGCAGACGACTGGCCCATTTCTGTTTTACCTGGAATAAGAATAAATAGAATAAAATCATAATGTGAGAAAACAAAAGCTGATATCTTCATAATTTTGCCTCATGTTCCTCTTTTAGCATAATATCTAATAAACTCTACATATATGTAGAGTTTACCGGTATACCGGTAAGTCAACAGTGAGTGAACAACTACCCTTCACTCGCACCGCAGGCTATTTGCGTACTTGCATAACTGACCGTTTGTCATTGGATGTTTTTATCCAAGATACCACAAGAGCATGCATGTTGTCTTTAGCCGTGGCCAGTGTGTGAATGCATATTGACAAACTACCAGGTTTACTGGCTCTGAGTCTGAACCCTGTTTGTGAAATGGTAAACATTAAACACCAGTGGCAATTGAAAATGGCGAGGGCCGGGGTACATCTAACAGTGCCAGGGTTAGGGGACTTTTACCAGCTGCTGTGCAGTCTACAATCGATGTGCAAGCTGGTTTTCTCATTGGCTGACGTACTGTATGTGCGCACCGCAAATATGTCCGGGGCGGGCGGAAACTAACGACTCAGAACACAATAGTTCCGCCTTAGAAAATTGTGGTTCCTCCCTAAACTACTGCGCTGAAACTGACACAGAGGTGCAGTTATAGCGGACCCCACAGTTAATTATAATGCAGCTGGTAATTAATTGATTTAATCAATCCTTGTTTTTTATTGACCTTTATTTATTCAGCTAAGACCATAGCATGCTCTCTTTTTCAAGGATGCCCTGAGTACAACATGATCATGATCATGATCGCCCTGAGTACAACATGATCATGATCAAGTGCAAAAAGACAACAACAACAAATAACACAATTTTACACAAGGTTAAATATAGTGGACATTATGATGCCAATACACTGGAGTTACAGAAAACAGGTACAGCAGTTATGTGTTGCATCATCAAGTAGTGCCTTCCATGTAACTAACCTCTGCCTTCTCTCCCAGCAGTTCGTCTTTGACCGCTCTCTCTTCTTCTTTAGTCATCCTCTTCTCGTGTTTTTTGAAGTACTTCCTTTTTCTGGCCTGAAGGTTGAACCAGGTGTAGGCAAAGGCACGGACCTGGGGCAGCAGGGCCTCGATGAATGGATGGAACTCATCCTAAAAGAAACACAGACAGACAGATGAAGGAAGACAGACAGACAGACAGACAGACAGACAGACAGACAGACAGACAGACAGACAGACAGACAGACAGACAGACAGACAGACAGACAAGACAGACAAGACAGACAGACAGACAGACATGAAGGAAGGAAGGAAGACAGACAGACAGATGAAGGAAGACAGACAGACAGACAGACAGACAGACATTTCATTGTAATCATTTCTACCTTGTTGTTCAAAGGTGATGGGGATAAGGTCACAGCTAACAGCCCTGTTGGCTCACTGCCTGGCTAACAGCAATACACACATACAAGCATGCACACACGCACGCAGAGAGCGTTGCACATATCCATGCTGCCGTGCATACACATGCCCTCTCTCACACACACACACACACACACACACACACACACACACACGCGCACACGCACACATGCACGCACACACACACACACACACACACACACACACACACACACACACACACAGTCACACGCGCATACCGTACACATGCTGCCTCTCCTTTTCACTCTCAGACACGGGGCTTGTCTACTAGTCATTTCTAAAAACAGCGCAGGTGCAGTAAAGCTGAAAATGAAAGAAGACACTGACACATTGATACTACTCCTTTCACTGATATTACTGACACATTATTGACCCTACAACTTCCAGTGACATTATGACACATAATGGTTTATATAGCTTTTATCCAAAGTGCTTTACATAGATTGTGCATTACATTCACCCATTCACACACACATGCATACACCGATGGCGGAGGAAACCATGCAAGGCACCAACCTGCACATCGGGAGCAGTTAGGGGTTCAGAGTCTTGCTCAAGGACACTTTGACACTAATTGTGGGGAAGCCCGCTCTACCGGCCACTCTACCCCTGAGCCACTAATTACCATACTGTAGATATTTAAAAAATAGATGGCTCATCGGCCGCTGCAGTTCGTCTCCAACGAAGTCAAGCGGAAGGCACGCTTCGCAAGAATCTCTGGAAAGCTTGCCTCCATGAGGCACATGCCCCAGAGCCGAAGGAGGCGTCTACCTTTGTATGTCTATGGCCATTACTACTCCTTTGACTGACATCACTGACACATCTACTCCTTTCTAACTAACTAACATTACTGACACACTAATGCACCGTGTTTTATTTCTTTCGTGTCCTTTTTTGCCTTTTTTATTTTGTACCATTGCTGTCATGAGTGGAGGGAATGAGAGCTTGACAGATACAGTACTGCATACAGCAGTGCATAGTACGATATGGGCATTCTTTTAATGTAGGTTTTATGATTAAGTGTACATAATTATAGCCTACATGTCCATGCATTGCTGTGCCTATACTGCAGTTGTAGTCCAAATGTAGGACTATTCTGTATTTAAGTCCGACGTCATTTTGTAGTCCTATACGTTATGTCCGGGTCCAAGTGGCACCAGCTCCCGTCCGCTGACACGTGAATCTTTTTACAATAACGTTATTTTTCAGAAAGGAAGCCATTGAGGGTTAAAATGGGTCTTAATGCTTCCAACTCGAGTAGAATTATTAATGTTCTATACAAGTGTCCATGACAAAGAAAATATATGATGTGGAGACAATAAATACTATTATTATCATTATTATTGAAGGTGGTAACAGTCCAATTGCTCAGTACAATATTTCGGGGGCATATTTAGAATGTGTGCACGGTTGAGTATGTTGAATCTAGTTTGCATTTAATCAGGATTTAGTTGACACAATGCAATAAAATGGCGCTAGTATTCAGTGTGGGGCAGACGGCCTGTCACAGCCACATTTGGGAGACCAGTAGCTTTGTTGTTGCAAGGAAAGCGGTAAAATTCCGTGGTTGTTTTCATCTCAGATTTAGTCCGGCAGAGGGACACAATATAACTCTATGGGGACACAAAAGCGACACAAAGGTAGGACCCGGAAGTATCTCTGGAGGGGGGCGCTTACGTCACGGCTGAAATACTGAATCACTGCACATTGGAAAGTCATAACACACGAGTGACAAAGTTCATAACATGAAAAGCATGATTTTCCCTTCACAGAAACAGAAATAGTAGTAGGAAAGAGCCAGGCAGACAAAAGCAACGTGGAAGCTAAATAGACTGAACAGAGAGATTTGGAGAAGAGGAAGGAAAGAGAGACAAGCAGAGACGCTTGCACCAGTAGCTTACTTATTGGTCTGGTGTTTCTTTAATGACAGGGATTCCCTTCAGATGATGTATTTGCCTTTTAAGCCTGATAGATACGGCTTCGTCTGACAGTGTCTGTAAGCTCGTGTTGTGAACTTGTAGATCGTACAAATATAGGGGTCATCGCCATGCTGCAGGCTTGTGGTGGACGTTTTTGTCAAAATTCCATTTTTGCCATGGACATACAAAATGAGTGTACAATAATATTACCAGAAACACATAAAGAGCTATAGTCCTTTATGACCATAACAGGTCTAACTCTGAGAATGTTCAAATGGAACATTTGAGAACCACTAGTACTAGTTGGACTCCTATAAGTATAAATGTGCCAGCGTTGTCATGGCAAATGTCATACGTATTCCGAAGAAAATCTGGAGACTTGACATTCATTCAGTAATTGGGTCGATCTTGTGATCAAAATAAGAACATTATAATGGGGTGCAAAAAGAAAATCAAAAATTTGCCACGGACAAGACCAAGTCTTGCCATGCACGGACACATTTGTCTGTGTACAGACTTATTGATGACCCCTGAAATAACCAGAGCCAGCGGAGGGGAAGGGGGGGGGGGGGAGTAGCCTTGTGGCAGACGGTCTTCAGAGGGGGAGAAAGAGTAACCTGCCGCTCATGCAGAGCATGATAGACAGGCAGTCCATCTATATACAGTGACAGACACTACCGTATTCATGTTGGGTGATTATATCACATTGTTCTGCTATAATTAGTGGACATTACTGACCCATTAATTTCACGTATATACATTCATCATCGAGATATACAGTATATTACTGACACAGCAACGCATCTTAACTATATGACGCTGCGTCAGTTTACAATAATTTATAAAATAATAATAAAACAGAATGACGTCATAGAACATAATATAAATAGTGTCTCATACTCATACACATGGGGTTCTATTTTAGTCCATGCTAAACCCCAATTATCCCTAAATTACTTTATTGCTTACTTTAATTACCTTTTTTACTATTTTGAAAAACATTTTTAAGTGGTGCAACCACTTCCTTAAGTGACTATGTGTGTCTCTGGGTGGGTGGCTGGGTGGGTGCGTCTGAGCACGAAAACAGCATGGTTGTTTTTCACCACCTGTGCGCAACCTAACACACACACAAACGCACATATTAACTGTGTATATATGGTGATTTCGAGTGTGCCAGTACAGTACAGTACAGTACAGTACAGTACAGTACAGTAGAGGGATGCACACGGTAACTCGGTCCTTTCTCAACCGTTTCGGACGCGGGGCGGCTCGCCGGAATCGGGGCCAGCACCCTGGGTGCGTTCCTGTGGGTCTGGAACTCCCCCTGTCACTGTCACTGTCACTGTACTGGTACACCTGAAATCACCATATATACAGTTAATATGTGCGTGTGAAAAACAGCCATGCTGTTTTCGTGCTCAGACGCACCCACCCATGCAGCCAGCCGGCCAGCCAGCCACCCAGCCACCCACCCACACACATAGCTCCGTAAGGGAGTGGTTGCACCACAAAAAAAAAGGCAAAGTAGTTTAGGGATAAGGCATGGAAGAAAATAGAGCCCATGGTTTCTTAAGCTACGGACTGGGACCTAAATGAGTTCATCATGGACCTGTTTGTGAGCGTCCCCCCACATGGGAAGAGGGCTAGTATTTGTTAGTAAGCTCAGATAGAGTGAGATATTCGAAATTTGAGTAAAAGAGTACCAGAGCAATTTTTTTCAAACAATAATATAACACTGAATTGCTCCATTGGATGACTACATCACTTTCCTGAACAAGACTTGTTTTTGCAGTCATGCACATGAGTGGATGCAGCTAAAATCAGTACAGACATAGCATTAATGCTGCAAAATATACTGTTAGGTAAAGGCTACTTCATGGTTTTATAAAACAGATATAACCTTTCTGACGAATTACATTATTTGACTGGATCACAACATTTTACTGAGACCCAAAAATTAGAGGATTATGATACAGTATATGACAGAAAGACGGCCTGCTTGCGGTGATGGATGGATGGATAGTTGGATGGAGAGGGAGTGATGGAGCGAGGGTGAATACAAAGTGCAAAATATCAAAACTGGAGGGGAAAAATATGATTTGACAGCCGCAATAGCATTATTATAAACAGAAAACTAAAGAAGAAGTGGAGTCAGCACACGTAGCCTTGATTTTTTTTTAAATATACTAGGCCTACATTGGAAGTAAATTCGTAAAGTGCAGACTCTCACCATGTGGTCTGATGAAGCTCAAAATGAACTCCAAAACCCAAGACAGCCCTTCGTGCAGTAGCCTATATGTGCTCCCTCTCTCCCCTTCTGCCCGGCCTGTCAGTCATTATGACCCATGTCAAGCTGGAGGGAGCTGCTCCACTTAAAACCCTTGTCCTCATTTATGCCTTATGACACAAATAAACAACTCCTCAAAACTCCATCAACTACTTCAACCACTAGCCTATACCTAAACATTATGTTTGCATGATTTTAACATTACCATTGTTGAACATGCATGGTTTTCAGCATTAGCCTGCTGCTATCAATTGTTGGTATAGCCTGGTCAGGCATTGTACTGTAGCATAATTTGAACACAGGTTTGTTAGGATTACTCCATTACCTTGATGTTAGCTTTGTATTAGCATTAGCCTGCTGCCTGACCACCAGCATGGACTTCCACGGGCAGTTCTGTTCTCAGAACTTATTTGTGTTGAAAAACATCACACTTGTGTGTGAAGTGAGGGGCGCTCTTGCGTTTTATCATCATACATCATCATATACGTCAGCCAATCAAATCATCGCATTCCATGCTACAAACACTAACACGTGCTCATATTTAAACACGCCTATACACCTACACACAAAGCTGTGCATAGGAGGGGCTAGCGCCCCTCAAAGATACATATCAGAACAGATGTTCTCTGAACAAAACTCTGAATAATAAACCAAACAAATTGCAAAGCACAGCTAGCTTAAATTCTCAATTTTCCTGGCAACACTTTAAGTCTTAGGTACTCTCAGCCTTGGGAGGACAACTTACACATATCTAATTATTCCATTGCCCAACAACTGTGCTGTTCCCACAAAGGGCCTGCAGCATGAACTAAACAGAAAATCCATTCTGTATGGTAGAGTATGTTAATGCAATATACAGTATACATTTGGGGTGGTTGTATTCCCCTGCTACTCCCTGCTCTTCTATTGAGACATCTTTAGACCATGTCAAAGGTCATGTTTCACCTATAATAGACAGGATCTGACATACATTTTGATCCGATGGTCAAAATTCAATGTATCCCCTGAGCAAGCAGGTAGGCTCTATTAGCTCAATGGTAAGAATGTCAGCACTTGCGCAGGAAACCCGGTTCAAATCTGGGGTAGAAGAGTAAGGTTACATGGCCCTGCTTTAAAGCTCTATATTCTGATAGTCATCATTGCTAGAGGGAGTCATTTATTCATATCCTTCCCTCTCCAGCTCTTTAATAAAACTAAATGACATTTTCAAGTGGGTCACCAATTTCATCCAATCAGGAGAGAGAGAGAACCCATTTCTCACCTTCAATTTGACAGTGCTCATTCATTCACTGATTGATTCATCACTTCCACATTTCACTTGTTTGTCCTGTAACTATCCAGTCTTCTGACTGGTTGAAATACGTATCCCAAACTGAAGATGTATATCTTCTGTTCTGTACAAAAGAGTTGCAGAGACGGGGAGACACGGCTGTTACTGAACAAACACTGATAGCAATACTATCCTTTTAGACCAAGTGTTTGACTGTACTCTGCATGCTGTTTCACATTTCTGTCTAATAAAGTATTCAATCAATCAATTACTATGGGAATATAGACCTACGGTATTTAACACTTAACACAAACATATCAATTACAGTACGTGCCTTTAAAACAATATTTTGTAACAGACCCTACAAACTAATACTGCAGCAATAATATACTGCAATATAATGTTTGTGTGCAGCACCGGGGTATAGTACGACCAACGGTAGATGGTTTTAGAGAATGTATTGCTTAGGTCAAGTGTTTTACAAATCGTGCAACAATCCACATTCCTAACAAACATTGGTCTTTAGCAGATCGTTAACACATGTTGTGGTGAAAAGTAGCGTAGGCCTACCGTAAGCTGTGTGCCGTAACTATCCCTCAAGTACGACAGCAGAGCTACTGTGTCTGATCTGTAGCCCACCTGAAATAAGAGTAATGGCCCGGTCCATGAACTCAATATATCAGCGATTTGGTCCAGAGAGACAGAGAAAGAAAAGTGAAACTAAAGAAACAGGAGATAAACTATTTACTTTTAGGAAACAAGTCATAACTGACAATAATTATGTTCAGTTGTGTTCATGAATATAAGACTATGTTTTTTTCGAATGGAAATATCCTAAAAATCTGGGTCGTATTATAATCGGGGACTAGACTATTTGACGTTAAATGTTATTTTTCCACAAATGAGTCATAAAAACTCCGTACGGGAGTGGTTGCACCACTCAAAAATGGGGGTTGTCTTATAATCAGAGTCGTCTTATATTCACATTCTGTATGCAGGAGCCAAGGAGATGTCTTGGTGTCTCTATGGCAGAGGCTGGCCAAAAGCCATTCTTCCCCCTCCAATACAATGTCTGGCTTTCAGATATGATGATGACATGTGGCAGCCATGTCTATGGACTTTTAATGTTTGACTTATGTATGTGATCAAAAAATCTGCCAAGTCTATGGACAAAAAAAAGAAGAAACAAATGACATGACGCCATGTGGCAGCCAAGTCTATGGACTTTAAATGTTTGATTTAAGCAGTGACGTCATGTGGCAGCCACAGTGGGTGCCCCTCATTTCACATGAGTGTGAAAGCCATTAGGTGGTAGGCCAGAATGTATACAATGTCTAATTCAATCAATACATTGATTTAAAAAATACATGTGATTAGATAGGGCCATTATAGGATATGTGTGCAGTTGGGATCCCCCACTGCAGATCTGGAACTTGTGACAGTCAGATATGCAGGAGGGGAAGGGGCTGCATAGGAGATGCAGAGAATGCATAGAAATGAAAGAGGACAGGGATAGGCACATTAATGACCCATTTGATTTATGAAATGCAGTAAACGAGCTGGGTTTTACGTGTGAATAATAAAATGTGTATCATTTTAATTTTGAGAAGGACTGACTGCTCCTCTGTTACTTTGTCATGTCATGTTTATGAATTCCTTTCAGACCAAGTGTTTGATGTACTCTGTTGTTTTTACATTTCTGTCTAATAAACAATTCAATCATCAATTCAATTACACATGACATGACACATCACCACCATAATAGTTGAGCCTTAACTTATTCTAATAATCATTTGATATAGTTTTAATCTCAAAATGCCATTATCCAAAAGTCTAAAGAGGAACATTGTTCATGAATGCAAAACCATTGTCTTATCTGTCTACACTTATACGGTACCTGCATTGATTGTACTAGGAAACTAGGGCTTCAGTGCCAACCCACTGCCTGATTTGTGATTGTCTGTGCCTTCACTCTCAAACATGCATGGTTCATGGTTGCATGGATGCATGGTTGCACTGACGCGAGTCGCGAGGAAACCACTGGGAACTGAATTCCGTCTTACCATTATTGTATATATTATATTGTGAAGTCATGTGAAGCATGACAACAGTGACAACAGTGGAACAGTGTGCGAAGCATGGCCAAAAGCTTCACTTTTCTATTGTGCAAAAGTTAACAAAAAGCAGGTTCACTTATTTGAACCTGGCAAATAATTATCAGACCGAGAACAATAGTGTGTTGCCTATACATGCAGCAAACACACTAGGTATTATTCAGGTGGGGTAATTCTCTATTTGGACATTACTATAGAAGTCACTAGTGGGACTGTCAGTCTGATATTGTAGAAATAAAAAATAAAAGGACATTTCCATTCAAATAATGTGCCAGTATAGCCGGTGGGCCACCTGTTGCATATATGGTTAGAATTGATGCACTGTGAAATCATGGGCTCAACTCTTGCTTGTAAACTTTGTCACATTATCCACTTGGATCCTTCCTGAATCCTGTCTATAATCACATTTAGATAAAACACAAGAACACATACATACTGCCTTTCCAAACATCAGCAACTTAAAATGGGTCCACACTCCAACTCCACTCGTGACAAAACAAACGTTTTATAAATAAATAAGCTTGGATAATAGGCAAACACAAATGGACACATGCATGCACACACACACACACACACACACACACACACACACACACACACGCAAATCAATAATCCACAAATCATAAATGCAATATAGCCTATATATATCTGCTGGTATCAAACCACTTCCAACAAATGAGCAATTGAATTAAAACTACAACTCCCATACACTTGTTCCCTCTTGTTGTCAAATAATTATATTATACGGTTCCATGCCTGTCTGGATATAAATAGGCTATAGCCTAAAGAACTGAATTACCCATGTATATATTAACAAAAATGCTAAATTATGTTACTGCTGTACAGTGTAGGCCTACATTCATAATTCAATTCAGCCACATTTAAGTAGGCTACTTTAGTATAATAAAATAACTATATGACAGTAAGAAATTGCCTCACAACATGATGCAGTCCAACAGTTGCAATAGCCAATGATGTGGGAAAGGGTAGTTCAAAAATATTCAGACCGTTTTCATTACTGAAACATGATTCATATTGCCTTGCCCTGTTCCCTAGGAGACGCAGACGGCCCTGATTCAAACCCCTGCCTGCCAATAACTAGTGAGTAGTACTGTGTGACACCCAGCCAGCTCTTCTTCTCCCGCCCTTTCTGAACCCAGAACTGCCCTGTTCGGTGGCTCTGCCCTAGCTGGCTTTGACCAGACCCCGTTAAAAAGCCTGTTAAGTTAAAACACGGAGACAGACAGAGCCAGACGGATCTTTACTCCCGTCCCGTTCCCTAGCTCACTCTCCACTCCACTCCGCTTGCCGACACGCACAGATGCACAACAATTAGTTTCGTTTTTGTTTTTTTTGCCTACCTGAGACAGCGAGAGAGGAGAAAACATCATAGTGTGTGCGGGGCAGAATGAAGTGAAACCAGCCTTCACTTCACAGCGGCAACAACATCACTGGATGGAAGGATAAAGTATATCCATATTCTCTTCACGGGATCGCAAGAAGAAGACGAATATAATGTCGACAGGTCCTTAGATTCGTAATAGTGACAACTCCGGGTTACAAAGTAGAGAACCAGACCTCAGTAGTCGTTCCATTTGGGCTTTTTTTCTTTTTTCTTTAGAAGAAAAAAAGAAGAAATCCGAGAGAGTGAGAGAGCAGAGTGAGAGAGACGGAGACCACTGGTCTCCTTGGATGACTCCACTACGCAGGAAACGTAACGTTATAACTCCAGAAATGATGACACGCCAGAAAAAAGTTCAGGCTGAGGAAAAATATCCCGCAGCAGCGGAGAGGGGGCGGGGGGGAACAAAACAAACAGAGACACTCTGGAATATATCTAGGTTTAAAATCTTCTAGCAGACTATACGACCACGAGGAGAAGCGAAGCCAACCAAACTGTATCGTTTTATAGAAAGAACTAATAGTGGAGGGAGGAGAGGAATAAAGGAATATGGGAGAGAATCTATGGAGGGAGGAATGGAATGACGTTATGAACACAGCCCATCCCAAAGCACTGGGCTTAAAGCAGCAGCAGCTGTTATATACTTTCATTTGCAAAAATCGGGTTCATCATAATCATAATATAGCCTACACGGGCTACGTTGTCAGCACAATATCGGTGCGTTATATAGTCCGATCTTAAAATTCAGAGAGAGGATATATTGCTCAAAAAACACCATGCTTGCAGAAATTCTAGGACTATAGAATTGTGCCTATTAAGCGTACAAGTGTAGGCATTCGAACTGAGGGTGTTATCTAAAACTTTTTTGTGGCAGTATAGGGTAATTCTGCCATTCAATATGGAACTGTATAGCCATTCTTATCATCCACAATATCTAGCGGATGCACACTCGTGCGTATATATGCGTAATCCCCACTTCACATGAACTTGCACTTGCAGGCAGGCCCACATGATTAATCACCCCTGGCGTGGAACTTACACACTGATAGCTGGGGATATATGAGGCGAATATTATTTAAACCATATGTCGCACGGTATAGTTACATTTATTTGATATAGGCCTATCCGATATCAACTAGGCCTTATATGTGTGTGTCCCCATGATAATCAATTAAGCAATCACATGCACATATCTCTGAATCAGAACCTGAGATCCCATCTCCACGCACGCGGATCATCAGACAGGATGAGAGACATTCAGCCGTTTTTGGTCCCTGCAGGCTGCTCTGTGGATTATAGCCTGACGTCTGCTGCTGCAGTATAAAGAAAATACTGTTTCCTATCCTTAAACCAAAACCCATTTAATCAGACACACAGCAGCACCACAGTTCATCCAAAACAAAGACAGTCGTCCTCCTCGTGCACATAAGCACACATGCGGCACAAAACATGAAAATATATAGCCTCACAGTCACAACTATAGACTTCAACTAAACTTTAACGATTATTTACACCGTTTAATCTGCCGATCCTTTTCATGTAGACGGTATGCGTGATGGTGATGCACCATACACGTGCCACGTGATGGAAACTGGGTGTAACAGAATGTGTAACAGAAGTGCATGCACTTTTTCATGAATGGAATTATATATTTAGGTCTAATAGGCTACTAAACAGATTATTCAATTGCTATTTAAAATGATTAATTTCCTGCCAATTCGTGAGCCAATTCGTGAGTTTAACCTCCACACATTACAGATTACAGATTGTAATCACCTGTGTGATTACAATCCTTACATTTTATGAACATTATGACAGGCAATATAATCTGTGGTGGCTGTATAGACCATATGATTCTATAGCCATTAAACAGAAGGAATATATGGAGGTCTTTAAGAATGAAATTGAACTTCTCTGTATGCAATAATATATATTTAACTATTACTTCTGATCAATAGAAAAGGTTGTTTGTGTGTTTGTGTGTGTGTGTGTGTGTGTGTGTGTGTGTGTGTGTGTGTGTGTGTGTGCGCACGCGCCCGTGCGTGCATGTGTGCGTGCCTGTCTACATAATTCCAGGGCAGACCAAATTATTGATTGTTCAAAACCTTGTACATCATAAAGGAACAGCAGAAAAGCTAATATTTCAGTAATGCAAGCCAAGTTTGCATTGCAAAAGTTTGATTACGAGAACAAAACATTATAGCCCACACAATGGTATATTCCCACAGAGTTATAGCTATAGGCTGTAGTCTAATGTGTAACAATCTAATTTACATGATGGTGATGATAGAACAACATTTGGCAACAATGCCATATGCCTCCCTCCCATCCATCCCATATGACATCAAAAGTGTTATTCAGGAGGAGGAAATTCCATAGTATCAGTCCATTTAGAGCTGCTGGCTGCCAAGTAGGTCAGTTCAGGACTTGAATAGTAATATATCTTTGTCTGTTCTCATTAGGACTATAGCAGCTAGCCGGCCCTTTTAATAATAATATACTGCACACGTTAGGAAGAGGCTAACAGTCCCTAGCAGTCAGTGCCTGTGTTGGATGGATCATATAGCTGTTTGTCCTGCTGAATATTAGCGGCTCTCTGCTCTGTCTGCATCCCAGGACAGTGGGCCCTCTGCCGGCCTGGCCTTTCTAACTCAGCCCGCTGGCGCTACTAAACTGCGGCCATTTTCTGCTGACTGACACACAAACCGGGAAACGGCCACAGGGGGAGGCTCTGCTGCTCGCACTGAACTTCAACTTGGCCTCCCCCCCCCCGCCCCCCCGTCCCGTCCCGTGACGACCGAACGGACAGACGGGCCTGCAGGGTACTAGGCAGGCAGGCAGCTGCACCCCGCAAAGCCCCCCCCCCCCCCCCCCAAAAAAAAAGAAAAGAAAAAACTCAACAACTTTCACTGCATGCGGCGACACGCGCCGATAGACACACACACACACACACACCGAGACGTTAATACGAATTGTCTCTTCTCCTCAGTAGTCAGTCCTCACGAAACACAAACAACATTTGCCTGCTGCGGTTGAGAGACGGCGAAACTGCACTGACTGTACACAGTCACACACAGAGAGAGAGAGAGTCATAGAGAGGGAGGGAGAGCACGCGCGCGTGCGTGAGAGAGAGAGAGAGAGAGAGAGAGAGGGAGGGGGGGGGGTGATAAACAGGGCAACTCCTGCTGTTTTCTATTCGACTTTAAACTGCGTAGGTACTCTTGTTTCCACCGCGCACTGCGTCTTTCGGGACCCACAGGAAGAAACGGGGCAGTTATAGGAGAGCAGATCGTTATTATTAACGGAACAGATTTGGAAAAGGAGAGAGAGAGAGAGAGAGAGAGAGAGAGCCTACCATGTCGAAGCAGAGCCGCCACCGGGGGAAGTTAAAGCTGATCTCACCGCCTGGCCATCTCGTGCTGTCGGTTGTTATCATTCCATATTCATTTTTGTGATCATGCGCGTGCAGGAGAGAGAGGAGGGAGTAGTAAATCCAAATCCAATCCGCGGGCCAGTGGCGCTAGCTAGCTGCTCTCTCTCTCTCGCAGAGAAGAGGCAGAGAAAAACGTCCCGCGCCGAGTCTCAGCTCTCAGTCAAGCTTCCACACAGTCCACACCACGGTAGTTCCCCCCCCGCCCGCCGCCTGCCCGGTACGGTCGGTAGGCTGCGGCAGGAGAGAGAATAATGTAGAACTACATTTACCTTCTCCTTCTCCCGCCCTCCCTCTGTGTCTCACTCACACACACACACACACACACACACACACACACACTCTCTGTCCCTCTCTCCTCTCCTCTAGTAGTTTATTATTGTCCCATCTCCCCCCTCTCTTTCTAATCTTCTGTCACTGCTGCTCAGCAGCCATTGAACCCATGGGGGAAAAAGGCTCGTTCGGGACAAAATAACACATTATGATGTGCGTGGCTGCGTGCATGGTATAGAACTTGCTAAACCACATTTACACCCATTGCAAATAGTTAGGTTATTGTTTTTGTTTTGTTTACATTACATTTTGGAAAAGTATTAGAAATGTATAGGCCTATGTGTAGGGGGTAAGTACAATTATATAAAGTGATGCATTTCATTCAGTTCATTTGATGTTAGTTTTTATTTGTGGTTTCTGAGAGTGAATTTATTATAGGCCTACTGTAGTTATGTTCATATATGGCTACTGGTCTTTGAATTGAACTGATTTATAGCCTATATTTTTAGTAAGTAAAATATGAGTTTATATAGAGAAAGAATATTCATCAGATACCATACCTCATCTGTGTGACCTATGTGGCCTATGTGACCTATAGGCTATATGAACAAGTTGTTCCCCAAAGCCAAAAAATCAATCAAACCCCATGAAGCTTTGGCCCAAGAGCAGACTTTAGCACCTTGGACAGTGGCACTTTACTTACAGCTGATTTGGTCATCATGAGTGTCATCACCCCCAGCTGTTTTCACTACACCAGTACACCTGCCTCATTTACCATGGGTGTAAGCTTAAACCAGCTCAGTGGCCTTGTGGTTAGAGCAGTGGTTGTTCCCAAACATTTTCAGGACCCCCAAATTGACACTATAATTAGCCCTGCAGAAGATATGCCAGGGACCCCCATAAGAGAAGATTTTTACGGCTCTAGTAGAGATTCTCAACCTGTTTAATTTCAAGGACCCCCAGTTTGACATGCACTAGTCTACGGACCCCCATTTAATGGCATTTCTATCTCTGGGACCCCCAATGTATATTGTAAAATCAATGTTAATTTAATTCTGAGAGTGTACAAATGGAACCAAATGGACTCACTCTCAGAGTGTACAGTCCCATAAGGGTCCATTTGGTTCCAAACTATCATTTGACTGGGGACGCCCTGGAACTCCATCAAGGACCCATGGGGGTCCCCGGACCCCACTTTGGGAACCACAGGGTTAGAGTGTCCGCCCTGAGACTGGGAGGTTGGGGTTTGATCCCCGGTCGGGTCATACCAAAGACTCTAAAAAGGGGTCCTAATGCCTCCCTGCTTGGGTTGGATTGGGGGGTAAGTCCCTACGACATACTAGCATCATGTCCAGGGGGTGTTCTTGTACATCAAGCTGCCTCACGCTACAGAAATATGAGGCCCATCTGCAAGGCTTACTTAAGCTTGCAGACTGCCTGTCATGCATTGGAGTTGGTAACTCATGGCTATGGAGGAAAGGTATAACTAAGCAGCAGTGGTTGAAAACGTAGCCTATTCAAATGTTTTACTTAAGTAAGAGTATCAATACTGCAATATAGAAATAGGTGCTCTGTTACAAGTAAAAGTCCAGAATTCAAAATGTACTTGTGTAAAAGTACAGAAGTATTGGCATCAAAATGTCTTTAAAGTACTTATTATAGCAGAATGTTTCATTTTAAGTTTTCTAATAAAAATATTTTAGAAAATAGCAGATCTAACCAGCTCGCGACACATTGTGAGCTTGTAGATCGTCTATTTTCAAATGGCTGAAATGTATAGGGCTGAATGGTTACTGCATGTTTTGTAATAATAATCCAAATCTACAAAGTAACAAATAAATGTAGTGGCGTAAAAGTACAATATTTGGATCCGAGAGTAGAAGTAAAAAGTATTGTAAATGGGAAATACTCAAGTAAAGCACAAATACCTCAAAATTGTACTTAAGTACAGTACTTAAATAAATACTTAGTTACTTTACACCACTGCACTATAAGCAGCACCCCGAATCTGAAATAACAACAAATAACCTTTGTTCCTTTTTTAACAACGGTGACTCTGCCGTCATTCATTCACCACCACTGAATACTTGCTCATACCCTTCTGCACCCAGAGCTGCATCTATGCCCTGTCATCCAACGATGCACCAAAAAGGTCCCAAAAGAGCCACACATCTGCATACTAAGTATACCACAGATCCATGCTAGAGGGACTACTTTGGCCCACATAATACTGTGCTGTCTGGAATCACATTAAGCTTGAGACATTGCCCTATTTATATTTGGAAAGGTTAGACAACCCTTTCCATCCACACTGAACACAGCTGTCTTCCCCATAAGCAGACCCCTGGAATCCAGGAGAGAACAGCAACTGCCAGGAGGATTCCAGGAAATGAGCTATTGTCGATAACAGAGGATCCCTCTAATTCGATCTTCTTGTTTCCTGGCCCAGAGGAGATTGGTGCACAGTGCTCATCATGCAGCTGATTTATAAAGCTTACATATCGCAAAAATATGAGCCATATTTTGCGGTTTATTTTGTTTACTTCATGGTGAATTTAAAGACTGGTGGGGAAGGCTGAGTAGAACAATTGCTCCTTTCAAAGCCAAATGCAAGTTGTGCAATTGTTTACCTGACACCCAAATGCTTCAGGCACCAGCAACAGCGCAGGCACACTTTAGCGTCACCCAGTTGCCAAAAGCCGTGAGCGGCAGGCTTCCTGGTTTTTAGACAGCTGGTGGATGCAAATGAAGCTCCACCAACGTGGGCAAGCGCTTCTTGGAATCTGGCCGACGCGGCATTCTGCCGCATGGGTGGAGCTTCATTTCCATCCACAAGCTGTCTAAAAACCAGGAAGAGACGCCTGCCACAAGCAGCTTTTTGCCGCACATGGAATCCCAAGTGTGCTTACACCCGAAACCGGTTCCTGTCCCTAGTGAGGAAAGCATGGTCTGGACTCCTGTCATCACATGCTGGAAAGAAGCTCCCTCATGCTCAAAAAGTACTCAAATGTTTTACTTATATAAAAGTATCAATACTGCAACATAGAAAAAGCCTTCTCTGTTAGGCCTCACTCACATCTTTCGATCTAGCATACAACATTGATGCATGGTAGATGTAAGCAAGATGTAAGTGTTATGGCCGCCCCAATGCATTTCCAATGGAAGTCACATGGTTTGATACAACATTTTGGACTACAAGCTGTTGTATGGCTTTCGGCTGTGTTTCAACTGCCCCCCTCCCCCTCATACAACACAAATGTTGTGTCAAACCATGTGACTCCCATTGGAAATGCATTGGGGCAAGATGTATCACACCCTTTGTATACAACAAGCATACATCAGTCTGTTGCGAAGGTGTGAGTGAGGCCCTACAAGGAATTCCGAATGACCGGAATTCAAAATGTACTTACTTGAGTAAAAGTACAAAAGTACTGGCTTCAAAATGTACTTAAAGTTCTAAAAGTAGTTTTAAATCTTTTGAAAATAGCAGATCTACAAGCGTCTCATCACAATGCATTGTGAGCTTGTAGATGGCTGTAATGCAGGGCTGAAGTGGTGAAAATGTTTTGTACTAATAATCAATTCAAAATCTATAAAGTAACAACTGTATAGTAACTAAAGTTTTAAAATAATTGCAGTGGAGTAAAAGTACAATATTTGCCTCTGAAATGATGTAGTGCAGTACTGCATACTGAAAACTGGAAATACGCCAGTAAAGTAAAATTACCTCAAAATTGTACTAAAGTACAGTAATTCCACCAATCTAAATATACTGTTTCAGGCTAATTGTAACACAATTATTTGCCAGTAACATAAAGGCAACGCTGAAAGAGTTGGTCAGCTAGTGGCTATGGGTCCTGCTATGCCTTCATAAGAGCAAGGGCTATATCTTGCGCCACCCCTTAACCCTTATCCCTAAACTTATTTGCCATTTTTTACTATTTAAAAAAACCTTTTAAAATAGTTAAAATAGCTGATCTACAAGCTCACAACATGTAAATGTAGATCGGCTAGTTGAACTATTTTAAATTTATTTTAGAAATAGTAAAAAATGGCAAATAAGTTTAGGGATAAAGGATAAGGGTGGCGCAAGATGGAACCAACGTCTATACGGAACCTCACTGATCAATGTTTGTTTGCAACCTCAAATATAATGTACATCAGAATTCTAGAACGCTCCAAGCCTCAAAACAGATGCCTCGGGCATACAGCCAAAATAACGGCTCTGCCTGCATGTATTCCTAAATGTAACCTCAGTAAACTATGCCTAAATGGTTAAACCTATAACCTTATTCCTAACCTTAACCTCAGTAAAAATGTGCCAATTCCTAACCTTAATCCTAAACCTAATCCTAGCAAATCTACCCAACAAAGAATTTGTTCCTAACCTTATCCACAGTAAAAGCAAATACAAAGCAAAGACCAAGCGGTCAGCGGAGAAACATGAGGGCGAATCGTGTTTTAAGGTCAAAGGAAGTCCCTAAGTAGACATCTAGAATAACATAGGTGAATGCATTTAACTTATTGATATAACCAGCATTACAATAGGGCCCCCGAGGGCCAGCATGGAGAACCAACCACAGGCCAAAGTTATGCCTATAGACTCCCATGTGGCAAGCCCACTAATATAAGGCACATTGATAATTAGGGGTTGCAGTCTTTTGAAGAAAAAAATGTGCTCAGATATGACATACAATAATCTAAGAAAAGACATGCTCTCAGGACCAGTAGCCTGTACAAATCATCACAGTGCTTTGCTTTCCACATTGAAGACATTAACCTAAACAACAAAATGGAAAATCAATTTGGGGCAATTTTGGAAGATGTCAGACCCCAGACAAAAACATTTGATGCTCTTTTGGTGAGCACTGCAGGCTCTTGTCTCTAGCCCAAGCACTAGTATTTATTTCGCCCCAGAATGTATTATGAAATCTATAGTTGACAAAAAAGGATGCCTTTCATTTCTTACAACTGTGCAGACACATCAGATCAGACAGAAGGTATAGAACATTCACAAGTGAAGTCACATGATAGTGGAAAAAGAAAAAAAAAAGTACAGTGTGGAAACTCTGGCCACATTGGAGTGCTTCTTTCTTTCCAGCAGTCTGCATGCGTGCCAGCTCCTCTGAGCAGAGCAGCATTTTACTGAGTGTTTACCAAGGCCAAACTGGCTGTAATTTTCCCATTTTGGGCCATTACTGTTGCTGTGGATAGCAGGGCCAGCCATTAAAAACAACTGCTAAAGGCCCAGCCGCCCAACTCAGAGACAGAGCACATTCACCCCACTGCGCGGGCTTGGATTGTTTCAATTTCATTAGAGGGTAGATGTTCTATCAATCTCAGATTTATTTACTTCAAGTAGTTCATTGATATTTAAATGTGGAGTTGTTTTCTTTAGGCTATTCATGATACCAGTCCTGCCGTTCAATAATCTTGGAGGGGGGACAACCAAAAGAGGCCAATTGTCAATCAACGAGGAGCCTAGTTAGACATATAAAAGTTGTTATATTCATCCCCATCGCCAGGATTCAGTCAGTCAGTCAGTAGTCCGTCCGTCCGTCCGTCCGTCTCTCTCTCTCTCTCTCATGCAAGAAAGGAAAGCAGAGAAAAGAAAAGAGATTGGAGTTCTGGAGAAATGTGTCATACAACTATTCTGTACAGTAGCAATTCTCAAAGAAAATAATTATCCAGGAGAGGGATTATAGAAATGCTACTTTCCTCTCTCTCTCTCTCTCTCTCTCTCTCTCTCTCTCTCTCTCTCTCTCTCTCTCTCTCTCTCTCTCTCTCTCTCCTCTCTCTCTCTCTACAACCACATCCCATGGTTTATGCAGGTTCTTGATGGAACATTCCAAAAAATATTCTGAATGTTGACTTTTCAACTTTTTGGACTTGAAAGCATTACATTTTCCCTGATTTATGTGAATTGTTATTGCTTGTGCAGTTTGCATGGCAGAGTGCAATACACCATGTAGCACAGGCCATTGCAGTTTTTCACTGTCGCGGTTTAGAAAATTGCTTGACTAAATTGCCTCTAAATTATATCTGCATAGGCTATCATCCTCTTAGAAGTGGCTTCAGGTACAATAAAGAGCTAGGAGCTTAATTAAGCTGAGTATGGCAAAAACTGAGTACAGTTCAGGTGGGTACACTACAGGGCATACAGAAGAGTATAATCCAATAGAATAGAGAGTAATGATATGGTGTATTGCAATATTGTGGACAGAATTGACAGTATTCACAGTATGTATTCACTTGTATGTCACCTGACAAGTTGACCTATAACAGAGACATATTATGGCCAATATGCTGTGATCTGTCATGAGTGTGCACGCATGTGTGTGTGTGTGTGTGTGTGTGTGTGTGTGTGTGTGTGTGCGCAGTGCACGCTTAGATCTCCAGGGGGAGTCCCTATGCAGATTGAAGGAAGCTGAGTCAGCAATTGCTCTTCTTTTGTTCTTAGGCAGTGACACACACACACACACACACACACACACACACACACACACACACACACACACACACACACGCACGCACGCACGCACGCACGCACGCACGCACGCACGCACGCAGCCTTGCCTGAAGGTCTAACTGTATCAGATATGAAAGGGTGGTTGGTTGGTTTGCAGTTTTAAATCCCAGATGAAACTATGATACCAATATTCTTATCTAATAATGTATAACTTTTAAAATAACCGAAGTCCACATGCTCATCTTTTGCATGGAGGGTTTCTCTTAGTTTGAGTCTAGGGTTTGATAAAGATAACTTTGAAAGAGGCTTACCACTCCATGCATGTTTTAGTAACAATAATAAGGGTCTTAATTTAAATTGTATTTTATAGTTTAACCTGATACAGTATAGAGAGTGCACATGGCTGCATGAAGCCAAATGTAAATGCTATGTTTCAGTTTATTATTCCATAGAGTCAGCAGCAGACAGAATGCAAACTTTCAGTCTCAGTATTTTTCAAGGTTGTTTCAGAAGCCAGCAGGTAAGGTATCGGCTATATAGAGCTGGGAGGAAATCATTAGTCACACAGCAGGCTATGCTAGTGTAAATGCATGCACTATATCATGCACAATAATGCAATTGGTGAGTTTGCAAAATAATACCATGACTGTAGGCATATCACAATTTAAGGTGATAGTTTCACTTTTTGAATTAGGCACTAAGTTGCATAGTGTGACCAGATGTCCCTCTTTGCGTGGGATATCATATCATTGTTCTGTAACTTCTGTCCCTCAAGTAAAATTAACAGTTTGGATCTTCTGGTCACCCACAAGTTAAACATGAAATGCACCTGACAGCGAGTCAAGTAAAGCTCTTTGGTGCCCTCTAGTGGTTACTTAAAAGTCAAACATTTAACATTATTCTAAAAGTTTGTTGTTGTTTGAATGTTTTGTTTTACTTTTAAATAAATGTTGGAATGAATAAGTTAATCAATAAACACAATGACACTGAGTTGCCTATTTGAAAACTGAGACAAATTCAAGCCAATCTGTGATGTGGGTTATGAGCATGTAGATTTGCTCATTTTTACAAGTTTGAGTACTTATGCTTTGGTACTATATTTTGATGCTCAAATCTACATTTCAAGCTCCATAACAGATGTTCCCATCATCTGATAAACCAGAGGCAAGTCTACACCCACAGACAGACAACACTGGGCAGACACTGGGAGGCACTGGGCAGACAAGGCACTGGGCAGCCAGGCACTGGGCAGACACTGGGGAGGCACTGTGCACACATAATTAACACCTGTCCCCTGTGCAGACCATCTAAAATACAATCTGTTTTGGGAGATGATACCCAAAACCAGGACACACATGATTGTTATTAAAAACACTGAATGATTTAGCTGTTTATAACTGATTGTGTCCAGATTGCTCAGTTGGTAGAGCTCTTGCCTTTGGACCACAAAGTCATGGGTTCAAATCTGGGCACTGCAAAGTCAGTGTCTTCATGAACCCCCCCCCCCCCCCCCAATCAAAACTGACTGCACATTGTTCTTATTGCCGTCCTGCTTGGTCCCGCCTTATTGCTGCTTGCAGCTATATTTATTATTGTTATTATTATTATTATTATTATTATTATTATACATTTATTTAATGTACAAAAGTACAAAATAGTACTCAAGAAACTTGAGTACTATTTTGTAAACTGCCATCTTTACTTTTCAATGTCTGTACGTGTCACTCGGGACCCAAAACAATGTCACACAGTAAGATTAAAATAGGCCCCTAAATTATTGTGGAGAAATTGGTGGTTTCATCTACTATATACGGGACAATGCTATGTTATGTTGCCAAAGCCTTCCCTAAAAAACGTACATCCTTGTCCCAACAGCAATACAAATATAAAATCATACCCGTGTGAACTAAGTGGTGCAACTCCGTGTGGGGGTCCCCGGGGAGTCTAAAAGTACAGCTAAAAGTAACTTTATCAATGATAAAGCAGAGGAAAACAAAAACAATCCTCAGGAGCTCTGGAAACTACTAAACAATCAACTAGGCTGCGGTCAGAAACTAAAAACCAGGTTTCCAAACATAAACATCAGATCGAATGACACCCTCATCACTGACAAGCTTGACGTAGCCAACTACTTAAACATCATGCAACAACGCTGGTTAACAAACTGCCCTCCCACTCTGGGCGTTTTGGTGTAGAGAACATCCAAGCCTTCTACATAAACCTAGGTGTTTGTAAAGATGATTTAAAACTGAGGAACAACTGAGGAGGTAGCCTACAAAAGACTGTGTGCCCTTCAACCCCACAGGCCATGACAGTATTCCCTCCAAATGTCTCAGAGACTTCTATAGCTCCAATCATCACCCACATAATAAACCTCTCCATCAAACAGGGACAGGTCCCCCAAGATTTCAAACTGGCCAAAGTAACACCCCTGCACAAGAAAGGGAGCAAATTAGACCTCTGCAACTACCGCCCTATTTATATTCTTAGCTCCATCTCGAAAATATATGATATGTCTGTCTATGAGGTTGAAAAGTATCTTGTCACAAAAAATGTATGAATTCCAATCTGGCTTCCGAACATCCCACTCCACTGACACATGCCTCCTCTATTTTGAAGTGCAGCTTTACACCTCAGTTTCAGTTTATTAAATTTTATAGCACAGAATCACCCCAAGGGGTCACTTTACAGCAGCAATACATCAAAAACATATCAAAGACACAAAACATAGCAATAAGAAAACATAGTAAAACATAGAAAATCTGCATAGCTATTATTATCAAAAAATATAACTAGGCAGAACCGTAGTGCATAGAGACCAGATGTGGTTTTAGCCTCGATTTAAAAATGTCCAGGGAGTACCTCAGCATTGATTAGCTACACCTGGCCAGGTGGTGTAGCTAATCATGGTTGAGGTGTAAAGCTGCTCTTAATTGACAATATTCAGACCGCGGGCATCTTGCCAGCAAGGTGCTACTGCTAACTAGGTGCAACTTCCCATAGAACAGCCCATTCATCCAAACAGAAAATAAGTCCTATCTAATTGTATTAAACAATGTCAAACTCACCAACATTGGAGCTGTACAGAAAGCTTGAATTATCCTCTTTCAATCCGTAACATTTTTGTTTCATAAAAATCCACCCTAGACATGTTATGAGCTACTTCCTGTCAAGAAATTCTGTGCAGGTCTTTTTTTCTCAGTGTCAGAGTTTGGGAGTGATCATTGGATATCACTCAATAGCCCTGCTTACCACCTGTTTTGAATTTGCACAGGTTGCAGGAGGTTGCTTTACTATAAACGAGTTCTTACAAACTCCAATACTTAGGGAAGAAAATCACCTGCAAGGAATTTCTTTACAGGAAGTAGCTCATAACATATCTACTGTGGATTTTTATGAAACAAAAACTTTACAGATTGAAAGAGGATAATTCAAGCGTTCTGTACAGCTGCAATGTTGGTGAGTTTGACGTTGTTTAATACAATTAGATAGGACTTTTCTGTTTGGATGAATGGGCTGTCTATGGGAAGTTACACCTAGTTAGCACCTTGCTGGCAAGATGGTCTGAATATCGTCAATTGTACACCTCACCATAATATTGGCTGCGCCCAGGTCACCCCTCTATAGAGGCCATGCATCATCATACCTGGAAGTTATACAGGAACACTGTACAATGTTAACCTCACACCAGCCTTGCAGGTCTACGGAAAGCTTGACTTACCTCTTTCTATCTGCAACGTTTTTCTATCCACCATAGACATGTTATCAAGAAATTCCATGTAGGTGCACATTGTTTTTCCAAGTGTTTGGAAATGCTCATTTTCTATAATGCAACGTCCTGCTGCCTCCTGCATCATGTGCAAGTTAGAAACAGGTGGTACGCGGGACCGCTGAGTGATTTCCAACAAGCGCTTCCAAACTCCAACATGCTGCTCAATGTTTTTCCACGAGGAGGGCGTGTCCTGGTGGAAAAGTGACCTACATAAACAATCTCTATTAGAAATCTCTATTACATTTACTCAATTTGGAACCCTATGGCATAGTAGGCTTAAAGCTGCTGATATTGAATTGGTTATTATGAGTCCCAGGTTAAGGAGATGAATCTCTGGAATCAGTATGGAATATAGATTGTGTTTGGGGGAAGGGGGAGGGGTGCAGCCAAATTGGTGTTGAGTCTCTATACTGTACAGTGCATGGAACTTTTGTTTTTGTTTATAATCTGCTTGTATGTGATGCTAAAACATGCTGTCTTTCTTTTAACTCCCATTTCAACAACTCCCTCTCCTCTCCCTCCTGTTTCTCCTTCCTCCTCGTTTTTTCCCTCTCTTTCCTCTCATTATGAAGATGATTACTTACCTCCTACTTTTTCTGCTCTCTCTCTCTCTCTCTCTCTCTCTCTCTCCCTCTCTCTCCATCATATGCCACCCAGTAAGTTGTTTAAAGTGAAAATTGGTTGTGATTGGACCAGAAGCATTAGTTGTTAGCCAGGCACAGGGGGGGCGTATAGGGTCTGTTGACAGCAGTAGATTTAGGGTTAGCCTGTTGTTTGACAGAAAACTTTAAGAAAGCTACATGTTTTGCCGCTATACTCATCACACATGTTGTATTCAAAGCGAAAACCTAAACACACTTAAGCGGCTTTCACATTGTTCTTTTGATCTCACGGATGCTACTGTGATAAGGCGTCAATATCAGAGCAATAATGCATACCATAGTTCTGTTGTAGGGTGGTTAGTGCAGCCTGGCGTACGTTGTTGCCACGTAAATGTCAAACACTGAGAAATGATGATTTACAACAGGAGGAATGGTTTTGTCAAGCATGGAAACTACCCAAAACACATGGTCTGTAATAATGATGATACCCTGTGAAATGGTTGTTTGTCTCACTGCTGCTGTTTGTTTTAGTTCAGTTACTCTCTAAATGCACACAGAACATCCAGGTGCACTACTTGAATTTCCTGGAAGCAGAGTACACTCCTGTTGCCCACTATAGCTGTATCAGCATGACATTTTACAATGTCATTACATCCAAAGTAACCGCATATTTTTTTAGATTATGACTTATCTTTTAATATATTAGGAATGTTTTCAGGAGCCAACTTGGCTGTAATTCCTGGATACCCACACAGCGAACTGCAAAGAAGAAGTGAGCATTTTGCATTGCTGAACATCTAGAGAAAGTCTGGTAGCATTGCTAATACCAGCTGTCAATTTTGTATAGTTACATATTGTTTTATGTATGATATCATATAATGTTACCAATTGCATAGATTGTTTTCTGTATGTTCACAAACTTCACATGCAGAAATAAACAACTAGATTTAATTTGAGATGAAGCTGAGATGAAAACTGTCATGTTTTTTATTTGTTTTAAAATGACAGCAATGATATGTTCAGTGCAAATTAATCACAACCTAATACCTAATACTCAGTGTTTAACTAAATGAACACATTTTACTTTACTGTCCTTTAAAATGGTTCTCAAACAGCAAATATTGTTTCTCCCTGGGACCAAGGCTTTTCTTTGTTTTTCTCCATTGCTCTGTAAAGCACTTTGAGCTGCATTTCATGTCATGAAAGGTGCCATACAAATAAAGTTTTTATTATTATTATTATTAAAGGCAAGCATGTTGTACTATACAACACATAATTTAGGACAATTCTACATATATTTGTATGAATAACCTTTTTCTTTCTTTTCTTTTTACCACAAATTAGTATATTGCAATACTAATAATGTAGCCTGGTAAACCCCTCCCCCTTGAAATAAAATCAAATGGGTTTGGGGGGGTTTCACTCACTTTATGCATGTGCATAGGGCTTAGACAGGTTAGACGTTAGAGGTCAGAGATCAAACTCACCATCCACCACGTCTTGGCAGTGACGTCGTAACACAGCTGCCACTTCACTGAACTGTCTGCCTCGCCATTACTCCCTGGCACACCGGGTGCTGCCATCATGGCGCCCAAAACAAGATGAGAGTCAGGTGGTTTCGGCAGAGTCTTGAATCTCTGCAGGTTCTACTACCAGCTCTCATCCATGCAAGATACACAGAAGCCACAGAAGTCTGAGATTGTATTCTATCTGATTTCCACCTCTCGATAAATGACCCAGTCTGTGATTCGTGTTCGGTTCCCCTCCGCACCGTAGATGTTGGTCCCACCGTCCCAGCAAGTTCTATAGTCCTTGAGTTGAGAGATCCAGAGATTGTGTTAGTAGTGAATTCTATTTCGTAACAGCCTTGAACTCCGCCTGTCCCTTTGAGCTGTAATCTTTGCCACTTCTAGTCAGTTTATGTGAGGGCAGAAGTTAGCTCTGTATTTAATTAGGCATGTTCTGGCTGTCCTGGCATGTGAGCAATCATGTCCCCAACCCACATAATTTCTCATCACATTGGCTGGCAATTGTTTTTGCGGTATTGTGTCCCGGTTGTCCAAGTGTCACGTTCTATGTGTTCTGACTCTGTGTGATTCTTTGTCGGGTTCCAATCCATCAGGGTTCCAGGCTCTGCTCCAGTACCTGTCAGAGTTGTTAGGTTCCCACCATGTTTCATTCCATGCTTAGTTCTGGAAGCTCTATCATATCCACTCTGGTCCCACTCTGAATTCACACAGACCTTCTCTCTTCTCTTGGTTCACAAACCAACTGCTCCTCTCCTTTCTGACCATCTCTCTCTCTCTCTCTCTCTCTCTCTCTCTCTCAGAACACACATACACAGTCACACACACACAAACACGCACACACGCATGCGCGCACGTGCGCAAGTGTACACACACACACATCTTTAATTGTGTGGGCTGTCACTAGAGGGGAGGATTAGGTACTAGTAGCCAGAGGCACACACACACACACGCTCGCACGCACACACGCAAACACACACACACACACACACACACACACACACACACACACACACACACACACACACACACACACACCTACCACATGCTTGCCTACGTATTGCCAGCTGTCTAAACACACACACGTAACTTGAGATTTAGAATTTAGAAGATATTTAGGAGCATTGAGTAAATAGTGGAAGAGACAAAGAAAGCACAGAGCTCGTATAAATGATTAGAGACTAGTTAAAGTCTCGAAGACTCGCTGAAGGCTTTCTGAGTTTGTCCGCCTGTGTCGACAACTCTGTCTTCCTCACTCACCATCCACAGTGACTCAGTGTCCATTTTGAATATAATGGCACTGACCTTTCTCTCTCTCTCCTCCCTCTCCTCTCGTCCTCAGCAGGGGACAGTGTGGTGACAGTGCGGTCAGTCCTCATGTCTGTGTCAGACTGTCAGCCCACAGCACTGAAGGGGTGAAGGTTAGAGCTAAAGTCTTATAGATGGTCAGGGCTAGTTGGAGTTTGAGAGGAGGCTTGGGTCTGAGAGAGTTACACAGTAAAAGGTTTTCAGGCTTGTGGGATCTGAGGAACCACAGCTGGCTACCGAGAAGGTCAGGCCTCTCCACCAGCAAATGTCACACTGCTGTTTTCGTCTGGATGGTCAGAGGAGAGGACGGGAGAAGGGAGGAGAGGAGATCAGTTCAGACTAGTATAATTTGGTGTGGACACAATTGTGCCTCCTCTCTTCAATGGTCTTTAAGATCATGTTGAAGGATGAGTTATAGAAACTGTGTATCTTGCTAACATTGGCACATGTACAAAGAGTTTTATTTAGGATCTGTAAAAATAACCCTTCTAAATTCAAGATACAGAGTTTTGCAGAGGAGAGGAGAGCTTGGGAAATATAAAAGTAGAGAGGAATCGAGAGTAGAGAGGGTCGAGCACACGTGCACACACACACACACACACACACACACACACACACACGCACTGAGGACAAAACAAAAACTTGTAATTAGTAGTCCAATCAATCAACCCCAGACTCCCACTCTCTTGACCAATTAGCCAATTAGCCTCCCCCAGAGGTGTAAACAACCAACCAATCAGGTTTGACCACAGAAGCCTTCAGCCAATCACAGCCATGACGAACAACAGGAGGCAGAGAGAAAATTACAGAGCAGCAGCGTAACACGCGCACGCACACGCACACACACACTACTGCCCCCTTCCCCAGCTCCCATAACAGAACAGACCTCACACAAGGCCAGTGCACTGCTCACTACACTCACTACAACAGAACAGAACAGGCTATACATCTCACCACTACCACTACAGCCATCACCTTCATGGATGGCAGTGACAAAGCTGGTGTCATTTGATGTTTCCTCTGTAAAACGAAGCCAGCCGTGAATCCTTAACCCGGTCGATGCCAAATTTTGCACACACACTCCCGGATGCCAACGATGAAACTCAGCCCCAAATTTTCCAGAACGGTTATAGCGCCACCATGACACAGACTTTTGTAAAACACAATCTACTCCTCCAGATTCTGTCCAAAAATCCCACAAATCATTCCACATTATCTCTATAGTCATGTGTTCAAGACGGATTGGCTTTCAAAGTTTGCAGGATTGGCCCGTTTTGAACAAAAAGCCTCAAATCATGAACGCAGCATGCAATTTACGTGAAATCTTTCATGGACTTTCCTACTAGGCTGAGGAATATATCCCACCGTTTTACCAGATGGACGGACGGATGCACGCACACACACACACACACACACACACACACACACACACACACACACACACACACACACACACACACACACACACACACACACACACACACACACACACACACACACACACACACACACACGGACGGAGTGCAAAACATACTCTCTCCCCATGCCTTCGGCCTGGTGGAGACAATAAAAGAAGGTTCTAGTATAGAAAGACTGCTCATTCGAATCACTATTACAATACCAGTAAGACGCGCAAACGCGGGAAGCGAACGCAGCTGAGACCCTGCAGATCATGTCTGTCTGTCTGTCTGTGTGTCTGTCCCGCTGTTATTGTATATGTGGACCTGGCCCCTTTTGGGGTTCGCGGTGATAAATAAGGGCCATGGAACGTCAGAACAGGTCAGCTCCATATTATGGAGATCTAAGCATGGCAGCGGGGGCAGTGTCTTGAGTGTACAATACATGGTTTGATGAGAGCCCAGGTAGGGCCGGGCCTTAATTTTCGGGCCTGTTGAGAACTCTGCCGGGGCGCCTGCACTAATAACTTTGGGGCGGACCCTTCTAGAGTTTGAATGGACAGGTATCAGTCAAAAGGGAGACATCGAAGAGGCAGGATGGATGGGGAAGCATCAACATATGGAATGTCAGAACAGGTCAGCTCCATATATGGAGAGCTATGGGATTGAGGTCCGATGTAGAGTTGCTGGCCAATATTGATGACATCAGGGATCTCCATATATGGGCATTCCCATTTATGGGCTTAATAATGATGTCATCAGGGATCTCCATTTCTTATGATGTCAAGTGATGTAATTTGATGTCACAAGGGTGACTAACTAACTAACTATAACTAACTAACTAACTAACTGACGGGAAATTGACGTTTTCATAGAAAATGCGACGTGCGGTCGCAATTAAATACAGTGACACCGTGTTACCACCTGTAGCTGTACAGGTTCAAGTATGTCCACGCATCATACAGATGTCTGATATTGGTTTTTATTTTCCATGCGACTTTCAACTCCTCCAGTCACCAAGACACCGTGAAAACTACAATAAAGAAACAAAGACATTTTGTTCAGGTTTTTCAGTCCATACACAAGGAAGCAGAGTCCTCTAGTTAGTGAGAGTCCACACATGTGAGTCCAACTTGTCAATAAAGTCTGCAGTTTCACATTTACAGCAATATACAACACACCTCAATAAAAAAGAACACATAATAAAGAATATATGTACCGTGTGCGCCTCTGAACCATGTGCAGATGAACTATTATTGTCTCTCTCTCTCTGACGTTCCCAAAACATCCAACTTCTCTCCAGGAACTCAGTTCAACCTCTGACCCTTACTGACAGGTGACATCATGTGAATGACGTGACACTCTGATCATGTGACTCCCTTCCAAAGGGTGCATTTTTACCTTGGGATATAACCTTTTAACATATTTATTGCCATTTGTTGATAAACGCAATATACTGAAAACATTGGCCTTCTGTAGGCTACTTGATCCAGCATTAACAATATCAGAATACAATCAATGAATTAGAATTAGAGCGCTATTAGAGTGCTACTGCAGTGCAGACATGCTACAGTATCTGTATTGTAGGGCCCTCTAGTGCTGACTCCCGGAAATTACAGCAGCTAAAGGGCAAGAAGAATGAAAGCAGACAACAGTAGGTTCAATTAACAACATCCAGTCACATTTAAAAGACTTTGTTTATTGTTCTTTATCGTCTCATTATTACTCATAGCAAAAGCATCTGAAGATGCATGCGGCTTCAACAGAAAATACTTAAATTGCACTCATAACCCAAGGTAACAGATTATAATAGATAGATTTGATTGATAGGGATGACAACCAGTAATGAAAGAGTTCATGTTGGTTTTCATCGGCCGATTGAGCTGATTGGCGAAGGCCTCCTATAAGCTGGTTTGCTTCTGTCCTGCGTCCACGTCAAGAACCCTGTGCTCAAAAGAACCAGCGTCCTCCTCCTCATCCTCTCTGCAACACAACAAGAAAAGCAGTGGTGTAAAGTAACTATAAGTACATTTGCTTAAGTAGGCTACTTTAATTAAGTACAATTTTGAGGTATTTGTACTTTACTTGAGTAGGCTAAGCCTATTTCCAATTTCCAGTACTTTTACTGTAGGCTATTAAGGTGGCTGCGTTCCTACTTGCCTAAAGAGCCATGGCCCGATAGGTTACTTCTACTCTACTACTTTAGTTACTAGCTATTTAGTTGATTATTATTACAAAACATACATTAAACACTTCAGCCCTATATTCCTTTCGGCCATTTGAAAATAGAAACATTCTCCATAAGAGTATAGTTTCTACTTTTGGTACTTTAAGTAGGCTACATTTTGATACCAATACTTTTGTACTTTTACTCAAGTTTATATAAAAAAATGTTAGTACTTTTTCCACCACTTCATTGTAACTAACCATAACTTGTCACTCAAGTCACTCCAGTTCTGGGTCTTGTATAGTTTATGCTATTAAAAGCTCTCTGAGGTTATATCATAAATAAATGAATACAATAATGTATAGCCTATCGATCAAATGTGTCCGGTCCATAAAACCCTTTTGGGACTATCTGTAAACTAAGATGGAAGATATAAATCCCATACTGCTAGTGCTAACTATCAAGAGCTACATGGTGTGTGCGTGTGTGCGTGCGTGCGTGTGTGTGTGTGTGTGTGTGCGCGTGCGTGTCAAATGTGCATGACTGCATGTGCACGTCCTCACCCGTCCTTTCTGTTTCTGAGCACTCGTTTAATAATGACCATGACGAAGACGATGAAGAGGAAACCAACTACAGCTGTCAGTCCAATTAGCCAGGGCTGGACGGTCCTGGACTGGGACACAGCAGCTCTGTGACCTATGCACGCGCACGCGCGCGCGAGCGCACACACACACACACACACACACACACACACACACACCCCCCCAATTGATTTGATTTATATATGTGGGACCCCAACCTACTGTCTTAAAGATGGAATGCTAGAATGCCGTCCCCCTACTATGATTATGCTAACCATAGGAGAAATATTTCTGTTAAAATTATGTTTTTATGTAGCCACAACCACAAGTTCATTATAGCCATGCCTGGTTTTCAGGTGGGTGGTGGTGATCCACCTGAACTGAAGCCGCACCCACAGCTGTTGTTGTCTGATAAAGGGGGAGGGATTAAGGGAGGGGATGATATTGTGATGTCACTAACGTGGTGTATTTCGATGGGCCTTTTGACTCAAAGGCTTTCAGCTTTTAGGAAGAAACCAAAAATACACAGGGAAGACATATTATAAACACACCTGGGGGTGCCCATTTGGTTCCATTTGTATACTCTGCAGAATTACAGACCTGTAAGAGTTATTTTAGTTCCCAACTATCAATCGTGGAATCCCTTCAACAAGCCCTGGGAGTCCCCGGACCTCAGGTTGAGAACCAGTGTGGTCAGTGTGTTTACTAATATGTCATAATTCTGCACACTGTTCACATACCTTATACACTATAATTAGGAATGTTTTTGCCCCCGATCCGATTACGATCATTTGATTTTGAGTATCTGCCAATACCGATTTTTCCTGATCCGATATTTATATTTCATATAGAACACGTCGTATGCCATATCACAATAGTACAATATCCCAAATCAGACAATTTCCAGTCTAATATCATGATATGGATAAAATATTGATACTAGGAATGTCCCGATCACGTTTTTTGGCATGGAACAAACTCTTCATATTCTATTGGGAGGCTCTCAGTTCTCTCTAGTCTATACACAGTAACATCCAGAGTTAGGTAGTTAAATACTCAGGATTTTGCATTGTACCTCAAGACCAACACATAACCTTGCCCCCTATTGCTACATATATTTAGACACAGTGAGACTACTAGCCTACAGTAATCAGTGATCACCCTGTGTACAAAAGCAACAATACACTTTTACTAATTACAATGTTTGGTACACAAGACGGACACGTTGTCCACCATAATAATAACCGTGTTATCTTTTTTAGTACAGATAAAACCATGACCAAAAATCATGACTCTAAATAAGTATCCAGGGGTAACTGTGAGGTCTATGGCAGAAGGTCCACCAGTCAAAATGTTCTTTCCATCAAAGGTTGTCAATACTGGAATGTATGTTTAATGTCATTTTCATTAATATACTCTGTCCCATCCAAGTAAACAAATAAAGTAAAGTAAAGTAAATAAATAATATGATCAGCAATAGAAATTAGAGTTAACTTAGTTAAGCTTTCTTAGTAAGGTAGTATGGCAGGATATTCTGTATGCTAATGATATGCTTGGTCTGTTCTGTTTTAAAGGCAGAAACTGATTGGACCGTGTAATCATAATGGGGATCATAGCCTTCTAGCCTAACTGGGTTCACCAGGGCAGTCCATTTAATTTACATTAGCAGGTGATCAATTTTGCTACACAATAGACGAACGCATACTGAATAATGTATTCAGTATGTGTTTGTATATTGTCTGCTGATTACTCATTGTCTTACCTTTCTGAGTTGTACAGCTAACAACAGAGAGCAGCAGACAGAACAGAACTCGTAATGTAAACATCTTAAATGTTGTGCAGATCACACCTGGACGAAAGAGTGAACAGGTCTAATGCTGCACTCAAAACAGGCTGGACTATGTACAGCTCTGTTGAGATACGTGTGTGTGTGTGTGTGTGTGTGTGTGTGTGCGTGTGTGTGTGTGTGTGTGTGTGTGTGTGTGTGTGTGTGTGTGTGTGTGTGTGTGTGTGTGTGTGTGTGTGTGTGTGTGTGTGTGTGTGTGTGTGTGTGTGTGTGTGTGTGTGTGTGTGTGTGTGTGTGTGTGTGTGTGTGTGTGTGTGTGTGTGTGCGCGCGTGTGTGTGTGTGTGTGTGTGTGCGTGCACGTGCATTTTACTCTAATTAGGTTCAAAGTCCAGAGGGGGTGACCAAAAGGTTCCAGATTGCCAATGATTGCCATAATATCCTTGTTTATGGCTGTGTGTGTGTGTGTGTGTGTGTGTGTGTGTGTGTGTGTGTGTGTTACTCAGCAGTCATTTACAGCATATAGATACAAATCCAGATTTTTACATTAGCAATATCTCCGCCAAGCCGAAGGCAAATGTGTAGATTTGTAGGTTTTCACCAACGTTTACTGGACGGATCAACGCCAAATTTGTTTTTCCAAAAAATAAAACTAACAGCATTAGTAACAGTTATGGCCCAGAGTAGAGTGACTTCAACCAATCATGGGAACTATAGAGGTCGCAACAGCCAATGGGAGTGGTGAATCTGTAGCATCAGGATGCTAGTAGATAAACGGGCCAACACAGCTCACACATGAGGGTAACAGTAAAGAAAGAAACAAGGTCATACTGTACATAGACAGTTTAATAGCTCTTTTCAGAATTTCAGTGATACATCCCAGTCAGTCTGGCCTTTCAGTACAAAACTATAAATGGGATTTGAACAATGCTCCGTTGTCTCACAAGCTACTTGTCTCGCTTTAAATTAGGGCCATGCCATCATGCAATAATCGCTAACCAATGATAAAACAGACGAATTACAGAGGATTGCAATACTATCAGGAACTAATAATAGCCAGGATTCTTTAAGGTGGTCCACACAAGCAGAACTTTCTGTTCAGTCTGTGTGCACCACCTGAACTCACAGCCATTTAAAAATCATGTAATATTAGGACATCTTCTGGATTTCATCCTCCTGTCTTCTGTGAATTCTGATTGGTCTCTCCATCCTCGTTGGTTCATGCACATCCTCTGTGAATTCCGATTGGTCTCTCCATCCTCGTTGGTACATCCACATCATCATCATGGGTGGGACCAGTCTCTGCACACAGATAGGAGAGAGAACGTGTGTGTGTGTTAGTACCTGCATGCTTGCATGTGTGATAGATTACGAGGTCGAGAGGGAGATTGAGAGAGAGAGAGAGAGAGGAGTGTGTGTGTGTGTGTGTGTGTGTGTGTGTGTGTGTGCGTGTGTGTGTGTGTGTGTGTGTGCACGCGCGTGCGTGTCTGTGTGCATGTGTGTGCGTGTGTGCATGCATGCGTACGTACATGTGTGCGCGCACGTGTGTTAATCCAAGTGTTAGCTGACAGTGTAGGTCAGGTATGGCTATATGAAGGTTAAAGTGAATCAGAGCAGCTCAGACACACCAACCCTATAAGCTGATTAACGGGCAATAACACTCAAACCGCAAAACAATGAAGTGGGTGGCCCTGGAACACAAACTACCGCTAAATGAACGTGTGTGTGTGTCTGTGCAGGAAATGGGTCTGAATATGGGGAAAAAGAAGATCGAGGTCAGTGCAGAACAGAGCCAGTTCAGAGCTTAGAGTTTGACTCGAGACGAGAGCTGTTCCGCACGCCGGGGTTAAAAGCATTTTACACTCCCATTCATTCATTCATTCATTCCAGACTGTCGACAGCAACGTCACGCCAACAGCATGGTCCTCATTACATCAGCCAGTGTTCATTCCTGTGTGGATGCAACAGTGCTTACACTTTTGCAATATGGTTGAATATTATGTGCCACCACGTACCCTAAGGTCTTCTGGCCGGGGTCTACTTAAGGTGACCCATAAGGCTAAATTGGTCACCAAAGGAGATCGGGCCTTTGTTGAAAAGGCCCCGATGCTTTGGACAGCCTTCCAGAGCAAGGAACTGAGTCTTTAACACGTTTTAAATCCCTCCTAAAGACCCACTTTTATAGAATGGCAGTTATTACTTGCACGAGCAGAGCGCGCAAGTACTGTTTCCAGCTGCGTATGTCGGTGACTGACTCGGCCAATCAGGGATTGTGAGTTTTGGTGGTCCCCTTGGCCAATTGTGTATCTTGGATTGTGTATTTCTGCATGTCGCTCGGCCAATCAGAGATTGGCTGATGACGTAACTATGTATGTTTGTGTAAAAACTGACATATGTGGATGACGTAACCAATATGAGTTTCAAAGTTGTATATAGGGAACTTAAGAAAAAGTCCTTCTGCACACCTACAATGGACAGGTGCGTCGGATAACTGGAACCTATTCATTCTCTAAAGTATTTTTGTTGTAGGAAAGGGATTTTGTTGTGTAAGTTTTATTTTAAATTGTTTGTTTGTTTATGGGTTTCGTCTTTATTTGTTATATTTTATAGAGGGAGGGATGGTAAGTTGACAAGAGTCAGAGGTAAGTTTCGCTCTCTGCTTGTGCACAAGTAGGCCATTCATGGCCAACTTGTGTGCGAAGCGCAAGTTGGCAGCTCGACAGAGTGCATTGTGTCCCTTTTATGCCCATACATGGAGTTCTTTGTCAGGCATGCCAAATGAGGCTTTCGTGCTGGTTGTGGACAACCGGAAATGCAGTACCTGTTCCACCCATCTATGTCTGTCCCTTTTATACAGTATATGGAGATTTCTGTATGTGTCTCTCTATGTCCCTGTAGTCCTATATATGGGGTTCTGTGTCAGGCGTACCCAAATATGGAGTGGTGTGATGTCAGAAGAGGCCAGCTCCATATATGGGCCATGGGCAGGGGCCCTGCTGTCCAGAAAAAGATATAGTCTGGTTGCCTACTGCGACCACACTAACAAAATACAATACCATGTGTTTGGTCTAGGACAACCGCTTATCCCTTAGCTACATGTGCAACGAGCTACAAGCACTGTTACTGTTCAAGTATTAGCTTACAGTTAGTGAGAATAATAAGAATAAGAATACCTTTCAGGCCGTGGTGACGGCTTCTGGATCAGCTGGTGCTGGCGCCGCCTCAATTGGCTTACAGAAGACCTCTCTTAACAGGAACTGCCACAGAAACACTGTTAAAGAGGTGTTGGCTGTTACTATGCTGACTAGCAGGGGATGCATGGCTGGACGACTGGCTCGCTGGAACAACTTCTGGTCAGATGGCTGGAGGAGTGACTGTGCTTGCTGATTGACGGAGGAAGGCTGAATGAGTCGCTGGCAGTAATCGTGCCTGTAGACTGCTCAGCAGGTTGTCTGTTTGGACGTAAGGCTGGTGCCGCCTCGGTCCTATAGAAACAGGGTTAGTCGAGTATTGTTTGGTGATTATGTACCGACGGCTGGTTTGGGGTGAGCAAGCCTGCTGATCTGTCTTCCTCTATAAATAGCTTTGATCCTCTTCTTCCCATAGGTGGAATATGCTTCCACATTGAACTCATCAATCTAACTGCTGCTGGCACAGCTAAAGTGTGTGTGAATCAGGATTATTATAATCTGTGTCAGTATGATGGTAGATAATACCCACCTCTCAACACGAGCGTGCACGCACGCCGCACACACACACAGTAGGGGCGGCGTGGCTCGGGTAGAGTGGCTGGATGGTAACTGCAAGGTCGCCAGTTCGAACCCGAGCTCCCCCAGAGTTAGTGTCGAAGTGTCCTTGAGCAAGACACTGAACCCCTAATTTCTCCTGATGTGCTGGTTGGTGCCTTGCATGGTTTCCGCAGCCATCGGTGTATGAATGTGTGTGTGAATGTAATGCACAATCTATGTAAAGCGCCTTGGATAAAGGCACTATATACAGTAAATGTACACACACACACACACACACACACACACACACACACACAGGTTGCCATATTTACAACGTTCAACATGTCGCTTAAGTTACTTAATAAAATGTGTAGATCATAGTACATTTATTAACTCATATGAGATAACAAGTTTACTATGCTCAATCTAAAATCCGGCCTGTCTTATTGCTCAGCAGACATTTATATTTTTGATGCAAACATTGTTTGTTACTGTGTAATTGTATCAATTAAAACCAGACCCTCTTTAGGTAGGTAGTGTGACTTGTTTACATCAAAATGGAGATGTATACACTATGCATATAGTGTATACAGTACATCTCCATTTTGACCGTTCTGTACACTGTAACAGACATTGTTCATTATTGACATATAGTTGAATTTCAAAGATAACAACCAATGTGCACCTCCTGTGGACGTAGTCTGTCGCAGCTGTTTGTTTGCAAGTTAGTCAGCCAATTTGTAAACAATCAGATGGCATATACTCCAAAATCTTCCAACTGGAAACTAAAATGTTCTGAAAATAAATGTTACTGTAAACAGATCGGCTTAAAACTAGCTAGGCCACACTCAGCAGTATAATTTGACTGTATAAAACCAAATAACGAGTTTAGCAGCCCTAAATCAGCCCCCAGCTCACTGCAGTACTGTCCTGCTTGAGAACATCTTACTGTTTGAGTAAGATCACAGAATGCATTCTGAACCTTATACCGTATATTCCATCTTTAGATACACGACCACATTAACAAAACAAATTACATCAAAAGAACACATGCAACAACAAACAGAACATCAGATTGATGATATTTTTAGACTGGCGTCTGTCTTTGAACAAAGTGGTAGCCCAGTTCTGGTTACTCCTTCCATGTAGTTAGAACAGAAATTCCAACAGACCAAAGAACAAAATGGCAACCGATTTGAATAGCATTGACTCAACTAGAGTAGAACGGAACAGCACAAGACTGGACAATAGACTAAAATAGATTAGAACAGTCACTATATTAAAATAGAACGGTCTCTGACATAACATAAAAGTGTTGATTTCATCGACTAAAACTATGACAAAACAAATTCAAATACCTTATTTCACTGATGAAAACAAAACTAAAACGAACTATAAACTAAGCTACGATGACTAAAACTAAGACTAAATATACTGACAACTTCGTCCACCACTAAAAACTACACTACACTGGAGAAGAGATCCAGTAGAACTAAACTTGATTGCACCCTGAAAATAGCGACCTATTTTCAGAGTGGGCAACCAAGTGTAAAATCAGGCATTACAAGGCCATCAATGCCCACCAAAACACATATAGGCCTATTAGTCGACAAAATCTACTGTAGATTTAGTCAACTAAAATCGTATGATTTTAACACTAAAACATTCCAGATGACAAAAATATTACTCAAAACGAAATAATTTATTTCGCACATTCGCTGTCAAAATCAACACCACCAAAATATAGAACAAACCATGTCATACCTGCATGGTCTATAGGCAGTCACACTCCTCAGGTTCTCTCCTACAGAAGGCTTCAGTGATGATGTAAATCCAATAGACGACAGTGATGGATACGTTCACCACCAGCACACACAGGATCACTGGATGGAGCATCATGGAAATACGCCACCTTTTGGTCCTCCGTCGTTTAGTGACCAGCTAGCCTATATCAGTCTATCCTCTCATCCGTTTTCTCTCCCCTTCAACCACTATCACTCCGTCCTTACATCGTCTCTCTCTACTTCAAGGTGGGAAGACAGTTAAGACACGACCACGGCAAGATTCTGACCCGATTGATTCGGCCCTCAGGAAAGATCACGGTGGAAAATCCTACATTGTTGTGGAGCTTCTCAAAGGCTTTATCACACGTACGGCACCCCTGATTCTGTCCTACAGTAGTAGTGGCTTACTTAGTTAAGGCTTCTTTAGCCGAAGGAAGGTGAAAGAAGAAAACAATTCTGCTTAATCACTCTCCTGCGGCATGGGGGTTGTCTTGATGAAGAGTGTGTGTGTGTGTGTGTGTGTGTGTGTGCACACGCGTGTGCGTGTATGTGCGCGTGTGCTGTGAGTGATGTGTGTGTGTGTACACGTGTGTGTGTGTGTGTGTGTCTATGTGTGTGTGTGTGTGTGTGTGTGTGTGTGTGTGTGTGGGGGGGGGGGGGGGGTGTCCCAAATGCATTTTAATGTAACCATCTCTGACGCTTTCAAAACTTTGTGTAGCACATACAAATTCAAACTCAATTTGCAGTATACAGTACTTACGGCAGTGTAAAATATGTAAAAGGAAGGATGGATGGGGAAGGATCAACATATGGAATGTCAGAACAGGTCAGCTCCATATATGGAGATCTAAGGGTTTGAGGTCAGATGTAGAGTTGCTGGCCAATATTGATGACATCACATGATGTCACATGATATCACGTGCTCCATCCCTGATGATGTCACGTGCCCGACCAAAACACCGCTGACGGGAAATGCACGATTCCATAGTTAACACCCGGAGCATAAACGGAGTTCTCCGTCAAATAGTAGCGCACAATGTATTTCAAGTACGGAATGTCAGAACAGGTCAGCTCCATATATGGAGATCTAAGGGTTTGAGGTCAGATGTAGAGTTGCTGGCCAATATTGATGACATCACATGATGTCACATGATATCACGTGCTCCATCCCTGATGATGTCACGTGCCCGACCAAAACACCGCTGACGGGAAATGCACGATTCCATAGTTAACACCCGGAGCATAAACGGAGTTCTCCGTCAAATAGTAGCGCACAATGTATTTCAAGTACCTTGAAATAAGTTTATGTGTGTGTGTGCGCGTCAATGTATATGTTATGCATGCCCACAACGGGTCGGGAATGGGCTGTGATCAGGGAAGGTCATGGGCAAGTCAAAGCCCAGGCCATGCCCACATAAAAGCCACCCCCCCCCCCATCATGTCACGCCCACACCACAATAACCCAAAACACGGAATGACAACTTGCCAAGCCCATATCCACGCCTAAAGAGCGACATGTCATGAACACTTTTTCTATGAACATCCCTATATAGTTATACACCATACATATTCTATTCTCCAACCAACCGTCATATTTTAGATTATATTCTAGCCCAGCCATATTCTTCCCAGGAATTATGAACTACTCAAGTGGCCTCAACCACCAGTCATCCAGTTTTATTCATAAGCTGTGTTGGATGTTCCTGCTTTGGAAATTGTAACAATCTGTATTGCACACTGTCCAGATGTCAAAACCACCAACATTCACAATCCAGAAGCTTCAAGAAAATAAACATAATTTGGTACATCTTATAACACTCAGTAAGTCTGCGTGTCTCACCCCCCAAAAAAACACTCCAAGGAGACATGCTGTAACTCTTCCACTACCCACAACATAAACTGAGCTTCCTTTTCGTTTCCTTCCTCCAAAAGGATCAATACAAGGTCTACTAAACATATTCACGTCTAACCACACGAACGTATTGCTTTGGGCCCATTTAACTGGGCAACACCAGGTACATTGCTAGCATCTAGATATACGGAATGTCCCACCAACAGACTAACCAGCTAATGAAATCATTTAACAAACTACTATGTGAATACAATAAACCCTAAAATGTATGGCCAATACTACTACACAAAAAACCCTGACAATAATTGACCATAACCAAGCATGCAGTGCACCACATAACTTTGATGACGGATAACATTACAACAGGATATTATGTTAAATGTTAAAGCAATGTTTTATTGTGTTCGAGATGAGATATACTTTATATCCAGAGGGACCTTAAGAAACATAGGTGATGCATAGTCGAATATCAGCAGAAACTACAACACAGATCTAAGATGGAGAGTAACAGATTATTAATATAATAATAGTCAGACTATAAATACATATATTTATCCTGATTTCACTGCAGACAAACAATAATTTAACAGATTCCTGAAAATGTTTTGATTTATGTTCCAAAGGGAAGGAAGCAGTTACACATCCATTACACACATTGAACTAAGGGCTGACAGTTGAATGCACAAGTGTTTACGCAACCATTTTAAGTAGGTCATCTTTTGTAGGACTACATTTTTAAGATAAACTTTAGAATGACGCACAAAAAACCCCCCTGTTCTGTTTCAGGTATATAATGAGCAAAACAAATAGCAAATGTAATTTGGTCAATTGGTTGAATACAGTGAATGACCCAGGCCTGATCCTAAATCACAACAGTCCGTATGAACACATCTGAGTCTGACCCAGTCAGAACCTTATTATAACCACCATACTGAGGTTGTTTCATCTCCACTGTACTTCAATCAGCATTAACAATATAAACTTTACTTAATGTACATACATTATCTATAGACAGGACTATAGGTAAATAAATATGCATATACTGGTCTTGTAACCATCAGTCCTGTAAAATCAACCCATTTTGGCCAATTCTGAGGTTTTTGATTACGTTTAGATTCTGCCTTACCAAGGGCAGTCGGGTGGTGCAGTGGTAATGTTCCTGCCCACCTGAGTCAGTAGGATACATACAACAGCAGTGACAACACACAGATGTGTGTGGGGAGAAATCAACTGGCAAAACGACTACATTTGGGGAGGAAAAAGCAAAGAATTCTGCTTTACGGGTCGGGAACCCAGATTTACAGCAAATGTTATGCGCCCATTGGCACAGTTGAAAACAGAACTTTGTGTGTGCCAGGTGTCCTGAGGGTGACACCGTTTTCTGCCCCACGAAGGGAGGGACTTTCACCCTATAGCTTTAGACCGCGACGGAGGGGCACTGTCTCAGGCGAACTTGAGCCAAGAGACACCAAGCAAGCGAATCGCCATGCCGAACATTGCGAATTTCGCTTGAGCTGACTGAGTTGTAGTAAATCCTCGTCCCCCCTACAATGAACACGGAGCGCTCCCTACCCCACTGACGGCCCGTCTCGACCCGATCACAAGCCGCGGCGCTCCTTCCAGCCCCTCCCTTCGTGGGGCAGAAAACGGGGCCGCGGCCTGGCGTTGTCTTGTCCGTAACCCCACCAGCTTTAGCTCTGTAACCTGACCAGTCCGTCGGCGTACTGGAACTCATCGCTGTTCTCGTACTCCAGCATGTCCAGGGCCACCTCGCAGCTCTCCTTGACCACGCGCTCCCCGTCGCCGCAGTACCGCTGCAGCACGGTGATGCAGTCGTCTCGGCCGATGGAGCCCAGCGCCTCGGCCGCCTCGTGGCGGACCATGGGGCTTTCGCCGGAAAGCTCCAGCGCGGCCTGCAGCGCGGGGATGGCGGCCGGGTGCTGCATCTGGCCCAGGACGTAACCGATCTCATGGCGGAACAGAGCGCTGGAGCACTGCAGACCTAACGGGAGACAAAGTGCTGCTTCAGCAGTGACCTTTGAAAGACATGTTTCACGCGGGTAAATGAGGCACACAACCGTTTCACCAGAGACAGTATAGCAGATGTGAGCCCTCGTGCTTTCAAAAGTAAAGTGGGCAAAGAATCATTTACTTACAGTACAGTGGAACGACCTCGAAACCAGTGTCAAACTGACAACCAATCTGAGGTCTTTTAAACAGCAGACAAAGGCATGTCTATTAGAAAAGGTTCCCCTATAGAGGGTTATTTGTATAGGATAGATAAGGTGAGCTCTTGATGATGATGTACTGTATAATACGTCATGTTTTTGAATTTTAACTTTAATCTGTTAAATGTAAGAGGACCTTAATGGAAATAATTCCCTGGACTGTTTTGTGAAAATCCTCTAAATGCTGTAACCATTTGGTTTTGAATGCTTTAAAGGTCCGCTGACATGCCCCGAAATTAATATGGGTGGTACAGCACATCACGTGGTCTGACTGAAAACAGTTTGAAACAGTTTGAAACGGGGCTACGGCGCTAGCAACAAGTGGCTAGAGGTCAGGCTAGCGTTTTTGACGGTACATTTAGCGTCATATTGGCTATAAATGTAATTGAAAAAAATTATTTTTTCGCCAGAAATGCTTAGTTTGAATGCAATTGAGGTTGGCGTGGGGTTTTTTAGGGGAACTGCAGCACAAGCGCAAATTTTGGACTGGAGTCCCATGTTCCCCCGGTCGCCAACACCCCTGTCTGCCCGCTCTGAGACCTCTCAGCCCCGCAGCGCGACAGTCGCGACTACGGACGGTCTGCTGTTGTCTGGCCGCTGTGAGAGCAGCGTGCCAGCGCGACTACTGTTCTTTTCCCCTCTCAGCCGCAGGCTGACATGTACACCCTCGCTCTCACTCTGTAATACCGTAGTTAGTTACCACAACATTGTTCAAGTGAACTATAGTGTGTTTATGTTTGTATTCATTGTAATAATAAATATCGCTATGCCGAGGCATAGTCTTGCGGACGAGATCATGAGCCTCTACGGGGGACTGGGCATGTGTGTACACACACAGCATAGCAACTTATGCTACTATTTTGGTGTCACATTTAGCTTGAATACTGGGTGAAAGTCTCATTCAAAAAATTAATTTTTCGCAACATTGTTCAGGTGAACAGTGTGTTTATGCTTGTTCATTGTAATAATCAATATCGCTATGATTATTTTATTTATCGCCGCGTCGCTCCGCATGACAACATACAGTCTAGCCCGTCTCAGATGCAGGCTGCACACACACGGACGGACGGACGGACGTATAGTCTCTGGTCAGGTCCCCGCATTGAACTGGGCATGTGTGTACGCACACACACACACACGGCTATAGTGCATGACAGCGGGGAAGAGAGCTACAGACGCCCGAGGCAGATTCCGTGCCATTGCGTGTGTGTGTGTGTGTGTGTGTGTGTGTGCACACACATGCCCAGTTCAATGCGGGGACCTGACCAGAGACTATACGTCCGTCCGTCCGTGTGTGTGCAGCCTGCATCTGAGACGGGCTAGACTGTATGTTGCCATGCGGAGCGACGCGGCGATAAATAAAATAATCATAGCGATATTGATTATTACAATGAACAAGCATAAACACACAGTTCACCTGAACAATGTTGCGAAAAAATAATTTTTTGAATGAGACTTTCACCCAGTATTCAAGCTAAATGTGACACCAAAATAGTAGCATAAGTTGCTATGCTACCACGGCCACCAAGCCCGGCGAGCCCGCATAGAAGTCGTTGGGGAAAGCTTTCGCCACCCTGACGTCAGAATCATGATAGCATAGTTTGATAGCAGTTATTAGCTCCCGAGGGGCGTGTCACTCCGCCTTTAAAAAAAAAACTTAGATGGTTAAACAAAGACATTTTGATATATAAGATGACGGATTATATACATAAATGTATTGCAAAATGAAAGGAAATGAATTGAGCACGTTTCATAAAAATACTCAAAGATCCAAAACTTCAATCTTTTTTTCTTTAATACAATTTTTTATCCCACGATTTTTGTAACCCATTTTTTCACCCGGTGCCAATTGCCTAAACTGTAATCCTGAGTGGTACTTTCCCTCTGCCAACATGGGGAGAGCCCAGAACTGAGCTCATGCTTCCTACAATGCATAAGGAGTGAGCAGGCCGCTTCCTATCACCTGACAGGGGGGAGTTTCCCCGGTTGGACGTGGAACACATTATTCCAACCAGTTCCTTTCCCCCTCCATCAGACCTTCAATCTTTAAAAACGCATGTGCTCTTTTAAAGTCTAAAGTGTTTTGGGAATCTGTGCTACTTAAAAAGGCTAGTAGCACTTAATCTACCATCTTACCATCTCCCAGTGCCAGCACTGCCTCTTCGCTGCCGAGGTTACGCAGAGCGAACATGGCTCTGTAACGTTCAAAGAGCGGAAGGCTCTCGTCCAGCAGGGAGTCTCTCAGCTCCGGGGTGCTCTTCCTCGCGGCGGGCGGGGCGGGGTCAACGGAGCAGTATGGGTTAGGGTCTGTGACATCATCACCCGCCTCCTGCTTCTCTGCTCCACTCTGGAGCCACTCAAACCGACGAACGGCCAGCTGGCACGTCTCTGCCACCTACCGGTTAGGAGAAGAAAATATACCGTTACGGGTTTTTCACAACAGCTGCAGCCAGCCATAGTAGTATTACATACTGTACTGTGGCCCCTACATTAATCCTATGTGGGAACAAACACGATACAAAACTTCTGCATAAAGGAGGCCAACGTGTGAATGACTTAGTATCCACTATGCGTTGGATATTTTTGCATCCAGCAGGGAACCTGGGTACTCTCTACTGCCCCATCTGGCGGAGTCAGGTTACCATGGCAGACCCTCTGAAAGGAGTTTTCAGAACCGATCCAACTTGGCAATGCACCAAGCTGTACTGTAATGTCCCGTGGCGAACGGTACATTACATACATATTTATTATAATTTAAACTAAAGCAATATATCACTGTTGACTAACCTTGGTATGTCCCAATGATGTGATGAGTAGTCTATAAAAAGTGTGGGAGAACTTTGCTCAAGGTATTAAAAGTCTCCCACTGATAAGCTCCCCAGCAGGGTTTCCCTCATAATCATTAGGTTAAGTAGTTTTGGATTACCAATAGAAACAGCTCCTACTACACCACTGTACAGTATGAGGAAATATAGTGCATTTAAATGACGACAACCGACCGGTTCCTAAAGGTCAAACCAAATTGATTTGAACCAGTTTGACCAGTCTATAGTAGTCCCCTCCATTTCCCCCTCTACACTATATACTGTATCCTCGCCTCAAATAGCTAATCTACATGCTTGTATTTTTGACTATATACAGGTTTAATGTTTGTTTTAAAAACGCCATTGACAATGAAGGGAACATTTACGTCATCATGTCCCTAACGCAAACATTAAATGCCACTAACAATAAAGAGAATTTTATGTTTGTGTTGGCACCGTTTGTTTTACATCACCATTACATCACCTAATCAACATGAGTTAGACTTTAATATATTAGCACCCCTCACTTCACACGGGTGTTATTTGTATAAGAAGTGGACCAGGGGGACAATCCTACCTCTATGACAGGGTCCCGACTGTATTCTTTGAGCAGGTCCAGAACCTCAGGGTCACCAATTGCTCCCAGCGCCTCGCCTAGAGAGAAACACACACGCACAAGTTTTAATACTCATCTGTTCCAAATAAGATGAACCCTAAAGGCTCACACAAACTCCAGTTTTTAAGTGATGCGGTGGTTGGGAAACTACAACATGACGTCACTGAGCTACCGTGTATACTATAGGGTTGAAATAAACAAGGTGTGCATTGGCACTGCCCTCACAATTCAATTAGATTATGATTCACCAGGTAACGATTTGATTTTACGATGCATTGCAAATAATGCATCACATTGTTCTATATTACTGCACAACATGGCAATTTTTTCATCAGTCAATACAAGCAGTCAGATATACTTTTATTTAGAATTAGATTATATATATTATATACTGTACAGTAACAGTATTATTATATTATATTATATTTAGGCTTTGATTGTCACATTGCTGCATTGCAGCATGGTTGAATTGCGATGCATTGCTGAATCAATTATTTTTGACACCACTAAACAAGATGACTTGAATAGTCAGAAACCTAACCTCGCTCCATGATTCTGGCTTCATATTTCAGTAGTTGTACCTACCTGCCTCATGCCTGACCATGGGCTCTTGCTGTGTGTCTTTTAGGACGGTGATCAGCGAAGGTATGGCCCTTTTGTCCTGCATCTGTCCCAGACAGTAAGCCAGCTCGTGTTTCAACAGAGCAGAGTCATCAGCGAATGCTTTGCTGATCCACTCTATGGCTTCAGCACCTAACAGAGTTCACGAGTAAAAAGATACGTTACGCTAAGCTCTATCCAGATTACCACAGGAAATCTATAAAAAATGTATACTACAGTCTAGTCCAGTGTTACTCAACCATGGACCGCATGGGGCCCCTGCTTAATGTGCGGCCCGTCACGGTCATACCAATAAAAATACAATTAGTTATTTTCACTGTTTTGAACAAGATTGTAGGTATTGAATTGTTTGTTCCAAGATAAAGTGATATGGCATGATGTCAGTATTAACCACATACTTATTTATTCACCTGTGATTATCAGTTCATTATTTGTTCTCTTCACATTTTGCGAATTAATCCTCATTTTGTAACTTCATCATTAATCACAATGTTTTTGTTCATTGAGGTTTGGCCTTATAGATGGAAATGTGGCTCTTTACTGTGTGTTACCTTAATTTTTAGACCAGTCATATTACATGTAGTCCGTTACAAAATACATTTGTAAACATTTAAAAAATAATACTGACATTTTTAGCTTGGGGCCCTTGGACTTTTGCTGAGTGGCCAGTGAGCCATCTTAAGTTGAGTAGCCTTGGTCTAGTCTACAGTACATGTTTCTGTTCCCTTAACAATTCTGCTCTCCATCCAACAGTCGATAAGTCCCACTGAATGCAATGTACTACCCATGTTTTTTTTAAACAATTTGCAACATGTTGTGACTTGTGAGCTTGTAGATCAGCCATTTCCGAATATCCCAAGCAAAAAATTGGGTTAAAGTGGTTGAACTGATTTTGAAGATACAATTTTGCTGTGGGCCCTCATCAGGAGTGAGCGGGGAGAAACACTTTTTTAAAGCACTTTGGATAAAAGCTGCTATGGAAATGTATACAATTAAGAGGATTGAATAATGAATAAAAAAAGATGAATTGCAAATGTAGTTTTACCTCCCAGGTTCCTCAGAGTGAACAGTGCTCTGAAGCGTCGGGTCAGGTCCTCTCCTGGTGCCACCAGGACCTGTCCAACTGCTGCGATCTGATCAACGCTGGCCATGCCTGCGAGGGACAGAGAGATGCAATTAACCCATTTAGACCCGACACCAGATTCTACAAATGTCTTCTAAATCATGACTGAAAAACCCTATGTCAGTGGTTCTCAAACATTTTGTGAAGGACCACCAAAAATATTTGTAATTGCCCGACAACCCCCATCCGAAAATATGTTGTTCCAGGGACCCACCCAGAAGCAAAGATGAGTTTAAGACGTTGGCTCTGAAAGATTATATTCAAAGATTTGCGCCACATTTTCACGATTTTTCAACAATAGCATATCTACAAGCTCGTAGAGCGCGGCACTGTGCCGTGCTACGAGCTTGTAGATCTGTTATTTTTCTTTCTTTCTTTCAATCATTTTATTTTTTCATTTTTTGCACAAACTGATACATGACTCACATATACATACACAGACTAACCGACATACATTATACATATATATGTCCATACATCATCTTCTTCTTACTCCTTATATAATTATTCATGTAGTCTTAGAAATCTTAAAGCCTTTGTTCTTAACATGAATATTTCCTTAATTTGCCAAAACTCTTGATAATATTTCTGCGTATTCTACTCCCATGTATTCCACAACTGGGCCCCAAACCAAGAAGAATCCATCCATGTCTCCTTGGAGAACATGTGTGAGCCGTTCTAGTGGGAGTAGTTGTAGAACATTATGGAGCCAACTCGATACAGATGGAACAACATCCCCGATCCAACATTGTAGTATTGACAACCTAGCACAGTACCATAGTATATTCAGAATTCTCTTAAATCTATTGAATTCAGGCGTCGTTGGGTGTAAGCCCAAGATACATTGTAGGGGATCTAGTTCGATCCTTAGACCTGTTATAGTAGAAATTCTGCTATTTTTCAATAGCGTAAATTCAAACCAAATGGACCTGTATGGGTCGAGTTGGTTTCATTTTACACTCTCAAATCAACAGTCAAAGATCTATAAGGGTCCATTTGGTTACCAACTCTCCATCATTTAGCTGGTGACCACCTAAAGGACCACTGGTGGTCCCCGGACCACTGGTTGAAAACCACTGAACTAAAGTTATTCAATGATGTGGCAGTGTAGTCTCTCAAACCAACAGTGGTGGGTGGAAAAAGTACTCACATTTATTTATTTTGTCACATGCTTTAGCTGTCCAAGTCCCATTTTAGCACGTACAGCTTGTCAGTTTTTATTTTTATTACACTCTGTTCTTCAAAGGAATGCATTTCTTGTCAGAAAGCATAACTTGCTTTTGCCAGAAGGAACTCAAGTGTATTCATTTATACTGTACTTGAGTTCAATGAGGTTTCATTTAAAAATGTCAGAAATTACATTAAGAGAAATGCATGCTTAAATTAGAAGCTTATCTGAATGTACGGTAAACCTACAGTATCTCCGATATGTTTGGTTAGCACTTCCCTTTGTTTACAAAATGTTTCTCTCTCTCCCTCTCTAAAGTATCAATACTATAATGTAGAAATACTCAGTTACAAGTAAAAGTCTGGAATTCAAAAATAAATATTGCTATCAAAATGTGTTTAAAGTACCAAAAGTATTATTACATTATTACACAGAATATCCAATTTCAAGCTTTATTTTCCGTATAAAAATCTTTTGAACACAGCACACATTGTGAGCTTGTAGATCGGCCATTTTCAAATGGCCAAAATGAAGTGGTTAATGTATTTGTGTAATAATAATAATCCAAATTTACAAAGTAACTACCAGTAGTAATAGTAACCAACTTTTTCAAATAAATATAGTGAAGTTGAAGTAAAAGTATTGGAAACTGTAAATACTCCATACTACATATCACTCATTTTCAACATTTTACTATGTCATTAATATAGCTTTGAGCTGTTGTGTGGAAATAATACAATAAAATAAAAACATTAACATTGTGAATCACATCTTGATTATGTCATCAAGATGTGATTCACAATGTTAATGATTTTTTTCAGACCTCCAGTTCTAGGAAACACAGAATGGGGGGGGACATTTGTATTATTTCCAGCAGCTCAAGGGTATATTGACATAGTAAAATGTTGACAATGAGTGGCATGCCCTTACAGTAGTAAATGTACTTACAGTAGTTACTGTCCACCATCACTGTTACAGTCCCAGACCCAGTATCAGGTTATCTTGCTAAAAAGTCATCATCCAAGGAGGAATGTGATGCAATTCTCGGCAGCACATACAACAGCTATACAGCACAGACAGACCAACTACCTTTGGCATCACTTTAAATTCCCTGTTGGTAATATTCATGATGCCACAGAAGGTGGTCACCTCACCAACCATCCATCCATCCACTTATGGCTAGCCCACGTTGCTATAGCAAGCTAGGCTAACGCTATTTCTGACATCTGAAATTAGTTGGTGGTTAAGCGTCTCCGGATATAGAATAAAGACACAATTAAAGTAAACCACTCAGGTTACCATAATGTCACTATACGTATTGTACTCACTTGACGTGGTTGAATCAGGACTTTACTTCATCTTCTTCCAGACAGTATCAAAAGTGCTCCACTTCTTCCACTTCTTCCAGCTGTTTGACAATACAGTAACCAACCATGCACGTGCTTCCTACAACAACGTAGTCACCCCTTCATAATAAAAGCTCCCGGCCCTTTATATGGCATCGTGCACATAGGCTTTACACGGACCGGGTCGGTACCGTACGGCGTACGGGTGATGATACCGTTAATAAGTTAACGCACACTTATAATAATACGGGTGCTACCTACCGGCATTTAAATGTGACAAGAGTTTGGATTCGACACTATTCAATTTCCATAGAGTTAGAATGATTTACTTATACCCGATATGTCCAGACTCAGAGCCGGCATAGAGTAAGACAGAGTTACGACATTGAGGGGGCAGAAAACAGCCTGGTCACGTGGTTCATGTACTCTCTCGAGCCCATAGACTCCAATGCATTCCGTAAAGGGAGGAAGAGCCTGACCCCATGAAGTGAACGGAGTTGTCGTAACTCTGTCTTACTCTATGGCTCTGGAAATGACGGGACATTTATGTTGAAAACCCACACCATAACCCGGAACTAACCCTTAGCCAAGAGCAGCAGAGGCAGCCACAAACTAACAACAAACCTGACAGCTAGTCGAACTGTTGTATTGTTGTACACTTTAGTGGTGTTTTTTTTTCAAGGCCAGGCGTGTTAAAGAAATGTCTCGTTTTAAAAGAGGTGCTAAAGCAGATTCTCTGTCTGGATTCAAGACGGAGATCCAAGAACCCTCGGTGCCGTACGGACTGTTGAAGGCAGCGAGAAAGAGCGGGCAGCTCAACCTGTCTGGTCGTGGGCTGACTGAGGGTGAGATGGACATACACTATGCTATTATCTATCTGTACTAGCCTTGGATCAAATCAAGTCATTTGACATTCGTATAGGTTTGGTTTGTATGTTGCAAACCAAACGTCAAAGCCTTGATCCAAGGCTATATTTGAGAATTTGACACATTACAGTGGTAAGAGATTATTGTCTGAGCTCTGTATTTAAAAATCACTTGAGTAAAAGATGGAATTAACATTTAATGCTATTCTCTGTACTTGACATTGACATTTGGCCTTTTAACTGATCCTCATCTGATCCTCATCCACCTGTTAGATTAATCCACAGTACAGTCCATCCTCTGACCCATGGCCATGATGTTACAGAGATCAAGTTGGGAACCCAACTTTATCTCTATTTATGATCAGCACTTTATTTGGATTTTTTACAAATAAGACAGGAAAAAACAAACGCGTGCGTGCGTGCGTTTTACTCCAAAGTCCAGAGGGGGTGGCCAAAAGGCTCCAGATTGCCTGTGTGTGTGTGTGTGTGTGTGTGTGTGTGTGTGTGTGTGTGTGTGTGTGTGTGTGTGTGTGTGTGTGTGTGACTGACGTGTGTGTTTCTATTACATTTTTATTTTGTTGGTGTGTATATTTGTATGTCTTTATTATGTTTTGATGAATTGAAAATGGAGGACCCTGATGTAAACAAGTCTTAGTGTTTGTTCTGGTTTTATCCTCTTAGCAGTGTTTGTATTGACCTGTACCTTCCTTCCTTCCTTGGACTGTACTCATTCTACAAACTGTTAATAAAAATTCCAATCCATCAGGTAGGCCTACATTTTAACTACATGGTAAAATCCTCTGTGTTAATACTGAGAGTCCGACTACACATTTAACCAAATGGACTTTAAAGGTCAATTTAATTTGGTTACATGTATACACTCTTAAGACTGAGAGTAAAAAATGTATGGATTAAACACTGATGATTTATTTGCACAAATGGACAAATTAATGCTGAGGATTTTACTGTGTGGCTATCGGAGGTATCAGTTTGGATGTTGACAGTCCACGGAAAGCTTACCATAATATGTTTTTGTTTTTCTAACACAAATTGTAGGCCATGCCAAAGTGAATAGAGGTTATTAATGCAAGAAACCATCATCTGTCTCAGTTCCGCAGAATGTATACCGTCTAAACGTCGACACGCCCGAGGAGGCCAATCAGAACACATCGTTTGGAGAATCGGATCGTTGGTGGGAGCAGACTGACCTCACCAAGCTTCTGCTCTCATCCAATCAGCTTACAGAGATATCTGATGACATCAGACTACTGTCTGGACTCACAACACTTGATGTAAGTAACATTGTCTGTCTAAAAAGCTCCAAGATGTTGTGCTGCTCTGAACAGAACACTAACGGTATATAGCTTTTGACATGTCTTGTTTGGTACCAAAGTCATCAAAATCGGGCAGATTTTGATATCTACTCTTATGTTTTTGCTACAAGAGACTGAAGAGAGAGACTTTAAGGTCACATTCCCACCTAATACTTCGGTAGACTCGATTCGAATGGGCGGAGAAGTTGGGATATTTAAGTTTGGGTTGCAATTGGAAACGCAGCAGGGACCTTATCAATGTGTTCAATTCATAAACTATAGCCTACACAGTGAAATCTACGGTAATTATACTCATAACGTGCATGCCGTCGTGAACTGGATATCTCTCTCTCTCTCTCGCTCTCTCTCTCTCTCTCTCTCTGTGTGTGGGCATTGTTTGGTACCAAAGTCATCAAAATCGGGCAGATTTTGATATCTACTCTTATGTTTTTGCTACAAGAGACTGAAGAGAGAGACTTTAAGGTCACATTCCCACCTAATACTTCGGTAGACTCGATTCGAATGGGCGGAGAAGTTGGGATATTTAAGTTTGGGTTGCAATTGGAAACGCAGCAGGGACCTTATCAATGTGTTCAATTCATAAACTATAGCCTACACAGTGAAATCTACGGTAATTATACTCATAACGTGCATGCCATCGTGAACTGGATATCTCTCTCTCTCTCTCTCTCTCTCTCTTTCTCTCTCTCTGTGTGTGGGCATAGAGGCACAGCGCACAGACAAAGTCCCTACTCCCCAGTCCCACACAGTGACAGCACTCCATGTTTACGGCACGCACAGACAGAATATTCTGTAGGCTATAGTACTGTCTGTTCGTTACAATCTTAATTTCACTGAAAATGTATGTTGCAATGAAGTAATTTATTTTGTTTGTGTGTTTTCCAGCTGCATGATAATCAGCTGAGCAGTTTTCCCAGCACCGTAGGAGAACTGGAGCAGCTGCAGCAATTAAGACTCAGGTAGACGGCGCGCACACACTCACACGCACACGTGTGTCTCTAACATGAAACCGACCATTGTTGTGAAATCTAGAAATTTAGAAACAGTAAGTCAAGTCAATTTCATTTTTATAGCACATTTCATACCAGGCAATGAGCTTCAAATAAAAACAGATGTACAAAGTGCAGCCACTACTGTCCCATCCACACATCCACATTACACACAAAAAGCATTTGAAGGGCAGCACAGGAAAAGCACAGGAAGTATGTCTGTCTGTCTGTCTGTCTGTCTGTCTGTCTGTCTGTCTGTCTGTCTGTCTGTCTGTCCTTATACCGTCTGTCTTTTGGATCTGCCTTTCCAGTCACAACAAGTTGAAGGTGTTACCGGTAGAGTTGTGCATTCTGAAGAACCTTCTCAGTCTCACACTCAAACAGAACCTTCTAGAAACTCTACCCGAAGAGCTGGGACAACTAGTGAATCTGACAGAGCTGGTAACTAATAAACAGTGGTGTAAAGTAACTAAGTGCATTTACTTAACTAATCGCCAATGACTTATGTTTTTCATCAACTCCCGGAGTGCCAACAACGTGTTTTACGTGTTGTTTAGCTTCCTATTAATTGATAACATTATAATGACTTAATCAAGCTCCCGTTCGTTCGGTAGCTCTCGGCTCGATTGGCTTTGCCTGCAGCCTCATGCACGTCCGCACACAATGGAGAGGCCTTCTAGGCCTTTTTTTCGTATTTACAGCTCGGATCACGCTGGATGAACATAGCGACTATGTTTAGCGGATCAATAGTAAAGTAGTTGTAATTTACTTGAATATTTCCAATTTCAAGTACTTTCGCTTCTATTCCACTACATTTATTTGACGTTAAACGTTAGTTACTTTGTAGGTTTTGATTATGATTACAAAACATACATAAACTTCTTCAGCCCTATACATTTTTATTTTGGCCAACTGAAATTAGCCGATCTACAAGCTTGTAGATTTCTTTTCAAAATATGTTTAAACATTTGAAAACTTGAAATGGGACATTCTGCAGTAGTTCTACATTGCAGTATTGATACTTTTACTTAAGTAAAACATGCGAGTGCTTCTTCCCCACCACTGCTAATAATAATCACAATTTGCATACATCTAACTTCCAGAATATAGAATACAAAATTCTACATGAACAGTTTAAAGAGAACCTGACTGATGTGCAGCATGACTTGATTTTGATTGATTGAAGGACGTCTCCAGCAACAAATTAAAGTCCCTGCCCTCCAGCCTGGGCGGCCTGGTTCGTTTGCAGAAGCTGGACCTGTCTCACAACCTGCTCACCTGTCTGCCTGACAGCCTCGGCCACCTGTCTGGTAAGATTACTTGTCTGTCTGTCTTCATCCATTTCTTGGCTTCCAGACATTTGCATATGAAACAAGAATGACACGCATCCTGCTACCCTAATAGACAGGGGTGCATGAGCACCTGGCCGTTCATTCGTGCTCTATCTCCGACCAAGCCACACTTCCACCACACATCTCTCTATGCAAAATAAAACCTGCACACTCCCACAAAAGACATAGACTACATTGCATTCGCCAAAAATGTCTTCTTTACTGTTTAAATATTACTTTTCTGAAACACGCTATTCTTGCTCAACCTCAACAGCCTACGTCAGAATCGTCATGTTGGCGTCTACTACGCCAACTACGTTCACTTAATGGGGCCAGTCCTTCACAGTGACACACGCGTTAGATCAACCACGCGACCGGGATGGTTTCTACCCCTCAATGTCGTGCCTACTCTACACTGCCATCCCAAGTCCCCTCCCCCTTTCACTGCTCCTGTGTGTGACCTGTGAAGTGTGAACTACTCTCTGACTGCACTGTGGCTTGATTTATATGTGCGAGGTGGAAATGTAATGCACATAAATTAATTATAGGTCCAGCAAGCAAATCATGATTGTCTGTTTGTGCTCAATAGGTCACCATCACATTCCGATTTTAGGTGTTGTGTTTTGTATGACCTTTATTTTGGCCAGTAGTTTCATATCTATCCTTTTTCCGACCAACACAGAACATGCTAACGGTGTTAGCGCGTTAGCATCCATCTTGCTTTTGATTTCTATGTGCGAGGTGGAAATGTAATGCACATAAATTAATTATAGGTCCAGCAAGCAAATCATGATTGTCTGTTTGTGCTCAATAGGTCACCATCACATTCCGATTTTAGGTGTTGTGTTTTGTATGACATTTTGGCCAGTAGTTTCATATCTATCCTTTTTCCTTTGACCAACACAGACCATGCTAACGGTGTTAGCGCGTTAGCATCACACAGCTTACAGCGTCAGTGTTGCATGAATACTTTCAACCATGACAATGCCGACTACTTTTGCTACACACACTTCCCAAGGATTATGGAGATGCCTTTATTTTATTTTTAAGGTTGAGAAATGAAATAATTATGGTCGTTTCTAATCTCAGCATTTCACAAGAGAAAGACGTGGATGCCTTTCGGCTGTTGCCATGTCTCATAGAAACAAGTAAATAGGTCTATAAAAATAATCCCAAAACAAGCGCATATAACAGGGGTCTGTAACCTATTTTAAATGAAGTGCCATGTTTTTCTTTTCTAGATAGTGAGTCAGCCACAAGCTCACATCACAACAATAATCCATGTAATAATCACAATAACAATACTAATAATAATAATCATAATAATAATAATAATAACAATAAACTTCTTTGTAAACTCACTCATTTACAAACAAGCTCACATCAGAACAATGATGCATGTAATAATAATAACAATAATAATAATAATCATTATAAGAAAAACAACAATAACAACACTAACAACAGTACAGTACAGTACAGTAAAGATGTACAGTAAAGTACAGTACAGAGGACAACATTACAGTACAGTGCAATACTAAGGAGTACAGTACAGTATCCTGCTACCCTAATAGACAGGGGTACATAAGCACATGGCCGTTTATCCAACAGCTTTCTCCGACCGAACCACACTTTCACCACACATCTCTATATGCAAAATAAATGCTACCCTAATAGACAGGGGTACATAAGCACATGGCCGTTTATCCAACAGCTTTCTCCGACCGAACCACACTTTCACCACACATCTCTATATGCAAAATAAATTCGGCACACTCCCAGAATACATATAGGCTACATTTCATTGAAAGAAATGTCTTAATTACTGAATAAATATTACTTTTGTCAACCACGCCATTGTTGCTCAACATCAACAGCCTACGTCAGAATCGTCATGTTGGCGTCTACTACGCCAACTACGTTCACTTAATGGGGCCAGTCCTTCACAGTGACACACGCGTTAGATGAACCACGCGACCGGGATGGTTTCTACCCCTCAATGTCGTGCATTTGCTGCGCCCTTCTAATGCTGCGCCACGCCTACTCTATACTGCTCCATGCGACTCGAACAGCGTCAGCAGCAGCAGCTCCGAGCCTCCGTCAGAAAGGCTGCCCACAGCACTGCACAGCCCCACACCCAAATGAATCGAATGAATGAATAAGGCGCTTATATCGCTTTTGCTCAGTGGATGGGACATTTACATTAAAAGCAATCGGATGGACGCGTGGATAACGGCATGGTTGTGTGCAATCGGAGGGAAAGCTTCCATAATCCATATAGCTTCCATGCTAGCTGCTTCAGACACAGGGGAGGGGAGGGAGAAATAGTGCGAAATAGCGCTTATGCAACAATTACCCTAAAACACAAACACCTCAACTCGATGTCATTGTGAATAAGAATTTCGAGCGAAATAAAACATTTTGGAAGGACACTTTCACCCAGCATGAAGCTAAATGTGGAAGCCGTGTGTGTCACACCAAAACGGGTGACCGATATAATCCTGTAACCAGCCTCTCGCACTGCCTGCGAGTTGGCTCCGTCTAAGGCTCCGTCTTATGAGCAAATTTAGAACTTCCGGTCTGAGAGCTAGCAGATTTAAGACATCCGGTTGCTTTCAGAATAAAATAAGGTTATTTAATTCGTTAATTAAATCATTTTTACATTACATTATTAGTATTATTATTACATTACAGTTATTGTAAAGACACACATTATGTTTCTGTGTAAAAATAAGTCATTAAATAACAAAAAAGTTATCTAAATGGATAAATGCTATTCACTGGAGTGCATGGACTTTATAAAGTGGACACTGGACAAAAGACGGCTCCGCCAGGCAACTATCTGGACATACCCACGCGTTTGGGAAGATGTCCTCTACCACCCCACAGTCTCCGCTAAGCGGGAGAGGTGTAAAATTCACAGCAGCAGAGCTTCTACTGGGGTCAATGCAAAAAAATGTACCGTTTCCGGACCCAGAATGGACACTGGACAAAGAGGCCTCCACGAGGCAACTATCTGGACATACCCACGCGTCCGGGGAGATGTCCTCTACCACCCCACAGTCTCCGCTAAGCGGGAGAGGTGTAAAATTCAGAGCAGCAGACCTTCTATTGGGGTCAACACTCAAAAAAGTGCCGTTTCCAGACCCAGAATGGACACTGGACAAAGAGGCCTCCGCGAGGCAACTATCAGGACATACCCACGCGTCCGGGGAGATGTCCTCTACCACCCCACAGTCTCCGCTAAGCGAGAGAGGTGTAAAATTCAGAGCAGCAGAGCTTCTACTGGGGTCAATGCAAAAGAAATTACCGTTTCCGGACCCAGACTGGACACTGGACAAAAGACGGCTCCGCGAGGCAACTATCTGGACATACCCACGCGTCCGGGGAGATGTCCTCTACCACCCCACAGTCTCCGCTAAGCGGGAGAGGTGAAAAATTCAGAGCAGCAGACCTTCTATTGGGGTCAACACTCAAAAAAGTGCCGTTTCCAGACCCAGAATGGACACTGGACAAAGAGGCCTCCGCAAGGCAACTATCTGGACATACCCACGCGTCCGGGGAGATGTCCTCTACCACCCCACAGTCTCCGCTAAGCGACTAAATGGGTGCTTATATTTCTATGTGAAATGTGGTGATGCTGGCATCACAATAGATGCCAACATCACGCTGCCTCCGTCTAATAAGCACATTTACAACTTCCTGTTTGGAAACCGAAACAGATGCTTCTGACATTTGCCTGTGCGTGCTTAATCGTTGTACTTCTGAACACATTTCCCAAATCTCAGTGATTTATCCACACATCGCTCTGTGTGTGTGTGTGTGTGTGTGTGTGTGTGTGTGTCGCGTCGCCCTCCAGCTGCAATTGCGAGTGTGCGCTGTGTGCAGGGCACACTACTGAGTTTAAAACCACAGCTGAAACATGAAGTGGAGTCTGTCAATTCCCGCAATTCCCTTCTTCCCATATTGCGCTGCAACGACACTAGGATTGAGCCCCCCGAAGGGGGGCGAAATTCTAGTATCATTAACTGCCAGGTGAAACAAGCGCTCTCCGTTGTGCATCTGTCCCCCCGTTTGTCAAGGACGTCCAAAATGATACAGTATGTAGTTCGGCCGCCGACCCCCGTCTTAAAATGTTTTGTACCCTCCAGAGGCAAAGATTTGAGTTAAAAACGTTCGCTGTGAAAGAATAATTATATTCAAAGATTCGTGACACATTTTCACGATTGTAAATAGCAGATATACAAGCTCATAGTGCAGCTCTGTGTGCAGTGCTATGAGCTTGTAAATCTGCTATTTCTCAACAGTTAAAGTTTAAAATAATGGTTAAAGTTATTAAAGGCTAATGTGACATAGATGCGTAAAAATCACACCCGTGTGAAGTATGGGGCGCTAATATATTAGTCTAAGTCATGTTGATTAGGTGATTCATTAGGTGTTCATTTCCGATGTGCTTTTGTTGGTTTAATCTGTGCTTTTCTGTAGCTCCATAACATGAAGCCACTGTGGAGTTATACTAAAGATAATCTATATAATAAAGAGGTGAAACTCCCATTAGTAACAACCAGTGCCTTCGCCATATTGGAGTGATGACGTAACTTCTGGTTACTTTAAAAAATATTAAGTCATGCTGTACAAAACAAAAACTTGTTTTTATCCTATTCTACGCTCATATATTGATTTACCCATTTATGTATCATATTTATGAATGGATCAAAGCAGAAATTAGTAACATTCATTCAGAATATCAGGGTGCATGTGTGCGCATGCATGTGCGTGCACGACCATGTAAGTTTACATGCGTGTTTGAGGCGCTACATAGACAAAGCGTTGCCGCCATATCGGAGTGATGGCGGCCAGATCGGTGAACCAATCGGGGTGTGCGCAAATCTGAGCTGCGACCCTCCCATCTAGGCCAGAAAGGTCTAGCGTTAGCTCAGGCTTGGTTCCTGGCGAAACATCACGTTTCTCTTTTGGGGTCTCGAGCTAAAACATTTTGGGAACCAGTGTCATGTAGCATGTGCATCTCTTGGGGTGCTTATCCGACACACCAACAGTCCGACATGCACAAATCACCCGTTGCTCCCGACATGCGTTGGTCCACCATGCGTTGCATCCCGCGTGCGGTTTGGGGTATAGGGTGTTGGACTAATGACTGTTAGTATGTCAGAACTTATGCCTGTAGTGTACCCCATGTCTTTATTCCACAGGCCTGAAACTACTGGAATGCAGCAACAATCAGTTGACTGGCTTTCCAGCGAGCCTGTCAGCGATGGTCGCTTTGGAGCAGCTCTTCCTGAGACACAACAGGCTCCGCCTCCTCCCACAGCTTCCCGCCCCTAGCCTGAAGGTATTTAATTAAGCAGTGATTCTCAACCTGTGGTGTCGTGTACCTCTGGTGGTACTTGAGCCCCCCTCTGGTGGTACATGGAGGAGTTGCCCAAAAAAAAGGAGAAAAAAGACCAAAGTGGAGTGAAATATTTATATTACTACAGATTATTATTCTGACCAAGCAATTGGTTGAAATAGGCTATGACAGCACACACCTAGCCATTAATAGAAGATTTGAGAACCGATCAATCGGATTAGAAATTTCAGTTGTGCTGATTAGATTAGTTTTGTCAGAGCATTATTGGCTTAGGAATGGGAAAATGCCCCTCCCTCCTGTGTTAACTGTGCATAGCTGAATAAGATGGGACAGGTATATGCTCCTATATTTTAACATCAGTTATTATGGTGGTACTAACGGTTCTCTGAAAAAACTATGTTTCTATATCAATGGTGCTCAAACTTTTTCATGTCAAGGACATGCAAAAGGATATGTAGTTCGGCCGCCGACCCCCATCTCAAAATGTTTTGTACCCCCCAGAGGCAAAGATTTGAGCTAAAAACGCTCGCTGTGAAAGAATACAATTATATTCAAAGATTCGTGACACATTTTCACGATTGTAAATAGCAGATAAATTATACAAGCTCATAGTGCAGCACCGTGTGCCGTGCTATGAGCTTGTAAATCTGCTATTTCTCAACAGCTAAAGTTTAAAATAATGGTTAAAGTGATTAAAGGCTAATGTGACATAGATACGTTCCAGGAACGTAACAGTTTAAACCAAAACTAAAAATCACACCCGTGTGAAGTGAGGGGCGCTAATATATTAAAGTCTTAACTGTATATAGGAGGGGCTAGTGGCCTGTTGAAAAAGACATAAAACACATGTGAACAAATCAAGACAGGGTCTAATAATGGCGTGGTTCCCATTGATGCAGGCCTTGGACTTCCATGTGGCCAGCCTGTGATGTCGGTCATCAATGACCCCTTTGACTTCCATCCATGATAAATGAAAAGATAAAGAAAAATATTTCAGAAAATATGTTTAAAACATACATGAAGACATGCGTGGAGGTACTTCCTTGGCCTATGGCTTGTTGATATCAGGTTGATGTCATGGACCCTCCATATTTGGTCATGACCGGAAGAAGCCAACCCTGTAAATACAGTAACTTCTTTTCTCCTTCGTCATTGGACGGGAAAACATTGAAATGTTTAGATTATTTTATGTGGCTGTGTCACAAACGAGGAAGAATATATTGTCCAGTCAGTGGTGTCTGTTCTCTCAAGTAGAGGATTAAGGATTGGAACACCCGGACACACCGAACGGAGGTGTTGCCTCAGAGGAGATGTCCCCCCACGGCAAGCATGCGAAGGAGCTCAGAGTCCTGGGCATCAACCTGAGCCGCTTCGGCACTGCGACGCAGTTCTTCATCTGCGTGGCCGGCGTCTTCGTCTTCCACCTCTTCTACGGCTACCTGCAGGAGCTGATATTCTCCTTGGAAGGCGTCAAACCTTTCGGATGGTATCTCACCCTGGTGCAGTTTGGCTTCTACTCCGCGTTCGGCCTGGTGGAAGTGCAGCTCGTCACCAAGGACAGACGGAGGATACCCGGGAAGACGTACATGATCATAGGTTTTCTGACCCTGGGCAGCATCGGGCTGTCCAGCAGGTCTCTGGGATACCTGAACTACCACATGCAGGTCATGTTCAAGTGCTGCAAACTCATCCCTGTCATGATCGGAGGCGTGTTCATCCAGGGTAAGCGCTACAGCGCGGCCGAGGTGTCCGCCGCCCTCTGCATGACCCTGGGTCTCATCTGGTTCACGCTGGCCGACAGCAAGATCACCCCCAACTTCAACCCCACGGGCGTGCTCCTCATCTCCGCGGCGCTGTGTGCCGACGCCCTCATGGGAAACATGCAGGAGAAAGCCATGAAACGCCACAACGGCTCGATGGCCGAAATGGTTCTGTACTCCTACTCCTTTGGGTTTGCCTACATACTGGCGGGCCTGTCGGGTTCGGGCGGCCTGGGCCCCGCCGTGGCGTTCTGCTCGGAGCATCTGTTGAAGACGTACGGCTACGTGTTCTTATTCTCTCTCACGGGCTATTTCGGCATGTCCTTCGTGTTGGCTTTGATCAAGCTCTTTGGCGCTTTGGTTGCCGTCACGGTGACCACCGGGCGAAAGGCCATGACCATCCTCCTGTCCTTCATGTTCTTTGCGAAGCCTTTCACCTTCCAGTACATCTGGGGAGCCCTTCTGGTGGTCATTGGCATTTTCCTGAATGTTTACAGTAAAAACCGTGACAAGATGAACCTTCCCTTTGTCAAGGACCTTAGGAGCTGGCTGCTGACCAGGATGAATGTCGGAAAACGTCTAGAAATGACCAGCACCGTGCAAAACGGTGTGACGGGCTCCCCAAATAACAGTAATATTCAAAAAAAGTGAAGTAAGGGGCGCTCTTATCGTACATCATCATGCATCATCTCATACTAGCCAATCAGAATGCCTGTTGTCACAAATTTACGTCATATTTGGCAGACATTTGACCTAATTTCTCCTTTCATTGTTGTTGGGAAATATGAAACATGTGGGGACAAGATGACATGAATTTTCCCTTCATTGTCAATGGCATTTAATGTTTGTGTTGCGGACATTTTACGTCATATTTGACGGACATTTGACCTACTTTCTCCTTTCATTGTCGATGGCAAATATGAGACGTGTGGGGACAATATGACGTACGCTAGCGCCTCTCAAAACAAATCAGTCAGGTGCCTGATCTGCTTATTTTCCCATTCACTTGAATGGGAATTGGGGGGGTGGCATAGACATACACACAAAGCCACACGTTGGAGCTGTTGGCACCACTCAATAAAGGAGTAACCACATTTTATGTCGGATAAACGTTCAGTAGGGGCAGCACCCTTTATCCCGCACACATGTGGCTGTCATGGCGTAGAGTACGGTGAAACGGCTTCGCCTAAAACTTAAACAACTTTAAACACTCACCCGGCCGCTAGGCAACACCTTGCATACCACCCAGCACCAGGATGCATGCACGCGTCCCATAGGATCCCATGACAAGTAGGATATTCGACTGAGAATGCGGCGCTGTCCGTGATCATCTATCCGAGGTTTGGATCTGATTTGTGATTTTCTTTTTCTCTTTTTCTGTGCGAGGCGAAAATATAAATATTGTGAGCTATTGCTAACAATAGCCGTTCCTTACAATGGCGGTCTCCAAGCCGGGAAACCCTCAATGTATACCCAATATACCCAAATATGGGGAAATAGCCCTGGCAAGGCTTACCTACCCTTTTCTGCCACCTAGTGGCAGACAAAGAATCAAGGAAAAGAATAATGAAATTACTTTGTTTACATGTTTTAAATGTGATACTGACAACGGCCACCCATGGACTGCAGATGCACAGTTGGCTCTTTGCCATCGCTGGTGCATAATTGCACATTGTCCCTGTCATTAAATACACTCATACACACATATGAAGGCACATTGGGACACTAATGGCTAGAGTTGATTGGCCACACCATATTTGGGCATCGCTGCTTATGTCACGCACACATCACAACATCCATGAACTTTATAAAAGCTCATCGAAGTTATACATCAGTTCTTATGCCGGTTTTTATGCTATTAAAGCTTGTGTGACTTAGAGGTTTTGGTCACTTGATCACAACAAGGTTTAGTAGCATTGTGCTTTGTTTGTAAAGATGGCAGGGAGCAACACGGCCCAGAAAAACTGGGAGATGACCAATAGCATGCAGGACGTTCAGAGCATAGATGAAATTTACAAATATGACCAAAGGCAACAGCAGCAAATCCTTAATGGGAAGCCATGGCAACGGGACCGTCACTATTTCAAGTACTGCAAGATCTCCGCGTTGGCACTGCTGAAGATGGTGATGCATGCCCGGTCAGGAGGAACCCTGGAGGTCATGGGCCTGATGCTGGGGAAGGTGGACGGAGAGACCATGATCATTATGGACAGCTTCGCCTTACCGGTGGAAGGCACCGAGACCCAGGTGAACGCTCAGGCCGCGGCCTACGAATACATGGCCGCCTACATGGACAACGCCAAGCAGGTCGGTCGACTGGAGAACGCCATCGGCTGGTACCACAGTCACCCGGGCTACGGGTGTTGGCTCTCGGGCATAGACGTCGGCACTCAGATGCTCAACCAGCAGTATCAGGAGCCCTTCGTGGCGGTCGTGGTGGACCCCACTCGCACCATATCGGCGGGGAAGGTCAACCTCGGCGCCTTCAGAACCTACCCGAAGGATTACCAACCTCCCGATGACGGACCGTCCGAGTATCAGACGATCCCCCTGAGCAAGATTGAAGACTTCGGCGTGCACTGCAAGCAGTATTACCCGCTGGAGGTGTCTTACTTCAAATCCTCCCTCGACAGGAAACTCCTGGAGCTTCTTTGGAATAAGTACTGGGTCAACACCTTGAGCTCTTCAAGCCTTCTCACGAACGCAGACTACATCACGGACCAGGTGTTCGACCTGTCCGACAAGCTGGAGCAGTCGGAGGCCCAGCTGGGCAGAGGCAGCTTCATGCCTGGCCTGGACACGCACGACCGGAGGTCCGAGGACAAGCTGGCCAAGGCGACGAGAGACAGCTGCAAGACCACCATAGAGACCATACACGGGCTGATGTCTCAGGTCATCAAGGACAAGCTCTTCAATCAAATCAACACACCTGCAAAGTAAACCCGGCTGTCTGCATTTCTTGAATTTACTGAAGTAATTGACGGTTAGTTAGTGGTAGCTCTCATTTCTCTTTGGAGAACTTTTTTTTCTTTCTTTTTTTCTCTTTTGTGGAGGCCTGACCCCTTATGTCACCTGTTTCGAAAGCTTTCAACCATAATCACCAGTAGGTTACTCATCAAGACCATGCAATGGAGCCAGTGGGCTCTACTGGAGCCTACTGGCTGCGATTAGGAAACGTGGAAGTGAAATGACTGCTGCCGAAGCGAACTCAACTCGACTTTACTTGCCTTCTCTTGGCATGGCTCTGCAAGAGGCTTGACACCCATCTATAAGACGGTCGGACTGAGTGTGTGTGTGTACTGTAAACAACCGGACCAATCAGTGGCACGTCTTGCACTCACTGACACTAGGCCAAACAGCTTTAATTAGAAAAAAATTAATGGCAGTCAATTTGTTTTGGGCCCAAATTTGCACAGTGGTGATCTACTTAAAATATTTGTTTATTTGGTTATGGAAATTCTTAGATTGTTCTTTTAGTGCATGAAATGTTTTCAATTTGTCTTTAATTTATGATAAATATTTTATAAACAAAGGACATTTTGAAAATCCTTTGAAACGATAAAAAAACAAAATATATATTTTACTCACAACCCATAGGAATGGGTCCCGACTCCCGACCCACTGTTTGTGAACCAGTGTCATAAATGACTAATGTCACAGGCCCACCCACATGAAGGGAGAGAATCGAGATACACATTTCCGTTTCATCATTGAATTTGACACGTCATGTCACAAAAAACAATTGATAGAATATCGCACAGGGTAGCGCTCCTCTGATCTTGCGCTGATGATTTTCATGCTACGAAGCATACAGTATATTATGTGAAGTCACAATCGTAAAATGCCCATATATGGAGACTACTTGAAACAAGATTTGAATTTTGAACATCTAGTTCCAGTGCTTTTTATGGAGTGGCTCCTATGGGGGCGAACAGTCTGTGTCTGGGGCTAACCTCCCAAACCACTGGACTGATTTTTATGTGTTTGTTTTTAGTTCAATGTTTGCTTTAAAAACGCCATTGACGATAAAGAGAACTTTGTCTCGATGATTGTTTTACATTATCATGTTGTAAGATGATAAGAGCTCCCCTCACTTCACACGGGTGTGATTTCTCTTATGCACCCCGTGTTTTATAAATACCGGTACTATTAAGCCACTGCCTTAGCCACGGCCCTTCTCCCCAACATAACTGTTATCATTTGGTGTACATTCATAAAATGCGTATATTATCATGTATTGCATCGAGACAAACATGGATTTAATTGGTAGATCTCTTCCTTTTACCCCACGGCAAAGTGATAGTGTTTTTAGAGTGATCACCAATCATTCCAGCCCCTCGAACAAGTCATCGTATATCGCTTTTTGAATCAGAAATAACAAAGTGCTTCACAAAGTTGGAACGAATTATATTAAAAACAATAATCCAAATAAATCCCACAATTTAGCAATTACAGAGAGCTGAAGTAAAACCATTTTTTTAATTTGATTTAAAAGATGAGACAGAATCAGCTCATCAGATGGCCTCAATGACGACGTGAAATAAACAATGTGTGCCTAGGACAGCGGTTCCCACCCGGCAGTGGGTCGGCCGGTAGAGCAGCCGGATGGCAGTTCGATCCCGGGCTCCCCCAGAGTTAGTGTCAAAGTGTCCTTGAGCAAGACTCTGAACCCCTAATTGCTCCCGATGAGCAGGTTGGGGCCTTCCAAAGTTCCATAGTTTCCTCCGCCATCGGTGTATGAATGTAAAAGTGCTATATAAATGTGTGTATATGTATGTGTATTTTTAAGTTAAAACCTCGTTCTTTTTCTGTCATAGGAGCTGTATGCTGGTAACAACCAGATTGAGGAACTGGAAGCAGAACAGCTGGCCAGCCTGTCGGCCATTTCTATACTAGAACTCCGAGACAACAAGCTCAAAGTTCTTCCCGATCAGATCACCTTACTGAGCACGCTGACACGCCTCGATGTGTCCAACAATGACATCACCACGTAGGTTCAAGGCATTACCATCACGGCCCCTCATTTGTTCATGGCATCATCATGTATGTAGTACATACAGGTTTGGCACAGTGGTGGATCTTTCAGTCAATTTGCCTAATGTAACAGCGCATGAAACCAAAATCAGCACAACTTTGTAGAACACAGCAAAGCTTAGTTTAAAGCAATATTTGGAGAAAGCGCAAATCCTACAGAAAGGAATTAGTTGACCTGGGTGACTCTGGCAGCACTTTCTCTTTTTACACCAAAGTAGTTTAAATACAGATAACCTTGTGCCTTAAGCATGCCCGTATGTCGATTTTGGCTCTCGGGTGCACGTAGCCACACCTTCCAACCGACTTCATTCGACTGCCAGTCTGTAATCTTTAGTAGTATGTTTGGTGGAGAGCTACCTTTCGGTTTGTACAAATCATTTCTTCGGTTGGATTATTTTACCCTACTGTAACTCCAACTATGGCCTCCCGTTAACCGTTTCCGTGGGATAAAGCCTGGGATTAAGTGCTGCTTGAGAGACTAAATGCATGCCAAAAAAGTCGCATAAAATGGCCGGTTGCACCAGCCTACTTAAAGGTTTCCTTTTCTACCCATAAGTGTATCCATATCCACACAGTCAGAATTTACCTTCCCTCCCTAACCCGGAAAGAAAAGCTCTACTCTATTAATTGCACATTTACTTGAACCAGAAAATATACCCACAAGACTCTGGGAACCCTTATTCTGTCCCTAAAGTATCTTCCATTGACTGAGAGTGAAGGACAACAATGTGTAGCCTACAGAATCTTCATTAGTGAGCATCACAGGACCTTGCCAAATGTAAAACATGCATCCTTTGAAAGTCTACACGGGTTGTGCAAGGACGCGCTGTGATTGGCCAGTAGCCACTTTGAGTGTCAGTTGGGGCAAACGCTCTCGCCAGAACATGATATTACAGGATTTACAATGTTGCGTAAAACATTTGTGTTTAGATGTTTATGCATGCCTGTTTGTGTGTGTACATATATACCAGACTTCCAGCCTCTCTCAGCTTGTTGCCCAACCTGACGATGTTGCTTTTGGAGGGGAACCCAGTCAGAGGAATCAGGAGAGACCTACTCACTGTATGTTACACACACATGTTCTGTCTCCCAACATACTTTACTCACTGTATGTTACACACACATGTTCTGTCTCCCAACATACTTTACTCACTGTATGTTGCACACACATGATCTGTCTCCCAACATACTTTACTCACTGTATGTTGCACACACATGATCTGTCTCCCAACATACTTTACTCACTGTATGTTGCACACACATGTTCTGTCTCCCAACATACTTTACTCACTGTATGTTGCACACACATGATCTGTCTCCCAACATACTTTACTCACTGTATGTTAACACACACATGTTCTGTCTCTCAACATACTTTACTGACTGTATGTTGCACACACATGTTCTGTCTCCCAACATACTTTACTCACTGTATGTTACACACACATGTTCTGTCTCCCAACATACTTTACTCACTGTATGTTACACACACATGATCTGTCTCTCAACATACTTTACTCACTGTATGTTACACACATACGTACACGTACTACACGCACATAACCCAACATACTTTACTCACTGCACACAAACAGCTACTAGTTACACTAGTTACCAACATCATTAGGGTTAGAGACAGATATATTTGTAGCTTTGTCCATGTACAGTACCTCCACATTTTAATATTACCACCATAGCCCTTTTATCAGCCAGGGAATGTTGGGCTACAAGACTTGCGCATATACAGTGCACAAGTGTTAGGAAGTACGACTGTATACTTCCTCCCTAAGACCACATTCCAACTCCATTGATCTCTGCGACTAACTTTGTTTATTTATGGTCTTTCTGACAGAAGGGAACCGGTGAGCTGCTGAAATATTTAAGAGGACGAATTAAAGGTACAATACACAGTTACTTTCTACTGACTCCTACTGAACACACCCAGTGTCAGTGCAATCGCCAACTCATGTGTGTATATTTCTCCAGAGGAACCAGAAAGCGTAGATGACATTCCTACAGCCATGACTCTACCTAGTCAAGCCAGAGTCAACCTGCATAGCATTAAGACACTCAAGACCCTGGAATATAGGTTGGTTATGTTCCAAATTCATCTATCCTTATGTTAGCCTTACCAGGCAACATTTTACCCAAGAGTAAAACATAATTGAACTGAAGTGAAGTGCTGTATTAACGTGATTACACTGCGAAATATTAGTAGTATTATTAGTATTACCATAGCCAAGTAAAGTATTGCTTACATATATTGTAAAATATACATTTGAACTTCAATGTACATTATATTGGTGAAAATCAAGAAACTTAAACTGTAAATTGACTCATAGCGAAATATGACTACAAGCTAACAATGGACTTTACTGGACAGTTACTGTCTTTGACTATGTTGGAATACGTTTATACAGTATGTGCCTTGCATGTGTGTCTCAGTGAGAAGCAGGCAGAGAACATTCCAGATGACATCTTTGACGCTGCAGCAGGAGAGCCAATGACCACCGTTAACTTCAGCAAGAACAAGCTGACTTCCCTGCCCAACAGGTACAGGGCAGGCACACAGTTGTTGGTTATTTTTGAGGGGCGCCCATGTCCAGCTTTGAGGGTTTGTGTAAACAAACCTTGTCTTAACACAAACATTGAATGGCCAGTTTTGAGTGTTTGTCCTATCACAAACATTGAATGCCATTGACAATGAATGGCCAGTTTAGATTGTTTGTGTAAACTCAAACATTGAAGACAAAAGTGAGGTCGCAAATTGTGATTGGCCGGACTGAGATGATGTATGATGATAAGAGTTCCGCTGACTCCACACAGGTGTGATTTTTGGGGGGCGTTAGCCCCTCCTATATTCAGCTGTGTTTTTCAACTTTTGTTGTTGATGTTGCTTTATTCAGATAGGATAGTAGAATTTTTGGTGCTACTGCTAACATCACTAATTTGGTGGATTATAGACCGATATAGAAAAGGATAAAACCAGAACTCATACAAAGTTGCAGTTACGGTATAAACCAATTGGGGTTTCATTCCTCACCCTCTTCCCAATTTCCTGCGTGTCTCTACAGACCTTTGAAAGATTGTACTTGGAACAATTCACAGGGTCTGCTGCTCAGGTTTAACTCTTGTTCCTCTATACCAGTGGTTCCCAAACTTTTTCATGTCAAGGACCCCCAAATTGACATTCATTAGCCCTGCGGACCCCCATTTGAAAAGATACGCCAGGGACCCCCATAACAGAAGATTTTTATGGCTCTAGCAGTGATTCTCAACCCGTTTAATTGCAAGGCCCCCCCAATTTGACATGCATTAGTCTTCATTTCATTCTATCTCTCTCTTTGGGACCCCCAATTTATATTGTAAAATCAATGTTACAGACCCATAAGGATCCATTTGGTTCCAAACTATCATTTAGCTGGGGACCCCCTGGAACTGGGGGTTCCCGGACCTGCACTTTCGAAACCACTGCTCTATACTAGTCTAGGACATTTTCAGTCTGACATATAAACTGTGTGATGTCATTTATTTTAAACTGTACTTTTAATAGTTCTAAAAAAATGGGGGGTGTCTCATTAGATTTTTTAAATAGATTCATTACGTCAAACGTTTTATTATGCTTTCTGAGCAGCAAGTGGAAAACAATAACCCCACATGTCCTGCACTCTTGTTTTCTCCCATCATAATTTAAAGAAGAGCAACAGCAGCAACAACTGTCCTCTCTCATCTCGCTGTTGTACAGTCACCATACAAACAAACAAACAAACAATATATGTCCTTGATCCTTGTATGATGTACTGTTGTTGAAATGCTTGATGTAACTAAATATATGTTATTTCATCTCTCTCTCCCTCCTTCCCTCCAGACTTTTAGAGTTTCAGTCTTCGTTGGCTGAGTTAAATCTGGGCTTTAACACACTGAGCTGCTGCCCGCCTGAAATCGGGAAAATGCTTCAGCTGACGCACATAGACCTCAGGTATACGCGCGCGCACACACACACACACACACACACACACACACACACACACACACACACACACACACACACACACACACACACACACACACACACACACACACACACACACACACACACACACACACACACACACACAGGAGAGACCCAATTTAACTATAAGTAAAAGACAATTTGATGTTCTATTGTCGATCGTCTTATGTTTTTTTGTGTTTCTTTCAGGAACAACCAGCTGAGTGATCTGCCTTCTGAGCTGGAGAAGCTGACTAAACTACGCTCCATTATCCTCAACCATAACAGGTCAAACTGACAAACTGCTCTTTTTAATTAACTATGACCGGTTACATTAGGTTATTCCCTCAGCCAGTCCATATATCACATAACTGCTCAGCAGTATTTCACAGGTACTTATATAACGTTCAAAGATTGTTCATTTGTTATAGTTCGTTACCGTTGCTCAGGCGCGCAGCGTGGATTAAAACGTTGACTTGGCAAATTAGCATCGCGGGGTGGGACGCGCAACTGAAACCGGTTTTTCCGACCTGCTAATGGGGAACATGCATTTAAAACAAATTTAAGGCGGCTTGCTGTGGTTGGAGTGATTTTGGACACGTTGGCTATAACAGAAATGTGCATGAACAGGGTGAGGGGCTGCCACTCCGAGGCGAGGTAGAAAGTCTGGTGACGCGAGGTTACTGCCAATGTAGGCTGTCCTTTGTTGTTTTTCTGCCCCGGTATTTCAGAAGTTAGACTCGGCAAGATCTCAATTGACTAGGCTGTGCCCGAGTGGCCCAATGGACGCCACGCTGGTGCACTTAGTTTAGTTTTCAAGCACCTCCAAAGTTCCAGGTGACAAAAGATGACCTCCACCAGCGTTAAAATAAGCATAAATGTGTAATTTATGGATGGCACAGGAATGAGGTAGCTTTTTGCAAATTTACAACATCATTGCAACTAAACACACAAAGTTTTGTCATGAAGTGGCATGTCAATATGCAGACTAAATTCAAGAAACTTTACAGAGCTTGTATCAAATTAGTTTGATACAAGTTAGTTATCCTAACACAGGTAATTAGTTCACCACTTAGTCAATTACTTAGGCAGCTTTTCAGTTATTCTTGAGGGGCGCTAGACCCTCCTATGCCCAGTTTTGTGTGAATTTCATGATTTGATTGGCTGATCACCCCATAGCGATGTTTTGATTGGCTGAGCAAAGTACGTATTGAGGATAAAAAGTGATGGCAGAAAATTGAACACGCAAATTGTAATTGGCCTGAATGAGAAGATGATGATGTAATAAGATAAGAGTGCCCCTTACTTCACATGGGTGTGACTTTTATTTGTACCTTCTGGTTGCAGGTTCAAGACTTTCCCTGATGTCCTGTATCAGATCGTCTCCCTGGACTCTGTGTTGCTAGGCAACAACCAGGTTGGGGCGATGGACCCCGGTCGACTTGTGCGAATGGTCAATCTGTCGACACTGGACCTGTCAAACAATGACCTGTTAAACATTCCACCTGAACTGGGCCTGTGTACAAGCCTAAGGTATTATACATAACACTTAAGGCCGATCCATACTCCAGTTTTAGGTGATAGGGTGACCACCGAAACGGTAGTTGGTAAAACCAGAGAGATGTGTTTGGGTGAGCGTTGAGTCACTGATCACCGCAGCGTGGCATCATGTTGTAGTTTTCCCAACCACCGCGGTGGTCACCTTATCACCTAAAACTGGAGTATGAATAGGCCTTAAGTTAAAACTCTGTACCAGTCTGAGATTAATCCTAACATAGTCCTAGCTCAGTCAGTACACAACCTTACTAACCTAACCCTAACCTTCCTGCAGGTGTCTGACTCTGGAGGGGAACCCGTTCCGCACTCCCAGAGCAGCGATCATCACCAAGGGAACAGACTCTCTGCTGGAGTACCTCCGCAGCCGCATACCCACATAAACCCTTCCCTCACCCTATCGTCCTCAAATCAATAATGAGGATCGATAAATCAATGATGTCACCTTCTACAGTAAATTCATCAATAAAGCCTTAAAAAAAACATATATATATAGAAAAAAGCACAGGTTCATTGAACTTGTCACTGCCATCGTGTACACTGGTCTCACGACAGCCCATCCACTTGCTGACTTTATCACTTTGACAAACTTTGGACACATCATCAGAGTTGTAAACCTGGAATCGTTGGGTGTTTCTGGGTCTTACAACAGACACCCCCCGGCTCCAGGTGACCCAACCGAGGCTGATCAGACCCCCCTGATCAGAAGTGGCATGCATGCTACAGCCCCCACTGTCTCTTGTGAGACTGAGAGACGATTTTTACATCATAGTTCAAGCTCTGATTGCAACGCTAGCTTGTACTGTACCTTTCCAGTACTGGATTTGGAACAGGAGGTGCACCGTGACCGGTTACTGGCAGCACCATCTTTACTGCCCTCTTATCAGTCGTATCATTACAGTACCAGTCAACTTTATTTTGTATTGATGGTGGTATTTCTAATTCTACCAATCTGACATGTTTTTACACTGCAGCTTCATTTGATGAAACTGCCCAGTGGCTTTAAAGGGATTGTGACAAACATAAAAAAACATTTTTGTAATTTTTCTTCATTTCTTTTTAGGTTGTCTTTTAACATTCAGTAGAATTTCTGTGGTCTGGGGTTTTCTGGCTCAAACAAGTGCTCTGCTTTTCCTGCCATTTGTCAACAGCCTGCAAATGCCATACATGTCAATGGAATTTGCCAGCAGATGTCACTGTTTTGCCTGTTTTCATTGCAGCTCAAAAGGCTTCCAAACCCCAGAGAAAACTCCAGACCACAGTTCAAGTTTTTTGGGTGTAATTGAGGTCATAAAACCTAAAAAAAAAAGAAAATGTATGTCATGAAACCTTTTAAGACTATATATTGTTATACATTCATTTAACTGAGGCTTTTTTTTTTTTTTTTTTTACAAAACTGCCCAGTGGCTTTAAGACTTCTTGTATTGTTGTAAATTCAAATTGATACTACATGCTTGCTTAGTGTTCCTGAATACGTTCCAAACCTTTTGGACGGGTGCCAAATCCTGCTACCCTAATAGAAAGGGGTGCATGAGCACCTGGCCGTTCATTCGTGCTCTATCTCCGACCAAGCCACACTTCCACCACACATCTCTCTATGCAAAATAAAACCTGCACACTCCCACAAAAGACATAGACTACATTGCATTCGCCAAAAATGTCTTATTTACTGTTTAAATATTACTTTTCTGAAACACGCTATTCTTGCTCAACCTCAACAGCCTACGTCAGAATCGTCATGTTGGCGTCTACTACGCCAACTACGTTCACTTAATGGGGCCAGTCCTTCACAGTGACACACGCGTTACATCAACCACGCGACCGGGATGGTTTCTACCTCTCAATGTCGTGCCTACTCTACACTGCCATCCCAAGTCCCCTCCCCCTTTCACTGCTCCTGTGTGTGACCTGTGAACTACTCTCTGACTGCACTGTGGCTTGATTTATGTGCGAGGTGGAAATGTAATGCACATAAATTAATTATAGGTCCAGCAAGCAAATCATGATTGTCTGTTTGTGCTCAATAGGTCACCATCACATTCCGATTTTAGGTGTTGTGTTTTTTATGACATTTATTTTGGCCAGTAGTTTCATATCTATCCTTTTCCCTTTCACCAACACAGACCATGCTAACGGTGTTAGCGCGTTAGCATCACACAGCTTACAGCGTCAGTGTTGCATGAATACTTTCAACCATGACAATGCCGACTACTTTTGCTACACACACTTCCCAAGGATTATGGAGATGTCTTTATTTATTTTTTAAGGTTGAGAAATGAAATAATTATGGTCGTTTCTAATCTCAGCATTTCACAAGAGAAAGACGTGGATGCCTTTCGCTGCTGTTGCCATGTCTCATAGAAACAAGTAAATAGGTCTATAAAAATAATCCCAAAACAAGCGCATATAACAGGGGTCTGTAACCTATTTTAAATGAAGTGCCATGTTTTCATTTTCTAGATAGTCAGTCAGCCACAAGCTCACATCACAACAATAATCCATGTAATAATCACAATAACAATACTAATAATAATAATCATAATAATAATAATAATAACAATAAACTTCTTTGTAAACTCACTCATTTACAAACAAGCTCACATCAGAACAATAATGCATGTAATAATAATAACAATAATAATAATAATCATTATAAGAAAAACAACAATAACAACACTAACAACAGTACAGTACAGTACAGTAAAGACGTACAGTAAAGTACAGTACAGAGGACAACATTACAGTACAGTGCAATACTAAGGAGTGCAGTACAGTATTATAATAATTTATAACCCATCCGTTACTACATGTGCAGGGCACACTACTGAGTTTAGACTTTTTATGCAGGGCCTGGGAAATAAGGCAGAATCTTTTGTTTGTGTAAAAAAAAAAGGGAATATCAACAAAACATATCTGTTTATTGTACACAATGCAATATTGAATGCAATGATATGGTGTGTCCTGTAAGCCCATGTGGGCTGGGCGCCTTTGGTGCATGACACAAAAATAAAGAAATCTATCTATCTATCTATTCAGGCCCATCCTGCTACCCTAATAGACAGGGGTACATAAGCACATGGCCGTTTATCCAACAGCTTTCTCCGACCAAACCACACTTTTACCAGACATCTCTATATGCTAAATAAATTCGCCACACTCCCAGAAAACATATAGACTACATTGCATTCGCCAAAAATGTCTTATTTACTGTTTAAATATTACTTTTCTCAAACACGCTATTCTTGCTCAACCTCTACAGCCTACGTCAGAATCGTCATGTTGGCGTCTACTACGCCAACTACGTTCACTTAATGGGGCCAGTCCTTCACAGTGACACACGCGTTAGATCAACCACGCGACCGGGATTGTTTCTACCCCTCAATGTCGTATTTGCTGCGCCCTTCTAATGCTGCGCCACGCCTACTCTATACTGCTCCATAGACAGCGACTCGAAGTCGAACAGCAGCAGCAGCTCGCCTCCGTCACAATTTAAAGCCCACAGCACTGCACAGCCCCACACCCAAATGAATCGAATTAATGAATAAGGCGCTTATATCGCTTTTGCTCAGTGGATGGGACATTTACATTAAAAGCTATCGGATGGACGCGTGGACAACGGCATGGTTGTGTGCACTCGGAGGGAAAGGTTCCATATAGCTTCCATGCTAGCTGCTTCAGACACAGGGGAGGGGAGTGAGATGGCCCGCCTCACGGGACTCCAGTGCGAAATAGCGCTTATGCAACAATTACCCTAAAAACAACACCACAACTCAATGTCATTGTGAATAAGAATTTCGAGCAAAAAAAATATTTTTGGAAGGACACTTTCAACCAGTATGAAGCTAAATGTGGAAGCCGTGTGTGTCACACCAAAACGGGTGACCTATATAATCCTGTCACGCCGTGCATTCTGTGCTTGCGTGCGCATTTCCCAAATCTCAGTCATTTATCCACACATCGCTCTCTGTGTGTGTGTGTGTGTGTGTGTGTGTGTGTGTGTGTCGCGTCGCCCTCCAGCTGCAATTGCGAGTGTGCGCTTTGGCAGACTTTTTATGCAGGGCGTGGGAAATAAGGCAGAATGTTTTGTTTGTGTAAAAACAAAAAAGGGAATATCAACAAAACATATCTGTTTATTGTACACAATGCAATATTCAATGCAATGATATGGTGTGTCCTGTAAGCCCAATTAGCCCATGTGGGCTGGGCGCCTTTGGTGCATGACACAAAAATAAAGAAATCTATCTATCTATCTATTCAGGCCCATTCAATTAATCTATCACTACATTAGTTGCCTGTTCAAAACTAAACTACACTTTATGAAATCATTGTTGCAGCCTACAATTTACAATTTACAATTTAGGCATTTAGCAGACGCTCTTAATCCAGAGCGACTTACATTAAGCAAGAACAAAAAAGCATGGGTATACATCACATAAAAACATTTATCATGAAACATGCGTAAGCTAAGAAAGTAACAGTGGAATATCTATAATGAAACTATACATATAAGCTATACATCTATATTACTATGCTATACATATGTACTATGACGTGCTATGACAATAGCACATACAATGCACTTATGCTGTCTACATAACATGCTATAAGACTGTATCAAATGCTATCTAAGTCTACAGAATTGCTATCTAAGGGGGTGGGGTAAGTGCTATGGGCCATGATGGAGTCTGAAAAGGTGGGTTTTCAGACTACGGCGGAAGATTGGGAGTGATGCTGCAGTTCTGACTGCAATGGGAAGTGCATTCCACAGTTTTGGAGCCAGAAGGGAGAAGAGTTTGGGACGTGTGGAGTGTTGTCCCGGCGTTTTTAGTGAGGGTACTTCCAGCTTCCCTGCGTTGGCTGATCTGAGTGAGCGGGAGGGTTTGTAGGGTTCGATCATACTTGCAAGATATGGGGGAGCCATACCTTTGGTTGCTTTGAATGCCAGCATCAGAGTTTTGTATTCTGTGCGGGCAGCGACCGGGAGCCAGTGGAGGGAACGGAGCAGGGGGGAGACATGTGAGAATTTTGGCTGGTTGAAGACCAAGCGAGCTGCGGCATTTTGGATCAGCTGGAGAGGTTTAAGTGCACAAAAGGACACTACACACATATATTCAGGCCCATTCAGAACACATTTCCCAAATCTCTGATTTATCCACACATCGCTCTGTGTGTGTGTGTGTGTGTGTGTGTGTGTGTGTGTGTGTGTGTGTGTGTGTTTGGGCGTGTGTGTGTGTCGCGTCGCCCTCCAGCTGCAATTGCGAGTGTGCGCTGTGTGCAGGGCACACTACTGAGTTTAAAAACACAGCTGAAACATGAAGTGGAGTCTGTCAACTCCTGCAATTTCCTTCTTCCCATATTGCGCTGCAACGACACTGGGATGAGCCCGCCGAAGGCGGGCGAAATTCTAGTATGATATAATTGTAACCTTGATTGCCTGCAGTGAGTTAAAAGAAACCGTTTAAAGCACTTCAATAAAAGTTCACTATTTGTTCATTAAGAGAATGATGTGTACAATTTATAATGTAGCAGACTTATGCTGTTATTACCCCCCTAAAAAAAGGGGTCACTACACAGGGTTCAACTAGCAAATAACAGGCTCACCAAATAATTTTGGCCTTGGGAAATCTATAATCCTGCTACCCTAATAGAAAGGGGTGCATGAGCACCTGGCCGCTCATTCGTGCTCTATCTCCGACCAAGCCACACTTCCACCACACATCTCTCTATGCAAAATAAAACCTGCACACTCCCACAAAAGACATAGACTACATAGCATTCGCCAAAAATGCCTTATTTACTGCTTAAATATTACTTTTCTGAAACACGCTATTCTTGCTCAACCTCAACAGCCTACGTCAGAATCGTCATGTTGGCGTCTACTACGCCAACTACGTTCACTTAATGGGGCCAGTCCTTCACAGTGACACACGCGTTAGATGAACCACGCGACCGGGATGGTTTCTACCCCTCAATGTCGTGCCTACTCTACACTGCCATCCCAAGTCCCCTCCCCCTTTCACTGCTCCTGTGTGTGACCTGTGAACTACTCTCTGACTGCACTGTAGGCGTACTCACTCCACCAACAACAAAGACACAAACAACAACGACTCATGCTTGCCACCGCCAACTGGACTGGAATATACTCTGCCATCACCCCCCCACAAACACAATATGCCACGAAGAAAACGCAGCGCACTTTCTAAATACACGCGTGCCTCCAAACTTTTGCGAGCCAGTCGCGCAACACAAACCCAAACAGGTAAATCACACAGCATGTTGCATCCTTCTCAATGTTTCTTGCTTAATCGTTCGTTTGATTTATCCATACATCGCCCTGTGTGTGTGTGTGTGTGTGTGTGTGTGTGTGTGTGTGTGTGTGTGTCGCGAACCGAAACAGGTAATCACACAGCATGTTGCATGCTTCTCAATGTTGCGTGCTTAATAATTTCATTTATCCATACATCGCAATTGCGCCTGTGCGCTGAACATGTTGCATCCTTCTCAATGTTTCTTGCTTAATCGTTCGTTTGATTTATCCATACATCGCCCTGTGTGTGTGTGTGTGTGTGTGTGTGTGTGTGTGTGTGTGTGTGTGTGTGTGTGTCGCGAACCGAAACAGGTAATCACACAGCATGTTGCATGCTTCTCAATGTTGCGTGCTTAATAATTTCATTTATCCATACATCGCAATTGCGCCTGTGCGCTGAACCGGCACACTCATGCACTATCCATTCCATGCACATTATTAGTCGCCTATATTTACTACAGTACACTATGCCTACACGCTGGCCCCAGTGTGTGTGTGTGTGTGTGTGTGTGTGTGCCCCTCCTCCCTCCCCCATGGCGCTGGCGCTGTGGAATGTCTAAAAAGTTACAGTGAACCTCACCTCACCACAGCCATTCACACAAAGCACGCCAATTGTTGCAGCCTACACAGATCTATTCAGGCCCATTCAATTAATCTATCACTACATTAGTTGCCTGTTCAATCTATCATCTTTTGTTTTACTGCCCATTATATGAAGCATTAACACATTTGCAGACTTTTTCTGGTTGGAGGACTATGAAAAACTGGAATTTTATTTTAGGAAAGGTACTTTTGCTTTGCCAGACTTTTTATGCAGGGCGTGGGAAATAAGGCAGAATGTTTTGTTTGTGTAACAAAAAAAAAAGGGAATATCAACAAAACATATCTGTTTATTGTACACAATGCAATATTGAATGCAATGACATGGTGTGTCCTGTAAGCCCATGTGGGCTGGACGCCTTTGGTGCATGACACAAAAATCAAGAAATCTATCTATCTATCTATTCAGGCCCATTCAATTAATCTATCACTACATTAGTTGCCTGTTCAAAACTATTTTAAACTACGCTTTATGAAATCATTGTTGCAGCCTACACAGATATATTCAGGCCCATTCAATTAATCTATCACTACATTAGTTGCCAATCACTCAGCAACTCCATAACGACTCATCAATTAATTGGAGCAGCCTTACCACAGAAACACAGATTACATGGACATTCAGAATTTCTACACAACAGACATTTGATGCATGGGGATGCCATTATTTCACCTTCAGCTTTGCCAATGTCAATGTATGCTTATTGCTTTCTCATTCCTATACAGCCCATTGCATTGCTCTGTGTGTGCGTGTGACACACAGAGAGTGACACCTCCCCCCTGCTCAGTGTGCGCGTGTGTGTGTGTGTGTGTGTGTGTACACATCTATGTTACATTATGTATGCACTACTGACATTCTGCAATAACACATTTTACTGACATACAGTTTATCATTACTTCTCATACCCAATATCTACATTTTTCATCTACCATCTCAGCACAGCAGCATGACGACAGCCACCAAACACGGACACATACCTGTTCATTGGAAACGCCTCTGGCCACAGGTAACTACACACTAATATCATTACCCACATGGTAGTACCAACTTCACAAATATTTACATTGACTGCATTAATGCAACAGCAGCATTATTACATAACTATTGCACCACAGATGATAACATTAGCTATCATAACAACATACAATTTACGTTTCTCCCCTACCATCTCAGCTCCCAGCCATGAGGACAGGACAACTACCACATCACCCCCAGAAACACACATCAGACCACAAAGAAAACGCACATCACTTTCAGCAGATACACGCAACGCCAAACGGAAGCGTTCCACTCACGCAACAGCACCAGAAACAGGTAATCACACGTTCATAACATGTTGCATGTGTGTGCTTTACCAACTTCACAAATATTTAAATTGACTGCATTAATGCACAGCAGCATTATTACATAACTATTGCACCACAGATGATAACATTAGCTCTCATAACTACATACAATTTACGTTTCTCCCCTACCATCTCAGCTCCCAGCCATGAGGACAGGACAACTACCACATCACCCCCAGAAACACACATCAGACCACGAAAAAAACGCACATCACTTTCAGCAGATACACGCAACGCCAAACGGAAGCGTTCCACTCACGCAACAGCACCAGAAACAGGTAATCACACGTTCATAACATGTTGCATGTGTGTGCTTCTGACAACTTCTGTCTGTGTTTAATAGTTTTCAAGCCCGTGCATTGTTATCTTTCTGTGCTTGCATGCACTTTCCTATTCTCCATTTTATCAACATACGTGTGTGTGTGTGTGTGTGTGTGTGTGTGTGTGTGTGTGTGTGTGTCACTTTAATGCAACAACACCATCATTAAATAACACTTCTTCCATTGATGACCTACACTTGCAGTTTATCATTACTTCTAACAACACAATATTTACATTTCACCACTACCTTTACAGCTCAGCATCATGAGGCCAGCCACCACACAACGACACACACCCGCTCATTGGAAACGCCTCTGGCCACAGGTAACTAACTACTCATCTTCTCCCATTACCCCTGTACTGCACTTTTGCTGATAACCATTCACTCCATGACCTAACATGCATACATTTCACAACTCTCATCACTTCTAATAACTCATTAATACTCTCCTATCTACCTTCACAGAACCACAATCACGCATGACCAGACAAAAGACAACACACTTCCGAAAAGCCTGGACACCACCTCAACTACTTACACACAGCAATCCATTACAGACACCTAGGATGGACTCGGTCTGCATTTCATGCCATGCTCTCATGTTCCCCTGGGAGACGTCAAAAGGTCCTGTTGGAAAAAAAACCTTCAGTGCCTGTTGCCGTTATGGCCAAATTCAACTCAAACCATTCATGGACCCACCTCCTGCACTAACATCTCTGTTTGCCAGAACGTCACCACAGTCAAGGGAGTTCTTTGACAACATCAGACAGTACAATGGCTTGGTTTCTATGGCTTCTAAGTCTGTGTCTGGCACGAAAATGAACTTCAGAGGACGTGGCCCACAACCATTCAAGATGAGTGGCCAGATGTACCACCTCACTCCCTCAGCAGTCTTTCCTGACAACACACACAAACCCAAATACTCACAAATCTTTGTCTATGACCAAGACAATGAAATTAAGAACCGCCTTCATCACGCAAGGGGAGATGGAGTTAGGGAAGACACTTTGACCTTGATTCAGGATGCCCTGAAAACAGTTAATCCTTTAGTCAGGTCCTTTAAGAGCGGAGCGGAAATGTTCAACCTCAACCCAAGTGAGGACTTCACCATTGTGTTCAAGGCCAAAAGCTCACAGGGAGCACACAAACGTCATCTTAATCCAGATGTGACTAATGTGGTTATTCTGGCACCCGGGGAACAAACACAGCCGAGGGATGTTGTACTCTACAGAACTGCAGCTAATGCACCTAATCAGAGACAAACAACACGAATCAATGCACTCCATCCTATGTATGATCCAACCGCCTATCCCATAATCTTGCCACATGGAGATGCCGGCTACAGCATTGATAATCACATTATGAAAGTTCATGCAACTTCAACCACACAAAAAGTCAGCCTTCAAGAATTCTTCCGATTCCACATGCATCCCAGAACTACCTCCTTCAACACTCTACTGAGGTCGGGGAGACTTGGCCAAGAGTACTTTTGCGATCAGTACAGCAAGATAGAAAGCTGCCGGATGATCTTCTACAGGAGGAAGGAACTGCAAGACAAATACAGGGTACATCAGTATTCAGGTCTGTCTGACATCCTGGCTACTCAACAAACCCAGCCAGGACAGACTGAGGCTGCCCACATTGGTCAACGCATCATTCTTCCAGCTAGCCACACTGGGAGCCCCAGATACCTGTACAAGCACTATCTTGATGCCCTTGCAATAGCAGCCAGATACAAGAACTTTGACTTATTCATCACCATGACTGCAAACCCACGGAGTGACGGTGTTCTGCAAAACCTCTTTCCAGGACAGCAGCCCAATGACAGACCAGACATTGTTAACAAAGTTTTCAAATGGTTCTTGGATAACCTCCTCAAAGACATTAAGTTGGGTGTCTTTGGGAACATGAAGGCTAGAGTACACACCATTGAGGGACAGTTGAGAGGACTGAAACACGCTCACATCCTCCTACTCCTACATGAGACCTTGAGTGTTGATGACATCGATCACATCATTAGGGCAGACATACCCAACCCACAGACAGAGCCACAGCTGTATGAGCTGGTGTCTCAAACAATGCTGCATGGACCCTGTGGAACAGTCAACCCCAACAGCCCCTGCATGGTCAATGGCATCTGTACCAAGAAATTCCCTAAAGCATACTGTGATGAAACTCGCCTACCTCACAATGGCCATGGCTACCCAGAGTACAGAAGACCCATCAACGGTCACACTGCTAGCAAGCACGGCTTTACCTTCGACAGCAGATGGGTCGTGCCTTACAACCCCTGGGTCCTTCTGAAGTACAAGTGCCACATTAATGTTGAATTTGTCGGCTCCTTTCACACCATCAAGTACCTCTACAAGTACATCCATAAGGGAGTTGATGTTGGCACTGTCACCATTGAAGATAAGGATGAGATTTCCAGATTCATCAATGCCAGGACAATTGATGCTCATGACGCACACTGGAGAACAATGGAGTACAAAATCCAGCACAGAGTCCCTGCTGTCTTCAGTCTCGCTATCCACACAGAAGGCCAACAAAATGTCATCTTCACAGAAGGCCATGCACAGGAGGCCCTGACAGCAGCCAAACCCACTACATTACTGGCCTTCTTCCAGCTAAATGTCAGTGACCATCACGCAAGGCAACATCTGTACATGGACATCCCAGAACACTACACTTGGAATTCAAACAGCCACATGTGGAAGGAAAGATCTCCAACATCCACGCACACGCACACTCCAACGACAATAGGAAGGATGTCCAATGTATCAGTACTCCAGGGAGAAAGATTCTACTTAAAAATGCTCCTGGCTCATATCAGGGGACCAACAAGCTATGACGACCTTAAAGTGTATGAGGGCAACCACTACACAACTTTCAAAGACACAGCACGAGCCATGGGCTTGCTGGAGGACGATGGAGAATGGATCACTGCCATGCATGAAGTCTCAAGTTATGCATCCTCAAGAAAACTCAGAGAAACCTTTGCTATCATCCTCCAATACTGTCACCCATCACAGCCCAAACACCTCTTTGAAGAATTCTTCGAAAAGCTCAGTGATGACTTCCTCCATGCAGAAGCCACTGCACAGATGTGCCCTACAGATGCAGTAGACAAGGCATTTATCCACAACCAGGTACTACTTGCACTGGATGATGAGCTCTCACAAATGGGAAATCGTCTATCCAACTACACGGACATGCCACAGCCAACACCACTAACTGAGCAGGAAAAGCTGACACAAATTTTCACATCAGAAAGATTCAACAACACAGAACAAGAAGAAATTGTACAGCTGCTTAGTCCTCTACTGAATGTGGAACAGATGGCACTCTGCCAGGCGGTTTATCAGGCAGTGAATGCACCAAAAGAGGACACCATCACAAGACAATTCATTCTCAACTCCCCAGCAGGCTATGGCAAAACCTTTACATTTAAGGTCATTGCAGCCAACATTAGAGCACAGAATGGCATTGTGCTGTGTGTTGGCAGCACAGGCTTAGCTGCTCAGAACCTTGAGGGTGGCAGGACAGCTCATTCAAGATTTAAAATACCAATCCCTATCTTTGAAGACTCCGTCTGTGCCATAAAAGCTGAGTCCTCCCTGGCTAAGCTAATCAAAGAAAGCAGCATAATCATTTGGGACGAGATCTTCAGTGTTAACCGCTTCAATGTAGAGTGCGTGGAAAGAACACTGAGGGACCTGATGCATTCTGACCAACCTTGGGGTGGCAAAACTGTCCTGTTAGGTGGAGACCCTAGGCAGACACTCCCCGTTATCAAGAGAGCAAGCAGAGCCCAAATTGTTAGAGCTTGCATCCAAATGTCTCCACTCTATCCTCTCATGAAAGAACACAAACTACACTTCAACATGAGGACTGACATAGCTGAGAGGGAGTTTGCCAACTACCTCCTGGACTTGGGGGAAGACAAAATCACACATGGAGATACTGCCATTCAAGTCCACATTCCACCACAGCACTTGGTAAAGGATATGGATACTCTCATTTCAAACACCTTTCCTGACCTGCACAATGGCTGTGTCCACAAAGACAACCTTCTTAAAGGCACTGTATACACTCCATTAAACAAGGACATACGCGAAATCAACAACAGGTGCTTAGCTGAGTTCCCTGGACAAGAGAAAATCTACTTTTCAGCTGACTCAGTTAAAGAGGACAACTACAAGGATTCTCTGCCTATAGAATTCCTCAACTCACTAACACCCTCTGGAATCCCTGACCATAACCTGAAGCTCAAACTAGGAGCTCCTGTCATGCTACTAAGAAACTTGCAATCAGGTCGCGACCGCACTCTCAAGAACGGCACCAGAATGGTGCTGGTGCAGATGATGGACAAAGTACTTGAGTGTGAAATTGCACTAGGGACAAACAGAGGTGAAAGAATCTTCCTTCCAAGGATCCCGCACTATGACAGAGGTGAGGAGTTTCCCTTTACCTTCATCAGACGACAATTCCCTGTCAGGTTAGCTTTCGCCGTTACCATAAATAAAGGTCAGGGCCAGGAAAATGACAGAGTTGGCATCTACTTGCCTCAGCCTGTGTTTGCACATGGCCAACTGTACACAGCCTTCTCTAGGGGAAAGAAAGCCAGTGCTGTCAAAGTTTTAATAGACAATAATGATGAGGGCAAAACTGACAACATTGTTTACACTGAACTCCTTTAATTGTCTATAAATCACACTTCAGACTCTGCAATGGCACCAAACTGTTTTTCCTGAGAACCCTCAACAACAAACTGCTGCTGTGCAAAATTGCAGCCACACAAAAGGAAGTCCTGATCCCTAGAATCAAGTTCATTTCTGATACTCAACATTCCTACTTTGAGTGGGCCAGACGGCAGTTTCCAGTCCGCACCGTTTTTGCCACCACCATCAACAAATCCCAAGGACAGACACTTACAAGAGTGGGGGTCTGGCTTTCGTCCCCTGTCTTCACTCACGGACAGCTTTATGTTGCCAGCTCAAGGACGGGTAACCCAGAAGCTCTCACCTATGCCATAAAGCAAAAAGAAGGACAGCCAGAACATCATACTACCAATGTGGTTTTTCAAGCCTTGCTTCGCGCTGTGCTTCCTGGCCCTACAATCCCCATTGAGGTAAGGCTGTTGCATTGCTACATATGTCATTTCTACACATAATATAAAACTGCTGCTAACCTGAAGATCATTATGATCAAACAAATCACTATCCTTTGTTTCACGTCTGCCCTGGTGGACATGTTTCTCCCATTATGCAGGCTCTACTGACCAAAACTTTTCTGTGTCTCCTTTTCTACAGGCTCAACCATGACAATCTCTGGAACCAGAAACACCCCTTCCACATCACCCCACTCCTCCACGCCCTCCTCTGGATCAGCTGCCCAATATAATTGTTCCTTTACTAAGTTGGCCTTTCCACAACAACTGTGTTCACTGTTGGGGGGGGAGGAGGGTCCAGGTGTTGCAAGGCCAGGGCTCTAAGGGTGTTTTACACTTTGAACTATTGTAGTAGTGTATCTAACATGTTAAAAATGACATAGTGCACTTGATTGTAAAATGTAAAATATTTTGGTTAGTAGAACAGTTTCGTTAATTAACCTCAGGTATACATTTGATGAATATAGTGCACTTAATTGTACAATTTAACATGTTGATTACAAACTGCTGCTATGCAAAATTGCAGCCACACAAAAGGAAGTCCTGATCCCTAGAATCAAGTTCATTGCTGATCCTCAACATTAACATTCCTACTTTGTGTGGGCCAGACGGCAGTTTCCAGTCCGCACCGCTTTTGCCACCACCATCAACAAATCCCAAGGACACACACTTACAAGAGTGGGGGTCTGGCTTTCGTCCCCTGTCTTCACTCACGGACAGCTTTATGTTGCCAGCTCAAGGACGGGTAACCCAGAAACTCTCACGTATGCCATAAAGCAGAAAGAAGGACAGCCAGAACATCATACTACCAATGTGGTTTTTCAAGCCTTGCTTCGCGCTGTGCTTCCTGGCCCTACAATCCCCATTGAGGTAAGGCTGTTGCATTGCTACATATGTCATTTCTACACATGTCATTTCTGAATAATATAAAACTGCTGCTAACCTGAAGATCATTAGGATCAAACAAATCACTATCCTTTGTTTCACGTCTGCCCTGGTGGACATGTTTCTCCCATTATGCAGGCTCTACTGACCAAAACTGCAGCTTCTTCTACTATTCACTGTTAACATTAACACTCACATTTTGTGCTTGAGTCATCCCTTATCTGTGTCTCCTTTTCTACAGGCTCAACCATGACAATCTCTGGAACCAGAAACACCCCTTCCACATCACCCCACTCCTCCACGCCCTCCTCTGGATCAGCTGGCCAATATAAGTGTTCCTTTACTAAGTTGGCCTTTCCACAACAACTGCGTTCACTGTTAACATTAACATTCTTTCCTACAAATACACTCAGACTCCATTAAAAATACACTGAGACCAACATTTTACATGTTTTGACTTTGTCAACCTTTGCTCCCACAGAAGCTCTCACCTATGCCATAAAGCAGAAAGAAAGACAGCCGGAACATCATACTACCAATGTGGTTTTTCAAGCCTTGCTTCGCGCTGTGCTTCCTGGCCCTACAATCCCCATTCACGTAAGGCTGTTGCATTGCTACATATGTCATTTCTACACATGTCATTTCTGAATAATATAAAACTGATGCTAACCTGAACATGATTATGATCAAACAAATCACTATCCTTTGTTTCACGTCTGCCCTGGTGGACATGTTTCTCCCATTATGCAGGCTCTACTGACAAACTTTTCTGTCTCCTTTTCTACAAGCTCAACCATGACAATCTCTGGAACCAGAAACACCCCTTCCACATCACCCCACTCCTCCACGCCCTCCTCTGGATCAGCTGCCCAATATAATTGTTCCTTTAACAACATGTTAAAAATGATATAGTGCACTTCATTGTAAAATGTAAAATCTTTTGATTAGTGGGACATTTTCGTTAATTAACCGTAGGTATACATTTGATGAATATAGTGCACTTAATTGTAAAATGTAACATGTTAATTCATTTGATGTATAGTAAATGTATGTAGGATAAATGGACAGTCATGGTTCCTATTGGGACCACGACTTTAAGGGGGGGGGGGGGGAGTGTGATACCCCACACACATACTGAGTAGTGGATGTGCCTGCCTATTGCCTAACTTTCATCCTGTAGGTGAGCCTGGGTAGGGCATTGGCCCGATGGCTGATGGGAGAGCACCTGGGCCCGGTGTCTCCCAGAGGCCATAAATACCACACTCATCCCAGTTGAGAAGAGAGATCCAGAGGAGCCACACCTGCTGCCTCCACTCCCTTCATTAGCCTCCATGCCTCCGTTCCTTTATGTTTGATTGTTCTTTCCATCCACACATGCACCACACCATGTATCACACATCCATACACTACACCTACACCACTGACTCACTGACTACACATTCCATATAATTTGTTATGTTAAGTACTGCAGTTCTTTTTAGTTCCTTATATAGGCCTATTATTTAATAAATCATATATTGTTCATCTTTCGCACGTCTCCTGCTCCGAATGTTTGTCAAGGCAAGAACCAGCCATGACAATTCTTTCCTACAAATACACTCAGACTCCATAAAAAATACACTGAGACCAACATTTTAAATGTTGTGACTTTGTCTACCTCTCACAATTTCCTTCCTCCAATTTGCGCTGCGCGCCGCTAGGATGAGCGGGCCGAAGGCCCGCGAAATTCTAGTATCTATAATAACTGCCACAACCAAGTGTCACATACATACATGCATTTAGGGACATTCGTGTACACGTCTCAGGTTCAGGTTAATTTATTTGTTTGTCCCTGAAGGGGTAAGGTTTTTGCTATGGAGGGTATACCCATTGGTCCACTGTATTGAGTAGGTATATAAAATAATACAGTTGGAAAAGAAAGTGGCCAGACTTGCTACTCTAAAAGCCCCACTAGTGGCACCTAGAGGCCACAATGCTCCTTACACCCACAGTGATTTGAACCATCCATTTTCATCCTTACAGCCATATCTCACCACTCACCAGTTGTGCACATTTATCCAAATTAATCCAATTACTGACATTGTAGCAGAAAATACATGTTGCTTTTGTAGTAGAGTACAGTAGAATACAGGTCTTTTCGCTGGCATAGTGATTTATTTAGACTTCATATGGTGATCAAGATGATGACTCAGAGACTTGTTTTGAATTATTTCCTTGATGTTTATATGGGATGGCTCCAGACTGGCCTACAGTATATGCACAGGGATGCCGGGCCATTACTAGATCCTGTCTCGTTTTAAATTGTGTGTATATAATGTAACAATGTGTATAGTGCCCCCATGTGATGTTTATTGCAGAATGTTTCGATAAGTCACTTGTCATACCTTTTTTTCACTGGAAGTCAGCCAGGTGATTATCTTCAAAATCTTCAGAGAAAAAAATAATGCTCTGCAGTCTCATTTAGTATTGTAATGTAGACTATAGGCTACAGATGTGCAATTCTACATTACATAGTTTGTGAACATATAAAATAACAAAATTAAGTAACTGAAAAGTAAGGCTCGATCTCTAGCCTAAATGATGAACAATGCAGGGTTTGTTTGGAGCTGTTGCTGGGTCTGTGTCTGGGTTGGTAATAGCCTGGCTGGGCTGGCAGGCAGGTGAGAATGATTTGGGGAACCTGCTGCAGGTGTGTCAGTCTGACAAGAGAGGAAAGACTGGGGGTTAGGCTGTGTGTGTGTGTGTGCGTGTGCGTGTGCGTGTGCGTGTGTGTGTGTGTGTGTGTGTGTGTGTGTGTGTACGTACGCGCGTGCGCGTCATGGTCTTCTTGCCCAAATATAGAGTTGGGGGACATACGTATTTGAGCAAATAATTATTTGGGAGGTAGGCCCTACATACAGACACATGCTGTTCTAGGTGGCTTGACTCCTTTGATACAATGCCGTAATAGTACAAGGCAAGCAAGCACTCTGCATGTATGGCTCTTAGGACTCGCTCCCACTTGAGCGACACCTGACAGACCTGACAGAATTGCCCCACCCCCCTCCAAATTAAACAAAAAGCCAGGTTAGTGGAAGGTGACCACTCAAACTGAATCTCATATGCACATGCCCCTAGCCTGCCCTAGAGCCCCCTCTTGTGGCTAGCACTTTCTGTCCAGTGTTAGACAGAAAGTGTTGCTTTCATGGATATGAGCAGGCTGCGTGGGGAAATGTCAGATGAGAGTATGGCAGGGTGACAGAAATAACGGTATAAAGAGAAAAGGAGAGGAAGGATTGAGAAAAGGGATGTAAATTAAATGTGTGCCAGAAGAGAGTAAAAGGTGAAGACTGACTGGAGTAGTCCGAGGAAAGAGATCTCGAGGTAGAGGAGGTCAAGAAGTGTGTATCAGAAGACAATTAACTCAGGTCAATTTATTCAGCAGAATAATTCACCAGGTTTTCTCCATGTTAAGGCATGATGAGGCATTTACAATGAGCTTCTATGACAATCACTTCTAGGACTACATACCCACAGGAATAGGATCAATCTGATATTTAACCCTATGTGCCTGCACTTTCCACATGCACAAAAGACCAGTTTTTAACAACATTTCAAAGATCTGATCTTCTACTGGCTTTCTAAACAAGGACAACCACCTTAGAACATTTTTTGTTGGTGTTTAATCAGCTCGGAGAAGATCAGGGTTAAAAACCGACTCTTTTGCTCCTACATAAATACAATCTACGTATATGACCATTATCTGAAGGTTTTTCCTTGTTTAGCCTGCAAGGAAAAGATCATATAGCTCACACAGCTAGTCTCTTCCTGCAGATAGATGTAGCCTTTAACAGACAGAAACTAATCCAGACAGAGTTAAGAACAAACAAAATCAAATCCCCGTTTATTGTTCAACAAAATAACACGGACATAAAAACCATTAAAATCAGGCCATAATAACAGATGGACAGACGGACGGACAGACAGCAGAGAGCTTACGGCCTTGATGTTTCATACAAACTACCACTGGATGGTATGGTACAGCTACAGTAATAGACACACAACGTTCTTTAAAAAGCTGCTCTTTTTCAACACATCTACCAGTCTACGCACAGGATGACACGTTATGTGTTACTTACACCAGAACTTGTGTTATTATTATATATTAAACATCAACACATTTGTGTGTAATCCACAGTTGGACACGTAGATGTGTTGACAACGACACAGCCTCCTTAAGATCAGGAGTGGGACTGGAATGTTTGGCTGAATCGTTCCGCTTGTACAGGATCTGGACGGGAGATAGATGAAGTATATATCATGGATCTAAAAGTCTTCAAAGCACCGCTTGATAACCAGAGAGAGAGATCACTGTCGCAAAATGGCCGACCTCCTGACAATATTTACAAAAATATAAAATGTAAATAAAAATACAAACAAATTCTCCTTTTTAAAGTATTCTTGTTAAGAAGGGAGGACCGTGAAGTCTTGAGGGTATTCTAGAAAACTGGCTGTTTGTTGTTGTTGTTTATTGTTGATGATGTTGCCGTCTTCCAGGCAGAGGGGTGCTCATCTCTAGTCATCAGTTTTCTGTTTCTTGGTTCCAACTTCCTCCTGGAAACAAAGACGTGACACACTCTGAGCACATTGGTTTCTATTCCCCCGCACGACACGGACAGAGAGTTTGGTCCCGTTGTGCACAGGCCCGGGTGCTCTGTTGTTGCACCAGAACTGATAAGCCAGGGGTCATCAATGTGTCCGTACACACGGACAAATGCAATGACCCCAGCTGATAAGGGTTGGCTTCAAACATGGAACACACTTCTCCTTTCTGAACATAACCTGACGATGAATCATTGGTTGTTATAGCAGTAGCCATGGACTGCAATTTTAGAGTTTGCCCCGACTGCAACTAAAAGGGACTAATTCTAGTCTACGGCAGTGGTTCCCAAAGTGGGATCCGGGGTCCTTGACGGAGTTCCAGGAGGACCCCAGCTAAATGATAGTTTGGAACCAAATGTTTTCTCATGCCAATAAAGCTCCTTTGAATTGAATTGGGTCTGTAACTCTGAGAGTGTACAAATGGTCCATTTGGTTCCATTTGTACACTCTCAGAGTTAAATTAACTTAGATTTTACAATATAAATTGGGGGTCCCAGAGATAGAAATGCCATTAAATGGGGGTCCGTAGACTAATGCATGTAAAACTGGGGGTCCTTGAAATTAAACGGGTTGAGAATCACTGCTAGAGCTTGTAGTCTTGTACTTGTTGGTACTTTAAGTACATTTTTATGCCAATACTTTTGCACCTCTACTTTTACATTTTGAATTCTGGACTAACAGATATTTCTATATTGCAGGTGTTGATATTTTTTGACTTAAGTAAAACATCTGAGTGCTTTTTGCACCACTGCTGGATAGAGATCTATTCATAGCTGTGGCCAGTCACCAATGCTGACACACAGCACGGTACAGTTGCAGGTACAGTAGAGTGTTGCATCATCCAACTGTACCTGCAGCTGTAAGAAAGCTTTATAATGTTTGAAGCGGTGTTCTTTCGAGAAAAAGCGGTCCTTCTCACCTCATCATCATCATCCTCCTCAGCTGCTCTCTTCCCCGTTGGCCCATCGAGGTCATCTTCGTCATCATCATCGTCGTCACCTGAATACACGCACACAGAATGGAAATCATTCAGTCGTTCAATTGAAATATAAACGGCAACCCTTAAAACAGTGAAGGGAGAAAAACAATTAGAGTTCAGAGAATGTCATCTACGCAAACCTCACTTAAGTTCTTTCTCATCTTCGACGTATGTTCTTATCTTGGAATGCGCTGCTAAATGGTGGAGTTTTCAGCTAGATATATTTAAAGCAGTATTCCCCTTTGATGGAGAATTTTTACTTTGTTTGCACATACAACCCCTTTATATTTAATTCAGTCAACCTTCGATGCCCTGAAGAGCTGAGTTCAGCACAAGACATTCAATTGTTTTCTTTTCCCCTCAACTCTCTGTACTGTTGAAAAAAGGCTATTACTGAAGCAAAAGTGGCACATTATTTTATTTGAGGTACGTTCATCTTTAGATGTTTAAAAGCTGCACTGTGCTTACCATAACAGCCATTTTTGGTGGTTAACTTGTATGAACATCTATAGAACATCTATAGATATAATGTAAAACGTGAAAAGGACAAAACACCTACTTCAAGTTCAAATGCCAGTTACAATCTAGTCGACAAATAGGAACAATGGATTTCCTGTTCCTATCTTTAGCTGTGCTTTCAGTGTGTTGCTTTGCTCTAACAGAGTAGCAGGCATGTATTTGCGAGGTTCTATTTGCGCGCCATCGACTGAGGCTTTTATGGTCTCAGACAACAGCTTGGTGGAAACTTATTTATTTTTATTTGATCTATATTAATGCAAATAAATAAAAGGTTCAACTGTAAGGTGTGCATGCTTTCAGTGTGTTCAGTCGTATTAATCTGTGTGGCCACCAGGTGGCACTCTGTGACTACTGTGTCATAATAATTTGAACAACTGAATGTAATCACTCTTGTTTGTATGTCAGCAGTACAATACTCTCAATACACAGTATATACAACATCTAAGGAGTAGGACCCCTGCATGATACTTGATATTTGCTGGTGTGAATCGCCGGTTTAAAGTAACTAAGTACATTTACTCAGGGAGTGTACTTAAGTACAATTTTGAGGTAGTTTAACTTTACTTGTGTATTTCCATTTTCTTCTACTCCACTACGCCTCTACAATTATTTGACAACTTTTATTTAGTTACTTTGCAAATTTAGGTTATTATTACTTACTGATGCATGAATGCAATCTAATACATTCCAATAACATGATTTTTTAAATTTGCACACTGAGTCATTTTATGTTTGGTTCTGTAAGCATATTTTACTTTTGTTACTTTTACTCAAGTAAAATGTTGAATGCAGAACTTGTATCACTTGTATTGCTACTGTTATTTCTCCCACAGTGGTGTTAATCTTCATATTGCACCGCCCGCAGCGGTTTAGTTTTTACATTTTACAATTTAGGCATTCATTTTAGCAGACGATCCAGAGCGACTTACAGTAGGAAGCAAGGACAACACATGGTAATACATCAGATGCATACAAATAGTCATCAAGAGTCATAAGCAAGCTAAGAAGCTAACATCCGTCAACAGTAGAAATATCTATGAAACTATACACTATAGAGTGCTATGTCTACATAATATGCTATCTAAATTACATAAGTTTAGCCTTTGCATACACCTGTAAGGTCGTCGAGGCTGGGGAAAGTGCTACAGCAAGTGCTACGGGCTAAAATGGAGTCTAAAGAGGTGAGTATTCAAGACTACGGCGGAAGATTGGGAGTGAACCTTTAGTGAAGGTTCTGCCAGCCTCCCTGTGTTGGCTGATCTGAGCAAGCAGGGGGGGGTTGTAGGGTTTGATCAGACTTACTTAGAAGATATGGTGGTGCCATAGCTGTGTAGGCCTCAGGCATCAGTGTTTTGTACTCTGTACGGGCAGTAACCGGGAGCCAATGGAGGGAGCGGAGAAGGGGGGAGACATGTGAGAATTTTGGCTGGTTGAAAACCAACCGTTGTGCGTAAGTTTTTTTTAGCTATTTTAGTTTTTAGCTATTTTCACAAAATGTAAGAAATCTTCTCTTATGTGGGTTCCTGGCACAAAATCTTATAAAATGGGGGCCCGCAGCCAAATACATAATTTGAGGGTCCTTGACATGAAAGTGTTTGAGAACCACTGCACTGTGTAAACAGTGAGTGGGTGGTCAGATTTAACAGCAGGGACAACTGCTGCGTAAAACTACTGTCTCTATACTTGTCTTTAAAGGGTTTAAGGACATATGAACATGAAGGACATATGAACATATTATGTAAGTACTTCCTTAAACAGAAATGGATCAGGCATAATGTTGAATGTCTACATACAGGGCAACAAAGAACAACGCTAACAGGACAACATACTATTGGTCGCCATTCTTGATGCAAGTGTCTATTTCCCTTGCATCAAATTGTTGGCTGCGCGTCACGGCCCAAGAAAGAAAGTGTCCGGTTGGGTTTCTGCTGTCAGCTCATCCCTTTCTTGAGTTTCTTCCAGTCACCTACCCTCTCCCTCCTCTTCTTCCTCTTCCTCGTTAACATCCTCGTCTTCCTCCTCTACCTCATTCTCCTGCTCTCCATTCTCCTCCTCCTAAGAGAGAGACAGAGAGAGAGAGGGGGGGGGGGGGGGGGGGGAGGAATGACACCATTGAAAGGTCAAATTAGTTCATCACTCAAGTTATGTTGACCTCAGCAAACGAACAGAGAGGAGGACTGTGTTCTATCTAAAGAAGGTGAAACAGTGGAGTTGTTCTTACAGTCTTCTTGCTCTTGCCATTGGCAGCCTTGTCTTTCCCTTTCTCCTTCTCTTCTGTCAGTTTCTTCTCTTTCAGCTCCTGAAACAACACACACACACACACACACACACACACACACACACACACACACACACACACACACACAACTCGCCTGTTAACAGATACACACATGTCATGGTATTCAGTGTGCTCTATCTCTCTTTACTACAATTCAAGGTGTTTACTCAGGAAGCCAGAGCAAAGAGGGTAAAGCATGTATGTGTTGTTATCTCGTAGGAAGATAGGAACCTCCCCATTGGGCCCACTTCCAAGGACAGAACTGCACCACAAGGCTGTGAAACACACACTAATGGTACACTTGAATTACAGTAGCCTACGTTATAGCACATTTTACACATCTGGCACTTGCATATAAACTATATTCACCCCAAGGTCTGATCTGAAATGACTTCATGCCTTGTTATGGAATGTTTTTTTGCCATGTCTTCTTGGTATGAGATTGTTTTATTAATGTGCAAACTGGGACATGCCCAAACTAAACTGGGCATACTGCAATGTTCAGTAATGTTTCCGTCTGCAGTCCTCAATTGAATCATTATATATTGACTTGGATTTTAATGTTAGAACAAAACATTCAGACCTGTGTTATATATGTGATCATTTAACTAGATACACACATGAAGCTAAGGTTGATTCTTTCGTGGTAGGAGGTGGAACTGCCTACTCTCGAAAGGAGCGGGAATCTATCAGAGATGTTGTTTCTCCCCCTCCCCCTTCTCTCCTCTTTCTTCCCTCCTCCTTTAACCTTCCCCAAACTTGTTGGGGAAGGCATGTTGCATTCATTTTCCATTTGAAATGTGATACTTAAGATTTTATGGCTTCCTATTGGTCGGCACTCTTTAAATCCCTCCCAGCTCTCCGCAACCATGTTGCAACATGACACTGTCTATAAATGCTTGTAGTCCATTCAGAGCTGAGTCTCATTAGGAAACCAAAAGACACACCCGTAAAACAACTACAAATTCCAGCGGAACAAGTGACGATTACTTTAGCCCATAATTAAAGCTGAGAGGGGCATTATATATATATATATATATATATATATATATATATATATATATATCCTGGAGTGTGCAGTCTTTTCCTTGGAAGGTTTATTTCTCTTTTTGTGTGTACACACATATATTCAAAAAGAGAAACATACATACATACATATACAATACATACATACCATGTAAATTATAGAAGTATCTATAGCCTAATAATAATAATAATAATAATAATAATAATAATAATAATAATAATAATAATAATAAAATAATGAGTCCTGTGTGTTAGAAAGAACACATTTAAATTATTCAAGTATGGTAATAGAAATATGAGGTAATGTAAAATATATGCCTATGTGCAAATTCCCAACTTCCCAACTTATTTCTGTCAGTAAATAAGACTAGAGAACATGCACTTTACATTGGTCTGGGACCCTATTAGGCGATAAGTGCTGCCTCGACAGAAACTTTTCCCCTTACTGTGAGTGTGACAGAAGACAATGAGGAAATCCACCTCTGCTTGCATGTCCTGATAGATTAGTTCAAGCTGCTGTGTTTTTCTCTGTTTTAATTGGTCTGTCTGTCAATGTTCTATAGTACCCAATCACAAGCGAGCGAGCGGCTGCCTCGGGCCGTCTCACTATAACAGGATGATTTCCAATGCCTATAGTAATCATTTACATAAACCACACACACTGACACACACACACACACACGCACACACACACACACACACACACACACACACGCACACACGCACACAACTAATGTTGAGAGACCTGGACTTTGTAATAGCCTACCTACAACTATTTATATATATAATATTATGTCCATACATCTATCATCACATCATGTAACCTATGTCAGTGTCAGAGTGCAGACGCGCGGCATGCAGGCGATGCGTGATGATGTGATGTCAGCAGAGTGAGTGATCTAGAGACGGTAGTAGTAGGGTACCAGTCCCCGGAGCCGTGGCGACCCTCCTCCTGCCCAGCCAGGCAGAGTCACCCTGCCTGCCTGCGGCTTATAGTCTACCAGTAGTAGCCTACATAACCTCGCGTCACCAGGCTTTCCACCTCAGAGGAAAAGCCTATCTAACCCCTAGGCTATTACCGTCTACAGAGTTCCAACCCTCCGTCCCCCGAGACGAGAGACAGAGAGAGAGACGACGGTGAACGGTCGTGCCCTCCCTCTTCTACCTCCTCCTCCTCGCACCAGCTGCTCGCAATACTTAACTGAATGAAAGAAATGAAAGCAACCACGAGCTGCATTCAAACAGAGAGAGAGAGAGAGAGAGAGAGAGAGAGAGGAGAGAGAGAGAGAGCGAGAGAGAGAGAGAGAGAGAGAGAGAGAGAGAGACGTCTGTGCTCGCTCGGTACACGGGCCGTAATAACGCACCGTACGCACGACGAGCAGCGTGATATGGAATGGAAACGTTATCTGTCTCCCTCCATAATTCTCTCTCCAGTCAGCGGATTAGACTGAGACTCAGAGCCGAACCCAGGCAGCAGGCAGAGCGACCCGGGGGCTCATCATTAAACAAACAATACAACCAGCAGCCTGCCTGAGCCTTTCTTTCGCTCTCGCCCTCTCTCTCCACCACGGTCACCTCGCCGGGGGAATTGGCACGCGTTACGGGCGTCAAGGAGAAGAAGAAAAGCGCCGGCGCATGTGAAACTGTCTGTGACAATACCAGGGAATTATAGATAAAATAAAATAAATAAAATAAAAAAACAAGTAAATGTTATATCCTAATCGGCTAATAATACTAATAGCCCTAAATAATAATTAATCGCAACCGGAGAGGCACGCAATAACGCGCGCCCCGGGGGGATTTCACTGAATACCTAACAAATAATCAACAATGGACTCTGTTTAGTTTTGACTTAAACAGGGGGACGGAGTTAAGAGCCGTGAAAAGAAGCATTATCCACATCCAAACATGTTAGTAGCCCACACAGTCAAACCCTCAGTGTTTTTTTTTAATCCATTTGCAACTCCGACGAGACTGCACAAATGGAACCAAATGGACGCTCCACCACCACTCAGAGTTAAATGAACAACAGTGAGGAGGAGGATTTTTTTTTACTGTGTACAGTCCAGTGATGTCGGGAGGCTGGAGTCTATTCATTCCTGGTTGAAGGCTCACGGACAGAGGCATGATGATGATGATTAGACCGTGGGGGCTAACAGTTCGTTCCAGTTCAGTCTGCCTGTCTGTCTGTGCACTTATTTGGATCGTCAATGTTAGTGTTACAAAGCTGCACGATCGGAAACGCTTTCTTTCCCCCCCACTATCCTGTCCGTCTGTGCTGACACTAAATAGTGCAGGTCAGTTTATTATTAGGCTTATGTCTACACACAATCTCTCTCTTGAGGTCCAATGTTAGTCTACTACAGAAACCAGAGTTCCTCGTCCATCATTTACCTTAACAGTGCATCGGTGGGCTCCAGGCAGCAGCCTAACCTGGCTACACGGTTAAATCCCAAATCTCTTTTAACTCAAGAGCGTGCAAAGTATAAACGTGAGTCCAAGTGGACTCGCTCTCTCACTCGGGTCCGTTCGGTCACGTGTGTACACGTTCAGACTCAGGGAGTTATACGAACTGTTAAAATTATAACACTGAGGATTGTTTTAGTAATAGTCTATAGTAGTCTCCTTCTCTCCATCCATGCATCTCCTCTTACCTTGGCGCTCAGTTCTCCTTTGGTCTCCTTAGTCTTGACTTGACTGTCCGCCATGGTTAGATTTATCCTTCTTTCAATGAGGGGGAGGGCTGGAGAAACAAGCAAATGTCTACCTGAAGAAGGTGAAATGAGACGGCTTTGGTTTTGTGTTTTTGTTCCTTTTATAGTTTAAAAGGAGAAAATAATGGTCAGATTGCCAGCGGCTTCTCCGCTCGCCCGGGCTCACGCCTTTATAGACTGGTGGGCGGGGCCGTTGACTGGACGGGGCGCGCCGATTGGTCAGCCGGGTCTCAGAATACTCGATTTGCGATTGGTCCAGACGCGAACAATAGACAACCCCTCCCTCTCTCTCGCTCTGTCTTGTATGCGCGTGTATGTGCGTGTACGTGGGTTCCGTCGTGTGCTGCCTGCCGCCTGCGCAGCATCAGCGTGCCGTGTGCGACCACGCGTGATTGTGCGCGTGTACGTGTACGTGTTGAGCAAGGGCTACCTGTGATGTGGAACACGGTCATAAATAACGGCTTCAGTCGGCCGGCGCGCGCGACAAGTTTTTAATCCCGTGCGTGCAATCACTCTCATCCGCGCACGCGCCAGCACGCACGGTCGGCCACACAGTGCGCCACACACACAAATAAGACAGACATAATAATAAGCGGCTCACGTCTTTTAGATCCGCTCTCCAACAACAGGCGCCAGGCGGTGTGTGTAAACTTTAGTTGATCATAATCCTGAACTGAACCTCACCATAAGGTGTTCCCCCCGTTTGAATAAAGTGTCTGGATTTCCCAATGCATATGGATGAGAAGAGAGAGAGAGTGGGGCATAGAGAGAGGGGGGCAGAGAGAGCAGGGGCATTTGAATTTCTCTGTAGGATAATGTATATCCATAGCGCTCTCCTCCAATTTCTGACTCCCCTCCTCCCCCCCCCCCCCCCCCCCCACTCTGCGCCTGCACTCACAGAGGAGGAGTTTATTTATTCTTTATCCACCACTAGGTTGTTTGCTGAAGGTCGGGAGAGAGAGAGTTGAACTAGGAGAGCTGAGAGAGAGAGAATTGAACTGCGAGAGAGAGAGAGAGAGAGAGAGAGAGAGAGAGAGAGAGAGTTGAACTGGGGAGTATAAAGCGTCTCCTATATGGATGTACAACTATCTCTGACAGAAAATGCACAATCTTTGTAGTTTCACAAGATAGTATTACTCAAAGTGTTAATGTAACACAACTCTGTTTACACGTTTATTTTCTCGTTACTTTTTCTTTGGCAATAATGTAAACGTATGTTTTCTCATGCCAATAAAGCTCATTTGAATTGAATTGAAGAGAGAGCTGTTTGTGTGTGTGTGTGTGTGTGTGTGTGTGTGTGTGTGTGTGTGTGTGTGTGTTGAACTGAGAAAGACAGAGAGAGAGAGAGGAGAGAGAGAGAGAGAGAGAGAGAGAGAGAGAGAGAGAGAGAGACAGACGGGGGCAGTGGTAGAGAGCGCAAAAGACTGAGAAATAGAGAGGGGAGAGAGGTAGATACAGAGGAAGAGAGATAGAGAGACAGGGAGAGAGAAGAGAAAGGTAGAGTGAGATATTGAACAGAATAGGCTGCTATAGACTGAGATCGTGCAGGAATGAGAAGTGTCAGTGTGTGTCTGAGTCTGTGTGATGAATTCATATAGATAAAGAAGGGAAACTGCGTGATAGGCTACAGCCGCTACAAGAGCAATTGCAAACATGGTCTTCTCTCTCATAGCTTTAGGCTGTTATGTTATTAGTCCATTACACACTGTATCTAAATCTACATTAAACAGATAGGAACAGTGGACACAGGTATTTATGTCTTTGGAAGGATAACAATTTCGTCGAAGTTGATAGTTGTACGAACTGGATTAACCCACAGTAGAGTAACCAGTCCTTTCTGTGGCAGTCTATTCTACAGCAAAAAGCAGCAGTGAGGTCAAACGATCGGACTTTCCCTTACCAAGATGGCTGCCATTTAAACCCGCATGGCGTCGTGATTGTTAAAGGGTCCATTCCATTGGAGGATGAACTGGAGCAAACATAATGTTGACGCTTTGCGTCTGCTGATTGGATGATCCAGCTGTCAGTAAGTCAACTCGGCGCAAAGGGCACAGTTTCCTGTAAAACCAGGAGTGCATTTATAAAGCGAGAAGGAGGAGCGCCTGTATGAAATAGGCTTATTCAATTATCAAGGGTTCAAAAGCCTGTAGGGCTGAAATCCTATTTTTGTCCTAGTTTAGTTTGTCTCCAGAACTCGTTTTGTCAGTTTCCGCTCAGATGGTGTATGAAACCCAAAAGGAAACGCTGCACCATGACAAAAGATGTGGCATCACATTTTCTCATTTATGCCTATGATAAATGCTTGAATGACCAAATAATGCTACTGCATGGTTCCACATGAAGTTGAGAAATGAAAACAATATTTGCCAAAACGTGTGATGTTGAAATGTTAGAAAGCTTATTTGTTGCAATTTTACACTTAAAAAACGCCATTGACAATAAAGAGATTATTTTTTGTCTCAATGTTTGTTTTACATCATCAAGTTGTAAGATGATAAGTGCGCCCCTCACTTCACACGGGTGTGATTTTTATTCACAAGACTTGCCTCTACAAAGAGAGCATATACATTTCAACATAATAGGGATCCTGAAATATCCTCAAATTTCTTAATTGGCATTGCAAGCTCTATTCAGATGGTTTTGGAAGCCGCAGGCTCTGGGACCATGCCACATTGCCACATGTTGAGAGCTGAACAGAATGATTTAACTATGCTACCACACAATAAGATATAGGCCTACCCTTGATTTAATTTAATTTGATGAATTAAAAAAAATCAAATGACATCATAGACTAGAGGATGAGAGTAAGATTACATATTCGCCATCGTGTCCCTCATGATGTAGCCTACAATATGGTAAGTTATGCTTCAGTCAAACTATGCTTTAGTCAAAAACTAGAACTGCACTCTATCGAGTGCCTACTTGCTTGTTGCACACAACTAGGCCATAAATGGCCTACTAGTGTGCAAGCAGAGTGTGCAAGTACTCTCGACCGCTACAAACTGTCAAATCTCAGCTTCTCTGTGAAAGAACGTTTGAAATATTGAATTATTAGGTTTAGCTATTTGCTACGTACCTAGTTTATGGAGGTAAAAAAGTAGTATTGTTAAGTATGGTAAGAGACGGCTTTCGATGGTGACGTATATGTCAGTGTCGGATGGATTAAAATAAATGCCTCTATGTATATGTATATGTAATTTGTAAGTTGATTAGCAGTATACTGTGGTTACTCTGCGCCCCGTTTGATGCATATGTTATATGTCAGGTATAACTGGTATAACTAGCTCTCAATGATGACGTAATAAAGATGTGGATTAATCGGCTTTCGATAGTGATGTATATGTCAATCAGTGTCGGGTGGATTAAAGGAAAGGTGTATGTGTATATGTAATTTGTAAGTTGATTATACTGTGGTTACTTTGCGCCCCGTTTGATGCGTAGGCTATGTATCGTAGCAGCATATGACGTCAGGGTATAACTGGTATAACTAGCTCTCAATGATGACGTAATTGTCCTTTGTTGTCAGTACAATAATTAATCATATAGGCTGACAGCCTATTTGCTAAGATCAAATGTACAGTGCTAGCTACAGAATAGTGACCCTCTGGCTACACAGAGCCTGACAGTGATTGTAGTTTTAAAAAATGCTGCATTTTCAGGAGGCCCCTTTGGGTTCTACATGTTGAAGCATGTTATAAGAGCAGAGACATACCATATTTTGCCTTACACACCACCTCCTGTTCTCTCTGACATGTGTGCGCGCTCACACACCGCAGGCGCACACATACACACACACATGCATGCACGCACGCACGCACGCACGCACGCACACACACACACACACACACACACACACACACACACACACACACACACACACACACACACACACACACACACACACACACACACACACACACACACACACACACAGAGTCACACACACAGTCCTGTAGACACAACATATGCACACTTGTATGAGCAACAATGCATGCATCTTCTCTTTGTATAGCATCATTTGAGACTTTCATGTCCCACTGTTGAAATTCCAATAATTGTGTTACCTTTTCACATTGTTGTACTTTTCAAAATCTTTGTGACTGTGAAGCATTATGTGTATTAATTTCTTTTGCCAAGTACTTCACAAATGAAAGGCTTCTCAGATTTGTTTTGGTTCTCTATCTTTGTGTTACAGGTGGAGGCAGTTGGCCTCAAACCTAACCTCTGACCTGGAGGACTGGCGGTTCCATTTTAATTTTGGTCTCCTTTGCCCTGTCCAGCATGATTGAACATACAGTAAACATACATAAACACCACCTGAAGTACAGAAGTACAGTTATAGAAACAGTATTCAAGCTGACTAGAGAAGCAGAGGCAGCTGTGGCAAAAATAATCATGAAACAGCTTTACAGCATCCCAAAGAAACTGGAAGGAGCAACACAAGAAGACAATTTAAAACAACAAAAAACACTCATGACCACACAAGACAACCTAATGGAAAGATGGGCAGAGCACTTTAAAGAACTACTGAACGGACCCGGACCGGGGACTGCCATAAGGTTAAACCTCCTGTTCGTTAGACCGGATTAAGGTTGGTGAGGGATGTGTTGCTCCCGTTCTTGCGGTTATGTTTAGGTTAGAGTTATAGAGATAGGGTTGGTAATGGTCGACCTAACGGGAGGTCGAACCAATGACATGTTACCCCAGGACCTCAGACCACACTCAGCATCCAGCAGAAACAGACCTTCAAGTCAACTGCAACAGGCCGCCTAGCAAAGAGGAGATTCAAAAAGCCATTCATCAAAGTGGACCTGAACGCCTCCACTGACATGCTGTTTGGCTTATTCAACAAAATATGTCAGGAGGAAAAAATCCCAGAGGAATAGAAAACAGGAGACATAATAAAACTGGAACTGCACTCTGCCGAGTGCCTATACTTGCTTGTTGCACACAAGTAGGCCATTTGCGCAAGCAAGTGCACAAGTACAGTGTCGGGTGGATTATTATGTCGGGTGTATATGTAATTTGTAAATTGATTAGCGGTATACTGTGGTTACTTTGCGTATGCCCCGTTTGATGCGTATAGCAGCATATGACGTCAGGGTCACTCTCAATGATGACGTAATAAAGATGTGTATTAAACTTAAAGGACCCAATGCAGGGTGTAATTGGTTTTTGATGGTGACGTAATGACGATATGTTTTAGTGTCGGGAGGATTAAAGGTAATGCCCATTATGTATGTAATCTGACACCACTGCCATATCAAGCTAGGGACTACCGTTGTGTTGGGAGGGTATATGGGCTAAGCTTAGCGCTTTCATAACACTGCTTTCATAACACAACAATGCTATGCAATATATACATACCACTGTTTCTTAACAGATGGTCCACGGACTACCAGTGGTCCATGGCATAATAGGCATGCAGGTGGTCCATGGGAAAATGTTTTAAAATATAAATAAAATTAATTTTTAGATGTATTAAAATATGTTTAAATAATACAGTATTTCAAAAGTCCATCAAATGTAAGAAAATATTTGAATCGATAGCTTATAAAAAGATTGAAATTAAACATCAAATGTAAGAAAATATTTGAATCGAATCAATCGATAGCTAATAAAAAGATTGAAATTAAACATCAAATGTAAGAAAATATTTGAATTGATAGCTAATTAAAAAAAAAATCATGACTGTTAAGGGCTTGATTTCATTCATTGCACGATACTACGTGCAACAAATTGTATCAAGCCAAGGCATTATTTAACTGAAATATACGAGTGGTCCAGAGCCAAAAGATATATCTTTTGAGAACCACTGATCTATTCCTATCCCACGGTTACACTTCTCTTACATTATCCTCCCATTAAACTCAGATTAACTGATACAGGCTACTGGAGCAGACAAATGGGCACATTTCCTAATAATGATGACTCAATCAGGTAAGCTGGTAGACTGCACCCTTCTTGAGAACTCCCTTTTCTGTGGAAGTTACATTTATGCACAATACAAAATCTTCACTTTGCTACAATACTAAATGCAAACCTTCATGGACCACCAGTGGTCCACGGACCACCTGTTGAAAATCCCTGCGATAGCCTGAACAGAGAGACCCTGTGGATGCTCCTATGGCATTACTGTATACTAGAGCATAACAGACCAGATCCAAACCAATCATGGGCATATGGCAAACTAACATGGGAACTGCCCATAGATCCGAAGTCCCGTTAGTCCTAACATGCATTAAGGTTGGCGAACATGCATTGCTCTGTAAAGCACTGAGCTGCATTTCATGTCATGAAGTGGTGAGGGCCCTTGAGGTCAACATAACATAACTTAAGTGAAAATAATGTGGAACCAAACAGGAAATGAACTCAACCAACAGACCTGGTACAATGGCATATGAGAGAGGCTTATACAGTGGTGGATCAAACCAATAAATACACACAGGGGTGGACAGCAATTAGAGCCAACTGGAATCACTAAACAATTCCCAATCCCCCCTTCTCAATCAAGTCTGTTGGTATGGTTCTCAGCAAAGCTGGCTCCACCCCCCCCAGTCTCATCTTTTGCCATTGCAGGAACTAAATGAAGAGCAAAAGCATTAGTACAACAGTAAATATTGTCACTAAGCAATTCTTAATTACTGGTTGTGTTTTATCATAGAATTATTGCAAATGTTAATATTAGAAGGTAGAAGGAAGGCAAAAATCAGAGTGTAGAGATTGAAGAGTCTTCACTTCATGTGAGGCTGGGATCACAGCCCTCACAAAGTGACCTGGCCCGTGTCAACAACGACCAACAGATGCGAACCAAGGCATATCATCACAGGCTTCACAGCTATGATTAAACACAGAAACAACACCCAAAGTCATGCAGCAAAACATCAAGTGAAGTCAAACAACCCAATCACCCTCAGAAATCAACCACGGAAAGATGTCAGCTTCTTCAAATACTGGGCCTCATCAATGAATAGGCTAGAATTCAGACGGCAAAGTGGCAAACATATAGCCAACAGCAAAACAAACCTTCTTAAACAAGAGACTGATCCTCCAGACAAGGTGGACAGACAGTCAGAGACATGGACCATCAGGAACACACATGCCCGTGTAGAGGAGAAGATTCAGAGGAGATCAGTAAGATGGATCGACCATAACTTCTGAAAACCTCACACGACAAGGTTTAACCTGCATCGAACCCACAAGGGGAAAGGAAAAAGAGAACCATGGAAGCTAAGTAAGTTCACTGATGTTCAATGGTATTTCAATGCATCAGTCCTGGCAGTGGTTGAAAAAATACTCAACCCCAGTGTGCTTAAAATAGTCAAAGTATAGATACTCCTGGTCAAATATTACTCAAAGTTGCTCAGTCAAATTTGTACAAGTAAATATGTATCAATGCATTGCTGTATTAAAAGATTTTCAGAACGATTGATATATCGTGTGTATATATATATATATATATATATATATATATATATATATATAGGCCTAGTGAAATAGTGAATAGTGAAAATAGAAGATCTACAAAAAATAGCAGATCTACAAGCTGAAACCTTTTCCTAGAAATCAGTCAAAAATACAATATTTGTCTTTGAAATGTAAAATACAAATAATGAAAGTACAGATACAATTTTTTTTACAGCACTCAATTAAGTGAATGTACTTACTGTCCAATGCGGATCCTGGGTATGGCATGTTTATAACATTCACCATACTTGCCAATGTTCTACCGCCACCAGTGTACCACAGTGTATTCTTAAAGAAGAGTGTAATTTGTAAGCTACATTTGTATGTGGCTGCAAAGTTGAGTGAGCCTACAACTCAAACCATACTTATACTACTTATACCGATATGTCTGGGGAGCTGCTAGCTAGAACAATGGTTCTCAAACTTTTTCTTTACAGGGACCCCAATTTAATTGTATGTATTTGGACACCCCCATCTAAAAATATTTTGTGCTAGAGACCCACACACAAGATTTGTGTTGTTAGAATATTCCACAAATATTTTTGTTTCTTCCAAATAGCCAGTATATACTGTAAAGGGTGATGATTGTGATGCTACATTAGTTGCTGCGAGAGTGAGGTCTAGCCAACACCAACTCGGGATTCCTGGATCGCTGCCCTTCCTATCCAACATCAGGTTCTTGAGCTCTGCAGTGTTGTCAGCCAAGCTGTCGCACCGCAGCACGTCTACATAGGTGGTACGCTTCTTTCCCCTCCTGACTTTGCCCTGGGTTGGCTCCCATAGGGTCAATTTACTTGCCTCAAGTTCTGGGTGCCTGACGCAGTGCCCTGCCAGCCTCATCCTTCTCTCTCTGACTTTGTCCGTGACGCGTGGGAGGTCCCAATAGAGGTCCACATTTCTGATGCGGTCCGTCCATGTGACACCTAGTGTCATTCATAGCATTCTTGTGTAGACTCCAGACATCCAGGGCTTTTTCCTGTTGTACTGTGAGGGTCCATGTCTCGGCCCCATACAGCAGTACTGACTCCACAGTAGCTATGAACAGCCGCCTCTTAATGTCTTCTCCCATGTCTGATTTCCACACTCTCCTCATCCCGTGCAAGGCTTTCCATGCAGGCAAGTGCTCTCCGAACCTTCAGATCCTGTTCAGTTGAGGCAGTCCAGGCCCCGAGGTACTTGAAGTCCTCGACTTGCTCGAGCGCCGTCCCGTCTGCAGTGGCAATGGTTTTGTCCTCGGTGTTGACTGTCATTAATGCTACATTCATTAACTGATTAAGCTGGGGAATCCTCTCAAGAACTACACTTTAAGAACCACTTTGATAGAGCAATGGCTGCTAACAAACCTACACATATAATATGAGCCATCCTAAATACTCTGGATTATTCTGAAATGCATTTGTTTTCACCCAATTATTGTTGAGTGAAGTTTTTAGAGACTGACTTGTCATTCTGCCAATTGGAACCTTATTTGCAATGCATGCTGGTAAATGTAGGCTCTATTCATCAGGCTTAGTCAGAAAGAGTTCAAGCAGAAGCTCAGTGACCAGGGGAATATAGTGAGGCTGTTATTGCTTCAATTGACGACCATCAGTAATGATGTGTAACGTTAACCGCTATTATTGTGTCTTTTTTAATAGAATAACTGAAAAGAAAAAAATATATATAATTAATGTAGCAGCATAATTTCAGAGACAACCACACACAAGTAGTGATGTGTAAGGAGGAAATAATCACATAATGTCACTGCAGAGACATGCAGCTGCTGTAGACATCTCCTTACAACAGTGTTTAACCCTTTTCATGTCACGCACCTCCTAGAGGGCGTTCGCGCACCACAAGGAGTGCTCGCACCAGTCTGGGAACCCTTGGCCTAGACTAGAGGCTTTATAAAGGACCTTATGCCAAAGTCTGAGTCTCTCTCTGCTTATGCTTCAAATCTCCGACCAATGCAAATCTGTGGCGCAGACTCAATCACCTGAGCACTGTCCTCAGCAGCCTACGTACGGCCATGGGCCTATACGCCATACAGTGTTAGGGTGACATTATACTGTAATAACAATGAGTTATTATTATTATCAACTTTACATTAGGGAGTCTGTGTTTTCTTTATCATACAAAGAGTTCTCAGTCATTAGCTCAATGATTTGAAGAAGATGATCACAGTGCCTGGCAACACGAATAGCTAGGCCTACTAACATACAGTTAAGTAGACAGTAGACTACATCTCAGATCATGTCATCTGTCAACACAAATATGCCAGAATGAAAGAACATATTGTGTTCTACTACTGTAGAGTAGCTACTGTACCACCTTTTTCTTGCAATCCTTGCCTCTTATTCAATATTTTATCCCATCTCTCTCTCTCTCTCTCTCTCCCATTCTCATTCATTAGTTAGTTAGTGCAGTGACAGAATAGTAAGCTATTGTTCACAATAAATGGTGATTGGTTGGTTAGTAACAGTGGAAGCTGATTGGTTATTTAGTAACAGTGCTGTCATTGTTCAGTAGATACAAATGACAGTTCAATTATCTTATAGGGAAGGTATGGATTCACACAACTAACAGTGTCTCTTTTGTCTCTCATTTTCCCCTCTTTCTTTCTTTCTTTCTTTCTTTCTGCTGCCTACCTAACTTATAATGCAAAAGTAGCATACTTTTTCCCTCCTCTCTTTTGTCTTGCCCTCTCTCCTTCTCCATTCTCTCTCTCTCTCTCTCCCCCCCACCTCCTCGCTCTCTTTTGAGATGAACATTAGGCTGCTAGTGACCTCTGGTGGAGAGAAAACAGTAACACAGACACAAGTACACGGTTGCGTGCACGCACACACACACACACACACACACACACACACACACACACACACACACACACACACACACACACACACACACACACACACACACACACACACACACACACACACACACACACACACACACACACACACACACACACACACACACAGAGAGAGAGAGAGAGAGAGAGAGAGAGAGAGAGACCATTTCCCACAGTCAGTTTCCTTCTGAGCTGGAAACCCCCTACTTCAGCCAGACAGCTCTCATTGCAGAGGTCTGTGGAACATGACAAACATTGTCACACTTTATAACACATGTAGACTGACAAACTATGCCACCCTTGTTGCAGCGACACCGTGTGCGCAACTGTGGTATCAAAACAGGGCTGCTATTATGTTTTTGGTTTTGTTTTAGTAATCAGATTATAATGATTATTGACTTGGTAAAGTGTGATGACTATTAACCCATTCGTGCATTTGATATAAAGACACACACTGACACTACACAGTAAAATTCTGAGTGTTAATTGAACTCTCTGCAGAGAGTGTACAAATGGAACCAAATGGAACCATGTATGGAGGGCCAGCTACAAGACGCTAAACCGTTTGATATGACCAACCTGCGAAATCCTGGGTTCATTTAACTTTGAGTGTATACAATGGACCCCAATGCACCCTGTCTATCTTTGTAGACAGGTCTATGTTTGTACCTGTCTATCTTTGTAGATGGGTATAGGTCTTCTACTATACGTGCTTTGTTGTGCACAAATAATATTATACGGTTGTTTTGGGATTGGATGCTGATCTGACCAGGGTATAACATATAGACTAGACTAGAAGGATTGGATTATTGAATATAATAATTCTAAAAACACAGTAGAATCACTAAAAGTAGAGTATTAGAAACACTGGAGACATTTGAATCTTTAGAGACATTTACACCCCCCCCCCCCCCCCCAACAACACCAACCCATGCCCAGTTTAATGATGCTGTAATGGAATTGGCTCCCAGCCACACCACATTACTAAACTCACTCTCTCTCTCTCTCTCTCTCTCTCTCTCCCCCTCCTTGGTTTCACTCCTCCCTCCTTTTCCCATCCTGTTATAAATATAGCTTTTCCTTAATAACTGTTTTTCCCTCTGCACTGAATTCACTTCTCCAGAGAGGAGCAGAGAGAGAGAGAGAGAGAGAGAGAGAGAGAGAGAGAGACCAGACAGACAGACAGACAGACAGACAGACACAGACAGTCAAGTCAGACAGAGAGATAAAGAGAATAAAAAAGGTTACGAAATGTTGTACCAATGCGAGCACTCCTACCTTTCATTGACAACTCTTAATCTCTCCTAGCTCCTTTCAGGAATATTCACATATATTATACTAGGGACTACAGTACCGGTATTTTCCTTCTATACAATACAATATCTCTTTAAAAACTAGTTTTCATATAGTAATACATAATGGAGTGCTATTAAGCAAGTGTTGAAAATACCCCATAGAGTAGACTATAGACGCATGAACACTTTTAAATTGTATGGAATGGATCAGTGCATTGGTGCTGCACTTCAGAGGCAGCCAGGTTGGCTCCAAAACACTACTCCATTGATGTTGCTAAATAACTTCTGATTCTACGCTAGCTGATCTTTAAAGTGATACACTTTTCACACATTAGTCGCAGCTAATGGTTATATTATTATTTTAACAAATATAATCCGGGGACCCCCAGAGGTCCTTGAGGAGGTTCCAGGGGTTCCCCAGCAAAATGCGTTAATATATAGCATAAAAATCTGTTTAACCACTTAAGGCCTATTCATACTCCAGTTTTAGGTGATAAGCTACTCACCTTTTCGGTGGTTAGTAAAAACAGAAAGATGTGTTTGGGTGAGTCGCTTATCACCATGGCATGACATGATGTTGTAGTTTTTGGTGGTCACCTTTTCACCTATAAAACTGGAGTATGAATCGGCCTTTAGACTTTGAAAAGACACATTGTCAGTCCTGAACATTTTTCTTAAAGAAATGTTAAACATTTTAACACAAATCTTGTGTTCCCTGGGGTGGCGCAGTAGTAAAGTGCCTGCCCACCACCGCATAGGTTACGGGTTAAAATCCACAGTGGTGCAACCGACTTCGTCAAGCTTCTAGAGACTATACTCTATAATATGAACGTAGTTTTTGTGCATAGTTCCCATTGTGTTATTTGTCCAAGAAAACAAAGAAATGGAAGAAGAGAGAGAGAGAAAGAGAGAGAGTTGGGCATAGAAGAAGGAGCACAGAGTGCCCCAAGTACAACCATGTAGACTGAACATTTCTGAATTCAGTGTCACAGAAATCATTACTCACTTTTGTCCTTTTTACACAATTATAGGCTTGAAGGAAGAAGCCCATGCCGTTTCAAAACCTTTCTTCAATTTGTAACCACAAATAAATAACCAAAAGGCAGTAGAAAATCGTTTAAACATTTTTGAGTGGTGCAACCACTCCTATAGACAGCTTTGTGTGTCTCTGGCTGGCTGGGTCTGTCCGAGCACGAAATAGTGTTTGGTTGGTTTTCACAACCAAGTGTCACTGTTGCGCAGCCAAACAAACAAACAAACAAACAAACAAACAAACAAACAAACAAACAAACAAACACACACACACACACACACACACACACACACACACACACACACACACACACACACACACACACACACACACACACACACACACACACACACACACGTTTCTGTGGGTCTGGAACCCCGGGGACCTCCACACGGAGTTGCACCACTCACTTCACTTGGGTGTGATTTATTCTTTCTCGTTAGACCTTGATTGGAAAATAGTCGTTTTTGGCTAGGTGCCCAGCCTTCATCCAATCAGGATAGAGAGGGGCCTTCCGCCAATCATGATCGAGCGGGAGTGGGCCTTCTCACTGAAGGGAGATTTCCAAATCACCCAAATCACTGAATGCTCCTTTAATAGTTTCTTGTCTCGCACTGACAATAGCTAGATTGATCTACAGGGCAAGCTCACAACTTGTCACGCTGTGGTGCACTGTGAGCTTATAGATCTGCTATTTTCAGTGCAAGACAATGCACAACCATGCAGCTTCAGAGCTGACAGTCTGTCACCAGAGACTCAGAGAGCAGCAATGCACAGATTCTAAATCCAAATGTGTGAATTCAAACACTGCACAACAGACAGTCTATGAATATAGAACACCCCGTTGCTACATATCTACAGGATAATCAATAGTTCCGTCTTAAGCTTGCCCTGCTGGGCATATTGTAGTGGCTTTATGTGTTATCACAAACACTAAGCAACACAATGCTTATTGTCACTGAGGGCACCGTGTGTGTGTTTGTGTGTGTGTGTGTGTGTGTGTGTGTGTGTGTGTACTGCAGATGATGAATAGTGCAACCCAGATATTCGGATCTGTCAGTAGCTTGTACTTCACTTCTCCTCTTGGGAGTTTGACTTGGAGCCACAACTCATGGAGACAGAGGACGAGGGAAAGGGCAAGTCAGACAGAGAATGAAAGCAAGGAAGAAATCATGAATCTTTGCTGCTCTCTGCTGGTTCCTGGTGATACTATACCCTGATAAGCCATTGCATGGTGATAAATGCCAATTATTCTTAGCCTCTTTTTCTCCCCAATTTAGACTAATTCCTCCCCACACACATTTCTGTGTTGTCACTGCTGTTGTATCCTACTGACTCACCTGCCATTGAGGAGCCCCCACCGGGAGGATGTAGGGCCTTCGTTCTGCTCCTCCTGCCCAACACTGCATGCTGACAGGTGCTGCCCCAGTCCATAGGAGTACATGCAAAGACCAATATCACCCTCCCCACCTGGCTATCCCTCCCCCAAACACGAACCAACTGTAGAACAGTTATGCTTTTAGTTATGCTTTTGTCGACAATGTGTCACATGAGACATTGTATAAATCAGACTCTAGACTTACTCGGGTGAACTTCTCAGTATCACTTTCAACTCACACTCATCTTCTAAATCTAATGAACCATCAGGGACAAGATCAAACAACAAGCTTCAATAATGGAATATAATAGATTGCATATTCATAGCGCTTTTCCAAGTGCTCAAAGCACTTTACAATGGTCCATTCATTCATTTAAACATTGATTAAGAGGTGAAGCGGTGAACAGTCGACGCCAGCGTCCTCACTTCCCACATTCACACATCAATGGTGGCTCTCACTGACTGAGTCAATGTGTGAGGCAATGTGTGGTTCAGTGTCTTGCCCAAGGACACTTCGACATGTGGACAGGTCGGAGCCGGGATTCGAGCCGCCGACCTACGGATCATTGGACGATCTGCTTTACCCCTGAGCCACAGCCGCCCCAAATCTGAGCGTATACAGCTCATTTATCCCAGTGGCAAATGACCTTGTCAAGAAACATAATCTGTGCCTTCATCATGTACCGCGGTATGCAACAGCTGCTCATGGGGACGATGGTGACGTGTGCTTGTTGCAGTGGTGGAAAGAGCACTCCAATGTTTTACTTAAAGGACCACTTCACCAATGTTCAACCCATCTTCATATAATAGGTCCTCACTAATAATCATGATAAAATGGCACAATTATATTCTACTCGGTCTGTGTCTCATAGGAGGGCTGTGGGCAATTCAGAAACCCGTCCACCAGTGACATCATCGATGGGGAATCCAAGCTAATAGAAACTGCAGGCTTTCTAGTCCTGAAAAGTTGCAATACGATAATGGAAGCCATCGTTCTCACGATAAAAATCTAGACATTTTGGTAAAGAAATCTTGTTTTAAAAAATATCTATATGAAGATAGGTTGAAAGGTGCTTAAAGGACAACTTTTGTTTTTTTCAACCAAGGTTCATGTTTTAGGTTATTAGAGTAAGGATCTACTGATAGGATCTACTGATTGTGAAGGAGGCCTACTGGGGGCAGCCACACTGTGGGCTGTATTTTGCGTGTCTTAAGTACCAAGTCTTATTCCCTAACTTGAGTAAACTAAAGACCTGGAGGCGTGGTCAATGCTCTTTGGCCACTCAGAATAGCCAAATGGCATTGACCACGCCTCCAGGTCTTTAGTTTACTCAAGTTAGGGAATAAGACCTGGTACTTAAGACACGCAAAATACAGCCCTGTGTGTCATAGGCTCAATATGTCAGTTTGACACATTCAGTAGATCTCGTGATCTTTTGTGGCCAGATGTAATTTCTTGGGGTCTATTAGGACTATAGTAAATAATAAATAAATAAATCGCTATAACATTTTGTAAAAAAACACATTTTTTGCCCCATGCTCGAATGCCCCCGCCCCCCTGTCAAAAACAGCTAAAATCCCTAAAATGAAAGAAAGCAGCAAATGAAAAGAAATTAACACTCATCTTTTACTTTCTCTAATAACATCTGAAAACATGAAAACTAAAGTTGTCCTTTAAGTGGCCCTTTAAGTAAAAGTATAAATACGGCAATATAAAAATACTCCAGAAAAAGTACAAAAGCGCATCAAAGAGTGCAAAAAGTACCAAAGTAAAAGTACTCAAGTTTTCAAATGTATAATAATCTTTAGAAAATTGCAGATCTACAAGCTCACAATGGCCGAAATGTGTATAGGGCTGCCGCTGAAGTGTTTAATGCATGTTTTGTAATGATACAAATACAAATCTACAAAGCAACTAGCAACTGAAGTTTCACATAATTGTAGTGGAGAAAAAGTACAATATTTGCCTCTGAAAGAGGCAAATATTGATTGTACTGGATCTGGACCTTTGGTTCCTTGTAGAAGTAAAAGGAACCAAAGGGTCCATTTGGTTCCATTTGTACACTCTCTGAGTTACAGAAACATAAAGGTCCCCACACACTGAGCATGTTTTTCGGATTTTTTGCGGCGTTTCTCCATCGGTTTTCCGAAAAACGCGTCCAGTGTACAACCACCTTAAGGGTCCATTTGTAACTATCTCTAATTGAGCTAGGTACCCCCTGGAACTCCCTCAAGTACCCCCAGAGGTCGCCGGACCCATGTCCTACACGCATACTGCATGTTACAGAGATGCACTGCTGTCTGTACGACGAATGGGCTCTATGTGCACACGCCATTTTGGAAAGAACTTTGGGGCCCCTTCTCTACTTCCTTCACAGCCTCACAGGTGTTATATGGCCTACTGATGATATTAATGAAGGCTCTGTTCCATTCTGCTCAAACAGAGTCTGCTATTGTGCATGGTGGCCCACTGGAAACACTCTGCTACACCAGTGGGTCTCTTAAAGTGTCCTTGAGTGGGTTCCAAATGGTCCCGTACGGGCGGCGAATATTGTGTCTGGAGGAGACCATTTTAAAAAAATGGTTAAATGTGGTTAAATGCCTAAACCTAACCTCACAAAAACTATGACTAAACCTAACCTTAACCTAACCTCACAAAAACTATGACTAAACCTAACCTTAACCTAACCTCACAAAAACTATGACTAAACCTAACCTTAACCTAACCTCACAAAAACTATGACTAAACCTAACCTTAACCTAACCTCACAAAAACTACTTCATTGTCCAAAAAAGTAGTTGTTGGGTTGTTGAAAAAACAGTGGTAGTAGCGGGAGGTGTGGCCTGGAAGTCTATTGACTAGTCCAGCACGCTTGCAAGGTGGCTGCCAGAACCTCTGGCTGTGTTAGAATGTGAGAAAGCCCTGCCCACTTCCCACTACTTGCTACTAGGGCTCTGAAAGTGTACAAATGGAACCAAATGAACCCGGAAGTAGGAAGAGTTATTGTGTGCATAGAGCCCAATTGCTGCAGGGATAACGTTAAACTCAGCTAGTTTTGTGTCTTTTAAGTGTTGCATAGCCTATCATGGTCTGTAGTCATAACTAATACATGTAAAAGTTGTTTTAAAATGCAGCAGACATTAAATCTGGTCTAAACTACGTGGAACTTATCTATTATTAACAGTTCCCCTAAGCGCCCTAGTCTCTTGCTACATCTACATCAATAAAACATCAACAAAGCAGATATCTACATTACAGCAGCAGTGGGTTTAAATATTCACCTGGCTGGCGGGGGAGGCGTCTGTCTCTTACTACACAATTATATATTCAAGACTGGTAGGAAATCGGATCAAAGTACAAGTGTGTGTTTGATTCATATGGGCTGCTGCTGTTTGACACATGCTGCCTCTCTCTGCTGCCCTCCAGTGATGCAAAGTCAAACCTACAGCTCAAGTATCCATGGCAACAGAAGGCCCACTCCCTCCCCCCTCCCCCAGCCACCCACACAGGGCAGACCTCTCAGAACAAAGTCTAAATACTTCTAACATACTGTATGAACTTTGATGATGTGACCCAGATATGTTGTTTCCGTTTGGGCGTTTGAGAAGTAATTTGTCCCATTGCAAATACACAAAAAAGGGGGGAGAAAAGGTTGAAAGGCCAGCTCTCCGAGAGAGAGTCCATTATAAATGTCGACTGCTAATGTAGCCATTTTGTCGTTTGTTGTGGCTTTCATCTCATTTATTCACTCTCTAGAGGAGAGAAAAAATAAAGTACCAAATATTCCTTCAACACATGTAAGAAAGAAAATAGACCACAAAATCCCAGTGGAAAGGAAAATGTGATTTAACTGTAGAACCTGGGGGTGGTGGCTCACCTGGTGAGAGCTCACATAAATAAGGCTATATAGTCTTTCCCACCGCTGGCCCGGGTTTGAATCTGTCATTCCCTCTCTCTGACTCTCTCCTGTCTGTCCTCTCTCTCCACTAGCCTACAACTATCAAATGAATGTATAAAATCCCCCCCAAAAAACGAAATAAAAAAAGTGATTGCTGAACACCCACAAAGAAGTAGTCCTACTTGTAGACTAAACCACTATTCACTATGTGTGACTGTGTTGACACCAGCCTATCAAGGGAACTCTGGACAAAGTGAGCCCTTGAGCAAGGCACATCATATAATGAGCAGATCAGTAACCGATAGTACTGTTATTTGCTTAAACAAATATGTGTGCTCTGTCAAAGTTTCAGGGATGTTTATTTTCTTTTTGGTGTGGTGGGTTTCCTACCAATGAATACTTGTCTTTGCAAAGACTTAATTTCCTTTCTTCACTCACTATGCCTCCCCTCTATCCCACCTTTCCTCATCTCTCCTCTCCCTGTTCTCTCTCTCTTACGGTCGTCTCGTTCTTGACTCCCCTCTCTTTTTCTTCTGCGGAAACAAAGCCCTATCTTTCTTCCTCCATCACAGAGCAGAACACAGCAGGTTGGTGTGAAATGGCGGCTGAGAGAGAGAGCATGAAGAGGGGAAGGGAGAGATATTTGACACTGCAGAGTGCTAGCTGTGTGGCGGCAGGGAAAGCCTGGAGTGGAGCTACAACCCAGACTGGATCTGGACCGACTGATCTTGGCGAAAGACTGTCGGTTGTTATGACAACCCGGAGACTGACACTGTGCAAGGGAGATGGATCGGAGGAGAGGAAGGAGGACAAGACGGGAGGGGAGAGGAGAAAGGAAAAGAGAGCATATATGACTAGAGAATAAGGCGAGTAGAGAAGGAACAAATGAGCAAGATATATGAGGCGAAAGGAGGGCAGGGGAATAAAAAGGAGAGGACAGGAGGGGAGAAATATGGAAAGGAGTTGAGAGATGAGGACAAGACAAGAAGGGGAGGAGAGAAGCCAGATGAAGAGTGGGGAGGGATGGAGTGTGCTGTGAACCACAGTGTCATTAGTTTTTGCTTAGAGACAAGCAACTCCTTTACATCGAGCATGGGCTGCTAATGCATAAGTCACGTCTGCAATAGGTCTCCGATTCTACCACAGAAATATGGGGCGTTCATTTATATTCTGGTAGCACAATGGAGAGAAGAGGCCGCACTTTAAAGTAAAATCCATTACTCTGTAATTCATTAGCTTGTTTTACAAAGAAGCTAAATCCATTAGATATTTCAATTGCCTTGAGGCCATAAGCCTGGGTCATGTCAGAGTTACATGAAAATATGCCAATAGCCACTGTACATTCTGCGATATGGAATGATGTAGTAGCACAATATTCAGTCTAATCTAATCTGAAGGGCATTCCTTCTCTGTCCAGGCCTGTCTCTCCGTTTAAGTAAGTCAGCCAAGCAAGCAGTGAGCGTGTGAGCCAACCAGACCAATAACCAGTCCGTCAACAAACCAGCCAGCAAGCAAGCCAAGGAGTAAATGTTTTGTCAGTTTGGCTAAAAAGGCCTTTCAGCCTATAATGGATCTAAGGCACTTGGGGCTACACACTATAAACACAATTACTTACTACAATTTTAGGTAAAGAGGGCAAAAATAACCAGGGAGGGAGGGAGAGAGAGAGCGAGAGAGAGAGCACACGGGGGTAGAGAGAGAAAGGTGATGACAGTGCTGTCAGTATGTGTTTCAACATGCCTTCTTGAATTCCTGCTAGAGTGCTTTCTCCCTCTCTCGCAGTCACTCACCTTGAGACATGTTCCAGCCTATACACAGAGCCGAACAACACCTCTACAAGCATACTGACTGACTGATCTGTCTATCTACTGTCCGTAGGTGTTGGATAGCATTACAGAATTGATATACATACATGTCTTCTCTCTATGTCCTTAGAACTTCTGTTAAATTGATTTTCACTGACTGGCTGATTTAGGTTTTTACATGAACAGATGTTGAGTGCTATGAGTGAATGAATGCCAGCAAAACCCAGTCAAAGCCTGTAAATCTGAGGCTGATACATGAGAGTACAAGACGATCCCACTTCTGGACACAGCAGGGTGTATGATCATACAGCAACTTTTCATTCAGTAAAGAGATTGTAAATTATTATTTGTATTTGTGAATAGAAAGGAGTGTAAAGGAACAACAATGGAATGATTGAGAGATAATTAAAAATGAATGAATTAAAAACAATCTCTTACACACGTACACACACACACACACACACACACACACACACACACGGTTCCGGCTCTCAGTCTCTACCCATCTCAGGAGAATCCATTCTCAGATTACCCCCCCCCCCACTCATTTCCATCAGTCAGAAAGAGGATTATCCTTGGAGGTGTTCCTTCTTCTTTCCCCCCTCCCTCTCCCCACTGCCACATAGTACACACACACACACACACACACACACAGACAAACACTCGTATCAGATTACCTGACCACTCCCCTTACTGTCACTCTCACACACACACGCCGTAGCACTACTACTGCTGACCTTCCCTCAGCCTGTAACTCCCCCGCCCTTGTCTTCCTTTATTTCAGTGTACTTACTCCTCCTAGTGCTTAATTTATAATCCTCTGTGCGGCGGTGCCACTCGCCAAAAATAGATCGTCATACGACAAAATATAAATCAGGCTTAAGACTGATATGGATCATATGGATGCCATGTACCACTGCTGCTGCTGCACGACAGTGCCGGTTGCATAGGGAAATAATGATATGGATATTACTGCTATGACGATGACATCTCACAGAATATGGTTTCGGTACAAGAGGCTCAAGGCTGTGCACGACGAGTGCAATCCATTGTTGAAAGAAGGGCATGTTAGAAGTGATCACAATATCAATGTCCCTGTTCTAGTGTTTTTGGATGCACCGTACCATATCTAAGGATACAATGCACCAAGGACAACACATTAAGGTCAAACTGAGCCTGGTTCTCTGTTCCTCCTCTTTTGTGCTTCTCACCAGTGCAATGAAACCCTTCTCCTCCCATCCCCTCCTCCTCCTCTTCGTCACCATCCTCTCCTCTTCTTGTTCAGTCCAACATGCTAACAATGGTCCCATTATGGTCAACTATCAGCATCATTCTAATGTCATTAGGCCTTTTGTTTAAGCTACAGTTGTAAACAGCCGGCTCAGCTCTCTCTCTCTCTCTCTCCCCCCACACACCCCCTGAACTGCCAGAGGCTGCTCTGGAGTACGGCTGTAGTCTAGAGGCGCACTTCCTCCTCTGAAACAGGAAATGACCTTATAGCAAGTCATTTTGTTCCTCTATCTGGCTCCCCCCACGCTCTCTCTCTCTCGGTACTCTGTAGAAGTGTTCTGGTGGGGGTGTTATAACTGAAATAGATGCCTGCTAGGCCGGTAGCCGTGTTACCATAGCAACTGACCATACCTGCTCTGAAGTCACACAACCCATAATAACCATAGCAACCGTTCACAGCATGAGGTCACCGTTACCATAGCAGCACAGCAGCTGAGACAGCAAACACAATCCACTGGGGAGGAGAGGGGTGTGCGTGTGTGGGGGGGGGGGCTGGGGGGGGTTTGAGAGAAACGGAGAGAGACAGAGGCAAGCAGAGCGATAACCATATTGATTTACAACAGTCTCAGCACACAGGCAGAGGTAACCGTTTTCCTTTACAACAGTCAGCACACAACCATTTTCCTTTACAAGAACAGTCGGCGTGCGCACACACACGTGCATTGATTCGCTGCAGATGATTTGGGATGAAATAATCTGGCACTACATGCACAGCTGTAACAACAGTCAGTGATAGGGGCGGCGGTGGATAAGCGGTAGGGTGGCCAGATGGTAACCGCAAGGTTGCCAGTTCGAACCCTGTGGGCTCCCCCAGAGTTAGTGTCGAAGTGTCCTTGAGCAAGACCCTGAACTAATTGCTCCTGATGTGCAGGTCGGTGCCTTGCATGGTTACCTCCACCGGTCCACCATCAATGTGTGAATGGGTGAATGTAATGGACAGTATGTAAAGGTGTGTGTGAATGGGTGAATGTAATGCACAATCCATGTAAAGCACCTTGGATAAAGGCGCTATATAAATGCACCATTTACCATTATAGCAGCTGACCTCCACGCTGTACTTCAGCTCCACCTGCTGGAGACAATAGGAATCTAGTGCTCAGGCAGTTCTGGCAGTGTCATAGTACTTTGGATGTTATAAACAAGCCAAACATAATGCCAGCTTGGTTTATACAACATATGCATCCAAATTTAAGAGCGGATTTATAGCTCATGATCATGATTTATCTATTAACATTACCCAAAACCCAATTAAATAGCTGTAGTAATACTTGTTTGACAAAGGACAAATATGCAATTACATACAGTATGCGATTTTGGAAAAAGCAATAATTTGCATTTAAGTTTAGTATTAATAAACAAACTAATTAATGCTGTGGTAAGTACTTGAACGCTACACCAACACCCACCCCCCCAAAAAAGGCAGAAGACACACTTAAAGAAAGACAAAGTAACAGATGTTGGAATTTTAAAAAAAAGTCTTTGTTTCCGTCAAGCAGATGTTATTAGATCAACTCGAACCAGAACAGCTCTGACCAATAGTAACTCAGACAACACAGCCTTAGAGCCAATAGGAGCTCAGACAGCACAGCCTTAGAGCCAATCTAGGACACAGAACATTAACAGCACAGAACCTTCAATCAGCAACCATTCAGTCAATCAAATAATTTACGATAACTGCAGTGGTAACAAACAGAGTCTGCAGCCTTACTTCATTTTCCCAGGCATCCATCATGGCACTTACTCTGAACATGGACAATTGTAAGTTGATCTGGATGAGGGTATCTGGTAAATGTCGGAAATGTAAATTTACAATTTAGGCACTTAGCATCGGTATCAGCAGATATGATCCTGCAAATGATCGGATATCGGTCATCATTTTATAATCGTGCAGCCCTACCAAATTGTACATTTACATTTCTGAAATTCTACTACTACTATGTGTTACTGTGTAGAATGTCTAAGAACTGTAGAACGCCAATCACATAAAAACGTGCCCTTCCAATGAAATAGCCAACCCCAGAATAGAGCACCGAAGTCTGACGTCAATATCGGTAGAGGGCGCAAATCTACGGGGTCATGTACTTTTTATTTGCATTGTAATCCCCATAGATTTTAGATCGCCTCATATAATAACTGTGTTATTCAGACAGTCAGTTGATTCTTTATATGGATATGAAGAAACAGACTGTATCATATACAGTATGCGTGACTGACTGTCTCAAGCGATACAGACACCTCCCCGACAATAACGCAGAGACAGCTTGTTTCTTTTTGGACCACAATGCTTATATGAAACGATTTGAAGATGAGCCCATGTTATTCTCCACAGAGAAATGACTTCCATGAACCAGGCAGAACCAGGGGATGAGCGAGTGACGGCAGGACTTCGGAGCTCTATGGTGAGAGCGCTTGGCTTTCATTGTCTTACGACTACGCAATTTGTTTTATTGGGGGTTTGTTGTGACCCTTTTCGCTTTATAAAGCTCAGACTAAAAATGCCCAAAATAAGGGGAGAGTGCCTAGATTTAATTTGGATCGAGTAACGTACATTTCAAAGCTGCAGCAGCAGTTGTAGTTATGGTGGCTAGCAGGTCCATGACCTTGAGATGATTCCAGAAGGTTGCAGTACTGTTTAGGTGGGTATGGCATCAAGCCAAATTTACAATGTGTAAATGTGTATACTGGTGAAAAATAAACTTGTAGAATTTACAATATGTTCATACATTGCAATATGTTAGTTCACACACTGTCAAATCTACAGCTTTATTCTAGAATGTTTATGTACAATTATATTTGATTTACTTATGCAGTTCCGTTAATGATACGCACGTACACTCACAATTCTCCAAGGTCACATTCCATGTACAAAGTCTGACATAGTTTTGCATAAATGTAAAATGTCAAATGACGAGAACGACACTAGTGCCTCTTTCTCCTGCAGCTTTACCGATCCCTTCCTCCTCTTCTCCCTACATCTCCTCTCATCACTTTTTCAGGCCCAGTGACAGACTACTGCAGAAAGGGAAAAATGGAAGCAAACACTTTAAACCAGTCGCCATATTTAAAGTCTCACAGAGACAGACACTCAGAGAGCTCCGCCTACTGATACATCTGGTCAGCAGTGGTGTCATGCTCGCTGCATGGGGTACCATCATGGCAAGTAAACCCAAGTAAAAAAATAATATTACGGTAATCACGACATTATGTATCACCATTACACCAGTGCTGGTGAGTCTGACATCTAATTTCAATTAATCACGAATGGGATACAACTGGGTAATTTTTTTTGTGGGTAATCGGGTAAACTGGGTAATCTGTTTGTTTATATACTGTCAACTCTCTAACAGCGATTGATAAATATACAGCACATTTTATTGACTCCACCAGGCCGAAGGCATGGGGAGAGAGTATGTTTTGCACTCCGTCCGTCCGTCCGTCCGTCCGTCTGTTACCAGCTAATCTCCGGCACCTCTAACCCGGTCGATGCCAACATAAGCATTATTTTTTTTTGGTCAGCAGTGACATACTGCAGTGTCTGTCTGTCTGTCTGTGAGTGAATATAAACCTACCTGTTAAATGAATCATCTTGCAGATTGAGAACCAAACTGTCAGCACTAAGATAAATTTTGTTCTGCGATTGTGCTACCTGGAAACAAGACACAAAAAACAAACGATAAAGAATGTAAATAAAGCTACATAGACAACAAGGGAACAAAATGCTTTTACGTGCAAAATTAACAGCATTAACAGCAGTTAACAGCAATCAATCTTTGACAGACAACCGCAACTTTATGCATACTTGAAATCAGGGCTCAAACTCGACAATCTTAGTCGCATACGCTCCCAACATGTAATCTGTGCAAGCTCAAAATATAATTTGGAGCAAACAATTATTCTGCAAATAATTCTAAAGCAGAAGGCAATCAAAACTGGATTTCGTGTTAGGTTTGCACATTGGCAACCAAAGGCAAATTAGTTTTTATAAAGAAAATGGGCTGCCAAAAAACTAGTCCCTCATAATATGGGGTTGTGGTATAAAAACGTTTGAGGCTGAATCCCCTCCTGAATCCCCTCCTCATACGTGTTAAAAAAACTGAATAAACTGAACCAAATATAGAATAGATATTAACAAATGTACTGCTTCTGACGGAAGGTTCCGCCAGTTGGAATTCAACCGGCAACAGCTTCTGGCGTAACGTTCCATCTAATATATATATTATAAATATATATTAATGATATCAAACCGGATCGCTGATTTCTTTTTTTTGGCCTTTCCTAGTTTAGCGATCCTAGACTGGATTGCACAACCGTGCTTCTGTTTACCTCCCTTTATACAGGCTGACTAAAAAGTTGAATAACTCGAAATCTACGGAGCTCTCCATGGTTTGGATAAAACGTGCAATGTTCGGAGGTCTTTGCTGATTATCCGGGGGTCTAGATGGGAACATTGGCGCTTTCTAGAGCAAGGATGGCTTTATTTTAGCTCGCTAGCATTGACGCTATTTATTTAGCATCTAAGATCCAAACAGGATGTGAGTCCAGCGTCTACGGTTGGCTCTGTGTCCACCAGGAGGCAGCAGATGGGTTAACAATGGAAAATATATACATTTCAATAAGGCGCGCACACACACACACACACACACACACACACACACACACCTGGGCAGGCATCCCGGCCTGGCGGTTCATAAATAGCCTATGTACAGACAGAGCGTGTAGCTCTGCCAGGTAGCTGAAAGGTTACGGTTTTGTACATACAAGTTTACAAACAACACCAACCCGCATCGGTCCTGACGTGCAAATCAGTCGTCCGACCTGGGAAAGACTAAAAAACATTCTAGCAGCTGGTAGCTGTACACAATATGAGAGGAAGTACTACTGACCGTCTTAGCAATGTTCTGTGCAGCGCGGATCCGCCTCAGCTTCAGATAACCTGGGTTCTTCGTCACTGCTTGGCCCAACTACAAAAAGACAGATCCAGTTATACAACACATTTCCCATCATGCATAATGGGTCGATTTCGCTTAAGTTCACATTACTCTGCACCAGCACTATGGACTAGTTGTATGCTCACATTTCATCCCTTTGTGTACATAAAGCTCATAATATCTATCTGTCCACTAGCATGAAGGTGAGTAGACATTGACAGAATTTATTTTGTATATTTTCCAATCGCAAGTTTTGTAACACCAGCATTTTAAATATGCCCATTGTCTAATCATCAGAGACGCACAGTGCTAGACTATAAAGCCAGTTTAGTTTGGTGGTTATTACCATTTTTGCAGCCTCCGCCTCTCCCTCTGCCTGGATGATCTTCTGTCTCTGCTCCTGTTTGGCCTTTTCTACATAGAAGATGGCTCTCTGGGCCTCCTGTTGGGCTACACACACACACACACACACACACACACACACGCACACAAACTCATTGTTCCGGACGGTGTATACGAGACCAATAAGTGTACACTGAACAGCCGTCTTAGGTGGGACAGAGGACAAAGAGAAATCAGGCAGAAATCTTTTTATCTCTATATGCATGTTCTAACTTTTTGCGTTTTATCGTACATTAAATGGTAAATGATGCATTTATATAGTGCTTTTATCCAAAGCACTTTACATAGATTGTGCATTACATTCACACACACACTTTCATACACCGACGGTGGGGGGAACCATGCGAGGCACCAACCTGCACATCGGGAGCAATTAGGGGTTCAGCGTCTTGCTCAAGGACACCAACTCTGGGGGAGCCCGGGATCGAACCTTGAGGTTCAGATCCGGCCACTCGACCCCTGAGCCACTGCCGACCCTTTAACCCATTCTGACCGGGCACCCATTTTGGTGTTAGCATCATGTTATGCTTTACCTATTGAAAAATAGCAGATCTACAAGCTCATATCGCGCCACCGAGTGGCGCGATACGAGCTTGTAGGTCTGCTATTTTTAAAAAATTCGAAGAACGACTGACATTTTTAGAATCTGATCTCAGGTCAGAATGGGTTAATCAGACCAGTGTGTGTCCAGTGGAAACCTCGTATGAATCTGATCTCAGGTCAGAATGGGTTAACGCTGTACTTTATACAACGTCACACAAAAGCATCAAATGTAGATCTGCTACTTTGGCTATTTTTGAGTGGTGCAACCACTCCTACAACCAGCAATGTCCGTGTACACCTATGTATGTATGTAAATAATATTCAAAGATTTGTGCCGCATTTCTACGATTTTTCAAAAATAGCAGACCTACAAGCTCGTAGCGGGCCACTCGGTGGCGCGCTATGAGCTTGTAGATCTGCTATTTTTCAATAGCTAAAGTATAACATAATGCTTAGTTAAAACACCAAAAGGGGTTCCCGCCCAGAATGGGTTAAGTCCTTACCGACTTGTTTGGCCTCCACAGCTGCAGTGTATTGGCCACTGAAGCTGAGCTCAGTGATGGACACATCATCCAGGATGATGTTGAAGTCTTTTGCTCTCTCATACAGCTCCCTTCGCACCAACAGTGACACCTAGCACACAGAGATGAATAAGCTATTCTGGAGGAAATGCATCTTTTACAGATTAATTCATAGATATTTCTATTTATTGTTGGACAATACAGTGGACAGAAGACATTGAAAGAGTTGGTAGAGCAAAAGGCCGCAAGAGTAAATCACATTCATTGATTTAATAGATTATAAAAACTAAAAAGTCAATGATTTGATTTTGTGTCGATACTTTTAAGAATACATTTTTTGCTGATGAAAGTTATGAGTGCATATGGTTTGTGATTGAAATGTAAGCTGACTCGCATCAAATTCAAAGGAAAAGAGGGCACTGTTTTTCCTTTGTTTTGCCGATGGGTACCCAGATTGGTCCAGACTGACAATGACACATAGGCTTTTTTAGACGAGAACAGTGTTCATAGAAAACTGCAAAATACGGCCAGCGGGCGCTCGTTTGAGGTACCCGCTGGCCAAGTGGTCCAGGTGGCTATTTGTGACATATAGGCTTTGGTCTGACAGCGCGCTGCGTGTTCCGAGGTCCGTTCATGACGACCTTGGCTGCATGTCTCTTCCCTTCTCTCTCTCCCTCTTTCATGTCCATCTTCACTTGATGCTATCAATAAAAAGGCAGAAAAGCCAAAAACAAATCTAAAACAAAAAAATAAAAGTATTGTTTGCTGGGGTCCCTTTAGACAAGGACAGCGTTTCGCTGTGAAAATAACTTCCAGAGTGGAAATCTTTGAAAACGCTGTTTCATCCCGTCTCCATGTAAACGGGCGAAATGGTGAATCCGCAAAACTTGTGACATCATGGCTCACGTGGGTTCACACAACACAACGCATATGTTAATTACATTGATGCAGAGCCCAGTGACGCAAATAGCCTGCATCCTTAGACTCACAACATTGAGAAAGGACTCAATCATGTCACCCTCCGGGGGTCCTTGGATGCAATGCTGTACTCAATACTCAGCTAAATTGAAGTAGGACTCATAAAATGTCCCTGGCTGGGACCCATCTAAAAGACCACCCCTGGTCCTTTAGATGTTCCTAGAATGAGCAAGCGCTCCCTTGCCCCGCTCATCCATTTTACATTCACCGATGGTGAAAGTAAAACCACGATGTAAACAAAAAGCCTTGTAGGAAGTCGAACGGAGCGGTGGTTCTTCTTGTACATGGGTGACTGGTCTATCTGGCAGTCCGTCACCGCCACCTAGCGACCTGGCATGCTGGCAATGTATAAATGTATGTAGCAGTAAAGAAAATAATACCTGAGCTCTTTGTGTGATGAGTTGAGAGGCATTGAATTTGGCGACCACAGACTTGAGAACTTCATTAACAATGGACGGCAGAACTCTCTCGTCGTAATCCTTCCCCAGCTGCTGGTACATGATTGGCAGGTTGGCGGCCAAGGGCCTGGACAACACACGCACCGCTATGTTCACCATCTGCAGGTCTACAGAAATAAGACTTATTATGTTCTCATCATCATCATCATCCATCTCCAAATACAAATGCCACTGATTTACTCAAATATGTCAATAGAAAATGTAAATCAAAATGCTGCATCAGAAAAAAGCCTCATAAAACCTCATAAAATGGGTGCTGCAAGATAAGGTCAGCGTGACTTACAGCAATTTGTTACTCAGTGACACTTTGAGGACACTCTTGATTTGTCAGCTCAACAGCGGTGCAATTGTTTTACTTTCAGATTAAATGTGCGGTGTGTGTCCTCTACCTTTACTGCCTGTCAGAGAAGATATCTTCCTGGGTTTGGCTCGGATGTCATAGATGATAGGGTACTGGAACCATGGAATCCTACAACACAAAGCGTCGGTTATCAAAACCTTCAGATCATACAGCAGACAGCCAGAAGGATGCACCGATACCAATACTAGAAGTACAGCCAGGAGATAAATAAATCATAGCGGTAGTAACCTTGCATCACCAGACTTTCCACCTCAGAGGAAAGCCTGGTGATGGTTCCAAAAATCAAGACTAGGTGTGGTCTAGTTTTGGTGCCCCATGTTTGTTTTTAGTCTCGCCAGTCGCTACGAGTTAGCTATACCAAACAAACTATTCCAAGAAGTACTTCAAGAACCTCGTCGGATTCATACGCCCCCAACATTATGCTGCCCTTGAACACTGGGAACTATTTTGGGTAATTCTGGTTCCGGTTCCGACCTGATGAGTACAAACCAGTGACCCAAGCAAATGGTTGCCAGGCGACGGAGACGCCAAGAACTGGTAAAAATTATACTAGCGAGGCTGGATGCATTATAACACAAATTACTCGTTCAATGTCGTCCTAGACAATCTGGGACTTTTAACAAATAAATCATAGCGCCCAGCGATTTATAGCCGTGGAGCACATTTAGCGACGGACCGGATCTATCCCGGATGTGGCTGAAGTAGCGAGATGTAGCCAAAACACTCTCGAGGCGATCGACAACAACGGGAGGTATGATTAATTCTAACGAGACTAGCGACGGGACCGCGATGGGCTGTCGAACACAATCTTTTCTTAGAATTGGACGGAATGATTTATTGACGTTATTGACATTTTAAGATTTATTGACGTTTTAAGATTTTCGATCTCGTAGGCTAAAATGGGGGGCGAACATTTTCAATGATGTCACACAGGAAAATAACATTGAGTGTTGCGCAACAGACGTGGAGCGATGCGTTTTGATATCAATAATCTCCGTCCTTCCTGAGCGCTGGGCGTTACTAATTGATAGGTTGGAGAACTCCGTCCTTGCCGTTCAGGGTGTTAATAAAAGTTGCCCAATGTCTTTTTTTAGCAGAGAATGAGTTAAGTTATCATCCGCTCCCGACCGGATCAGAAACCCCACAATGTTACCCAGACTGTAGCAGTAGTACCTGAAGTGCAGCCCTTCAGCCAGTACAGTGTCCATCTGCATCCCTCCAATCCTGTTAAAGATAATGGCTCTCTGACCTCCCTCCACTAGAGACACCGTGACATGAACACACACAGATATAGGATAAATTAATGCAAATCTCTAAGAACATGTAAACGTTTTCCATCAAATAAATCAAGAATTAATAAATGATCAACATAATGTAATTGTTGTCCGTATGTTGTCCGCATATTTGATCGAGAGAATAGGAATGAAAGTTAGCAAAAGTAAAACAGAACATGTGTGCCTGAACGGGAGAGAGAGGACAGTGGAGGATGGTAGTAGAGGTGGCGACTGGGTTCAACTATCCAAGCTAACGTTGTAGGAGCCAAAGAGTGCGTTTATATATTTGAGCACTGACTGATGGGTGACTGATTTGTGATTAATGTAGGCACCGCCTCTGTGGGTGGCCTTCAGTAGGCTGCAAATGTCAGTCCTTACCTGCTCACCTTCATGGTTGGATCAAATATGTGGTTCACGGAAGAATAAGTAAACATTTAAACTTGAGCTTTCGTTTGGATATTATGAATCTGCTGGCTGATAGATTTATTGGGGATTGTTATCAGCCACTACAAAAGTAAAGGGGATTGTGAATTAGAGAGTGCAGGACGCTACATACCAAAGCCTACACGGGTTGTGCAGTCGACTCGCTGTGATTGGCCAGTCGCTGTGATTGACAGCCTAAACCTAACCCTAACCTTAACCTCAGTAAAACTATACCTAAACCTAACCTTAACCTCAGTAAACTGAACTTGCCCGGGGGCGTGGTTATAAGCACAACCCGTGTAGGAATTAGTATGTAGCGTGCAGGACGGTTACGTACCTGTGTAGGTGGCTTCTTTAACGCCATAGGCCAGAGCTCCTGCTCCAATTAGAAGCTTTAGCCCCAACCCTGCACCTCTGCCACCCCCTGAGGATGACATCCTCCCAGCCAGATCCCTCAGATGCTGGAGAAGCCGCTAGAGAAATGACAAACGTTTCATAGATTCATCAGTGTTGCTATCTACATTACAATGTTTATTGTAGGTCTAGACGAGGTCTAAAGCCTAAAGACAACTATATATCATTGTATGCCACATAATTCTGTATGTGACATAATCAGACAGTGTACAGCAGCAGATTCATATTGAACTTTTCCATTTGTCACTTCTTGTTTCAGCAAATCATTTGCGACACCTGGTGGTCATCTGTGGTAACTGTTAACGTTACCTGCTACCTTATTTAGATTTTTAAATTAAGATTATTATTTTTTAATAACTAAGTTGCGGTCTATTCCAGATACGTGTAAGATGAATAGCTAAAACGTTTTGCTTTAGACATAGGCCTATGACAGTGCAGCATGAAGAAACTGCTAATTCTCTTCAACATGTTTTTACTTTACTACACTTTACTGACACTAAACAATGCATCAACAACTCAGCATAGCCATACATTGAATGTCTATAACCTTTTATTTGTCTTGCTACATCACTGTCATAAAGGCGATATAAAGTAGTGTTCAAGCAACCTGCTAGCTAGGCTAAGCTAGGCTTGCGACAGCATATAAATCCTATTTATGCCATGATTTATTAGTGTTTGAGACTGGAAAGTGCTTTCGTGGATATACACAGAGAGAGACTTATTTGTAGTTAACATATTAAGTTGCTACGTCAATAAATCTAACGTAAAAGGCACCTTAGGCTAGCTAATGTTTGACAGCAAGCTACGTGGTTAGCTCATTCTCTCAACCCGCAAATATAATAAAGTCAACTCAAGGTTTATGTACAGTAAACAACAGCCTCCTAGCACCCAAATTAACCCTGCGACGTAATAAACTAACGTTACTTGTTTTACTAATAGTTTGATACAATCCAACAAACTCACGGTCGGATCTTTGCCTGCCATGCTTGAGTTTCAGTGAAGCAGCTGAAGCTTCTCCAAGGTCGCCAGTACTGGCACTGTCTAGTGAGCTAATCTAGTGAGCTAATTTAAGGCTTCCGGTGGACGATCTCTTCAAAATAAGAGTATCTCTAGAGTATTGAAAAAAAGTTTAATTTGCACATTAAAACTACAAATTAAGCATTTAAATGATGCTATAAGACACACATTATGTTTCTGTGTAAAAACAAGTAATTAAATAATAATAATAATAATAATAAAGTTATCTAAATGGATAAATGCTATTCACTGGAGTGCATGGACTTCATAAAGTGGACACTGGACAAAAGACGGCTCCGCGAGGCAACTATCTGGACATACCCACGCGTCCGGGGAGATGTCCTCTACCACACCCCACTCTCCGCTAAGCGGGAGAGGTGTAAAATTCACAGCAGCAGAGCTTCTACTGGGGTCAATGCAAAAAAATGTACCGTTTCCGGACCCAGAATGGACACTGGACAAAGAGGCCTCCGCGAGGCAACTATCTGGACATACCCACGCGTCCGGGGAGATGTCCTCTACCACCCTACAGTCTCCGCTAAGCGGGAGAGGTGTAAAATTCACAGCAGCAGAGCTTCTACTGGGGTCAATGCAAAAAAATTACCGTTTCCGGACCCAGAATGGACACTGGACAAAAGACGGCTCCGCGAGGCAACTATCTGGACATACCCACGCGTCCGGGGAGATGTCCTCTACCACCCTACAGTCTCCGCTAAGCGGGAGAGGTGTAAAATTCACAGCAGCAGAGCTTCTACTGTGGTCAATGCAAAAACATGTACCGTTTCCGGACCCAGAATGGACACTGGACAAAAGACGGCTCCGCGAGGCAACTATCTGGACATACCCACGTGTTCAGGGAGATGTCCTGTACCACACCCCAGTCTCCGCTAAGCGGGAGAGGTGTAAAATTCACAGCAGCAGAGCTTCTACTGTGGTCAATGCAAAAAAATGTACCGTTTCCGGACCCAGAATGGACACTGGACAAAAGACGGCTCCGCGAGGCAACTATCTGGACATACCCACGTGTTCAGGGAGATGTCCTGTACCACACCCCAGTCTCCGCTAAGCGGGAGAGGTGTAAAATTCACAGCAGCAGAGCTTCTACTGTGGTCAATGCAAAAAAATTACCGTTTCCGGACCCAGAATGGACACTGGACAAAAGACGGCTCCGCGAGGCAACTATCTGGACATACCCACGTGTTCAGGGAGATGTCCTGTACCACACCCCAGTCTCCGCTAAGCGGGAGAGGTGTAAAATTCACAGCTGGAGCCCTTCTACTGGGGTCAATGCAAAAAAATTACCGTTTCCGGACCCAGAATGGACACTGGACAAAAGACGGCTCCGCGAGGCAACTATCTGGACATACCCACGTGTTCAGGGAGATGTCCTGTACCACAACCCAGTCTCCGCTAAGCGGAAGAGGTGTAAAATTCACAGCAGCAGAGCTTCTACTGTGGTCAATGCAAAAAAATTACCGTTTCCGGACCCAGAATGGACACTGGACAAAAGACGGCTCCGCGAGGCAACTATCTGGACATACCCACGTGTTCAGGGAGATGTCCTGTACCACACCCCAGTCTCCGCTAAGCGGGAGAGGTGTAAAATTCACAGCTGGAGCCCTTCTACTGGGGTCAATGCAAAAAAATTACCGTTTCCGGACCCAGAATGGACACTGGACAAAAGACGGCTCCGCGAGGCAACTATCTGGACATACCCACGTGTTCAGGGAGATGTCCTGTACCACACCCCAGTCTCCGCTAAGCGGAAGAGGTGTAAAATTCACAGCAGCAGAGCTTCTACTGTGGTCAATGCAAAAAAATTACCGTTTCCGGACCCAGAATGGACACTGGACAAAAGACGGCTCCGCGAGGCAACTATCTGGACATACCCACGTGTTCAGGGAGATGTCCTGTACCACACCCCAGTCTCCGCTAAGCGGGAGAGGTGTAAAATTCACAGCTGGAGCCCTTCTACTGGGGTCAATGCAAAAAAATTACCGTTTCCGGACCCAGAATGGACACTGGACAAAAGACGGCTCCGCGAGGCAACTATCTGGACATACCCACGTGTTCAGGGAGATGTCCTGTACCACACCCCAGTCTCCGCTAAGCGGAAGAGGTGTAAAATTCACAGCAGCAGAGCTTCTACTGTGGTCAATGCAAAAAAATGTACCGTTTCCGGACCCAGAATGGACACTGGACAAAAGACGGCTCCGCGAGGCAACTATCTGGACATACCCACGTGTTCAGGGAGATGTCCTGTACCACACCCCAGTCTCCGCTAAGCGGGAGAGGTGTAAAATTCACAGCTGGAGCCCTTCTACTGGGGTCAATGCAAAAAAATTACCGTTTCCGGACCCAGAATGGACACTGGACAAAAGACGGCTCCGCGAGGCAACTATCTGGACATACCCACGTGTTCAGGGAGATGTCCTCTACCACACCCCACTCTCCGCTAAGCGGGAGAGGTGTAAAATTCACAGCAGCAGAGCTTCTACTGCAGTATAGATTGTAGAGTTGCATTTAGCCAACAATTATTTTCATTATTTGCAAACCTGCATATACTATTGCAAAATCCTGTCTCTGTGCCTCTGATTTGTGGCTTTGTTTTGTCTGGCACACTTGCTGAGCTTTGATTTTGTAAGAACATCTTTGAATGTGGGGATGGCCGGTGTTGATAAGAGCCCCTAAGATGTTTAGGCAATTTTCGTTTTTTGTTCCAATTTTCTACAGGTGGTGCTGGGTTTACGCACTCTACCTGTGTTGTTCTGTATGCTGCTTTGTCACATAAATCTATGGCTGACTGGTTGTAAAATAAGCGCATGTGCTGTACACATTCGTCAAGTCTGTGTTTCTCATTTCGTAAAAGCAACACTTTTGTGTTTTTGAATGTGGCCTCAGAAATAGCTGTGCTTTTCTTACACAGGTTTATTTGTGCAGCATAGGCTCCAGAGAATCTCTGCAAATCACCTGAGAGGAGATCTGACCATATTGGAATAGTTGACAGCATCTTGAACAGCTTGTTTAAAATCAGTTCCCCATGGTAGGTATTTTCACCTGTGTCATTGGTGGTTTTCATTGCTTTATTGGCTTCAGTCCTTACTGTTTCAAAATGTTTTTTGAAGGGAGATGTACTTTCACTGACATCCTCAAAATCACCAAAGAAGTCATGATCAATCACAGTGTCATAAGGACTGTCTTGTCGATCATGCTTTGTATCAACAATTTCTTTCTGTGGCGCTAGTTTCTGTGTCTCAGACATGATGGTGTCAATACTGGCTTGCACCACGCTAGAGTTCCTTTTACTACCAAGTACAATACAAGCAGCTTGTACTATTGTACTTGTTTGTTGTAGTGTTTTGGCATTAACTAAAGTGCTGAAGATGTACATAGCCAAATTATACCTCTTATCTCTGTGTATGTATTGTTGTTTGCAAATGTGACTTGCCTGTTTCATTAAAAAAAAACCCAAGTTTGCACGCTCTGTGCTTCTAATATATCTACCTCTCAATTTGTCCTTTGTGTGATGTATGTTGCCAGTGTAAGCTATATGAAATATGCCGTCTTCGAATGAATAGAGATGTATTTTAAAGGTCATCTCACATGAAGTATGCCGACAGGCGCCAATGATTGTCAGACATGGCTTGCTTGATTTTCTAACGACAGCGGTAGAAAAGTAGTGATTAACAAAACGGATTATACAGTATGGATTCGATTCCTTGACTTTGCTGGCAAACAGCTCTTGCCATTCATACATCTTCAAATATTTATTTCCTTTGACTCTTAAGGAGTTTACAGTGTCCCATTCTGAAGACTTCAAAGTAAAGGTAGTAGGTTCAATGGCACTGTGTTTGAAGGGTCCTAATGTAGCACTAGATAGTCCCATGACACTCTGAACAGTACCATCATCTAGACTCAGAGTCTGTACAGACTGATGTACAGTGCTATACGAGTGATCTATTTCTACAGCATCTAGACTCAGAGTCTGTACAGTGCTATACGAGTGATCTATTTCTACAGCATCTAGACTCAGAGTCTGTACAGTGCTATACGAGTGATCTATTTCTACAGCATCTAGACTCAGAGTCTGTACAGACTGATTCTGTACAGTGCTATACGAGTGATCTATTTCTACAGCATCTAGACTCAGAGTGTGTACAGAATGATTATGTACAGTGCTCTCATGAAATGCACATGAACACTGTTGGTTTGATTTAAATGTGATTCATCTACACTAGTGCTGTCTTCCTGCACATGAACACTGCTATTCTTTTCAGGCTTTATAGGCTGCACATGAACACTGTTGGTTTGATTTAAATGTGATTCATCTACACTAGTGCTGTCTTCCTGCACATGAACACTGCTATTCTTTTCAGGCTTTATAGGCTGCACATGAACACTGTTGGTTTGATTTAAATGTGATTCATCTACACTAGTGCTGTCTTCCTGCACATGAACACTGCTATTCTTTTCAGGCTTTATAGGCTGCACATGAACACTGCTATTCTTTTCAGTATATAAAATCCCCTGTGTCAATGGCTCATGATTGCAAGTAGTGGATAAACACGCATAATTGAGTTTGTCAAAGTCTCGACTAGGTGAAACTCCCAGACAGTCCATATGAAACCAGGCTCCACAGAGGTCACATGCAATCATAGCTTTATTTCGGTCATTTGGCGCTTGGCAAATGCAATAGACAGCCCTTTTACTTGGCATGACCCATTCATTAGCATCTAGTGGATGTTTGGCACACCTTCTGTTCACACGCATTTTCATGGGTGTAGCAGATGTGTTAATTTGAATCTCTAAAGCAATCTTGTCAGCTTCATCTGTTTCGTATCTGTGGTCAAGGCATCGCCAATAACTGGACATTCACTAATTCCATCCACATCTCCCCGGACGCGTGGGTATGTCCAGATAGTTGCCTCGCGGAGGCCTCTTTGTCCAGTGTCCATTCTGGGTCTGGAAACGGCACTTTTTTGAGTGTTGACCCCAATAGAAGGTCTGCTGCTCTGAATTTTACACCTCTCCCGCTTAGCGGAGAGTGGGGTGTGGTAGAGGACATCTCCCCGGACGCGTGGGTATGTCCAGATAGTTGCCTCGCGGAGGCCTCTTTGTCCAGTGTCCATTCTGGGTCTGGAAACGGCACTTTTTTGAGTGTTGACCCCAATAGAAGGTCTGCTGCTCTGAATTTTACACCTCTCCCGCTTAGCGGAGAGTGGGGTGTGGTAGAGGACATCTCCCCGGACGCGTGGGTATGTCCAGATAGTTGCCTCGCGGAGGCCTCTTTGTCCAGTGTCCATTCTGGGTCTGGAAACGGCACATTTTTGAGTGTTGACCCCAATAGAAGGTCTGCTGCTCTGAATTTTACACCTCTCCCGCTTAGCGGAGAGTGGGGTGTGGTAGAGGACATCTCCCCGGACGCGTGGGTATGTCCAGATAGTTGCCTCGCGGAGGCCTCTTTGTCCAGTGTCCATTCTGGGTCCGGAAACGGTACATTTTTTTGCATTGACCCCAGTAGAAGCTCTGCTGCTGTGAATTTTACACCTCTCCCGCTTAGCGGAGACTGTAGGGTGGTAGAGGACATCTCCCCGGACGCGTGGGTATGTCCAGATAGTTGCCTCGCGGAGGCCTCTTTGTCCAGTGTCCATTCTGGGTCTGGAAACGGCACTTTTTTGAGTGTTGACCCCAATAGAAGGTCTGCTGCTCTGAATTCTACACCTCTCCCGCTTAGCGGAGAGTGGGGTGTGGTAGAGGACATCTCCCCGGACGCGTGGGTATGTCCAGATAGTTGCCTCGCGGAGGCCTCTTTGTCCAGTGTCCATTCTGGGTCCGGAAACGGTACATTTTTTTGCATTGACCCCAGTAGAAGCTCTGCTGCTGTGAATTTTACACCTCTCCCGCTTAACGGAGACTGTGGGGTGGTAGAGGACATCTTCCCGAACACGTGGGTATGTCCAGATAGTTGCCTCGCGGAGCCGTCTTTTGTCCAGTGTCCATTCTGGGTCCGGAAACGGTACATTTCTTTGCATTGACCCCAGTAGAAGCTCTGCTGCTGTGAATTTCACACCTCTCCCGCTTAGCGGAGACTGTAGGGTGGTAGAGGACATCTCCCCGGACGCGTGGGTATGTCCAGATAGTTGCCTCGCGGAGGCCTCTTTATCCAGTGTCCATTCTGGGTCTGGAAACGGCACTTTTTTGAGTGTTGACCCCAATAGAAGGTCTGCTGCTGTGAATTTTACACCTCTCCCGCTTAGCGGAGAGTGGGGTGTGGTAGAGGACATCTCCCCGGACGCGTGGGTATGTCCAGATAGTTGCCTCGCGGAGGCCTCTTTTGTCCAGTGTCCATTCTGGGTCCGGAAACGGTACATTTTTTTGCATTGACCCCAGTAGAAGCTCTGCTGCTGTGAATTTTACACCTCTCCCGCTTAACGGAGACTGTGGGGTGGTAGAGGACATCTTCCCGAACGCGTGGGTATGTCCAGATAGTTACCTCGCGGAGCCGTCTTTTGTCCAGTGTCCACTTTATAAAGTCCATGCACTCCAGTGAATAGCATTTATCCATTTAGATAACTTTTTTATGTTATTTAATTACTTATTTTTACACAGAAACATAATGTGTGTCTTTACAATAACTGTAATGTAATAATAATACTAATAATGTAATGTAATAATTATTTAATTAACGAATTAAATAACCTTATCTTATTCTGAAGGCAACCGGATGTCTTAAATTAGCTAGCTCTCAGACAGGAAGTTCTAAATTAGCTCATAAGACGGAGCCGACAGTACTACAGTCAGTCACAGTCAGGACACATGTGCCGCAATGACCGCCGGGATTTGCAGTTGTTCAACGTTGACCTGCTCTGCTCTAGCCTCTCTGAGAAGTAAAAATATAAGTTCTTGGAGTTGTTTATTAATTGTATATTGTATCGATTTTTTTCCTTCATTTTTTATCTTTTTTTTTTTGACCTAAATTTAACACAATCAACGGCCTCAAACTCTGCGCGGGCCAGTTTCCCTGAAGGGCCCCTGAGAGGCAAGGGCCCCTGGGCCACCGGACCCACCAGGCCAATGGCTAATTTGGCCCCGATTGTATAGTAATATTCTAATTTGGGGTCATCCTGTTACATGTTTCTTAGCTATATTAGTCCAAAGACTTGCACTGTCTGCCACTAGCCTGGTTAGTCTGCCACTAAACTTGAGGTTAGATCAAAATGTTCATCCGTCCCGGACCATAACTCTATGCTCCGGACCAACAGCAGATCATTACAGGCTTATGACATAGCTCATCGGTTATCAAACAGTATAGCCTACGACGCTTGATAAGTGTCAAATGTGAGAGCGGAGGGTGGAGGTTTATGCAAAAGATCATAGGTTAGAAATCAATCTTACGAGTTGATCAGAAGAATATCAAATTATGACTAGTGTCACTGTGGTCTTGTCCAGACCAGAATAACTTGAATAAGGCATGGACTATATGCCAGGCCAGTTGGTGCATGTCATTCTTATTATTTGATTTCTTTCAGCCTATTTGAGTTTAAGACTACAAAATAGGCCATAATCTGAGATATTTACAGCAAATACATTTTCCTGATAAACTCATACCGACACATTTGAAAGATCTGAACCATCAGATAAGATGGATAAAGCACAATGAACACAGAACAGATGATGACCATTTAAAAAACGATAAAAGAAGACGATTATGTGGTATGGTCAGACTGAAAGGTGGGTGTTATGTTGCCTGTTGCCTCTCCACTACCACTGGAGTGCTGATGTGCTGGGCAGTAAAGATGATAACATGATCAATATGTCTATGGGTGAGATGGTTTGCACTTGAAAGCATCAGCCAAATTAAGTGTAGAGAGCACTACAGTAGATTTGTCCAGTCAAAAATCATCAATTATACAGCTCTATGTGAATAAATAGCAAAAAATCACACCCGTTTTAAGTGAGGGGCGCTAATATACAGTATTAAAGTCTAACTCATCTTGATTAGGTGATGCAATGGTAATGTAAAACAAACAGTGCAAACAGCAATATGACGTAAATGACACATAAATTGTTCCTTCATTGTCAATGCGCCCCTCAAAAAGTGACACTGGGGTTAAAGGCACCACACTTTTGGGAGTATAACTGCTTTAAGACAAGACAGTGGGACAGACTGCAGAAGTGATGAGATAGGCAACACGAAACTAGAAATGTGAAACAAAAAATGCAAGTTGCATCTAGCAGCCTTTTTGAGGCACCAGGGTCACCTTTATTGAATAACTTCAATTGACCAAATTCAGGTCCCATGAAAATGTATTTTCTTGTACACAAGACACCTTCTTATGGAAGCCCAATCAGCCCCAACAATAGCATGAGTCACAGAATAATATCAGACACACCATGAAGTTATTAAACAGTGGACAACTTTAATTCATTAATCCTGTTGTATTAAACACTCCTATTTTACAGAACTCATTAGCAGCTAAAAAAAACAAAAAAAATGATGGCATACACGCCGAGATGATAAGAAACTGAAGTTAAAAATCCAGCGGGGATACATAAAACAGAGCTGCATCCAACAAGCTGTTCGGGGAATTCCATTTAATGACAAACATTCAATGCCACTGCACTTGACCTTATACTAACAGTTACATTACATTTAACTGTTGCGTCGTTTAATTTGTGTCAACTTTTAAAGCCAAATGTTGGCACACATTTACAAGTCCTAACATGTACATGTACCACATCTTCCTGAATGACAGCTTGATAACAACCTAAATACAATGTTTTAATTGGGCAAACATCAACGTGGCTTTCAGGAATGTGAGTGACATCTTGTTGAATGCAGCTATTATTAAGTGAGGTATGGACTGTAACTTAACACAAAACATAACATTTAAGAGTTCAAATAAAATGTACAAATCGGTTAATTTACAGAGCACTCTCCAAGGCTGACTTCAGATCAGTGGCAGAATATTTACAGTGCAACAGTCCAACAGGGAGAGGGAAGAGAGAGTCAATCTGCATGCCGGAGCAACAGTGGAGAAAGATGACCTCTTCATCTCTCTCTCTCTCTCTCTCTCCCTCTCTCTACCCTCCTCTTCCCCCTTCCTCTCTCCCCCACTGCTGTCAGGCATGAGGTCAGAGAGATTGTGAGGATGGGGGTAGGGAGAGCAAGGTTTATAAATTATGCAGGTCAAAAAACAACAAAACAACAGAATTCGGAGACCGCGGGGGAACTCTGCAATTGGACCAGAATTCGGTTTAATAAAACACGCAGGTCCCACGTCAGCAGCACTTGAATTGTTTGCCTCTGCAAATTGTGGCTTGACTTGGTAATTTATAGACCGTGGCTTGAGGGACGAAATGGTCGAAGGTCAGACGTAGAACAGTCGTACCCTGGAGGTGCTCACGTGGAGTTCGGCGTCGTAAAACTTGGTCTCTATGATAACGTTTCCACTGAAACAGAGGAATGAATGCATTAAGTATAAAGGAAACCTCAGGGGCTGTCACAGCGAGGCCAACACAATATCACTACTATTGGAGCAAAGAATAAATATAATTATCATCTATTCTACAGTAAACAAAAGGCAGAAAATGTCTTACGTTAGAACGTTGGCTGGCATCATTTGAGATTCTGGAGCTGCTTCTATCAGAGACTGCCATGTATTGGTGGAGTTAGGAATGACAAAGCCAAACTCAAAGAACCATTCTAGACAGAGAAAGAGGGACAAAGAGAAAAACACTCACAATCGATGGAATTTAGGTTATGTAGATGTGGCCATGAATGATTCTGGTTAGCCTCAGGTTATAATATCCACAGTGTGACAAGTTTTAGACAAAATTAACATCTACAAGAACTAATCGCATTTGGAAGCAAACACAAGGCACTGCTGTTTTAGAACTCACTGAGAAGCTTTCATACAAAGTAAACCCAATGGAGACAACACAATATAATTCCTACACACTACCTGGACAGTAAAGTACTACTTTAGATGCATAGCATTTATACCCTGTAAAGTCCTCAGTGTTAATTTAACTCTGGGAGTACTACAAATGTAACCAAATGGAGTTAAACATCTATAAATAAATACTGAGGATTGTACTGTGTGTGTACAGTTCTTCGGGTGAGCCTTCGGTACCTTCTAGACACTGTCCTTTAAAGAAGACCTTCTGCTCCAGTCTGAACTTTTCTAGTTTCTCTGAAGATGAGAAGTTTAGCTCTCTGGACACTGCTTTACACTTCAGAATCTTCTTAGGAACACGGGCTGGAGTTGGGATAAAGATACAGGCGGTCACAAAAGGGCAAGGACAAGAAGAAGAAACGATAAGCTTCAGAGGAAGCCAAAAGAAAAGAAAAGGGAGCAAGAAATGAGAACATGTATGTAGGTAGGTTATAGGAAAGAACAAACATATGAACTTTACTGCAAGTGTAAAAACAGACGCATTAAAAGTGATGCCACTCCCATTGTTAACTATTGGTCTTTGATTTGCCAAAGCAGTTTTGTCAAAGTGCCGGTAGTCAAAGGTAGGTGAACAGTAGAATGGAGGTCGGAACAGGGGGCTCAGTCACCCACATCTACTGTGTGACATCATCCAAAACACAAATTACATACACTTGCTACTGTTGACCACTAGAGGGAGCAATGAGCTGTAGTTTTCAATGTCAAATGGAAGATTATTCAGCATTTAATTGGGGATGAGAACCACAAGAGGAAGCAGTGTCTGAGCTCTAGTTTTCAATGTCAAATGCAAGATTAATCACACAGCAATGTCACGCTCTCCAAAAGGCCTGTGTATCTTCAATTTAAATAAAATGCATAGTCATAGCACACTTTTACTTATAGTACAAATAAATATATGAAATAAGATTCATGAACAATAATAATAATATATGGAGCGTACGCTGGGTTTGGAGGCCTTAATTGGTAGCATTTTCAAGATATGTCAAACTGTGTGCGCAAATGTAGTAGTGAATTTGTGTGTGTGTGGGTGTGTGTGTGTGTGTGTGTACCTTCGTGTTCTACTCCTGGTAGAGAAAGGTCCTCGGTTCCCTGCCAAAGCACCTTGCCTGTCTCCGCATCTCTAAGATTCATCCAGTTACTGAGAGAGAATTGAGGTTAAGGAAATGAAGAAAAAAAGGAGACCTAAAGCTGAACAGCAATAAAACAAGCTACTACAGATATGAAGAATAATAACATTTAAATATCCAAGAGAGAAATGAGAAATATCCAAGGGGAACACGAGAATCTGTGGGGTTTTTTTCTTTTCGTTTTAAGTAAATACGCACTGCAGAAACCAAACAGAATCAAACATCATTCCGAGGAAGCTGGACACGTGCTTGAAATCTTCAAGCTCCATCCAAGGGCTTTCTGAATTCAATGTTATAACATGCTTCAGTGCAGACCACAAAGACAAAACCTTATTTCACTGCAGACATAAGGACTTTCTAAACACAGGACCTAGCACAGGACAACCTAGCAGCATGCTTTGTCTCCATTGGAATTCCATTGTAGAGGTAAAGACAGCTAACTATAACCTATATACAGTATAGCATCTTAGTATGCAGTCTAACACAACTTAATGATAATTAGTGTAATAATCCTTATGTTCATTTATAGAACTGTCAGATTATTATCTCTATCCAGTCTCAGATTACATGCTAAATGGGAGAACTATAGGGTTAGACCTACACAAAATAAAAACATAAATGTTGAAAGTCGTCATCTGTATTGTAGCCTATTTTATTACTTGGACTACAAACCAACAGTTTATAGGCAGAGAGCCCTGATGAAGCCCTGATGAAGGTCGAAACATGTTGGTTTAATTACTTTAATAAAGACCCTCTTCTGTATCAGTTTCTATTTCACAAAAGCAAAAAAATAAAGTAAAAATAACAATTCTTGAATGTTTGAGATCCAGGTATGTCTGATGTTCAAAAAGTGTTCCTGATTATGTTAAAAGGGATCTGCAATTTAAGTCTTAATTAAACAATGTAAATCAGTGGATTAGTAAACTAAAAGCAGGGTTACCCTGCAACAATCTAATAAACCTAGATGATGCACGCTAGTTGCTATAGCTGTCCTGTCAGCCATCTGGTCCTGACTGCCATGACATGACACATAACGCAAATATAAACAATAGAACCTTCAATCACATACTTGACTACAGGTGGAGGGTGAATGGGCGCTGCAGAAGATACATTGTAAGGAGTTTTTCTGTTTAGGTCGATATATAAAATAAAAAAAAGAAAGACAAATCTAAGATATGTAAATGTATACATTACAAATGGCATTAAAACATGCACGCATGGCCTTCGAGCAAAATATCTGTTTATATCAGTTCAAATGTTTCACGTTTGTGGCACACAGTGAAAACACTTTTGAGGTTCTCTCTAGAAACTCCGCAACATGTGATTCAAGAAAATAAATACCAGATCTACATGCTCACATTGCTCACAATAAAAAGCACATTTCAAGTCTGGAGTTGATCTGGCATTGTATCGTAATAATAGGTATGGAATATCACAAAGCTGCTCATTGTCATAATGTAAATAGTTTACAATATATATTTTTCTTTTATGTATTTCTTTTCTTCCAAATACATAATACAAAAAAAAGCTGAGAGACACTACAGACTGCTCAGTGTTCAGTGCATCACGATGCGTTGTGAGCTTGTAATGATCGATTGGCTATTTTCAAATAGCCAATGTATACATGTTTAAAGGTAAAGGGCAAAGGGCTCGCTTCTTTTGGGCGTGTTTTCATAGACAGTTGGTTGCTTGTTTCTCTTGCAAAACCTAGCAACATTGTTCTCCACTTACAGAAGCAGCCCTGTCACACTCAGACACTACTTAGTGTCACACACACCTGAAAAAGACAGCCACATCTACAAGTGACTTGAAGTGAGGTAAATGTGATGCTCTCGCCCCCCGGGCCCAGACTTCCCATCGTGGCTTATTATCCGCACAACAAACACCCTCCAAGCCCTAGGATGCCGACTTGACATTTTGTCACAGGCATTACTATTTGATGACCACCAGCAGAAAGGAAGAGGGGCCCCATTGGGCCCTCTGCATTAATGAATACTGTTACCACCTAAAGGTTTTTGACAAACAAAAGGCTAAACACATTTTAGCCTCAACCGTCACTGTTTTACTTACAAACTAGAAGTGAAATAATGAATAAAACATGTTTGTTCAGATAACTTGTGATGAGCCATTGCCATCATTTACCATAGAGAGATTTCTGGGGGAAATGCATCAAAGTGGATAAAGGTGCATTTATATAGCGCTTTTATCCAAGGCGCTTTACATAGATTGTCCATTAAATTCACCCATTCACGCCCATTCATACACAGATGGCGGAGGAAACCATGCAAGAAGGCACCAACCTGCACATCAGGAGCAATTAGGGGTTCAGAGTCATGCTCAAGGACACTTCAACACTAACTCTGGGGGAGCCCGGGATCGAACTGGGACCGTGAGGTTCTCATCCATACTCTACCCCGAGCCACTGCCGCCCATAGGGATAAGACATATACCACTTGAGTCAACTTATTTATAACACTATGAACTTGAGCTTGGTTAGAAATAACTTCAACTAAGCTTCAAAGTGAATTGACTGAACAAAGCCAAAATACTCCTGTGGCAGCTAGCGCTTGGGCCATCTTCACCATTCCCCACCATCTCTCTATTGTCTCGTTCTAGAAACGTGCTGCTGGGTTGAACACACGCAGCTAATCCTCTCAAGTCAAACTGAGTCCGATCTCCATTTAAACTCATCCTCCCTCTCTCATCTGTCACTTCCACATCCATCCCCTCCCCCTCTCTTGCACTCCCTGCCTTCTAGAATAATCCAAGCCACCCGGTAGAACACAATCCTGTTCTTAACACGACAGCTTGATCACCGGTAGAACTTCTAGTGTTTGAGTGTACTACCAGTGTCTCTCCTTAACGTCACCAAGTAGTGGGCTCGATCTCAGAGAGCCCAGCTATGATTTGTTACCATTCTTTATTATAACTTTATTTTTATTCATTTATTTTGGAGGCAGACTTAGAACCTAGAAGCTTCATGCAAAATCCTTCAATCCTGGAATGCTTGAATTGTTTGTAATGTTACTCCAACTATGTATTACTGGTGAACAGGGTACAGTTCAGTTTCCCATGGATTCGGCAGCAGATTTACATGTTATGAATGTCATGTGTGTTTCCGGTTTAAATCTCCTGCCAGGCGAATCAAACAGAGCTACAGGAAACTGAACCTGAAACGGGTAATAAAATAATTATGAATAAACTGCAGTTAATACTGTATGCACAGAGCCAATTATACACCGCAACTCTGATTCCTTAAATAATTTCATTGTCTCGTTAGAGCCCACAAACGTTGCAAAAGTGAAATACTACAAATAATACAGTAACCACTTCTTTAGGACTTAAACACTCATGTATGTCCAATCCATCCGTTCAACATTTTCTCATATGACAATCTACATTAAGTATGTAATGCACAGATAAAAGATAATGGGCAATTTGTTCACATTTTGCAATGGACTGGGAGGGCAGATAATAGTGGAGTCAATAATAATCGATTCAGCAATGCATCGTGATCCGGCCGTACACGAATCTGCCTCAATGCAACAACGTGACATAATGGATAATCAAAGCCTAAATATAAATATTTATAATATAATTACCAGTAAGACGCCTGAGGGAGAGAAGGTGCAGCAGACTGTTGGGCGAGTACTGGCGCTTTGGCATGGGGGGTCAGATCAACATATGGAATGAATTCTGTACTGGCCATACAGTATATGGAGCGTGTCTTGAGTGTACAGGTTTTGATGTGGTCAGATCAACATATTGAATGTCAGAACAGGTCAGCTCCATATATGGAGCTCTACGGGTGGCAGTGGGGGCAGTGTCTTGAGTGTACAGGGTTTGATGAGGGTCCAGGTAGGGCCGAATCTGAATTTCCGGGCTTGTTGAGAACTCTAGTTTTCGCCGGCTGCCGGGCACAGCTGCACTAATAACTTTGGGGCAGGTCCGTCTAGAGTTTAAATGGACAGGTATCAGTCAAAAGGGAGACATCGAAGAGGAAGGATGGATGGGGAAGGATCAACATATAGAATGTCAAAACAGGTCAGCTCCATATATGGAGATCTAAGGGTTTAAGGTTTGAGGTCAGATGTAGAGTTGCTGGCCAATATTGATGGCATCAGGGATCTCAAAATCTCCATATATGGGATTTACCATATATGCGATTAATATTGATGACATCATCCCTGATGATGTCACGTGGTGTCACTGTCACAAGGACCATATATGGTCATGCCTGCCAACCAACCAAACAACTGACTGACTGAATGGACATGCACAATTTCACTGCAGTTGCAATAATACCATAATATAATTCTAAATAAAATATGTTGTTTAGTATATGGGACTGCTTGTATTGAGTGATGATGATGCATCACAGAATAGAATCGTTACCTCGTTACCTAGTGTTCCCTGTAAAGCGCTTTGGGTATTCAGAAAAGCGCTATATAAATCTGAGCTATTATTATTATTATTACCTGGTGATTCCTAAAGGAATTGAGTCGTGAGGGCAGTGCCAATAATGCACACGTCTGGCAGATGAACCCTTTGCTTTTCTCTGCAACTGAAAATCTATAAATAAGGCAGAGGGATGTGGTCATATTTGTGCTGATAATGAGGAAAGAGCATCTCATCATCTCCCTCAGATCCCATTCTCTCTAACAGGCCACTGCAGTATGACAAGTGACAAATGTCTGAGGACGAGAACGTCGTAGTCCAACTGAATCTGGTTGGTTGGCTTAGTATGGTTGGCTTATGTACTGACTCACAGTACATCAACTAGGAGTCCCAGGTGGAGGCGCGCGCACACACACACACACACACACACACACACACACACACACACACACACACACACACACACACACACACACACACACACACGTTAATGAGTCCCTAGTCTATTGAGTAGTAGCTTCTGTCAACTTTCAGTCTGTATTCATTTTTAAAGAGACGCTGAGGATTGCAAAAATACTGACAGCAATTACCAAACCACTAAGTGTTGGAGACAAGTTTTTGTTGGATTATATTATGACAGCCTGCCCCATGCCACAATATGACGAGCAATATAGCTGTATGCAAAATCAAGTCGAACCTGGCTTCCTTCAGACAGACGAGATAAGACCTTAATGATGCCATGGGGAAATTCAGTCGCCAAAGCCAAGGCTACATGGCAGTTAAGAAGATACAGTTTCAGGGCAAGACAAGTTACCATGGACACACCGGGGCAAAATACATCAGATTCAACGCAACACTATTCCTCTTCATCACCATCCAACAACACCATCTTTCTCACATCATCATCCTGACCAATGACCATTATTCCAACTTTAAATAACCATCATCAATAATACAATTACCATCGTCACCAACATTCAGACACAGCAGTCAACCAAAAACACAGTATTAGGGCTGTCACGATTACACATTTAAGTTGACGATTAATTATCACACACATAATTGTGATTAATGATGTAATTGTGTTCTTGGCATTGGATATTGGAACATTATGAATAGAAATTACATTTCAGTTTGGCTTTTAGGCTTTGTAATAAAAAGGTGCACAGGGCAGATATGACAAATTACTGAAAAATAGCTGAAATATACCAAGAACTTACTTGCATTTTCGTGAATTTTATTGCTTAAAAGAAATAGCGGAAATACAACGTTGTAAGCTGGTAGATCAGCTATTTCTGCTTTCTTATGTATGACGTTTTTTCAACATGGACACGATTATAAATAAATAATTATAATATAAATAATTATACCTAAAATAATTGCAATTAGACGATTATTATGTAGTAATTGTGACAACCCTACACAGTAACAGTAACCAGCTTGTCCATTTGAAAGAGCATCAATGGAGCTGAGCTTCCCCCCCCCCCATCTAGTATACCGACTGTGTGCCAGTAAAGCCTGCAGGACCCACTCCAGCCAGACCAACCAGGGACTAACCTCGCGTCACCTCGGAGGAAAGCCTGGTCTGTGTTCCAAAATCGCTGTGTGAACCGGTCTGGAGCGGATGGTGATTTATGTCATGTTGTAGTCAGATTTGTAGTCATCAGGCAGGAAACCACAAGGCGGAATAAGAAAGTACCCATTCATAATACTGATTAGTGTCAATGTGGGGGTCCTTAATTCCTTGACATGAACAAGTTTGGGAAGCACTGTAGTATATAACCGACTGTGTGTCAGTCAGTGTGTCAGTAAAGCCTGCCGGACCCACTCCAATCAGACCAACCTACTGTTACAGCACCCGCATGGCTTGGAACCAGCAGGCTCCGACTGGGACAGCTTTTTTCACTCAGGAAACCAGGCTTATGAACAATGCTGCCCTACAAACCCAACGTACAGTAACTACGGGGGACAAAATGGTCCATGTTCTTGAGGTAATCGTTTATCCCCCAAAATCCCGAAGGCAAATTTGACCTTTGAGATACACAAATAAGTTACTTTGGCTTTGACACGGCATGTTGCCTGTGTCAGTCACACTCGAACACAGAGCTATGCACGCACACGCGCACACAGATAGATGGATCTGTTAGTATTCATGTTCAAAGTCTGCAACCTTTTTCACCTTTGTTTTGTGGACTGGTTGATAGACTTCCAAGCTCTGGTAGAGCAACTACACGAGCCTCAATGGTAACGGCACTGTTCCAAGTGTAAGAACTCATTCGGACAGTCTGCCTTTTCAGTAAAGTGGGCAAACCTTTGGAACTCTTTGTCTACGGTACTAAAACTAGAGCCGGAATGTACGTATGTAAATACAAACTCAACAATTCAGGATTTTGAGGTCACTACTGTAGAACTATAAGCTGATCTTAACCGCAACAAACCCGTGCCTAAATAAAATCAAAAACCATTTGTGATGCAATACCTAAACACAGACCTTTCTATCAGAATGTAGGTGGCCTGTGCTAGCCTATGGCTGTATATGAACTGCATCCTGGGTGTTGGACAGCTGGATGGACAGAAAAGGCTACACACTGTACACAGCACCTAACAAAGGAAGCACCTCATCCCCCAACACGTGGCACTCAAGCCCGAAAGTGAGGCCTGCCAACGTTGAAGCTGCCACTACCTACTGGCTAAAAGTGTAACTGCAGCACGTTCATGGAGGTCGACGGACGTTCAGTGGCGTCATGTGCATAACGTGCGTCATCCCGGGCCTCAAATTTGAGGTCCTGGTTGCTCTTCTACTTTTACAGTCTTCATCATTCAAAGCTGACTATGACTATCCTTCATGGGCATGGGCCGACTTTAAAAGGGATTAATATTGTAGAGCTCTTAAGAGGCTGGTTGGCTTGAATATACGGTCTAGCAGTTTCCGATGTAGCGTGACAACATGCGATGTGGGTAGATGATGAGTACCAACATAAACAACAGCAACTGTATAGCTAGCAGCATCCATATTATCCATAGTATAATGTGTAGAAAGTTCTAGCAACATCATGAACATCGTTAGCCTTAGCCAGAAAATCCCTGCCACAGTAAATCATGGATTTAGGATTTACTGGGCTTCACATGAGGCCTGGCTTCATGCAGGAAGGTCACATGCAGACACACCCTCACATGTAAGGGTGTGTAAGACATGTCGGTTGTACATGTTATCCTACAATTTGAGTGATAAGGAACAAGAAGCTGGCAGGAAGACAAGCAGAAAAAGCAAGTAACACTAGTACATACATGCCCTGATGAAGACCAGTGGGTCGAAACATGTTGGCTTTTTAACTTTTTTTGTAAATGAATATAGTACCATGATTTTACACCCGCCCTCTCCTCTTTTACTTTTTTAGTGCTCGGATCGCTCCTCTTCTTTCAAGTAACACCACAGCTTTGACACATAGACAGTAAGGTTTAGTGTTTAGGATATAATCGAGAGTAAAGTTGTGTGAAATGCAATAGGGAATTGGCAACCTACAGATTGGTTGCAGCAAAATGTTGTCAAATATATACATTTTGAATCTTAGGCTTTGAAAGACAGGTGTTAAAACAGTTAAGTTGTCTAGTCATTCTCTTGTTTCTAGCGCAGTAGGGGCAATATACTATGTCACAGACACAGTACAGGACTAATATACAGTATATAACCTTAGCTGTAGCCATGATGGTAGCAATAGGCTGCAGTGCAGGTGTGCTGTTTATTCTAGAGGGTATTACCGAGGCTATTTCAGTCTCCTGCCTGGTTACATAAGGAGACAGTAGGGAGGACGAGGTGAAATGGAAGAGAACATAAACATAACTTGCAGTCCTTGGTTTTTGATGGACAAAACTTGAGCAATCCCTCTCCCCCTCCGCTCCCGATTTCTCCCAACAGATCTTATGTATGGGCTACAGAAGTTAACACGGCAACCAATGCCATACAGTCCTCCGAAAATCTAATCTAATAAATGATCACTTTAAAGACAAAGCATGTAGATAAAGAATGAATAAAAAGGTACAACAGAAAATGTTATAGTGCTACTGCTAAATGCAGCTCTCTAGGTCATCCTTGACTATCACTGTGAGTGTGAGAAAGTCACCTTCTGCACAGCTAACATCAACAGATGTTTCCTAGAATCCTTACTTAGATTAATTTTGTTTTCAAATATGATGCTTTGTACGGTCCTGTTAATATTAACCTTCCAGCAATATTTAAAAAAAGATGCATCATCATCCCTGATAATGATGCATCTTTTTTTTTAAATATTGCTGGAGTGGTGCACTGACAGTGAGATCAGGTATTTCCACAATTCTTTCACACATTTTGAGTATAAAATTAGTAAATATGGCCTATTTTGGCCACAGTCTATTGAGGTTATTAATATACCTGTATGTCGCATGCAAAAAACATTACAAAGCCTAAAAGCCAACAGAAAATGTTCCAATGTTCAATGGGAAAACTGTTAATCTCAATTATTTGTATGACAATAAAAGGTAGAGTAAGTGATATGTTTTTGTTCAAATAAGTGTTAAATATCTATATTTAACACTTAACAGCGGACAAGCATCGGCTGACACATCGCCCAATCACCCAAAAAGATAAATTATTTGTATCTTTTCGGGCGTAAAACGTACTGTAACAGTAGTAGTAGTGTTTGTTCAGGAACAAGAGTCTCATTTGTCTCTCCAGCTCATTGGTAAACCGAAAACACATTTTCAGGTCAAAACACCAATTTTACCCAATCAGGAAAGAGAACTCACACAGGATGAGGATACAGGACAGAATTTGGAAGTGATGTCACAAAGAAATGGGCAGACATAATTGGAACTAGAACAGTATAACATTTTAGCTGATAAATGGGTACTCTCTCCAGTGGCCTTGTGGCAGAGTGTCCGCCCTGAAACTGAGAGGTCGGGTTCGATCCCTGGCTGGGTCATACCCAAGACTGTAAAAATGGGACCCAAATCACCAATGCCTCCCTGCTTGGCACTCAGTATCAATGGGTTGGATTGGGGGGGTCAAATCAACTAATCAAATGATTCGCACGTGTGGCTTGGGTTGGCTGCTGCTCACCACTCCAAGAGATGGGTCAAATGCGGAGAACAAATTTCACTGCGGTAAAAAACACCTAAAATTGTCTTTTCTGTTTATTAAAGAGCTGGATGGAGAGGAATAACCCTGAATACTGAACAAACACTCTAGCAATGAATAGCCTACTGTAATGATTAAAAGGGCGACCATCTATAAGGCCTCTATAAAGTCTCCATATATTCCCTTTAGGTGGTGGGTGAAGATCCATCGTGAGTCGCAGGTGTGGAGAACACATGCCAACACAACAGTAATGAGGGACTGACTGTACGTACAATAGATATGAGATGCAAGTGTTCGTGCTCATTCTGTTCTTGTCATGGTTTCCATAATCTACTAGGGATACTGTCCTACTGTATATGTTGCTCTGTGTGTGAAATAAACTTCAGAATGTGTATGAAATAGACTTCAGAATGCATGGTAACATATCACTGTTGTGTTGGCATGTGTTCCTTATAGATGGTCGCCCTTTTAATCATTAAACTTAGTATCCGAATTTACTCAATTTAGTGCTTTAACCTAGCCTGAATTTCGATTTGGTTTCACTTCATTATTCAGCCCAGCTGAACATATTTCTTAATGGCCGCGGCTAGCGATTCAGGGGCTGGAGCCAGGCTAGCTTTAACCTGTAACAAAGCCATTTAAAGCTCAGATGTAATATAAAACTTTAGTTTATAGTTACTTTATTTTGTAGTAGATTATTACAAAACATGCATTACCAACTTCAGCCGATCTACAAGCTCACGGTGCGTGGTAGAGCTTGCAGATCATGATGAGTCGTTCAAAAGATGTTTTGACATTTCATACATTTGAAAACGTATGAAATGGGATATTCTGCATAATAGCACTTCTACTACTACTTTCTACTGTTGATACTATAAACTACATTTTGATACAAAAAAAATACCAATACTTTTGTACTTTTACTCAGAAAAATGTTGTTTCTACATTGCAGTGTTGATACTTTTAAGTAGGAAATGTGAGTACTGTGAGCACCACTGCACTGCTTCCGACATATCCTCATTAGCTGATCTGGCATCAGTGACTTGAGCAGAGCACAGTCTGTCCCTTTTTAAACAATTACAGACATCAACCATGCAGTGCTGTCCAACTATAATGGGATCCTAGCCTTGGATCAAGACGATATATATGGCACGGCCCGCAGGTAGGCTACTCAGACCGTTTCCAGCCTACCCTACCCAGAAGAGTTGAGATGAACAACCATAAATTATTCTGACAGCTCCCCAAAAAGCCCCATCTGTCCTGCTGACCCCTTATACATAATTTATAAATGATGGATAATTACTTAAATGGTTCTTCATCTCAACTCTTATTATTTGCTCTTCTTCACACAAATGTATAGGCCTATAGTATATTTTCAAGGCACAGACAACCTGGTCTTATACTGTAAACCAAATGCATAACACGTGCATAGCCAGTATAACAATATGGTTAATATCAGACAATTATTACATTTCCAAAGTTGACACATTGCCTCACTATGCCTCGCATTTTAGTAAGGAGGCTACAATGTATCCTTCTTGATACATTACATACCTTCCAACTTTCCACTTGGATGCTCTGCTCTGAGATTACAGTGTAATCTCGCGTAGCCTGCGTCCCATACAGATCGAATTGTATTGTTGGGTCTGTGTAGTCTCCGCGAGATTACATTATAGTCAGACTTAGTCAGGTAACGGTTAGGTTAGCATCCCGGCAAGGCCTGACACGTCAAGTGTGGCGCCAAATGAAATCTTTCAAAAAATAGTGAACCAATATCCAATAGTGGACCATATCTGACTGGTGTCAGTTGTCTGCCCCGGCTAAACAAAAGGACACGTGAACGGATCATCATGTCAGATAACGGTCAACGCTGGCTAGCAAACGTTAGCCCAGAAAGCTGCGTGTGTGTACGTGTGTGTGCGCACATATACATACCCACACAGCGAGCTGCCTTTCAGCTGGTCTAGTAATACAGTTATTACTACACAACAAGCTGATATTAAACAACCACAGCAAACAGACACCACAGTATTAAAAGGATACAGTTTAAAGCCCTTCAAAATATCCCCGGCCCTGCTGTCTTCTTCGTCTAAAGACATTTCGGAGATCTTCAGTTCTTCCGAGATATTCAGTTTCTTCGGATAACAGGGAGCCACAAAAAGGTGATGGTGTTGTTGCCTCGCAAACTGCCAAGGAGGGATCTATAACAACAATGTGCATATACACACACGCTCCCGCAAACAGCATGCAGTCCGCGGACTATGCAGCCCACACAATATGTAGTTCACTTGTAGGATTCTATCCAGGTTTAATCTGACGGGCAGCTCAACTGATCCGATAATAAACCAAGCTAAGCTAAATAGCGTCAGACAGCTACGTTGACTGGCGGTTGTGTTTACCACGCAGAGAGGCGCTGCATGGGTCGTAAACAGCCAGTCAAGGTGGGCCGTGGGGGCGGGCTCAAACTGCACGGGGACGCGTCACCAGGGGCAACGGCGAGCAAGCGCGTGGGCGTGCACACGCGCTCGGGGGCCTCCCTTCTTTACCTCCCATGTGATTTTCTTTTTTTGCCCCGTAGTTTTGTTGTGCGGTGCCGGTGGAAAATGAACGTCATGATGTGGCTCTGCTGGTTATGTTTATAACTAGGTGTAGTCAGTGTGTGGTATTACTGTTACTGATTCATCATATGTTTATGATCTCTGGTGATTATGCTATAACAGCTTGCATAAAAAGTACAAGTCAATGCTCTCTGCTGATCCCACACGGGTTATTTTCTAAATTAAAAAAGGTGACAATAAATAAATAACTCCCTACTCCAAAACAACATTCATATCATAGGCTATAATCTAATTAGATTTCAGTTACAAAAAAATGAATACAATGCATAATGATAAACACAGCTAACTGCGAATGCTTAGTTTAATCATATTTGTACTAGAGAGAATGCTCCCACAGGCTTAAAAAGAACCACATCGACATAGTGCTTAATTAATACATTGTTGCCTATAAGTAAGTAGCCTGTGCATTAACAGTTAATAGATAATGTGTGATAGTTGATAATTGAATCAAATAATTGAATCATAAGTGATCCTATTTTGTTCAGCTCCTGGGAAAAGTAAAAAACATAAAGAGTCAAATTGCAAGCTTGTAGATGTGCTATTTTCACTATTTTGGCACAATACCATATTGTGCAATGAAGTATAAAACATGGCTTACGTTTATAAAGTAAAAAAATAATGAATCTGAGAATTAACAGATAATTGCTAAGTAAATAATTGAGTGGCACACCAACTAAATATATTTAGTTCACACTACCAATTCTCAATTATTTTGACATTTAGTACATCCAAATACTGTAGCTATAATAATCAAAGAAGTATACATGCGGTCAAAACTGATTAGAGTAGTGGTTGATTCACATATACACATACTGTATTGCTGTTTGTTGAATCCCACCATATTGTCAAGCACACTTTAACGTTATTATATAATCAGATGTAAGTAGAACTTGGCTAAAAGTGCACTGCAGGCTATAGGTAATGACTCATGAGTTATAATTGATCAGTATTTAGGGAATATATATCTAGATCAACAGACAAGAATTTTGTAGGTGGCTATTATAATTTCTGCCAAAGCAAACTCATTGACGTTCTGCTATACCCGAAACCCAAATATCAGGAGAAGTATCCCCATAGAAACACATTAACAGCCAATAATATTATCGCATGAGCGTCACAGACGTTCCTCCACACTGCCCTCTCGTGGAGGGAGGTCAGTTTGATGGCCTGCAGTGCCTGCTCCTCGGGGCTCAGGACAGGGACGGAGCCAGAGGTGGAGCTGCTCAGGCCGCAGAACCACAGAGCTGCTCTGCGCCACCACGACACCGCTGCGGCGTCGGCGTCCGAGACAGAGGCGCTCTTAGAAGAGCTCGCAGCGGGCTCACTGTCGCTCCAGGGATCGGGGAGGTCAACGCGAGGTTCCCGGCTATGCCTTGACCACCAGGTTAACCTGTACAGCTGTGGAAGAGACGGACGGAGGTAGAATGTTCAGACGAGAAAATATTTAAATTGAGCCATTTAGAAGATTCAAATGTGTGTGTGTGTGTGTGTGTGTGTGTGTGTGTGTGTGTGTGTTTGTGCGACGTGCGTGATTAATGTGCTTTAATGCTCACATGATCTTTAGGTATCGGGGGCGTGGCCAAGCTGACGGCAACAATGACGAGGCAAGTGACAGCCAATAGGATGAGAGCAAAGTACAGGTAGTGAACATCGGCTACTATGGCTGCATAGTAGTTCTGCAATGTAGAACTATACTCCGCCTGTGGGCGAGATCGCGTGCACTGCACCATATATGGAGTGTATCTTGAGTGTACAGGGTGTGATAAGGTCAGATCAAGATATGGAATGTCAGAACAGGTCAGCTCCATATATGGAGATCTAAGGGTGGCAGCGGGGGCAGTGTATTGAATATACAGGGTTTGATGAAACCCTGTATATACCCAGGCCTTAATTTTCAGGCCTCTAGTTTTTGCTAGCTGCCGGGCGTGGCTGCACAAATAACTTTGGGGCAGGCCCGTCTAGAGTTTAAATGGACAGGTATCAGTCAAAAGGGAGACATCGAAGAGGAAGGATGGATGGGGAAGGATCAATATGGAATGTTAGAACAGGTTCTGACATATATCCATATACTAATATTGATGACATCAGGGATCTCCATATATGGGCTAAATTGCGACAGCAGGTCGCATTTACTATGATCCCTGATGTAGTATCATTCCTGATGATGTCATAGTGATGTCACGAGACCTGGGCACAATATATGGGGGCTTTCCCCATGTATGGGGATTTTGAGTGACAAAAAACTCCCCATGTATGGGGATTTTGAGTGAAAAACGCAAGATTCTATAGTTAACTAAACCCTAACGTTTTCTATACGTTTTCAAATAAATGTAGTGCATGGAGTAAGCACATTTGCCCTGAGATGTAGTGGAGGTGAAGTAAAAGTTTTGGAAATTGTACATACTCAAGTAAAGTACAAATAACTCAAAATTGTACTGAAGCACGCACGCACGCACCACTGCACGCACGCACGCACCACTGCACGCACGCACGCACACACCACTGCATGCACCACTGCACGCACGCACACACGCACACACGCACCACTGTACGCACACACGCACGCACCACTGCACGCACACACACACGCACCACTGTACGCACACACGCACGCACCACTGCACGCAGCCACGTACGCATGCACGCACGCACGCACACACACACACACACACACACACACACACACACACACACACACACACACACACACACACACACACACACACACACACACACACACACACACACACACACACACACACACACAGAGTTCTTGTTTATGTTGTGTTTTTGTGGTTTGTGTGTACAGATATGGTGGATCATACCAAGTTATGCATTTTACGATAAATGACCGTATATACAGTATGTACCAGTAAGACGCGCAAACGCGGGAAGCGAACGCAGCTGCAGATCATGTCTGTGTGTCTGTCCCGCTGTTACTGTATATGTGGACCTGGCCCCTTTTGTGCCCATATATGGAGCTGAGTGATTTGTTTGTGATTGATGCAACACACTCCATATTTGGACGTACACTCCATATTTGGACGTATAGCGGGACAGACAGACAGACACACACACAGACAGACAGACAGACATGATCTGCTAGGTCTCATAGTAAGTGCTCACTGCATTCGCAACAATATATGTGTGTGAGACCTGCTCGTTGGCACGTGGCCAGAAGATTGCCAGTAGAAATACGGACGTGATGGGTGGGGCTAGGAAGCTGGTCACTGACTGGATGTAATCAAAGAGTTGCCCACTGTTGGATGACTGGATAACTGGAATCCACAATAGACTAATGCACACCAACACCAAGATGAATATCCTGAAAACACACATGATTATTATTATTACCAATTTTCTAACCATGAGATAAGGTGTACTCGTGATGATCTACTGTGTACTCGTATTAATCTAGAACTTAAGCTCCAGAGATTTTTACCCCCAAATTGATTTGGGTGTGTCCCAAATGATTATATTGTCCATGTTTTTCCTACTCCAACCTAAAAGCGAAACCACATGATCTCCTGCATTTTCTTTGTATGTAAAACTCCTCTTACTGATGTCAAAGCATCTTTTATACGTACCGTTTTTTGTGCGTGTCCATGTGTGCGTTTGGTCGTGTACGCAATGTTTAATTTTAGTCACATTTTTGTCATCTGAAATGTTTTAATTTCAGTCTAGTTTCAGTCGACTAAATATCATAAGATTGTAATCGACTAAATCTACTGTTGCTTTTGTCAACTAAAATGTATTTTGGCAGGCCTCGATGGCGTTGTAATGCCTGATTTTACACTTGGTTGTAGCCTATGCTGAAAATAGCCAATCTGCTATTTTCAGAGTGTTTTCATTGAAGTGTATATTTGTACGTCTTTAAATGTTCTGATGAATTGAAAATGGAGGACCCCGTATTTGTATTGACCTTTCTTTTGAACTGCACCCATTCTACAAACTGTGAATACAAGTTTCAATCAATCAAGTCTAGTTTTTATTTGTTGACAAAACTGTCAGTAGTCATAGATATTTTAGTCACCATAGCATAGTTTTAATTCAGTTTCTCTCTGTGAAAAAAAGGTAGTCGACGAACATTTTTCGTCATAGTTTTAGTCGGCGAAATCAACGCTGCATGTGCGTGTGTGCATTTACCTTCCCACCACCATGAGCTCTCTCTCGGTAGCTTTGGGTCTTGCTCTTTTGTAAAGGTCCAGTGTAAACAGAGTAGAGCTGCTGTTAAAGATAGAGGTCAAAGAGGACATCAGAGCAGCTAGCATCACCGCTATCATCAGACCTCGCAGCCCTGCGGAGAGAACAACAACTAGCGCTGTCACCGTTACACATTTCACTTGACGACTGATTGTCACACAAATAATTACGATTGATGATTTACGATCTACGAGCTCAAAAAGCATGACATTGTGATGGGTTTTGAGCTAGATCTGCTGTTTCCACTATTTTTTGAAAATCCAACATGGAAATGATTATGACGATTATGCAAAAAAACTATTGTGATTATCTCAAACAATTGCGATTTAGAGGATTATGTAATAATTGTGACAGGCCTAACAACAACAGCAACACTATGCTGTATTTTGCTTTGTCTTAAGTACCAGGTCTTATTACTTAACTTAAGACCTGGAGGCGTGGTCAATGCTCTTTGGACACTCAGAATAGCCAAATGGCATTGATCACGCCTCCAGGTCTTAAGTTAAGTAATAACACCTGTTACTTAAGACACGCAAAATACAGCCCTATGGCTCTTTTCCACAGTGAAGAGAAAACCAAGATCCTCAGAACTCGTGATGTTCTGTGATAGTTTATTGTATTTATTTCTTTACATTTATTATATTATTATACATTATAACCAGAACCACTCCTGAAGGTGAATATGGTACGTCATCAAAAGGAACAAGTGAAAGTAGAAGATCTATATTGCTCTCAACATGTCGCCTCACGGTACATGTGAGCTTGTAGATCTTCTATTTTTTCTATTTTAGAAAAGATCTGAAAGTATATATACTGTACATTCTGAGTTCTGCGTTACTAGTGGTAAAACCTCCTGAGCTTGACCCAAATTAGATTCTGAGAACCGTATCTGATAACCGTATCTGAAACCGAGCCAAACTAATCCAGAACCTATGAAATACACTAGACAGCACGGCACAGTTTGGATAGTTCTTGCAGTGGAAAAGAGACAATAAAATAAGCATAATGGAGAAAAAGAGAAATCCAGTGAAGAAGAATTGACTTTTCCATGTCAGAGTACAGATAATTATGGAACCCACCCGGAACCACTGTTCACATTCCACTTTGCTCACACTCAAATAATGTAGAATACTTTAAAATGCCATCATGTTACTAAGTAACAGGGTTGTTACTTAGCAACGGCAACGAAGCAGGATTACAGCATCTAAAGCATGGTTTTTCAAATGTGACAATTAATTGCGTGTGTGTGTGAGTGAGAGAGAGAGTGTGTCTTACCCACAGGCATTAACTGCACCACTAGTTTAGGGTAGGCGATGTTGGAGCAGCCTACTGATGCCCCACAAACACTCTGACAGATTGCTGGGTCCACACAACCTACCTCATCTATGCACGCACGCACGCACGCACGCACGCACGCACGCACGCACGCACGCACGCACGCACACACACACACACACACACACACACACACACACACACACACACACACACACACACACACACACACACACACACACACACACACACACACACACACACAAATGCGTGGTACATTTATATATTTTCATTCACGTGTATAATTAGCCCTTAGATAGTATTAGAATAGATAGAATTGCACCAATAGTATTAAAGACCACCTTTTCCAAGTGGACCTAGGTACGGATGTTGATCCCCGGTACCTCACACAGTGTTTACACTAAATCAAACCAACTGAACTGGACCGGATTTAAGTCCCTCAGTGTGAATACATCCTAAAAGACCATTCCAGTCACACTTCAAAAAATATACTGTACTTATTCCTCACCTGGAAACAGTGCACGGCTAATCATGCCTGGCATGACGATGAAGAACATTGGCAGCAGTTTGAGATATGCACCCAAAACACTTCCTCCTTTGGCATGAGAGAGAGACCTGGCTGACAGAGACCTCTGGACAATAACCTGGAGACAGAGGCCGCAGATATATAGAGGAGTGTCAGAGACATTATTATTATTATATTTTCTTAATTTTTGTTTTAACATTCAGTAGATTTTCTGTGGTCTGGGGTTTTCTGGCTCAAACAAGTGCCCTGATTTTCCTGCTGTTTGTGATGTCACAGCCTGCAAATTCCATTATGTCAATGGGATTTGCCAGCAGATGTCACTGTTTTCACTGTTTTGCCTGTTTTCATTGCAACAGCTTCCAAACCCCAGAGAAAACTCCAGACCGCTTAATGACTAGTACTATAGTCTTTTTTATGTATTTGCATTCAAGTTCATAAAGTTAACATAAGAATATATAAATATATTTGAAATTAAATACATTTTTACTTTTCAGGATTCCAATTAAAAAAGAGCTAAAATAATTCAGGATTCCAACCAAAAAATAGCAAAAAAAGCAAATCATCAAGCTCAAAATGCATCGCACTGCATCGTGTTTTGAGCTTGTAGATCAGCTATTTTTTGACTATATGCATTGTACTCCATACACTCACTCCATACTCTGGAGTGAGTGTGAAATACAGTGGCCCTCTCTATCATCAAAGTTGCAAACCCCTGCCCTATTCAATGTTTTGTTTTGTACTGGTGTTCTCTCGTGCTGAAGTTGACAAATGGCAATAATAGTACAGTAAAGATGATAATAATCTAATATGATGTGTGTAGTTCTTTATAGATCTAGCCTCTTAATTTGTATCTCAAAGTGCACCAGCATTTTCATCGCAGCCCAGGGGGGATACCCCCCCCCCCCCCGACGGGGCAGGGCTAGGATTCCCTCAGTAATTTATGAAGCCTGGCTACGACCCTGGTGGGGGGCCACCAAAAATAATTCTGTCCTACAACTGGCACTGCCTGTTTGATTTAACAACGCAATATGACATAAAACATTTTCCCCCATCAAAAATCTGCAGCCGGCTGTGGAGTGACATCATCGTACCCGGAAGTTATGCAGGAACGCCTACTAAGTAGCAAAAACAAAAAAAACGTTCTGGCCTTGACAGCCCATACATCCAAACAGAAAAGTCCTATCTTATTATATTAAACAACGTTAAACTCACCAACATTGTAGCTGTACGGAAAGCTTGAATTATCCTCTTTCTATCTGCAAAATCTTTGTTTCAGAAAAATCCACCTTAATAGACATTTCACTCTACTCAAGTCATCTCCACTTCAACTTTTTATATAAAGTATGTGGTCTTTCCTCGTGAATAATGATGATGATAATGACGATGATCAGTATGGTGATTATAATGATGATGATGATGGTGGTGATGGTGAATACCTGATCCATGCACCAGACCCATGTGGATAGCACAGTGAGACCAAATATCAAACCGGGCCAGGGTAAATCTCCCGTGACGGGGTGTCTTAGCAAATGGAAGGCGTCGGCACGCGGCACGTGACAGGTCGTGTTTGGAACCGTTACCGAGGGAACGGCCGAGGGATAGCGGTCCAGGAGACCCTCGTACCAACCCACCTCGTCAAAGGCTGGGAAGAAGACACACACACACACACACACACACACACACACACACACACACACACACACACACACACACATTATCCTACCTATATGTGTATACAGTAGAGTAGTTAGTCGTCTTATAAGAGAAAATTTACATGAACATATTTAATTTAGTACCATATGTTAATACTACTGGATCAGCTCTTTGCCCAAGGAAGAATGTCACCCATTTAGACCTGAGGCTGATTTAAAAAAGGCTTCTAAATCCTGACAGTTTTCAGAAAAACCCATGTTTCTATATCAGTGGTTCTCAAACTATTTCATGTCAAGGACCCCAGAAACCATGTAATTATGGCCACCGACCCCCATCTCAACATATGTTGTTCCAGGGACACCCAAGAAGCAAAGATTTGAGTTGAAAACGTTCGCACTGGAATAATTTATAATCAAAGATTTGCGCCATGCACATTTTTGCGATTATGAGCTTGTAGGTCTGCTATTTTTCAATAGCTAAAGTATAACATAATGCTTAACACCAAAAGGGGTTCCAGTACAGAATGGGTTAAGGTATTACTGAGCTACCCCAAAATGTATCAATGGCATTGAGTTACCTACCTATGAACATGAGTGTGAAGGCTCCTACCACCATTATAACAGTCTGCAGGGCGTCAGTGTAGATCACTGCTGTCAGACCACCTACACACGCACGCACGCACGCACGCACGCACACACGTACAAGAAAAACACAAGGTAGAGCAATTGGGTTTCGGCTCCTCTGCATTGTACCAATACAAATGATACGCAATACAATTAAAGAAATAGCCAAAATGCAATACAAAAGCTATTGCACAATATCGTCAATAATCAAACGTTGTGATTTGGGTTTAAAGGTCAAAAATTTGAAAATGTAAAGGTATACTATCCACCACTATTATCGCAAAACAACAGATAGGCCTGGTACTAATGCAATGTCAAATACATAAAACATTGTGACATTGCTTAATGCAGAGGCAGTGTCTGTGCATGGTTGGTATTGTATGTACCTAAACGATGAAGGCCAAATGACAGAAACGTTGTGTACCCTAGTGTCATGTCTGTGTTTTAAAAACAAAACACTGATGAGCAATGCTGTTTTTACTTGAATTTAGCTCTTTTAAACTGTCATTTCGTGTCAACCAGCACCAGCAAAGAACCGGATGTGTGCATTGCAACCCATTGTTTTGAGCACGGCATTGTACCTGCCACAGTGTAAGCAGCAGTGACCACCAGCAGTATGCCAGTAGACAAGTACAGGTCCCAGCCTAACGATATCTGGATGAACAACGCTCCAGAGAAGATATCTGTCTGGACAAAAAACAACACACAGCAGGCAGTGTACAGGTTTGCGTTCCATGACGGTATTCATAAATTGTAAATGGTGCATTTATATAACGCCTTTATCCAAGGCGCTTTACATATAGTGCATTACATTCACCCACACATTCATACACTGATTGCGGCAGAAGCCATGATGCAAGGTACCAACCAGCACATCGGGAGCAATTTGGGGTTCAGTGTCTTGCCCAAGGACACTTTGACATGTAGACAGGAGGAGCCGGGATTCGCACGCACGCACGCACTATCGCACTATCACACACACACACACACACACACACACACACACACACACACACACACACACACACACACACACACACACATACACACACACACACACACACACACACACACACAGAGTTCTTGTTTATGTTGTGTTTTTGTGGTTTGTGTGGCTTACAGATATCTTGGTAAAGATGTAGAGTATTAGAGAGAGAACGGACATGTAGATCCGTATCCTCTGGCCTCCAAAGCGTTTGGCGAGGTATTCTGGCATGGTCACCACGCCAGAGGAGATGTAGACGGGCACAAATATCCACCCCAGAGCCACCAGAACCCACGCTGCCTGCAGGAATGTACACACGCAGTAAATAACATAATAGGCCTACAGTTCTACAGTACACTGCAGTACACACACTCCAATACTTACACACGACACAGTATGATGACCATCAACTACTTTATCAGAGACTGAAAGTCTGTTCTTCTTATCCTTATTTACAGATCTTCCAGGCACGTCATGTATCCACTGTCCAATACTGTATAATTATATATTTCTATGTTGGCTGTAATAAACTAGAATGTGTCGTGCAAGACCACCTGGTGTCATGTTCTCTGCACGAGCGCACATGTGTCTGTCTCAGCTGAATCCTATTCCTCACCAACCCTTGTTTAGATGGAGGCTATAAGGTCAGAAAAAGTCGTACGCACGCACGTGCATATTATATACGTAGTGTTTCCTACATTCCACTCAAAGCCGCCAACTGCAATTCCTCCTGCTGCTCCTGTGCCAGCCAGTCCAATGAACAGACCGCTTCCAACATTACTGGACATCAATGAAGCTCCAATCTGTGGATATAATAATGGTGCATTTATATAGCGCCTATATCCAAAGTGCTTTACGTAGATTGTGCATTACATTCACCCATTCACTGACACACCGATGGCGGAGGAAACCATGCAAGGCACCATCATGCACATCGGGGGTTCAGAGTCTTGCTCAAGGACACTTCGACACCGGAAGGTTCCCAGTTCCATCCCGGGCTCCCCCAGACAGAGACTAACTCTGTCTGGGGGAGCCCGGGATCGAACTCGGAACCTTCCGGTTGCCATGTGGCCACTCTAGTCTACCCCTGAACCACTGCCTCCCATATATGTAGCAGAGTGGCTCACAGCCTCAGTCTGATGCCCTCACAAGTCTAATATCTCCCTAGAGCCATAGGCAATTGCCTTTGGCTTAGTGGTTAAGATGTTGGCTTTTCACGCGGGAGACCCGGGTTTGATTGAGGAGGTCAAAAGGGGGGTGAATGTAGCAGAGTGACTCACTGCCTCAGCCTGGTTTCTTAAAAAGTCTAATACAGTAGGGATATTCCTTTGGTCTAGTGACTAGTGGTTAAGATATTGGACTTTAACCATATATGGAGGCGTGACGGATCGACTGACGGACGGATGGACTACAAAACCTGTCAAGGTTTTGTAGGTTTTCATAGTAATCGGCGACCTATTATAATTTTTTGTGATGATATTGAATTTTGTTGTTATTTTTCACGTCATGTTTATGAATTGAATACATATAGGACTCACTGTACTCTGTTCCTGTTTTACATTTCGGTCTAATAAAGTATTTAATCAATCAATCAATCATACTTACAGGCCACCAGCTCATTGAACGGCCAGCCAGGAAGTATCCACTCACTGTGCTGCGATTGGCTCGCACTGATGACTGGAGGAGAAATTAATTAAAGATAAATATGATGCCATAATAAGGTTATTATTTAATGGGTGAATGACACATCCAAATACCCATGATGACAATAATATAATATTGAACACAAAATATTAAACAACACATTTTTTAATTATTGTTTATAGCAATTTCATGGCAAAGTTATAAGGGGTCCTAGAATAAGAAATACAAAATAACAGATTAATCATTTCATTGGAGCAAATAGCATAATGATCACACAGACATAGACACAGACACATTCTTCATCCTCTCCTGACAGGAAATGTAGTAAAAGTACAAAAGTATTGGTATCAAAATGTACTTAAAGTACAAAAGTAAAATAAGTCATTATGCAGAATGTCCCATTTCACAAGTTTTCTAATGTATACAATTCTATTTACAAATACAAAGTAACTAGTAAGTTTGCAAATAATTGTAGTGGAGAAAAAGTACAATAGTTGCCTCTGAGATGTATGGAGTAGAACTTAAGTAACAGTATAGTAAATTGGAAATATCCTATTAATTGTGCTGAATATAAGACTATATGTTTTTATTCCCATGGAAATATCCTAGAAAACGTGGTCGTATTATAATCGGGGACTAGACTATTTGGTCTTCAATGTACTTTTTCCACTTGAGTCTTGAAAAATGGGGGTTGTCTTATAATAAGTTGTCTCATATTCGGCACAATATGGTACTAAGTAAAAATACCTAAAAATGTACTTAAGTACAATTTACTTGAGTAAATGTAGGCTACTTTAAGTTACTTTACACCACTGAAGATCAGATTTGCTACTATGACTTCTACTAATACTGTGACAACATCGATCTTTTGAAGTGAGATCTTACCCAGATGCCAACCACCATGACAAAGACAAAGTAGATCACAACCACAGCAATGTCAGCCGCTTCCAGTCTGAAAGTGCTGCTTGGGGGTGCCGTAGGGGGCAGGACAGTGGGGACGCTGAGCCTGACTATGGACAAAATATAGCACATTTAAAGCAACTAGAGCGGTGCCCGTTGGTTGGGCACTGGCCTACTTGGTTAGGGTTAATTGTAAATGCATGACCCACACAGTTATTATGTCTGTGTCCCTTTTATGCCCACATATGGAGTTCTTTGTCAGGCATGAGTCTATGCATGATGTCAGAACAGGCCAGCATGCACTCCATATATAGCGGTGATCAGGCCCAGAACCCGGGCAGAGGCTTTTGTGCTGGTTCTGGACAACCGGCTATAACCGGCTATCCAACAGACTCGACACCACGCACTGCACTCCCTGTGGGGGGGTTCAATTTGAAGTCGGTGGGGCGAGTTCTCGAGTTACGCGGATTACAGTACACACAGAGACTTGGTGCATTTATACATACGTTGCTTTGATCAGGCAACTAGCATTCATTATTATTTTGTTAACCCAGTATAGTACTTAACGCAACAATTGTCATATTGATCGTTCAGTATTCAGCCACATCAATACAAGGAACAATTTTGCCTTTTTTTCAATTGTTGAGTAAAAGCTATAGGGAGAAAAAAATAAGCTTTCAAACACTGGAGGTTGGTTCTGCTGATCTTGAAATAGATGGGTTGATGATAGAAATGTTAAATAAATAAAATATGTGCCGACAGGGATAAATAGGCCTACACTACTGCACTAAAGCAACATTGTCTGCACAGAATCAGGAAACACTGGAAAACAGGATACACACCTGCGGCTGACATCTTGAGTCCAGATCTCAACTGGCTTCAGGATCCTCCAGATGTTGACTTGTTATGTATCGTCAGCCCTGGCTGCAACTAGTCTTACACAATTTTTTCTCTAACTATTCCTTTACTTAAGCGGGTATGAGACTCGATCCCTGTGTTTGGGTGTGAATGCGGAGTGTGTGTGTGTGTGTGAGTGAAAGTTATGGTTGTTTCTGCATGGTATCTCTCTGCAGGTGACTGAGAGTTAATCTGTGCTGTCAACTCTTAAATTGTCAATCATTAATCAGTGATGTTATCAAGACAAGTCAGTAAACCTGTTTCATTAGTCACGTATTATCACCAGGAAATACGGAGAGAAGTTAAATATTAATGTTAAATATTCCCACTTAAGGGTAGAGTGGAGAGAATCAATGAATTTATTCTGCAAAAGTCGAGAGCTCTCAGAGACTATGGTCCATGCAAAATACAGACCAGACCATACATGGCACTTCTTATTTTTACTACCATTCTTGTAATGTGGACAAACTATTTCACTGGTTTGGAAAGTGGCGACCACTGTGGTGCATCAGTAAAAATGCAGAAGGGCTTCTTCTTCTCTTTTAAGCTGTTTATTGTAAATCCTTGTACAGAAAAGGCTGCCCAAAACAGCCCTGTGTTGCAGATAATAAACAAAAAGTATCCTCAATGAGAAAGTCCAAAAACAAGGTATTCTATGTCCAACAGAGTCTTCACTCTGTGAAAGCTGCAAACTGACTCACAAACTAAAAACTCTCCTTATAAAGAACAAACTGATTGCTGCCTCTCTCTCTCTGAGCTGAACACTCAATCATCAAAGAAGTGCTTCAACACACATAAGGTCACACTGGCTCACTTAAGGTCATAGTGACCCAACTAATTAAACATCAAAGAGAACAATTAGTAAACATCAAACATCAAAGAGTCCTTAAAAAATGTTTTATCTATTAAATCTCAATATAATTCAAGGAATTTAATAAGTTGCGGGGCGGGTGGGCACCTTAAAATATATAGGCTACTCTAAGGTGGGCACCCACTGTCGTTAGGGGAACCTTCCGCCACTGCCCTCAAGAATAAAAGAATGGTCAGTATATGGTACCTTCTGACTGAGACAGCATCAAATCCTGCCCTTGCTGGCAGGGTGACATGAAACCATTCACTTTATCCTGGAACTCTCCCACTTCCAGAGGCCTGATTTACACACTATTACATGGAACTGTCCAATTCCAGATCCCTGGCCTTCATCATATTAAGGAATATCCATTCTATTGACTTCTTTCCCTATTACAAGGAGAGACTCACAGTCCTGAAGGAAATGACTGTGTAATAAAGACTTAATCCCATTCATTGGATTACGTGTTATCGCCAGATCACACTCTGACTTTGGATAACTATTTAATATGTCATAATGTTTGAACTTTCCACTCATTCATAAAATCATTCATGGAAATATGACATTCACAGTACAATAAATGTTGTTGCAGATTGTGTGTTACGTGGAATCTAAAAGCCATGAGCGAGTGCATGCTATGACAGTCAGTGCAATGACCTTTCCCAAAATGAACTTCTAAGACTGCCTCACAACAACATGTGTACTTCTTGGAATACATGTTGCAAGAGCCTTGTGTCCATCTTGCAATGAGACCTCCATATGGAAACTATATTATATATATAACTATGAGAATAGAGTTCTCTATTGACAGGAGCAGTATAATAATCCATAATATTTTCCTGTCTATCGACCTCCTTTACGAACATACCGCTGTTTTATTTGAAACTCCCACGATTTTGCAACCCATTATTTTCACTCAGTGTCAATTATCTAATGTAAACCTGGACGCTACACTTCCTCTGCCAACCTGGGGAGGGCAGTGGACTGACCTCATGCTTCCTTCTATGCATGAGGAGTCCAAGCTGCATCTTTTCACCTGACAGGGGGGAGATTACCCGAACGGATGTAGCGAGTGGAAGGAACTGACCAGTTCCTTTCCCCTCCATCGGGTGCCCCGGCTGGCCAGGGGGAGGTAGTTTAGAGACCAGGATTACTGCATTTTTTTTGTGAGGGTACCTACCCTAGGGGACACGGGGAGAACATGCAAACTCCACACAGAAAGGCCCTTTCGCCAACACCGCCTCGGGTATGGGCACTGATGACACAGAGGAGAGAACACACCACCAGCGGGAATCGAACCCAGGACGTTCTAACGGTGAGGCGACACAGCACTAGTACAGACTGTGCAACCGTGACCCCTGAAATCACACTTGAACTGGAAAATTACAGTTAATATATAGGATTTTGAAATTATAAAGTAAATAATTACTGGTTATAGTTTACTTTAGTGATTTGTGCCAATGAAACAAGTCAACAAGTGACTGTTACTTATAATTGCAGTTCAGTTCAATATTGAACATATATTGTATTTATTTCCCATCTCTGAGGAACAAAGTCTATAACGTGGCCGTGAAACGGAAGACAGTATCAGATTCATATTGTCCAAGCAGATGTTTTATTAACACCACATCTGATGATAACAAGATGAAAATTGAAAACCTTAATTAAGTTAATGAAGTACAGCTATGGCTTAAGTCTTCTTCCAGGAGAGAACACAGAGTTTGCCGTTTGAAAATCTCACTTCAAAATCTAAATGTTTGACAGACCGCATCAAAGTCCAGACAGATACATGAAAGCAGCACCTGCTCCTCCCTCCCAACTGTTATTTCCTCTTCCAGAACTGGCTGTAATCGTCTGTCTTGAAGTCGTCTTCGTAGTGGACTTCTTCCTTTTTCACTGTCTTCTTCACCTCTCTCTTCTTCTGACGAGCTCTACGCTCCTCATCCGGCAGAGTGGACAGGTCTACCGGCATCTGTCTCGCACACACACGCGCGCACACACACACGATTGCAATTAACAATTTAATTGTGTTTTCTGCATTGGAACGTTACAATTTGTAAAGCCTTTTTGCTTAGTAAAACAAAAAATAGAACATATTAATATACTAACCATAAGTATCCGCCTTGGTTTTTTGTATCGTATGTTTATAGTGGAACCGTCGGTCCTGATCAAAAGGACCGGATACTGCCTCTCGTATTTCTGCCTGCCGTAGCGCACCACGGACGTCTTATTGGAATTATGCTGAGGAACGTGTGTGTGGAAGAGAGAGGCACCACAGACCACGGCAGATGGACAGGGTTTGAACGGGGGGGACACAGGTTGAGATGTGCGTGGGGCGAGAGAGAGTGGTGATGATGACAGGGATCCAGTCTGCCTCCTTGTGATATGATGGACACACCTGCATGGACACATTAGACATTAAGGCAACGCTATATTAAATGGTAAATGGTGCATTATTTATATAGCACCTTTATGCATGGCACCCATTCATGCACCGATTGCGGCGGAAGCCATGTGAGGTACCAACCCACCAGCACATCGGGAGCAATTTGGGGTTCAGTGTCTTGCCCAAGGACACTTCGACATGTAGACAGGAGGAGCCGGGATTCGACCTGCTCTACCTCCTGAGCCACAGCCGCCCCTTGAGGTATTGATCTTGAGGTCATAACAGTAGCAGCAAAAGCACCCAAGAGTTAAAGCGAAGAATTATCAAACCATCAGAAGAAGGTTACATTACGGTCAAACCAGATACAACTGCTGCACATGCTACATGCGAAAAAAGATCTCTCTCTCTCACTCACACTCACACTCTCACACACACACACACACACACACACACACACACACACACACACACACACACACACACAAAATAAAACCACATGAGTTTTGGTGATGCTCTATATTATCTGAATCTTTGTTTGTTTATGTACTAAAAGAGTGACTTTGAGAGCTGTTTATGAGGAGCATATTTTGAATTATCAATATTTCTAATCACTTTTTTAAATTTCTTGTTCACATTTGGACTGGAATTACATCATGGCATTGGCAAGGTAACTTACAAGCCAAACCTCTAAAAAAGTGGTCTTACCACAAAGTGGTCATCATTCAATCTGTTCAATGTGTGTAAATAAAATCTGTCAACTAAATTAACTCACTCTAAAGATCTACAGAAACGCTACACAGAAATATAGGAATATAATGCTAAGTATGAGTTTTCCGTTAACAAAGACATTCACACAAGTTTACCGTAAGAACGGAGATCGAGGCATCCAGATCTTCATTAAGGACATCATATGTTTCAGAAGAAATAAAAACGTCTACCGGTATATTATTTTATGACAACAGCATGAGCTTAACCGGAAATAGAAGGTCATACAGTGGAGTTCCCACATTAGTTGTCGTACCGAAACAACTAATGCATTTCACAATGGTTCCACATTAAATTATTCTGCACACACGCTTGCATGACGTCGTCGTCATGATGACGACAATACATAATTTATTCGTTTAGACGATCGTTGATGGCAAAGTCGCTGAAAACAAGGCATTCCGGGTGCATATCTGTTCATGTAATGTACTGTGTAAATAAAAACATACTTCTATATGGGCGACGCGATGGTGCGTGAGTCAGTCAGTCAGTCAGCCAGCAGGCACATGACATAAATGACAGCTTGAGCTAGGTCATATGACTTTAGTCCTCATCACACACTGCACAACACAAACTGAACCTGTGAGAAGACAGACATATGGTAGCAAGACTTCAGGGTAAGGTAAGTGCGTGATGTAATGGTTTTTTTTAAAAGATTGTTATTAACAAAGGATTTGATATGCAGTGTTCTTGGTGTGAGCAAGAACACTGTTGTATTTATTTTCATAAAGAGCTTTGAATGAATAGCTACTTCTGACAGTGTGGCTAGCCAGAAGAAAGCAGTTTGTTTAGTAAATTAAACATTTTAACTGTATGATCAGACTTTCCAGTTCCCCCCCTTGTTGCAAAGCACTATTTCGCGAATATGCTAACATTCTAGCCATGTTATGCTATACCCTGAATTTTACTGTCTGAAGTTCTGAACTGAACATAATGCTATCTCAGCTTGCTTGTGGCTACATTCAGAGCAAGCATTTTTGTTGATACAACTCCACCAACTTCGACTCCTGGCCTTCGAGATCCTGGCATGGATCCAGTCCGACTTGATTGTTCACTATTTGTCTTTTAAAGTGAGCTAGTATAAATGTTACTTAGTATAATTAACTGTAATGTTCTCTCCCGCCGCCAGATGTCAGTGGTGGACTGTGAGAACGACCTTTCTAAGAAGTTAACAATGTTCTGTGCTAATATATATTATTGTATTTGTGCCTTTCTTTCATCACTTCTAGGTTAGCTACCCTAACCCATTCTGAATCGGCAGGCTGCCTCTGAGCACATCTGTTCTCACTGAACATGGCAGGGCGAGGTCTGCTAGCAGCACTGCTGTTGCTTTCCTGGACACCTAACAGCACATCTGGTGTGTTTTTTGATTGATTGAATACTTTATTAGACAGAAATGTAAACGGTAGAGAGTACAGTCAGCACAAAAAAAACTAGATTAAAAAAAAAAAAAAGGGTTGAATCTAGAGTTGCAATAGCCTACCCTCCATTTACAGCCAAACTCCAACACTTAAAAATAATCACCTGCACGGAATTTCTTGACAGAAAGTAGCTCAGAACATTTCGACGACTCAACGATTGATTTTTATTAAATGTGTCAGTGATTTCTTTGTATATTTAAGTTAGTTGTCATATCTGCCCTGTGCAACTTGTGATTACGAAGTCTAAAAGGCAAACAGAAATACAAATTGTAACGTTCCAATGCAAAAAACACAATTTAATCGCAATTATTTGTGACAGTTAATCGTCAACTTCAATTTGTAACCGTGACAGCCCTATACAATTTAATTAAAGATGTAGTACTGTTTCTGTCTTGTAGGATCCGCAGTGTCTCTGTCTGTTCCTGATGCTGTCACCTTGGAAGAGAAATCGACAGTCAACATTGTCATCGGTGCCAGGTAACATTGACAATTTTTATATCAGTGTAATTCATAAACGACAACAAAATAATTATACAATGCCTGTCCTTGTGGTCCAGCTAGACTTTATACTCATTAGTTTGTTTGGAGAAGGTCTCTCTGCCATTTTGAAATGGTCTTTCTGTCCTTTCCTGCAGACCGCCTATTAACCAGTCGACGGTCATCGAGTTCAATGTGACCTTTAGCTCCATCCACAACTACTCCTTCATCATCACTCTCCCTCAACAGGTAGTGGAGACCTGTCTAGCTCTGTCTAGACTCTAGGCAAGACTACAGTAACCACTTGAACCCTAGCATCCATATTTTGGGGGGCGAAGATACTGTACATTTTACAACAGGTTGTTTCGAGGAAGCAGTCTAATTGGTTGAAACAGGCTTCTAGCCGTTGTTCCAACGAGCATGATGGAACACCTAATCAAAACAAAGAAATCAGCTGCTCCATTCTCCCAGAGCGCAGCATACTGGGTTGCTAGGCTAGCGTGTTTCTTGGGACATTTGTGGTCGTAGTGGCTACATCTGTCATTAGAAAAATATGATGATTTAGTGATTATCTTAGAGGTTAACTGTTGGATAATTACAATATTACACTCGAGGGGGTGCTTTAACGTCATTAATGCACTTCTGCACTGACTTTTGGAACTCAACCTGCGGGCAAGTTCCTGCAGCATCGCAGGCGTGCAATAATGGCGTTAAACTACTCCCTCTCATGTAATATTGCTTAAATCCGTCACAACGTGTCTCATAATCTTGAGTCCTAGTATAAAGTCTGGCCCCTGGGGGCCTCCGGTCATCTAAGAATATAGGGTTTAAGTCAGGTTAACAAATACAGTAGAAAACATTTCAACATGAATATACAGGGCATCATACTGTGTGTATGTATGTATGTATATATGAGAGAGAGAGATTGAATGCTGTTTATGTGTTAGGTGCTGTTGCCAGCGGAAACGACCTCGGTCAGTTTTGAGGTGGCAGCCCACAGGGTTGGTCGAGTGACCGCGTACCTCCTAAACAACAACACAGACGTGCAGAGGTAAGCTCTTGCTGTAACGGTGACATTGATGAAATCCACAATGTATCTGCCCGTTTGAAAAGTCATCCCTCATCGATCTACCTATCAAACCTGCACTGCGTGAAAAGAGGAGTTAACGGGCAATTATGGGCACTGTATTGCGCCCGTAAACGTCAAGTTTAGCAGGCATATACAGTTAATATACCGTAATATACAGGTGTGATGGTACAATTCGGGAGTTTACCGTTGTTTGTTGGAAAGTTTAACGGGAGTTTCCTGTAATATACACATCCGTATTCCATGCTTTTTGCACAGTGCTGCAGACCTTTGTATGATGTCATGTAAGGTGGTAAACGACAATGGCAGTGGTCAATTCAAAGCGACATTGAATCACTGCTGGGCTCTTTTTTTGCAATGGCAGAGAAATTCTCATCGCAGTGATCGCACCATCAACTTTTTGACTTTCACTTTCCCTCCCTAGTGTTTTCACGTGCACTCTCGGTTCAAAGTATTTTCACATGCATTCTCAGTTCAAAGTATTTTCACGTGCACTCAGTTCAAAGTGTTTTCACGTGCACTTTCTCAGTTCAAAGTGTTTTCATGTGCACTTTCTCAGTTCAAATATTTCCACATGCAGTCCCAGTTCAAAGTGTTTTCACATGCACTCTCAGTTCATGTGAGGGGCGGGGAAATCTGGAAATGTGAAAAAGGTCTAATTGGGTGGATAAAATGCTGTCTTTTTATCACTTTTCACCTGTCCTCTCTGTATATGGTATCTATCTAATTCATCTAAGGCAGCTACAGTATGTATTCATCCCTCCAACCCACCCACTGTGATCTCCTTTTCTTTTACAGTTACAGTCGGACCACAAGGATCCGTTTCCTGGTTATCCATAGCAACATTCTGTCGATATTCATTCAGGTGATTGGATGGATCTACTTTGTGGCCTGGTCGATCTCCTTCTATCCACAAGCTTGGGAAAACTGGAAAAGAAAAAGGTAGCCTACCGACAGTATGATATGATGGACATACACAGGACAGACTATCTTCTGTACAAACATAAGTCAATATCAGATTGACTAATGGCTACAAGCATGACAAGTCCAGTTCTGTCTGTCTGTCTGTCTGTCTGTCTGTCTGTCTGTCTGTCTGTCTGTCTGTCTGTCTGTCTGTCTGTCTGTCTGTCTGTCTGTCTGTCTGTCTGTCTGTCGGTCGCAGCCTTCTGCCTAGGACATGCACATAGTTTGGTTGTAAGAGACTTCCAACAATTTGGGATGCCAAAAGAATCAGCTAAACAGCTTGCAAAATTCTGTGCAACCTCGGTAGCCACCAAATATGGTGAAGACGCTGTTACTTGTACCCCTGAAGGGTGTGTGGGTATTTGTCCGGGATTTGCGGATTGCATTCTGTACAGCACCTTGTAAATATTTGTGTGTGTGTGTGTGTGTGTGTGTGTACGACAGTGTTGTAGGTCTCAACTTTGACTTCTTGGCTTTGAACTTGACTGGCTTCGTTGCCTACAGTGTCTTCAACATAGGGCTTTTCTGGGTACCCTATATCAAGGTAATTCTATGACATAACCACGTTTTTGTGTCACGGTCAGTTTCTCTTTGTGAGTTAGGGACCACTTTTCAATCTATCTTTTAATTGGTCCTCCACTAATGTTCATGGTAAAATAGTAAATACTAGGGTTGTCCTGATCCGATCACGTGATTGGAAATCTGGTCCGATCACGTCATTTTCAAATGATCGGAATCGGATCGGGAGCAAAATAATTTGATCCATATCAATATTAGACTGATACTCAGCAGATACTCAAAATCAAATGATCTAAATCAGATCGGGAGCAAAAGAAACTTGATCCCTATAAAATAAATGTTCCCCCCCTACTCAGTCTGTCTCATTGTAGGCCAGTCAATCTAAGGCCTCATTTAGACGGCGACCATCTCCAGATAAAACGAAAAAGTCCCGTTGCGTTCTCTTTTTTTTTTACCCTTTACACGAGAACGCACACGTTATGCTATAATGTGCTATTATGCTATAATGTCGCTAGGTGGCGAAAACGGGCTGCCAAATAGACCAGTCACGCAAGCCTGCGCAACATGGCTCCGTCTTTTTGGCAAATCTAGAACTTCCTGTTTGAGAGCTAGCATGCGGTTGCTTTCAGAATAAAAGTGTCGTTAATTAAATAATTATTACATTACATTATTAGTATTATTATTACATTACAGTTATTGTAAAGACACACATTGTTTCTGTGTAAAAGAATAAGTAATTAAATAACGCAGAAACATGCGTGTGCATTTAAATGCTTAATTTGTAGTTTTAATGTGCAAATAACCTTTTTTAAATACTCTAGTGTACTCTTATTTTGAAGAGATCATCTTAAATTTGCTGGCTTAGATTTGCCAAAGAAACAGTGCCGTGCAACATGCTCTGTGCTGACAGGCAGCCCAGAGCATGCAGGCAAAGCGCGCCACGGGATGGTTATATATTTTATAATACATTAGGCTACATAAACGCTGCTGATGAGCAGCACTTTGTAGGCGAGGAGGGAGGCTTGTTCAGGAACTCCATTATATCATATATGGCTCTGCATCAATGTAATAAACATATGCGCTGTGAGCCAACGTGAGCCATGATGTCATAAGTTTTGCGGATTCACCGTTTGGCCTGTTTACACGGAGAAGGGATAAAACGGCGTTCTCAAAGATCTCCACTCTGGAAGGTGGTTTCACTTTGTTGCGTTTTCACCTACTGAGAACATGGTTCTCGTCTAAACGGACCACGGCAAACGATACTTTATTTTGCCGTTTTCTATGAACACCATCCTCGTGTAAATAGCACCTAAGATTTGACCCAAAAGACATTGCAGTAGTAATCGTTCAAGGTTTTTTTTTATCCTTAGGGTCATCCAAATAGATAATAATAATAATAATAAAAATGTATTATATAAATTCCCTTCTATAAAATCCCCATCGACGATCTGATGTCAATGGTGGACGGGTTTCCGAACTGCTCACAGCCCTCCGCTGAGACACAGACAGAGTAGAAAAAAACTTGTTGTAAAAGTGGTGAAGTGGTCCTTTAAACTCACATAATTTATTAACGGTATATTCAGCCCGGGGGATAAAAAAATGAATGCATCCACCCCATCGATCAATCTAACTGCATGCGTGCCCTTGTCTCTGTTTGTCTATTTGTGCGGTATAGGAGCAATTTTTGGACAAGTTCCCAAATGGAGTCAATCCTGTAGCTGCCAATGATGTCTTCTTCAGTCTTCACGCAGTCCTGTTCTGTTTGATCTACGTGTGTCAGGCTGCAGCATATGAGGTAGGTGCATACACACACACAGGGGTCTCAGGCTGCTGTCTATGAGGTAGTTACACACACACACACACACACACACACACACACACACACACACACACACACACACACACACACACAGGGGTCTCAGGTTGCTGTATATGAGGTAGTTACACACACAGGGGTCTCAGGCTGCTGTATATGAGGTAGTTGGAAAACTTGGAATGTTTTAATTCTATAATGTTGTTTTCCAGTCATCGAAACTGACAAAATGGTCCAATTGTCCTGGAACATCCGGGAGATGGGGGGGGATTATTGCTGTAATGATCATTATAACGATGTGAAAGAAAATATTGAAAAATAATTGAAAAGGTAAACTTTCGTGGACAATCAAAATATCAAAAATCAAAACACTACACGTTTGTTGATGTGATGCAAACATCATGTTGAGATGTGATTACACTTGTTTTCAATTAATCAGTTTAAATAAATAAGTAGCCTGTGTATACTATAGTAACATTCTTCCTTGATTTCTGAAACCGCAGCCACTTTGATAGCAAGCTTGTAGTTGGCAAGCTGGTTAGTTCAACACCAAGTGACCAGTCGTTAATCTGATGAAAAGACTGCTGCGTCCTTTACATCTACTGTTATTGTTGTAATGTTTCCCTACGTGAAATTGCATTGCAATGTATAATTTATTAATTTTATTAACACAAATGACAACAAATTGACGTTGGAGGGAAAGAGCTGTGGGGCTGGGCTGTAAAAGGGGAATATATGAGCTAAGACTTTACCAATAACAAAAGATTATCCCAATCTCCAATAAAATGGGTGGTAGATCCAGCAATACTGTACGTAGATTAGAACGGAAAGATCCACATACCAAATAGTTCTCATCAAGAGGATATTTATTTAATGCAATGACGTGACGTGAAGGTTTTCCTCAGATGCTGGTATGGACAGAAAGTCTCCATCTTAACAACATGAACCCTAGCGTTCTGGACGTAATGGGCTAAAATAGACAAACAATTTGGCGAAAACAGACAAACATCGACAAACATTACATTGCTATTTTCGCTATTTGATGTGTAACTAGTTTAAATACCTATTGTTTCGTTATAAAATGATGTGATATTGCCATCAGTCAATTCAAATTGTATGAAACAATGCATTTCATTTCACATACACATATGTTCAACACAGAATAGCTATGGTATGTATACAAGGCACACCCTATGTGTAAATGTGAATAGAACGGGTTGTTTGCTACAATTTGATGGCATTATGCAACAAATGTTTTTATCGTGCACATTTGTATTTGAGACAATGTGTATTTAAGAGGGCGCCTTTCTGTCTATAAGAGGAGATCAACATGCACAATCTGAAAAGAATGTTGTGGCGCTGGGAGTAAATCCCCTTAGATAAAAACTTTCACTAAAATGCATACACTCCAAACTCTTTTTGTCTGAGGTAAAGCTTGTTGCTTGAATTGTCACGTCGTGGCATTAAATCAAAGCCTAGCTATTTGATGTGCGGATCATTCTGCTGTCATCCCCAAAACTATTTCCACTCATATGAGTTATATCAGAAATATGTAGTGCTTCTCAAAAGAAAATATGACCAATTTGAGTTACTTATTACTTACTTATTTCTACAGTAAAACATTAAGATTGCATTTTATTTTTCCAACTCTGTCTGTGTGCTCTGAACCGTCTAGTAGTTCTCGCAATATAGGGGAAGAGGGATGTAATATTTGTTTGTCAGTTAAGTTAAGAGTTGTCATGGGTGACATTTCATCACTGAAAAGGTTAGCAGAAATGTGCTGACACACAATCCCTGTGGTGACGCTGACTTGGCTCAGGGGTAGAGTGACCGTATGGGAACCGCAAGGCCCTTTTTGAAACTAGCTCCTCGCCACTCGCCCTACACACTTCCACTCGGTTTCAGCATAGATATATAAATAACCGAGACGCAATGCAATGCAAGTGGATGGAAGGGATTCCGGTGCCGTCTCTATTATTTATATATCTATGCTCAAACCAAGTGGAAGTGTGTAGGACGAGTGACGAGGAGCTAGTTTCAAAAAGGGGGCTAGGTTCCCAGTTCAAACCTGGGCTCCCTCAGAGTTGGTGTCGAAGTGTTCTTGAGCAAGACTCTGAACCCCTAATTGCTCCCAATGTGCAGGTTGGTGCCTTGCATGGTTTCCTCCGGCATCGGTGTGTGAATGGGTGAATGTAATGCACAATCCATGTAAAGCGCCTTGGATAAAGGCGCTATATAAATGCACCATTTACTTGGGAATCTTGCCACTGATTGGATATATTGTAACCAAATAGAAACGGGGACAGTTGAAAGGGCTTGTCTTTTACAGGTGTGAGATAATGGTCTTTCAACTCATATTTTTACCGCTCTATTCTAAATGGTCTAAAGCAGTGGTTCCCAAAGTGGGGTCCGGGGACCCCCAGGGGTACCTGAGGGAGTTCCAGGGGGGACCCATCTATTTTGTTCATGTTCATAAAGTGCTAAAGTGTTTAAAGCAGTGGTTCCCAAACTTTTTCATGTCAAGGACCCCCAAATTGACACTACTTAGCCCGTGGACCCCCATTTGAAAAGATATGCCAGGGACCCCCATAAGAGAAGACGTACACATTTAGACGTCTACATTTAGACGTCTACATTTAGACGTACACATTTAGCGTCTACATTTAGACGTACACATTTAGACGTCTATATTGACGTCTACATTTAGACGTCTACATTTAAACGTCTACATTTAGACGTATACATTTATTTGTTATCCGTGTTGCGAGGATGAGGGGGTACCTGGAAAAATATCTACCCCAAAAGGGGTACCTGGTCCAAAAAAGTTTGGGAACCCCTGGTCTAAAGAGCACAGTACGATGTATTATATTTATATATATGTTAGTGCTGCACAATTAATCGAAAAAAGATCCGAGATCTAGATTCAGACGCCTATGCAATCTCATCTTGTGAAAATCGTGCAGCACTAGTTTGCTGTCCAATTCATTTTAGTTACACTCATGTTTTTTTGTTTTTTTTTAATAAATATTTTAATGGAAAAAAAGAGAATCGTGATCTCAACTTTTGTGGAGGAAAATGGAGATTCACATTTTAGCATGAATCGTGCAGCACTAATTAAGGTGTAAAAAAAGAGGAACTAACCAGGTGCTCAATGGAGTAATGATGATAAAAGGTGCTCACACTGATCAAAATGGGATCAAGGCATAGATAAAAAGAGACGATCCGGCCACTCAAAGTTAAAAAGAGGAGGGAAGCCTTTATTAAATTAAAAAAGCGACTGCCACTCTCGTGCCACTAATTGGGGTGTGTTTGTTTATGATATATCTGGCACATGATTGTATACAAGATGGGCACGTGCATTTCTTGTTGAGAAAGTATGAGTTATTGTCTTAACGTGTGTGTGTGTGTGTGTGTGTGTGTGTGTTCGTTCTTTCTCTCCAGAGAGGTGGTCAGAAGGTGTCCAGGGTAGCCCTGATCTTGCTGGCAGTTGGCTGGGCATTTGCATCTGCTACCCTTTTTGTGGCAGTAGCCAGGGCTATTACATGGTTGAATTACCTCTACTACTTCTCTTACATCAAACTAGCCATTACTGTGATCAAGTACATGCCACAGGTAAGCAACACCCAAGAAATGTATTCAGACTCACAGATAATGTCGTTGTTGTTGTCTTTGTTTGTTATACAATTTACAATTTAGCTATTTAGCAGACACTTAATCCAGAGCGATTTACAGAAATGAATGAAACTATGAGCATACAGTATACACTATAGAGTGCTATGTCTACATAAAATGCTATTTAAGTTTAAGTTACATAAGTTGAGCCTATACATACGCCTGTAAGGTCGTTGGCTACGGCAAGTTCTATGGGCTATGACGGCGGAAGATTAGGAGTGAGTCTGTAGTTCTGATTGCTATGGGAAGTACATTCCATATTTTTGGAAGATGAGTTTGGGATGTGTGGAGTGTTGTCCCAGTGTTTTTAGCGAAGGTACTTCCAAGGTACTTTATTGTCTCTGCCAGGCCTTCCGTCGGTCTATCTGTTTGTAGCCACGGAAACCCAGACGTTTTAGTCTGTCTGTGGACAGCTAAACTTCTCTGGTACCGTTGGCCTGATCAACATAAAACTGTGCATACCCACACTCCCTGGATGCCAGAGCACAACCTCTGCCCTAAAAGTTTCACATGGGCCTGTTATAGTGCCACCAGGAGGCCGTTTTTTGCGAAACAATATTTTTGCAAGAACATGCCGCCCTACATTTTTCAAATTGGTCATATAGTGCAAAAACGCCGTCAACATTGATCGTCAACTAATACAGATTCCACAAAGCTCTATAATGACTGAATTCCGAACAACAACAACAACAACCTACCAGACCTGGCGGAGACCTGTGCTCCTTGGAGAACTTTGAGTGGTGCAGCCACTCCTATAGACGGCTATGTGTGTCCCTGGCTGGATCGGTCTATCGGAGCACGAAATGGCGTTTGGTTGGTTTTCACAACCATTTGTCTCTGTTGCGCAGCCACACACACACACACACACACTTCTCGACCGTTTCGGACGTGGCGGGGCAGCTCGCCGGAACCGGGCCGGCACCCTGGCTGCGTTCCTGTGGGTCTGGAACTTCCGGGGACCCCCACACAGAGTTGCACCACTCACTTCACACGGGTGTGATTTTTTTTCCCCTAGTTGTCTGTTGTCTTTGATATCTAAATATTGTGCTCGCTTGCTCTAGGCCTACATGAACTACAGGAGACAGAGTACTGAAGGTTGGAGCATTGGCAACGTGCTGCTGGATTTCACTGGTGGATCGTTCAGCATTCTGCAGATGATCCTGGAGTCGTACAACAACGGTAAGCAAAAATATTTGATTTAGTTCAGTTATTTCAAGCTCAAGGTCATCGTTTTCATGTTATATTTTAGCTATTGAAAAGTGCCGCCCTACGAGCTTGTAGATCTGCTATTTTTGAAAAATCGTGAAAATGTGGTGCAAATCTTTGAATATATATGACGAACGTGTGTGTGAGTGTGTCAGCCACACATTAATTCTCTCTCTATGTCTGTCTGTCTTACCAGATGAGTGGAATTTGATATTTGGCGATCCAACGAAGTTTGGCCTGGGACTTTTCTCTGTGATGTTTGATGTGCTGTTCATGATTCAGCACTACTGTCTTTATAGACCCAGAAACCAGCACTATGAACCTTTGGTAGTGGAAGACGAGGAATGACGCACACACACACACACACACACACGCACGCATATGCGAGCGCACACACACGGAGAGAGATTTTGTACAGCAGTCTTTCCCAACCTGGGGGTGACATGCATATACACAGACAACCTTATTACAGTAGTTAAGCACACAATTTGCACAACTCAGCTAATAACCCAAACCAAGGTTTGCATTCGAGGCCTTACTTTTTCAGAAGCACAGTTGTGGATAGTTTGATGCTTCAGAAGCTGCATTTGCACAGTCACAGAATATCTGAATTTAAAGGGACCCATTTGTGAATGTCAAATTCTCTCTCTGAACAAGGGCAGCGAGTGGCTTTGTTTTCTACTGTAGCTATGTAACTGCAGCCTTTACAGCTTAAAGTCTGGCTGGCCAGTGTAGACACCTAAAACACAAATGTTTGTTTTTCTTTACTTTTTTTTGTATAAAAAGTGTATTTTTATATTTTCAAATGTCAAATTTGAAAAAACTAAAAACTATTTTAAGCTACGTGGCACTTCTAATAAATCAGTTTTCGAGTTGATCTAAGTGCTGCCTCTTATTCTTTAGGCTCTATGCCGCTTCATCCTTTAGGTACTACTGTGTTTGGAAATAGTTTTACAGGGCCTGTTTTTAAGTTGTTCAGAAAGAAATTCCGTAATAAAGTCCATTAGTCTTTCTATTGCATTGGCGGTAATCTGGTAGAGGGCCAAACGGTGTGAAGCCCATGACGATTGGCCAAATGGTGGCGCTATAGCAATTGAAAATGCAAACTTTGAACGTGAATATCTCATGAACTGTTTGACCGTTAGCAATGACACTTTGATACACATGTGTCTCCTCATGCTGAACAACTTTCGTGTTCTGACTTTTGACCTCTGACCTTTAGATCACCCGCCATTTTTAATTATATGAAAAACTGTTAAAATCTATCTCCTCCCTAGCCTGATTATCAGACTGTAGCTTTCTTGAAGCTTCTTTGAAGAGATTCAGTCCACTCAGAGAGTGGGCGGGGTATTTGGGCTGGATCCAGGCTATCTCCTCCCAGGATCTTTGATTAAAATGCACAAAAACGTCTACAAGTGAACTTTGGACCTATACGGACAAATAATCGTAGTACATTTATTTTAAGTCCCTAATACATACATGCAGCGTCATGCTTTTGCAACTTTACAGTATGGTAGAGGGTCATGCTACATGATACTATAGCACGCCGTTTTTCATAATTTTTGATGATTTGACAAAAATGAAAAAATGAAAAAAACGATGGGTTATAGACGTACGGCATACTATAGCGCGCCGTTTTTCATCATTTTTGACGAAAAAAAGAATCCGCAAATTCCGCAATTCCGCAATTTGACAAAAACGATGGGTTATAGCCCATGTTTTTTGAAATTTTGAAAAAAAAAGTTAGCCTCGTTTCTCATCATTTTGGACCATGGGCTATAGCCCATATCGTACGGCATACTATAGCGCGCAGTTTTTCATCATTTTTGAAGATTTGAAAAAAATGACGAAATGACAAAAACGATGGGTTATAGCCCATGTTTTTTGAAATTTTGAAAAAAAAAGTTAGCCTCGTTTCTCATCATTTTGGACCATGGGCTATAGCCCATATCGTACGGCATACTATAGCGCGCAGTTTTTCATCATTTTTGAAGATTTGAAAAAAATGACGAAATGACAAAAACGATGGGTTATAGCCCATGTTTTTTGAAATTTTGAAAAAAAAAGTTAGCCTCGTTTCTCATCATTTTGGACCATGGGCTATAGCCCATATGGTACGGCATACTATAGTGCGCCGTTTTTCATCATTTTTGAGGATTTAAAAAAAATGAAAAAAAGAATCCGCAATTCCGCAATTTGACAAAAACGATGGGTTATAGCCCATGTTTTTTGAAATTTTGAAAAAAAAAGTTAGCCTCGTTTCTCATCATTTTGGACCATGGGCTATAGCCCATATCGTACGGCATACTATAGCGCGCCGTTTTTCATCATTTTTGAGGATTTGACAAAAATGAAAAAATGAAAAAAACGATGGGTAGCCCATGTTTTTAGAAATTTTGGGAAAAAAAGTTAGCCTCGTTTCTCATCATTTTGGACCATGGGCTATAGCCTATATCGTACGGCATACTATAGCGCGCCGTTTTTCATCATTTTTGATGATTTGACAAAAATGAAAAAATGAAAAAAACGATGGGTTATAGCCCATGTTTTTTGAAATTTTGGATACAAAAGTTATCCTCGTTTCTCATCATTTTGGACCATGGGCTATAGCCTATATCGTACGGCATACTATAGCGCGCCGTTTTTCATCATTTTTGATGATTTGACAAAAATGAAAAAAACGATGGGTTATAGCTTATGTTTTTTGAAATTTTGGAAAAAAAAGTTAGCCTCGTTTCTCATCATTTTGGACCATGGGCTATAGCCCATATCGTACGGCATACTATAGAGCGCCGTTTTTCATCATTTTTGATGATTTGACAAAAATGAAAAAATAAAAAAAACGATGGGTTATAGCCCATGTTTTTTGAAATTTTGGATACAAAAGTTATCCTCGTTTCTCATCATTTTGGACCATGGGCTATAGCCTATATCGTACGGCATACTATAGCGCGCCGTTTTTCATCATTTTTGATGATTTGACAAAAATGAAAAAATGAAAAAAACGATGGGTTATAGCCCATGTTTTTTGAAATTTTGGAAAAAAAAGTTAGCCTCGTTTCTCATCATTTTGGACCATGGGCTATAGCCTATATCGTACGGCATACTATAGCGCGCCGTTTTTCATCATTTTTGATGATTTGACAAAAATGAAAAAATGAAAAAAACGATGGGTTATAGCCCATGTTTTTTGAAATTTTGAAAAAAAAAGTTAGCCTCGTTTCTCATCATTTTGGACCATGGGCTATAGCCTATATCGTACGGCATACTATAGCGCGCCGTTTTTCATCATTTTTGATGATTTGACAAAAATGAAAAAAACGATGGGTTATAGCCCATGTTTTTTTAAATTTTGGAAAAAAAAGTTAGCCTCGTTTCTCATAATTTTGGACCATGGGCTATATCCTATATCGTACGGCATACTATAGAGCGCCGTTTTTCATCATTTTTGATGATTTGACAAAAATGAAAAAAACTATGGGTTATAGCCCATGTTTTTTGAAATTTTGGAAAAAAAAGTTAGCCTCGTTTCTCATCATTTTGGACCATGGGCTATAGCCTATATCGTACGGCATACTATAGCGCGCCGTTTTTCATCATTTTTGATGATTTGACAAAAATGAAAAAATAAAAAAAACGATGGGTTATAGCTTATGTTTTTTGAAATTTTGAAAAAAAAAGTTAGCCTCGTTTCTCATCATTTTGGACCATGGGCTATAGCCCATATCGTACGACATACTATAGCGCGCCGTTTTTCATCATTTTTGAGGATTTGAAAAAAATGAAAAAATGAAAAAAAACGATGGGTTATAGCCCATGTTTTTTGAAATTTTGGAAAAAAAAGTTAGCCTCGTTTCTCATCATTTTGGATCATGGGCTATAGCCTATATCGTACGGCATACTATAGCGCGCCGTTTTTCATCATTTTTGATGATTTGACAAAAATGAAAAAATGAAAAAAACGATGGGTTATAGCCCATGTTTTTTGAAATTTTGGAAAAAAAAGTTAGCCTCGTTTCTCATAATTTTGGACCATGGGCTATATCCTATATCGTACGGCATACTATAGAGCGCCGTTTTTCATCATTTTTGATGATTTGACAAAAATGAAAAAATGAAAAAAACGATGGGTTATAGCCCATGTTTTTTGAAATTTTGGAAAAAAAAGTTAGCCTCGTTTCTCATCATTTTGGACCATGGGCTATAGCCTATATCGTACGGCATACTATAGCGCGCCGTTTTTCATCATTTTTGATGATTTGACAAAAATGAAAAAATGAAAAAAACGATGGGTTATAGCTTATGTTTTTTGAAATTTTGAAAAAAAAGTTAGCCTCGTTTCTCATCATTTTGGACCATGGGCTATAGCCTATATCGTACGGCATACTATAGCGCGCCGTTTTTCATCATTTTTGATGATTTGACAAAAATGAAAAAATGAAAAAAACGATGGGTTATAGCCCATGTTTTTTGAAATTTTGGAAAAAAAAGTTAGTCTCGTTTCTCATCATTTTGGACCATGGGCTATAGCCTATATCGTACGGCATACTATAGCGCGCCGTTTTTCATCATTTTTGATGATTTGACAAAAATGAAAAAAACGATGGGTTATAGCCCATGTTTTTTGAAATTTTGAAAAAAAAAGTTAGCCTCGTTTCTCATCATTTTGGACCATGGGCTATAGCCTATATCGTACGGCATACTATAGCGCGCCGTTTTTCATCATTTTTGATGATTTGACAAAAATGAAAAAATGAAAAAAAACGATGGGTTATAGCCCATGTTTTTTGAAAATTTGGAAAAAAAAGTTAGCCTCGTTTCTCATCATTTTGGACCATGGGCTATATCCTATATCGTACGGCATACTATAGCGCGCCGTTTTTCATCATTTTTGATGATTTGACAAAAATGAAAAAAACGATGGGTTATAGCCCATGTTTTTTGAAATTTTGAAAAAAAAAGTTAGCCTCGTTTCTCATAATTTTGGACCATGGGCTATATCCTATATCGTACGGCATACTATAGAGCACCGTTTTTCATCATTTTTGATGATTTGACAAAAATGAAAAAATGAAAAAAACGATGGGTTATAGCCCATGTTTTTTGAAATTTTGGAAAAAAAAGTTAGCCTCGTTTCTCATCATTTTGGACCATGGGCTATAGCCTATATCGTACGGCATACTATAGCGCGCCGTTTTTCATCATTTTTGATGATTTGACAAAAATGAAAAAATGAAAAAAACGATGGGTTATAGCTTATGTTTTTTGAAATTTTGAAAAAAAAAGTTAGCCTCGTTTCTCATCATTTTGGACCATGGGCTATAGCCCATATCGTACGACATACTATAGCGCGCCGTTTTTCATCATTTTTGAGGATTTGAAAAAAATGAAAAAATGAAAAAAAACGATGGGTTATAGCCCATGTTTTTTGAAATTTTGGGAAAAAAAGTTAGCCTCGTTTCTCATAATTTTGGACCATGGGCTATAGCCTATATCGTACGGCATACTATAGCGCGCCGTTTTTCATCATTTTTGATGATTTGACAAAAATTAAAAAATGAAAAAAACGATGGGTTATAGCCCATGTTTTTTGAAATTTTGGAAAAAAAAGTTAGCCTCGTTTCTCATCATTTTGGACCATGGGCTATAGCCCATATCGTACGGCATACTATAGAGCGCCGTTTTTCATCATTTTTGATGATTTGACAAAAATGAAAAAATGAAAAAAACGATGGGTTATAGCCCATGTTTTTTGAAATTTTGGAAAAAAAAGTTAGCCTCGTTTCTCATCATTTTGGACCATGGGCTATAGCCTATATCGTACGGCATACTATAGCGCGCCGTTTTTCATCATTTTTGATGATTTGACAAAAATGAAAAAATGAAAAAAACGATGGGTTATAGCCCATGTTTTTTGAAATTTTGGATACAAAAGTTATCCTCGTTTCTCATCATTTTGGACCATGGGCTATAGCCTATATCGTACGGCATACTATAGCGCGCCGTTTTTCATCATTTTTGATGATTTGACAAAAATGAAAAAAACGATGGGTTATAGCCCATGTTTTTTGAAATTTTGGAAAAAAAGTTAGCCTCGTTTCTCATCATTTTGGACCATGGGCTATAGCCCATATCGTACGGCATACTATAGAGCGCCGTTTTTCATCATTTTTGATGATTTGACAAAAATGAAAAAATGAAAAAAACGATGGGTTATAGCCCATTTTTTGAAATTTTGGAAAAAAAAGTTAGCCTCGTTTCTCATCATTTTGGACCATGGGCTATAGCCTATATCGTACGGCATACTATAGCGCGCCGTTTTTCATCATTTTTGATGATTTGACAAAAATGAAAAAAACGATGGGTTATAGCCCATGTTTTTTGAAATTTTGAAAAAAAAAGTTAGCCTCGTTTCTCATCATTTTGGACCATGGGCTATAGCCTATATCGTACGGCATACTATAGCGCGCCGTTTTTCATCATTTTTGATGATTTGACAAAAATGAAAAAATGAAAAAAACGATGGGTTATAGCCCATGTTTTTTGAAATTTTGGAAAAAAACGTTAGCCTCGTTTCTCATAATTTTGGACCATGGGCTATAGCCTATATCGTACGGCATACTATAGCGCGCCGTTTTTCATCATTTTTGATGATTTGACAAAAATGAAAAAATGAAAAAAACGATGGGTTATAGCCCATGTTTTTTGAAATTTTGGAAAAAAAGGTTAGCCTCGTTTCTCATCATTTTGGACCATGGGCTATAGCCTATATCGTACGGCATACTATAGCGCGCCGTTTTTCATTTTTGATGATTTGACAAAAATGAAAAAATGAAAAAAACGATGGGTTATAGCCCATGTTTTTTGAAATTTTGGAAAAAAACGTTAGCCTCGTTTCTCATAATTTTGGACCATGGGCTATAGCCTATATCGTACGGCATACTATAGCGCGCCGTTTTTCATCATTTTTGATGATTTGACAAAAATGAAAAAATGAAAAAAACGATGGGTTATAGCCCATGTTTTTTGAAATTTTGGAAAAAAAAGTTAGCCTCGTTTCTCATCATTTTGGACCATGGGCTATAGCCTATATCGTACGGCATACTATAGCGCGCCGTTTTTCATCATTTTTGATGATTTGACAAAAATGAAAAAATGAAAAAAACGATGGGTTATAGCCCATGTTTTTTGAAATTTTGAAAAAAAAAGTTAGCCTCGTTTCTCATCATTTTGGACCATGGGCTATAGCCCATATCGTACGGCATACTATAGCGCGCCGTTTTTCATCATTTTTGAGGATTTGAAAAAAATGAAAAAATGAAAAAAAACGATGGGTTATAGCCCATGTTTTTTGAAATTTTGGAAAAAAAAGTTAGCCTCGTTTCTCGTAATTTTGGACCATGGGCTATAGCCTATATCGTACGGCATACTATAGCGCGCTGTTTTTCATCATTTTTGATGATTTGACAAAAATGAAAAAATGAAAAAAACGATGGGTTATAGCCCATGTTTTTTGAAATTTTGGAAAAAAAAGTTAGCCTCGTTTCTCATCATTTTGGACCATGGGCTATAGCCTATATCGTACGGCATACTATAGCGCGCCGTTTTTCATCATTTTTGATGATTTGACAAAAATGAAAAAATGAAAAAAACGATGGGTTATAGCCCATGTTTTTTGAAATGTTGGAAAAAAAAGTTAGTCTCGTTTCTCATCATTTTGGACCATGGGCTATAGCCTATATCGTACGGCATACTATAGCGCGCCGTTTTTCATCATTTTTGATGATTTGACAAAAATGAAAAAAACGATGGGTTATAGCCCATGTTTTTTGAAATTTTGAAAAAAAAAGTTAGCCTCGTTTCTCATCATTTTGGACCATGGGCTATAGCCTATATCGTACGGCATACTATAGCGCGCCGTTTTTCATCATTTTTGATGATTTGACAAATATTAAAAAATGAAAATAACGATGGGTTATAGCCCATGTTTTTTGAAATTTTGGAAAAAAAAAGTTAGCCTCGTTTCTCATCATTTTGGACCATGGGCTATAGCCTATATCGTACGGCATACTATAGCGCGCCGTTTTTCATCATTTTTGATGATTTGACAAAAATGAAAAAATAAAAAAAACGATGGGTTATAGCTTATGTTTTTTGAAATTTTGAAAAAAAAAGTTAGCCTCGTTTCTCATCATTTTGGACCATGGGCTATAGCCCATATCGTACGACATACTATAGCGCGCCGTTTTTCATCATTTTTGAGGATTTGAAAAAAATGAAAAAATGAAAAAAAACGATGGGTTATAGCCCATGTTTTTTGAAATTTTGGAAAAAAAAGTTAGCCTCGTTTCTCATCATTTTGGATCATGGGCTATAGCCTATATCGTACGGCATACTATAGCGCGCCGTTTTTCATCATTTTTGATGATTTGACAAAAATGAAAAAATGAAAAAAACGATGGGTTATAGCCCATGTTTTTTGAAATTTTGGAAAAAAAAGTTAGCCTCGTTTCTCATAATTTTGGACCATGGGCTATATCCTATATCGTACGGCATACTATAGAGCGCCGTTTTTCATCATTTTTGATGATTTGACAAAAATGAAAAAATGAAAAAAACGATGGGTTATAGCCCATGTTTTTTGAAATTTTGGAAAAAAAAGTTAGCCTCGTTTCTCATCATTTTGGACCATGGGCTATAGCCTATATCGTACGGCATACTATAGCGCGCCGTTTTTCATCATTTTTGATGATTTGACAAAAATGGAAAAATGAAAAAAACGATGGCTTATAGCTTATGTTTTTTGAAATTTTGAAAAAAAAGTTAGCCTCGTTTCTCATCATTTTGGACCATGGGCTATAGCCTATATCGTACGGCATACTATAGCGCGCCGTTTTTCATCATTTTTGATGATTTGACAAAAATGAAAAAAACGATGGGTTATTATAGCCCATGTTTTTTGAAATTTTGAAAAAAAAAGTTAGCCTCGTTTCTCATCATTTTGGACCATGGGCTATAGCCTATATCGTACGGCATACTATAGCGCGCCGTTTTTCATCATTTTTGATGATTTGACAAAAATGAAAAAATGAAAAAAACGATGGGTTATAGCCCATGTTTTTTGAAATTTTGGAAAAAAAAGTTAGCCTCGTTTCTCATCATTTTGGACCATGGGCTATATCCTATATCGTACGGCATACTATAGCGCGCCGTTTTTCATCATTTTTGATGATTTGACAAAAATGAAAAAAAACGATGGGTTATAGCCCATGTTTTTTGAAATTTTGAAAAAAAAAGTTAGCCTCGTTTCTCATCATTTTGGACCATGGGCTATAGCCTATATCGTACGGCATACTATAGCGCGCCGTTTTTCATCATTTTTGATGATTTGACAAAAATGAAAAAATGAAAAAAACGATGGGTTATAGCCCATGTTTTTTGAAATTTTGGAAAAAAAAGTTAGCCTCGTTTCTCATAATTTTGGACCATGGGCTATATCCTATATCGTACGGCATACTATAGAGCACCGTTTTTCATCATTTTTGATGATTTGACAAAAATGAAAAAATGAAAAAAACGATGGGTTATAGCCCATGTTTTTTGAAATTTTGGAAAAAAAAGTTAGCCTCGTTTCTCATCATTTTGGACCATGGGCTATAGCCTATATCGTACGGCATACTATAGCGCGCCGTTTTTCATCATTTTTGATGATTTGACAAAAATGAAAAAATGAAAAAAACGATGGGTTATAGCTTATGTTTTTTGAAATTTTGAAAAAAAAAGTTAGCCTCGTTTCTCATCATTTTGGACCATGGGCTATAGCCCATATCGTACGACATACTATAGCGCGCCGTTTTTCATCATTTTTGAGGATTTGAAAAAAATGAAAAAATGAAAAAAAACGATGGGTTATAGCCCATGTTTTTTGAAATTTTGGGAAAAAAAGTTAGCCTCGTTTCTCATAATTTTGGACCATGGGCTATAGCCTATATCGTACGGCATACTATAGCGCGCCGTTTTTCATCATTTTTGATGATTTGACAAAAATTAAAAAATGAAAAAAACGATGGGTTATAGCCCATGTTTTTTGAAATTTTGGAAAAAAAAGTTAGCCTCGTTTCTCATCATTTTGGACCATGGGCTATAGCCTATATCGTACGGCATACTATAGCGCGCCGTTTTTCATCATTTTTGATGATTTGACAAAAATGAAAAAATGAAAAAAACGATGGGTTATAGCCCATGTTTTTTGAAATTTTGGATACAAAAGTTATCCTCGTTTCTCATCATTTTGGACCATGGGCTATAGCCTATATCGTACGGCATACTATAGCGCGCCGTTTTTCATCATTTTTGATGATTTGACAAAAATGAAAAAAACGATGGGTTATAGCCCATGTTTTTTGAAATTTTGGAAAAAAAAGTTAGCCTCGTTTCTCATCATTTTGGACCATGGGCTATAGCCCATATCGTACGGCATACTATAGAGCGCCGTTTTTCATCATTTTTGATGATTTGACAAAAATGAAAAAATGAAAAAAACGATGGGTTATAGCCCATGTTTTTTGAAATTTTGGAAAAAAAAGTTAGCCTCGTTTCTCATCATTTTGGACCATGGGCTATAGCCTATATCGTACGGCATACTATAGCGCGCCGTTTTTCATCATTTTTGATGATTTGACAAAAATGAAAAAAACGATGGGTTATAGCCCATGTTTTTTGAAATTTTGGAAAAAAAAGTTAGCCTCGTTTCTCATCATTTTGGACCATGGGCTATAGCCCATATCGTACGGCATACTATAGAGCGCCGTTTTTCATCATTTTTGATGATTTGACAAAAATGAAAAAATGAAAAAAACGATGGGTTATAGCCCATTTTTTGAAATTTTGGAAAAAAAAGTTAGTCTCGTTTCTCATCATTTTGGACCATGGGCTATAGCCTATATCGTACGGCATACTATAGCGCGCCGTTTTTCATCATTTTTGATGATTTGACAAAAATGAAAAAAACGATGGGTTATAGCCCATGTTTTTTGAAATTTTGAAAAAAAAAGTTAGCCTCGTTTCTCATCATTTTGGACCATGGGCTATAGCCTATATCGTACGGCATACTATAGCGCGCCGTTTTTCATCATTTTTGATGATTTGACAAAAATGAAAAAATGAAAAAAACGATGGGTTATAGCCCATGTTTTTTGAAATTTTGGAAAAAAACGTTAGCCTCGTTTCTCATAATTTTGGACCATGGGCTATAGCCTATATCGTACGGCATACTATAGCGCGCCGTTTTTCATCATTTTTGATGATTTGACAAAAATGAAAAAATGAAAAAAACGATGGGTTATAGCCCATGTTTTTTGAAATTTTGGAAAAAAAAGTTAGCCTCGTTTCTCATCATTTTGGACCATGGGCTATAGCCTATATCGTACGGCATACTATAGCGCGCCGTTTTTCATCATTTTTGATGATTTGACAAAAATGAAAAAATGAAAAAAACGATGGGTTATAGCCCATGTTTTTTGAAATTTTGAAAAAAAAAGTTAGCCTCGTTTCTCATCATTTTGGACCATGGGCTATAGCCCATATCGTACGGCATACTATAGCGCGCCGTTTTTCATCATTTTTGAGGATTTGAAAAAAATGAAAAAATGAAAAAAAACGATGGGTTATAGCCCATGTTTTTTGAAATTTTGGAAAAAAAAGTTAGCCTCGTTTCTCATAATTTTGGACCATGGGCTATAGCCTATATCGTACGGCATACTATAGCGCGCTGTTTTTCATCATTTTTGATGATTTGACAAAAATGAAAAAATGAAAAAAACGATGGGTTATAGCCCATGTTTTTTGAAATTTTGGAAAAAAAAGTTAGCCTCGTTTCTCATCATTTTGGACCATGGGCTATAGCCTATATCGTACGGCATACTATAGCGCGCCGTTTTTCATCATTTTTGATGATTTGACAAAAATGAAAAAATGAAAAAAACGATGGGTTATAGCCCATGTTTTTTGAAATGTTGGAAAAAAAAGTTAGTCTCGTTTCTCATCATTTTGGACCATGGGCTATAGCCTATATCGTACGGCATACTATAGCGCGCCGTTTTTCATCATTTTTGATGATTTGACAAAAATGAAAAAAACGATGGGTTATAGCCCATGTTTTTTTAAATTTTGAAAAAAAAAGTTAGCCTCGTTTCTCATCATTTTGGACCATGGGCTATAGCCTATATCGTACGGCATACTATAGCGCGCCGTTTTTCATCATTTTTGATGATTTGACAAATATTAAAAAATGAAAATAACGATGGGTTATAGCCCATGTTTTTTGAAATTTTGGAGAAAAAAAGTTAGCCTCGTTTCTCATCATTTTGGACCATGGGCTATAGCCTATATCGTACGGCATACTATAGCGCGCCGTTTTTCATCATTTTTGATGATTTGACAAAAATGAAAAAATGAAAAAAACGATGGGTTATAGCCCATGTTTTTTGAAATTTTGGAAAAAAAAGTTAGTCTCGTTTCTCATCATTTTGGACCATGGGCTATAGCCTATATATCGTATCGGCATACTATAGCGCGCCGTTTTTCATCATTTTTGATGATTTGACAAAAATGAAAAAAACGATAGGTTATAGCCCATGTTTTTTGAAATTTTGAAAAAAAAAGTTAGCCTCGTTTCTCATAATTTTGGACCATGGGCTATAGCCTATATCGTACGGCATACTATAGCGCGCCGTTTTTCATCATTTTTGATGATTTGACAAAAATGAAAAAATGAAAAAAACGATGGATTATAGCCCATGTTTTTTGAAATTTTGGAAAAAAAAGTTAGTCTCGTTTCTCATCATTTTGGACCATGGGCTATAGCCTATATCGTACGGCATACTATAGCGCGCCGTTTTTCATCATTTTTGATGATTTGACAAAAATGAAAAAATGAAAAAAACGATGGGTTATAGCCCATGGTCTGCTCGTGCTGGAAGCCCAGGGCATGGTTGATCTCGTGCTGGATGATGCCTTGCCACATGCAGCCGCCCTTACGGTTGAGAGAGATCATTTGCTTGCCTCCTACTCTGCCTAGATCAGACCAGCATCCATCACTGTTCTCAAAGCTGAGATAGTCTTCCTCGTCCTGACGTGGCTCAAAGCGGACACAGGTGCTGTCGGTGAAGGTCTGCATGGCTCTTTCAATCTTCTTCTTGTCCCATTTGTTATAGTCGCTGCTCACCGTGTAAGGGATCGTCACTGAGCCATCAAAGAAGTCTTTCTCCCACAGGCAGTTGTAATAGAAACAGTTCATGGCGTTTCTGGTTCTGGGAGCGACCATGTCTCCCTCCACAAGGAGCTGCCTGGAGCCGTTGTTGGAAGTTAGAATGATGGTGCTGATGTCTGCCTGGACTCCAGATTCACTTCTTTCTTCCAGGATAGGATGGGCCTGGGAGAGGCCCAGCAGTAGCAGGAGGCTGAAAAAGATCTTCATCTTCTGGGTCCTTCAGGGGTCTTTCTTGGTCCCTGATGGCGATGCTGTGGAGAGGATGCCGGGAGCTTGGTGAATGAGTCTGCTGAGTCCTTAGCTTTTATACTGACCGGTGTAGGTGTGTCTGCTGGAGGATTAAGGGTTGTGCCCAGGCCACTAAAGCCTAAACAAACCTGTGAAGGCAGAACTCCTCAGACCAACCTGTTGTTTCAACAGGGTCTGTATTCCCCAGTCATTACAGGGACAACTACTGTTGGTTAATGGGGTGGGAAGGTTTGCATTACATCTTAGACATTGAGCTGACTCTGAATTTGAAAACTACATTTTGCTTTAACATTTTAATATATCCATAATATTTTACATGACTGTTGCATTCATGAATTGAAGTAGGACTATCGATTTAGCCAACACAAAAGTAAAACAACAGTGTATAAAAGTATATCCCATGTTACTAATATGACAGACACAACCAAGTGAGCAACAATCTGCAAGTTTAATAATAGAAATAAATGACATACAGCAAACAATGAACATTTACTTTTACTACACTTAGTAAATAGAATAGAATTGTATTGTGTGCTTCTATTTTTTATCGTTCGTAAGTATGTTTAAGTGTTATTAAACAACTCTCTTAGTTTAGTTTTCCATAGTGTAACATTAACTGTGTCAGTATGACCTTAAACTGAGACTGTGTTTTTCAAAATACTAAAATTAGATCATATTATTGCTGCCAAGTATCTGGTACAAACAGATAAGGTCAGATCACAGCTCTTTTCGTCCTAATTAGTAATTACTGTATGTACCAAGCATACCAATCATTATTAATTTGCTTTCAGTTTGTAATAATAGCTTTGCATGTTTGGCACGGCTGCAATCAACAACAAATATATCATTTAAATCAACCAATCAAATGAAGCTGTGGGAAAACAAAACAAAAAATGCTCCCCGGAGCCAGGTCAGGCAGCAGCGGGGGCAGTGTCTTGAGTGTACAGGGTTTGATGAGGGGAGGGCACATTAATAATACATTAAATAAACTTAATTTATAGAGCGCTTTACATTGCATATAAAATGCAGTACAATAAAGGCATTTGGTGGCATAAAACAACAACAAAACATCATTAAACAGACAATATAATAAAACAACACCATGCACATAATAAACAATAAACAGGCTATCTGTGGGAAAGCCTGTGTTAAAAGGAAGGTTTTTAAAAGTGTTTTGAAGACAGCCACTGAGGTTGCGTCCCTCAGGTTCTGTGGTAGGGCCTTCCATAGTTCTGGTGCCCCATCACCCATGGCATCGTTAAAAGGAGTCAGTAGACCGGATAGCTCAGCTAGGGGCAGGCCTTCATTTTCCTGTTGAGAACTCTAGTTTTCGCCGGCTGCCGGGCACGGCTGCACTAATAACTTTGGGGCAGGCCCGTCTAGAGTTTAAATGGACAGGTATCAGTCAAAAGGGAGACATCGAAGAGGAAGGATGGATGGGGGAGGATAAAAAATCGGGTTTGTTTAGGCTTTAGTGGTCTGGACACAACCCTTAATCCTCCAGCAGACACACCTACAGTCCTATAGGTCAGTATAAAAGCTACGGACTCAGAAGACTCATTCACCAAGCTCCCAGCATCCTCTCCACAGACTCTCCAGCGCCATCAGGGACCAAGAAAGACCCCTGAAGGACCCAGAAGATGAAGATCTTTTTCAGCCTCCTGCTACTGCTGGGCCTCTCCCAGGCCCATCCCATCCTGGAAGAAAGAAGTGAATCTGGAGTCCAGGCAGACATCAGCACCATCATTCTGACTTCCAACAACGGCTCCAGGCAGCTCCTTGTGGAGGGAGACATGGTCGCTCCCAGAACCAGAAACGCCATGTACTGTTTCTATTACAAGTGCCTGTGGGAGAAAGACTTCTTTGATGGCTCAGTGACGATCCCTTACACGGTGAGCAGCGACTATAACAAATGGGACAAGAAGAAGATTGAAAGAGCCATGCAGACCTTCACCGACAGCACCTGTGTCCGCTTTGAGCCACGTCAGGACGAGGAAGACTATCTCAGCTTTGAGAACAGTGATGGATGCTGGTCTGATCTAGGCAGAGTAGGAGGCAAGCAAGTGATCTCTATCAACCGTAAGAGCTGCATGAGGCACGGCGTCATCCAGCACGAGATCAACCATGCCCTGGGCTTCCAGCACGAGCAGACCAGGAGCGACCGTGACAACTACGTCCTCATCAACTGGGACAACATCAACGACGACATGAAATACAACTTCCACAAGCAGAACACCAACAACCTGGACACCCCCTATGACTACTCCTCCATCATGCACTACGGTAAAACGGCCTTCTCTATCCAGTCCGGCAAAGACAGCATCACCCCCTTCCCAAACGCCAACGTGCAGATCGGCCAGAGAGACGGCATGTCTGATATCGACATCCTGAGGATTAACAAGCTGTACGAATGCAAAGACTTCCTTGAGCAAAGGGAAATCGCGAAACAGGGAAACCTGGACAAGAAAAAAGCAGAAAAGGCTGAATCAAATTCCATGTCCAGATTGTTTGATTTGTCTCTCTGATCACATTTCTCATACTGTACACTGTGTCTGATACTGTACTTACATTGAAACAAATCTACTGCAATGTGAGCTGACCTCTCTTCTACCTCATATAGCTTTCTCTCAACAAGTCACTATAATAAAGTTTGGTTCATAGACTTTACAAAGTGTAATTGTGTCATATTATTCGTATTCCTGAGACCAACAAATTATTAATCATCTTGTCTAACTCCTGAATACTGTTCATTTGATTTAAACTCAGTTAAGTTTCATTTATAAAATCAATTATACCAATATAATAATAATATATAGTATATATATATATATATATATATATATATATATATATATATATGTATCCACACATATACCTACTCTCAAAATCACAGAAATGGACAGCATTTTTTAAAACATTCTGAATGTATTCAACCACATCTCTAAAGCATGACATAGAGACGAGTTACAGTAGTAGGTACAGTATATTCCGAAAATAACAGATCTGCAGATCACAGTCCATCAAATCCACTAGAGCTGGATAGAATACTCACATTCTGTACCAATACTGCAATATATAGTAGGCCTACTCTGTTACGTAAAAGTCTGGAATTAAAAAATGAGTAGGTACAAAAGTATTGACATCTAACTGTAGGCCTACTTAAAGTAGCAAAAGTACTCATTACATTATGCAGAATGTTCCGTTTCAAGTTTTCAAATATATAAAAGAATCTTTTGAAAATAGCAGATCTACAAGCTCACAATGTGTTGCATCTTTTTGAGCTTTTATGTCAGTTTGTTTACTGTTGAGTGAGAAAGCAATGTTGCATTTTAGGAAAAAAGAGTTGAAGATACAGGCAGACTTCTACTGAAAAAACACTAGAATTTTATAACCATCAAAATAAATAGGACTATTCAACACTAACTAAATATCACAGCACATTTTAGATATTTCATTAGAAAGGAACTTGTAACTATATTATGTATTACTGTTGTATTGGTAGACACTATTAAAAGTGGGTTTCAGGTGTGGTAATCTGAACACAGCCGTCTTTACAGATTGGAGAATTACAGTACAAAGGGAAAGTAGAAAAATTCTACATAGGCCGCCGCCTACTGTGAAATAAACATTTCAACAGTCAATCAATTAAAATGTGTTAAAAATATGTCACACCCCCCGCCCCTTTTCCTTATTTCTCTCTCAAACTGGCAACACTGATGAATCAGCAGCCAATCAGAGCATTGCCAGTGCCACCTGTCACTGTGTTTGTTTGTAATTCTCACACGGTAGTTAGCAGCGTCTTCGAGAGTTTGTTACTTTGGTCATCTTCTAACAACATCTCCTCAGAGTTCCTCTCCTCAGAGTTCGGCTCCATAGCCCACTGTCCGTACCTCCGTTTATTATTTCAGAAGATATAGCAACTGTTTATGATGGCGGAGGAATCGGCAGTAAAGGTCTGCATCCGTGTCAACCAACATTAACAAACCGACTGTACACTAACAACTCTTAAAGTGTTGCCTGCGCTAGCTGCTTTCAGTGTTTAATGGGAACTATTAAGTACACCTTTTACTTTTCACAGAAACAACTTGAACTCACTGTGCCAGTTATTTTAAGTTTATTTTTTTTGAAGTTCAAGTTAGCTAGCGGCTAGCATGCTATCATTAGCCTTTATTCAAGACTCCGAGACGTTCTTGATCCACGTTTGGTTCAGTAAACTGACCAAGAGTATTGAACTCTTGATTGAATACTTTTAATTTGCACGGCAGTGTGACAGCACGATGTACAGTCGGACATTTGAAATAAAACGGGTGACACAAACGTCCTACAGCAACTCGTTTCCATTGTGGACCTATGTATTTTGTCATTCACCTGTCTTAGCCCTGAAATTAGATTAAAATCATCTAAAGTCTAGTCTAAATCATTAAATGATTTACTCTAAATCTTAGGCTTAGGATAGTAGTGGCTTATGTACAGTGGTTCAACCGTTGTCAAACATGCCAGACAAGGAATCGGATCTCCAAATGTATATGCGCAGGGCCAGGGCTTGTGAAAGTAATTAGATGATCCATGCTTGGATGCCCCGCCCCATACATCCTATTGACTCTGCACTATCTAGCCTTATCTGCATGGCAATAACCAACATTGGTTACAGGGTGAGAGACAGACACCATCCTACCACACTGGATTTGTTATAAAGAATACAAATATACATACATACGCATGTTAAATGTATATCCACCTGCTGACATTTAATATCTTCCATCTTCCATTCCCACAACAATATATGGTCATGGACATGGTTCTAATGGTGATTCATTCATTTTGAAGCTGTGATTAATCTGATTTAAATGTGTAATTTGACAGCCCTAATTCAAACATTTATTCACCAAATTAACTTAGTTAGTTGATTTAAAATGAATGTGTTGTGTGTGCTCGTGCTCTGGACAAGTGACTTTTGTGTCCGGACAAGTGACAGGGGAAATTGCCTCAAATTTAATGCCAAGCTCTGATGTGTATTTGGTGCGGACCCGATCCGAAAATATTTGGTGCAAGACTGGCCCCACACAAGTTGTTCAAATTGTGTCACATTTTGCATGTGTTGTGAGCTTGTACGTTAGATTGCTATTTCCAAATGGCTGATATTTTGTTGCATTCTGAAATGCGTTTCTGCTATGTTTCACCAGGGAAGAGGCAACAGCTAAAGAAGGCACCAAGCCGGTGCTGTATTGGAAGACTGACGATAAATCCGTGCAGAACTGCGTTGATGCGACAAAGTGTTTTAACTTTGGTATGTTTTAACTAAGCCATACCTATATTGTGCATTGTCAAATTAAGCAGAGCCAAGGTAGAAGATATGCTAGCTCTGGTCCATACACGGCTCTAATGCCTTTGCATTAGAGCTATGCTACTCTCGTCAATATATTTTCAATATCTGTAGAGTGCAGTGCAGCGGAGTAACTAAAAGTAGTTTTCTTCCGGTGAGAAAAAAATCCCATTCTGGACAGCGTGCATTTTATAAGTGTGGTGGCATTAGAGTTATGGAGTATGGACCAGAGCTAAGGATATGCTCAGCTGCATGTTACCAACTTACCATTATGTTTTGTCAGTCTGATGTAGTCTTAAATGTCAGCCTTCTGAAACTTTTAAAGCATTTAATCCCCCCAAAATGCCTGTTTCCAGCATTCCTCCCTCGCCCTGCTACCACAACTTAGTTTGTGGTGGTGGCGGCTCAGGGTTAATGTGGCTGGATGGTAACCGCAAGCTTGCCAGTTCGAACCCGGGTGTCAAGTGTCCTTGAGCAAGCTGAACCCCTAATTGCTCCAGATGTGCTAGTTGGTGCCTTGCATGGTTTCTTCCGCCATCGGTGTATGTGTGGGTGAATGTAATGCACGGTCTATGTACAGGCGTCTTATAAATGCACCATTTGTTGCTTCATGAGCCAAAAGCCTGTGCTTTTTGGTAGGAATTCCAAAGTAGACATAAATGTCTGCTTGCCTTGAATTTATTATGGTATTTTATTTGTTCACCCATTTGTAGAAACTGTTTTATTATCCCAAAGGAAATTCCTGTTGGAACTGGCAGCCGTGTCTAGTCTAGCAATCTTCTGTGTGATCACTCTGTAGTGTGTATATATCTAAATCTAGCATCATGATTTCTCTTAATCCCTAGTAGTAAAAGTGTTGAATAAACAAACGACTGCTTGTTGTGCTTAACCCTTTATCCTTTTTTATCTAGCACTTATCTTTCTTATTTATGTTCTTAAAGTTGGTTCATCACCTTTCTTTCTTTCTAAAGCAACTTTGGGTATTTAGAAAAGCGCTATATAACTCTGAGCTATTATTGATGTTTTTTGTATTTTAGTTACTGTATATTTTAGGCAAATGTCAATGATTCTATTTGAATAGCCATAGTTTTATTATAATAAGTAATCAAGTGTTTGTCTTACTAACTTCTCTGATGTATTCAACAGATCGTGTGTTTGGAGCTAACGAATCAACTGCTCAGCTCTATCACGATATCGCGATGCCTCTGGTTGCATCTGCGGTTCAAGGATACAATGGTATGTGTGTGTGGGGGAAAGGCATATTGAGATCTGCCTCACAAAACCCTACACTGTTTGTTGTTTAACCCCCAAGTTAGCCCCAACCTAGAACCCACTTACAAAAAGTATATAATGCTTGTATATTTCTGTCCATATTGTCTTATCACTAGGAACCATATTTGCTTATGGGCAGACCTCGTCTGGCAAGACATTTACCATGATGGGCAGTGACGGTACACCAGGAGTGATACCCCTGGCCATGGAAGATGTCTGGAAGACTATCAAGATCAAGGTGAAAAGTCTTTCATATAATATTAGAAATGGTGTTCTAATCTTGGGTTGTTATCAGTACACTGGTGCAAACCTCATTGATGTTAATCAAAAATGAATGGTTTCTCTTCATTGTAGTATCTTTTTTTCCCTTTTTTTTTTTGTCAAATATGTTTTTATTGAACAGATAAATTATTACAAACATTATAATATGAAATACTTTTTTTATGAAACAAAATGAAAGAAAAGATAAAGACAAAAAAGATAAAGAAATCCCTTAACCCTCCCACCCATACTGCTCAGTGACATTGCATACTATAATAATAAGATGATAGAAATCTCGTGGAAAACATCTGAAAAGAAAATGGCGTACAGTCAACCATATCAATGGTATCCTGTCTATTAATCGTTTCTACTCAGGTAATGGACAAGGGGCAGCCAAATCTTCATTGTAGTATCCTAAGAAGGAGTTCCTTCTCAGGGTATCCTATATGGAGATCTATAATGAGACGGTAGCTGATTTGCTGGTCGATAACTGGAAGAGGAAGCCGTTGGAAGTCCGTGAGGACTCCCATGTAAGTGGCATAGATTCATTTTAGCTTTTGTTTGCAAAGAGATGTGCATTGTTTTGTGTTGCGTTAACTTGTGTATTCGCAAATCCATTGTCTTGACAGAAAACCGTGTATGTGGCTGATCTGACTGAGGAACTAGTGATAAACCCTGCTCAAGCCCTGGCCTGGATTAGAAAAGGAGAAAGTGAGAGGTCTTAACAAAAGTAAAGACTATTCTTTGCACAGCTGTTGAAACAGAATTTAATTTGTATGTGTTTTACTCAACTCATCTGTGCAGAAAACCGGCATTATGAAAAGACAAAAATTAACCAGCGGAGCAGTCGGTCACACACCATTTTCCACATGGTAAGCCAAATTGTGCCTGGGGAATTCCTAACAAATTTAAAAATCTGACTGCATCTTTACATGTTCATTAAATTCAAACATCTCAAAATCTTGCATCAAAAGCATAACATTGATATATTCAACGTAATACTTATATGCATCATGCAATATAACATAATGGACTCCGTTTTGTAATTCAGCCTGGTCAAACGAGCATAATTTGATTTCTTAGGTGCGCGCTTCATTGAGGCGTGTAACATCAATAAAAGTCTCTTCACGCTTGGACAAGTAATCAAAAAGCTCTCTGAGGAGAACCAGCGGTGAGTGAACGACTCTCACGTTTTATTCTAGTGGGGTGAAAGCACGCTTTCCTTGTCTGTTTGGGCCGACAATATTCCCCTTTACATGATGCTCTCCTTTACTTTGTTCCCTTCAGGCGATGTGCTTTAAGTTTATATACGACCAGACATGACCTGATTTGACTGAGGGGCTGCCATTGGATTTTTTAAAAATTGATATATTTGTTCGTTTTGGAATATGACTTCTAGAGTAATGACTTTCAGTAAATGGCGAGTTGAGAAAACCAGTTTGAGCTACATCTGCCTGTGCTTTACTCATTTTGGATAAAAAAATAAATGTCGTTTTTCTCCTCTGGTGAAAAGCTGCATCATGGCAGCCACTCAGTCAAATCTGGTCACATATGTTCAGATACTTGGATAGCTCCATAACCGCCCTACTGATGGTTTTATCATTAAATTAAAGAAGAATTGTTTCTGTAAATTATGCTCTTTCCACACAGTGGCTTCACAAACTACAGAGACAGCAAACTCACCCGCATCCTCCAGAACTCCTTGGGTGGAAACGCCAAAACGGTTATCATTTGTACCATCACTCCTGCAACACTGGATGAAACCCTCAGCACCCTTCAGGTGGGTGGAATCCTTTACTGTGTGCCCTCGAAGGAGGCAGGACTGCAATAGGGCTGTCAGAACGAATTTCATAATATGAAAGAAATTCGAATATTAAAAAATATATATATATTCGAAAGCTAAAATTGCCATTCGAATGGAGCTTTTATCATTTATTAATTCTATTTAATATTTTTATTTTGTTTTATGTTATTTTATCCGCTCACTAAATGTATTGAGTAACGAATCTACCGCTGTGAAATCTCCCATCTGCACGCACGCACACACGGTCACACGCGCGCCTCGTCACCTCCTCCCTCCTCTGCACGCATGCACACACGCAGTCGCACAGCGCGCTGCAACTAAGAAGAATCACTCGCATGTTTTATTAGTACCGTCGAGTCTGTCGCATATTGTGGACAGTTTGAAAATGCGGGTCCTACGTGCATTAAACCATTAACGTTGGTCCGGCTGGTTTCATTTTGTCCTACGCGATTACGTGAATCAGCATGGCTGCGCCTGCAGTAGGCTATTACCAAAACAAACACATGGTAGGCTACTTTTGTGTTGCACATGGAAAGCAACTGAAAACGACCATGGATATATTAAAGACAGTTCCCCTGTGCTGCTGTGCACAGCGGAGATAATGCAAAACTCCAGGTACGAACCAAAACACTGACTGTCTGAAGCTGATCATCCACGACTATATCTCCAGACTAGTCCTGCAGTCCCGCAATGAAGGAAAGACAATCTCGCCTCTCACTATAGTCCACTACAATGCCATTCTAGCCTTAAAACCTACATTTATGTGTTATTCAACAATTACTTTAGCGCAAAATATAGGCATCTCTATATATCTTCATTGCTATTTACTAATGATGGCCTGTTCATCGTGACAGCATTCCGTTTAAAAAGAAAAAGTTCATGATTCCTGACTAGCCTACTCACTACTCGGACTATACTGTATCAGAAGTATACAACGTTCACTGTAAAATGCATTTGCACTATAGACAGACAACAATCTTACCGTGCTGAGTGCACTGTGCTCAATAAAACAACAGTTTAAACGCTATTTTGTGCCGAAAACCATTATTACATGTTCTGAAAGTACTGCTTTGTCGTTTGGAAGGGGGGGCCCTCTAGTGGACAGAACGTGCATCGTCAAAACCTTGTTATTCTGTGTATTATTATAGGCTAAATATGAGCTAAAATACAATGTAAATATTCGAATATATTCGAAAATTACAAATAATTAAGCAATGAAATTCGAATTGGATTATAGAGGTGAACTGACAGCCCTAGACTGCAATGCTCTATACTAGTGGCTTGGTGACAAATTCATTTTCAACTTCTGTATGAGGAGTTGCATCATACCTGTATCTGTCATTATATGTTTTGTAGTTTGTGCATACTGTTCGTCGCTCATAACCTGCCCAAACTTGGGTTGGGGATGTGCATGTTGCCCTTTTCTTGTAGCCTCACTTCACCTGTACTTTTATTTTTATTATTTAGTTCGCTAGTACAGCAAAATGCATGAAGAACGATCCTCACGTCACAGAGGTTTCTGATGATGGGGCCCTGCTGAAGAGGTATCGCAATGAGATCGTTGACCTGAAGCGACGGCTTCAGGAGGCAAGTAACATTTTTCTGGGATTGGAGATGATGGATGATAAAAAACAATCATTGTTTACATCCTTGCGCTATTTTATATTTATAGGTCTTGCATAATGCAGAACAATCGAACAAATTGTTTTCATTCTTGAGGCATTGTTGCAACATTGGTAATGATAGTAACCGTTTTTTTCAAGGCATTGTTGCAACATCACTAATAATAAACATACATTTTTACAACAAGAAAACGTTAAGTGTGACCGTTGTCTTAGCTGCTTGAAGGTGCTGTGCACAATGATCTTACCCCTAGGTTATAAAGGAATCTATTAAACTTTATTGTATCACCCAATTTTCCCCCCAAAATGGCAAAGTAAGATGGTATCCATTGGCCAATCGTACAATTGACAATTTCAGCATTTAGCAGACTCTTTTAATCCAGAGTAAAAAGTAGTTATCATGAAACATGCGTAAGCTAAGAACGTAACAGTGGAATATTTATATAATGACACTACATATGTATAGCATAGTACAGTATATATGTACTATGAAGTGCTATCACTACATGCAATGCAATTCTAGTGCTGTCTACATAACATGCTATAATTCTGTATCAAATGCTATCTAATTCTACAAAAAGCAGCTAAACAGTCATTGTGGGCGGTCAGAAGAATGAGGAGATGTCTATGAACTTTAATGCTTGAAGGCCGTTTTATGTTTGTCATTTAATTAACTACAGTACATGCTCTTGTAGGCTGTTCCACACCCGGACAGCAGTGTTGACCTGTGTGCAAATTAATTGACCTCTCCCATGGCAGGTTTCATCAGTTACCCAGACGACAGCAACGGAGAAAGAGTCCCTGTTTCTACTCCTACAGGAGAAGGAACAGCTCCGCATAGAACAGACTGACAAGATCCGCAACCTCACTAGACTCCTTGTCACCAGTACATCTTTTGTCGCCAGTAATAAGGTACAACCGGCACAAGATCCAAAATTGGGAGGACCATGGAAACGCTCGTATTTACGTTTTTTAAATGACATATGCATTATAATGCCTCTTATCCGCATGCACAATTTGAGTCTCGTTGGGAAAGTCATTATGAGTCGTCTTTTTGCCCAGAGATGAACCAAAACTCTTTTTCCAGCTTTGGAGACAGGTGAATTTTACCCTGCAGGTGTAGAGAACACATTTCTCTCTTTGTTTAAATACTTGTAGGGATGGAATGCCCCACTAACCAGACTTCCTTGAGAACTTTTGGTCTATCTTTTTTTTTTCCCAGCCCTCAAATATCCATCAAAGTGTCCGAGCTGGAGAGTCGGCTCAAGGCGGAGACCGATCAGAAGGAGGAAGCGGAGAGTCGGCTCAAGGCGGAGACCGACCAGAAGGAGGAAGCGGAGAGTCGGCTCAAGGCGGAGACCGACCAGAAGGAGGCAGCGGAGAGTCGGCTCAAGGCGGAGATCGACCAGAAGGAGGAAGCGGAGAGTCGGCTCAAGGCGGAGACCGACCAGAAGGAGGAAGCGGAGAGTCGGCTCAAGGCGGAGATCGACCAGAAGGAGGAAGCGGAGAGTCGGCTCAAGGCGGAGAACGACCAGAAGCAAGGACTGTATAAAGAGGACAGGAAGCGAAGACCGTAAGGGCGCCGCCATGTTGATCACATGGTGCTCCATGGAAGGAAAGAAACATGCGCAGTTGAGACCAAGAAGTTGGACATGCATATGGCACAAATGGCCCAGCAGATGGTGTGAGGTGATTAAAGACCTTGCTGAAAGTAGGGACGCTTGTTATTTCTCACTCTTCTGCCAGCTTATATGCTGAAGCCAGCTTGGCTCAGTGCTCACCATGAACGGACTGATCAACAGGCAAAAGTTGAAAACCACTGTATTACATACAAATTATATAGATATATTATAGTTGCACTGATCATGACACGGCTGTCTCAGTCAGTCCGTTCATGGTGAGCACTGAGCCAAGCTGGCTTCAGCATATAGGCTGGCAGAAGAGTGAGATACAAGCGTCCCTACTTTCAGCAAGGTCTTTAATCACCTCACGCCATCTGCTGGGCCATTTGTGCCATATGCATGTCCAACTTCCTGGTCTCAACTGCGCATGTTTCTTTCCTTCCATGGAGCACCATGTGATCAACATGGCGGCGCCCTTACGGTCTTCGCTTCCTGTCCTCTTTATACAGTCCTTGACCAGAAGGAGGAAGCGGAGAGTCGGCTCAAGGCGGAGACCGACCAGAAGGAGGAAGCGGCGAGTCGGCTCAAGGCGGAGACCGACCAGAAGGAGGAAGCGGAGAGTCGGCTCAAGGCGGAGACCCATCAGAAAGCGGAGGCGTTGGCAAAGGCTGAAACACTCCATAGGAGAGTTGAGGAGTTGGATGCTCTACTGGCGATTGAAGCTCTGCAGACCCATGGTGCCATGGAGAAGATGGCGGCAGCCGAAAACGCAGCAGTAGAGCTTAACCTCCAGCTGAAAGTGGAGACTCAGCAGAAGCTGGAGTCTGTTGTGATGTTGGAGTTGAGAGTCGCCGATCTCGAGAGACAGCTTCAGGAGTGGACTGACTCAACCAGTAAAGCTGATGAGGTCAACCTCCCCCTTTTTAATCACGTCACTTTACATAAATGGTACTTTGCATGTATAAAACATCTGTGAAGCAAAGTAACCCAGTTTTCTTTCAGATACAAAAACGTTCTGATGATACCATGCAGCTGTTTGACAGCCTGGTTTCTAATCAGGTAATGTAACGTAATTGGTCAACTTTTGAATGAACCAGACAAAAAAATGTTTCCTCCTGACTAGGATCGCTACGATTGTTAAACCAACACCTGTTAATTACATGCTGCTTAATAGTCAGAATAACTTTGAGGAGAGACCTGGAAGAGTTTAACTCTCTAGAAAAAGACGCGCATGAGGTTAAGCTTAATAATGAGAACCTACATCAACTAACGGTGTCAAACGGTGTCATACAGAAAAAGCCCATCTATAAGCTTGCATCATGATGCAATGAACTTGTAGATCTGCTATCTTCAGTGTTTTAAAATGAAACAATTAACGTGTATAATATCAATTTGTTTCTTTCCTCCACATTAAGCTCGTTTTGTAAATGGTTGTTGATCAACCATTCAATGATATGTGATTTCAAGCCATAAAATGATGTTCTGTGACGCTCACTCACTATACTTGCGTGCTCTCAAGGAAGAAATGTCCCTCTTCAGCTCTTGCTGAGTACAAATGCCAGGAGTTTGAGGCAAGTCCTCTTTCCACAAACGACACATGGGTCACCGGTCTGACTCTGCATTTGCTTGTTAACCTGCACTCTGGTACACAGTAAGTGAGCACATACTCTGAACTTTTCTATACATTTCCTTTATTTATTTTTGTACTATCTGTTTTGTCTTCTGTCTGTGTTTTAGTTGGCACACTAATCAGACTGTATCTCTGAAACTGAACAAAGAGATCATTAGGACTAATTGCTATCAACTGAGCCATCAACAACAGCTCATTTGAACTATTCGCTCCACCTACATTTGTAGAAAATCTCTTTCCAGCCCTATATATAGGGCCCACTTTCACATACACTCTGACTACCGGTCTGACTCTGCATTTGCTTGTTAACCTGCACTCTGGTACACAGTAAGTGAGCACATACTCCGAACCTTTTCTATACATTTCCTTTCTTTATTTTTGTAAAAAATCACATGGGCCATTCTGCGCAGTCAAAATATCAGTCTGAATGAGAGAGATGTGAGTTACCAGTGTACACACACCTAGTTATGACTTTAGACATTGTATGTGTATAATCGGCGTGGGAATATGTGATCTCATATTTGTATTTCGCTGATGTAATTGCCATTATTGAACAAAAGTACTAGTGTTATGTCCTATGGAACCTGTTTTCCAGGTGGCACAAACTGCCAATTATGAGAAGATGGAGGCTGGGGTCAGTGGCCTGCACCACCAGATGGAGACTGAGAAATCACGCTACAAGAAGATGCAGGCTGACCTCCAGAGAGAACTGAACATGGCCTTCGAGGAGAACACATAACTCACCACTCTGTTGAATGGCAAAGTCCCCAAAAGTAAGTGTTATTTTGCCAAGGAAGACACCACAATTTGTTTTAACCTTGTGGTTATAATAACCCTCATGTTTTGGCCTATAACTCTGCAACCATAAGTGGATTGTATTTCTTAAAAACTGTTTGCTGTTACTCCTACTGATTTTGTCAACACTCTCAACACATTATCTCTACAGTATGTTAAACAACTTGCATAATTCAGATTTATCATGTTTCATAACTTATTTCTTTCCAAAGTTTGCGGGAAGGGCCTACTCTACAAATTATATATTTATTTTTACTCCAGACCAGTAGCATGTTAAATTAACCACTGCAGTACTATCTATGGAGTCTGGACAAAATAAAGTACCGTAATTAATGATATTTTTCCCAGACCTCATTGACAGCATGACCCTTGAGAGAGAGGTGACTAACCTCAAGAAGGAGCTGACTGTTTGCCATGACAAAGAGGGAGAACTCCAAGCTCAGCTGAAGGAGTTGTCACCACTACAGCATCTTCCAGACAAAGTGGATAATTTGTTGAAACAGGTGAGGTTACGCTGCGGTAGCCAACACTAAAAAATAAAAGTTATTCAAATAATTGTTTTACATTTGATCAATGTCATTTATGTAAAACATTTTAATGTACCATTTATAACTTGAGAACATGCTTTTCTTTGTTGCTACCAAACAATTTCAAATAATGGTTAGAAGCTGTTTCTCAATAACCAAAAGTGTAAAATAATGTTTTAGGAGCTGTTTCTCAACAACCAAAGTGTCAAATAATGGTTAGAAGCTGTTTTTCAACAACCAAAAGTGTCAAATAATGTTTTAGGAGCTGTTTCTCAATAACCAAAAGTGTAAAATAATGTTCTAGGAGCTGTTTCTCAACAACCAAAGTGTCAAATAATGGTTAGAAGCTGTTTTTCAACAACCAAAAGTGTCAAATAATGTTTTAGGAGCTGTTTCTCAATAACCAAAAGTGTCAAATAATGTTTTAGGAGCTGTTTCTCAACAACCAAAGTGTCAAATAATGGTTAGAAGCTGTTTTTCAACAACCAAAAGTGTCAAATAATGTTTTAGGAGCTGTTTCTCAACAACCAAAAGTGTAAAATAATGTTTTAGGAGCTGTTTCTCAACAACCAAAGTGTCAAATAATGGTTAGAAGCTGTTTTTCAACAACCAAAAGTGTAAAATAATGTTTTAGGAGCTGTTTCTCAACAACCAAAAGTGTAAAATAATGTTTTAGGAGCTGTTTCTCAACAACCAAAGTGTCAAATAATGGTTAGAAGCTGTTTTTCAACAACCAAAAGTGTCAAATAATGTTTTAGGAGCTGTTTCTCAATAACCAAAAGTGTAAAATAATTTAAATAATTTGCCTCCCAAAATAATTTGCCAAAATAATTTGCCTCCCAAAATAATTTGCCTCCCAAAATAATTTGCCAAAATAATTTGCCTCCCAAAATAATTTGCCAAAATAATTTGCCTCCCAAAATAATTTGCCTCCCAAAATTATTTGCCAAAATTATTTGCCTCCCAAAATTATTTGCCTCCCAAAATAATTTGCCTCCCAAAATAATTTGCCTCCCAAAATAATTTGCCTCCCAAAATAATTTGCCAAAATTATTTGCCTCCCAAAATAATTTGCCTCCCAAAATAATTTGCCTCCCAAAATAATTTGCCTCCCAAAATAATTTGCCTCCCAAAATAATTTGCCTCCCAAAATAATTTGCCAAAATAATTTGCCTCCCAAAATAATTTGCCAAAATAATTTGCCAAAATAATTTGCCTCCCAAAATAATTTGCCAAAATAATTTGCCAAAATAATTTGCCTTCCAAAATAATTTGCCTCCCAAAATAATTTGCCTCCCAAAATCATTTGCCTGCCAAAATAATTTGCCAAAATAATTTGCCTCCCAAAATAATTTGCCTCCCAAAATAATTTGCCTCCCAAAATAATTTGCCAAAATAATTTGCCTCCCAAAATAATTTGCCAAAATAATTTGCCTCCCAAAATATTTTGCCAAAATAATTTGCCAAAATAATTTGCCTCCCAAAATAATTTGCCAAAATAATTTGCCTCCCAAAATAATTTGCCAAAATAATTTGCCTCCTAAAATAATTTGCCAAAATAATTTGCCTCCCAAAATAATTTGCCAAAATAATTTGCCTCCCAAAATAATTTGCCTCCCAAAATAATTTGCCTCCCAAAATAATTTGCCAAAATAATTTGCCTCCCAAAATAATTTGCCAAAATAATTTGCCTCCCAAAATAATTTTCCTCCCAAAATAATTTGCCAAAATAATTTGCCTCCCAAAATAATTTGCCTCCCAAAATAATTTGCATCCCAAAATAATTTGCCTCCCAAAATAATTTGCCAAAATAATTTGCCTGCCAAAATAATTTGCCTCCCAAAATAATTTGCCAAAATAATTTGCCTCCCAAAATAATTTGCCAAAATAATTTGCCTCCCAAAATAATTTGCCTCCCAAAATAATTTGCCTCCCAAAATAATTTGCCTCCCAAAATAATTTGCCTCCCAAAATAATTTGCCAAAATAATTTGCCTCCCAAAATAATAATAATCACCAATAATAATAACCAAAAGTGTCAAATAATGTTTTAGGAGCTGTTTCTCAATAACCAAAAGTGTCAAATAATGTTTTAGGAGCTGTTTCTCAACAACCAAAGTGTCAAATAATGGTTAGAAGCTGTTTTTCAACAACCAAAAGTGTAAAATAATGTTTTAGGAGCTGTTTCTCAACAACCAAAAGTGTAAAATAATGTTTTAGGAGCTGTTTCTCAACAACCAAAGTGTCAAATAATGGTTAGAAGCTGTTTTTCAACAACCAAAAGTGTCAAATAATGTTTTAGGAGCTGTTTCTCAATAACCCAAACTGTAAAATAATGTTTTAGGAGCTGTTTCTCAACAACCAAAGTGTCAAATAATGGTTAGAAGCTGTTTTTTAACAACCAAAAGTGTCAAATAATGTTTTAGGAGCTGTTTCTCAATAACCAAAAGTGTAAAATAATGTTTTAGGAGCTGTTTCTCAACAACCAAAGTGTCAAATAATGGTTAGAAGCTGTTTTTCAACAACCAAAAGTGTCAAATAATGTTTTAGGAGCTGTTTCTCACTAACCAAAAGTGTAAAATAATGTTTTAGGAGCTGTTTCTCAACAACCAAAGTGTCAAATAATGGTTAGAAGCTGTTTTTCAACAACCAAAAGTGTCAAATAATGTTTTAGGAGCTGTTTCTCACTAACCAAAAGTGTAAAATAATGTTTTAGGAGCTGTTTCTCAACAACCAAAGTGTCAAATAATGGTTAGAAGCTGTTTTTCAACAACCAAAAGTGTCAAATAATGTTTTAGGAGCTGTTTCTCAATAACCAAAAGTGTAAAATAATGTTTTAGGAGCTGTTTCTCAACAACCAAAGTGTCAAATAATGGTTAGAAGCTGTTTTTCAACAACCAAAAGTGTCAAATAATGTTTTAGGAGCTGTTTCTCAATAACCAAAAGTGTAAAATAATGTTTTAGGAGCTGTTTCTCAACAACCAAAGTGTCAAATAATGGTTAGAAGCTGTTTTTCAACAACCGAAAGTGTCAAATAATGTTTTAGGAGCTGTTTCTCACTAACCAAAAGTGTAAAATAATGTTTTAGGAGCTGTTTCTCAACAACCAAAGTGTCAAATAATGGTTAGAAGCTGTTTTTCAACAACCAAAAGTGTAAAATAATGTTTTAGGAGCTGTTTCTCAATAACCAAAAGTGTAAAATAATGTTTTAGGAGCTGTTTCTCAACAACCAAAGTGTCAAATAATGGTTAGAAGCTGTTTTTCAACAACCAAAAGTGTCAAATAATGTTTTAGGAGCTGTTTCTCAATAACCAAAAGTGTAAAATAATTTAAATTTGCCTCCCAAAATAATTTGCCAAAATAATTTGCCTCCCAAAATAATTTGCCAAAATAATTTGCCTCCCAAAATAATTTGCCTCCCAAAATAATTTGCCTCCCAAAATAATTTGCCTCCCAAAATAATTTGCCTCCCAAAATAATTTGCCAAAATAATTTGCCTCCCAAAATAATTTGCCTCCCAAAATAATTTGCCTCCCAAAATAATTTGCCTCCCAAAATTATTTGCCTCCCAAAATAATTTGCCTCCCAAAATAATTTGCCTCCCAAAATAATTTGCCAAAATAATTTGCCTCCCAAAATAATTTGCCAAAATAATTTGCCAAAATAATTTGCCAAAATAATTTGCCTTCCAAAATAATTTGCCTCCCAAAATAATTTGCCTCCCAAAATCATTTGCCTGCCAAAATAATTTGCCTCCCAAAATAATTTGCCCCCCAAAATAATTTGCCTCCCAAAATAATTTGCCTCCCAAAATAATTTGCCAAAATAATTTGCCTCCCAAAATAATTTGCCAAAATAATTTGCCTCCCAAAATAATTTGCCAAAATAATTTGCCTCCTAAAATAATTTGCCAAAATAATTTGCCTCCCAAAATAATTTGCCTCCCAAAATAATTTGCCAAAATAATTTGCCTCCCAAAATAATTTGCCTCCCAAAATAATAATAATAACCAATAATAATAACCAAAAGTGTCAAATAATGTTTTAGGAGCTGTTTCTCAATAACCAAAAGTGTAAAATAATGTTTTAGGAGCTGTTTCTCAACAACCAAAGTGTCAAATAATGGTTAGAAGCTGTTTTTCAACAACCAAAAGTGTAAAATAATGTTTTAGGAGCTGTTTCTCAACAACCAAAAGTGTAAAATAATGTTTTAGGAGCTGTTTCTCAACAACCAAAGTGTCAAATAATGGTTAGAAGCTGTTTTTCAACAACCAAAAGTGTCAAATAATGTTTTAGGAGCTGTTTCTCAATAACCAAAAGTGTAAAATAATGTTTTAGGAGCTGTTTCTCAACAACCAAAGTGTCAAATAATGGTTAGAAGCTGTTTTTTAACAACCAAAAGTGTCAAATAATGTTTTAGGAGCTGTTTCTCAATAACCAAAAGTGTCAAATAATGTTTTAGGAGCTGTTTCTCAATAACCAAAAGTGTAAAATAATGTTTTAGGAGCTGTTTCTCAACAACCAAAGTGTCAAATAATGGTTAGAAGCTGTTTTTCAACAACCAAAAGTGTCAAATAATGTTTTAGGAGCTGTTTCTCAATAACCAAAAGTGTAAAATAATGTTTTAGGAGCTGTTTCTCAACAACCAAAGTGTCAAATAATGGTTAGAAGCTGTTTTTCAACAACCAAAAGTGTCAAATAATGTTTTAGGAGCTGTTTCTCAATAACCAAAAGTGTAAAATAATGTTTTAGGAGCTGTTTCTCAACAACCAAAGTGTCAAATAATGGTTAGAAGCTGTTTTTCAACAACCAAAAGTGTAAAATAATGTTTTAGGAGCTGTTTCTCAATAACCAAAAGTGTAAAATAATGTTTTAGGAGCTGTTTCTCAACAACCAAAGTGTCAAATAATGGTTAGAAGCTGTTTTTCAACAACCAAAAGTGTTAAATAATGTTTTAGGAGCTGTTTCTCAACAACCAAAAGTGTAAAATAATGTTTTAGGAGCTGTTTCTCAACAACCAAAGTGTCAAATAATGGTTAGAAGCTGTTTTTCAACAACCAAAAGTGTCAAATAATGTTTTAGGAGCTGTTTCTCAATAACCAAAAGTGTAAAATAATGTTTTAGGAGCTGTTTCTCAACAACCAAAGTGTCAAATAATGGTTAGAAGCTGTTTTTCAACAACCAAAAGTGTAAAATAATGTTTTAGGAGCTGTTTCTCAATAACCAAAAGTGTAAAATAATGTTTTAGGAGCTGTTTCTCAACAACCAAAGTGTCAAATAATGGTTAGAAGCTGTTTTTCAACAACCAAAAGTGTTAAATAATGTTTTAGGAGCTGTTTCTCAACAACCAAAAGTGTAAAATAATGTTTTAGGAGCTGTTTCTCAACAACCAAAGTGTCAAATAATGGTTAGAAGCTGTTTTTCAACAACCAAAAGTGTCAAATAATGTTTTAGGAGCTGTTTCTCAATAACCAAAAGTGTAAAATAATGTTTTAGGAGCTGTTTCTCAACAACCAAAGTGTCAAATAATGGTTAGAAGCTGTTTTTCAACAACCAAAAGTGTCAAATAATGTTTTAGGAGCTGTTTCTCAATAACCAAAAGTGTAAAATAATGTTTTAGGATCTGTTTCTCAACAACCAAAGTGTCAAATAATGGTTAGAAGCTGTTTTTCAACAACCAAAAGTGTCAAATAATGTTTTAGGAGCTGTTTTTCAATAACCAAAGTGTCAAATAATGGTTAGAAGCTGTTTTTCAACAACCAAAAGTGTAAAATAATGTTTTAGGAGCTGTTTCTCAACAACCAAAAGTGTAAAATAATGTTTTAGGAGCTGTTTCTCAACAACCAAAGTGTCAAATAATGGTTAGAAGCTGTTTTTCAACAACCAAAAGTGTCAAATAATGTTTTAGGAGCTGTTTCTCAATAACCAAAAGTGTAAAATAATGTTTTAGGAGCTGTTTCTCAACAACCAAAGTGTCAAATAATGGTTAGAAGCTGTTTTTCAACAACCAAAAGTGTCAAATAATGTTTTAGGAGCTGTTTCTCAATAACCAAAAAGTGTAAAATAATGTTTTAGGAGCTGTTTCTCAACAACCAAAGTGTCAAATAATGGTTAGAAGCTGTTTTTCAACAACCAAAAGTGTAAAATAATGTTTTAGGAGCTGTTTCTCAATAACCAAAAGTGTAAAATAATGTTTTAGGAGCTGTTTCTCAACAACCAAAGTGTCAAATAATGGTTAGAAGCTGTTTTTCAACAACCAAAAGTGTTAAATAATGTTTTAGGAGCTGTTTCTCAACAACCAAAAGTGTAAAATAATGTTTTAGGAGCTGTTTCTCAACAACCAAAGTGTCAAATAATGGTTAGAAGCTGTTTTTCAACAACCAAAAGTGTCAAATAATGTTTTAGGAGCTGTTTCTCAATAACCAAAAGTGTAAAATAATGTTTTAGGAGCTGTTTCTCAACAACCAAAGTGTCAAATAATGGTTAGAAGATGTTTTTCAAAAACCAAAAGTGTCAAATAATGTTTTAGGAGCTGTTTCTCAATAACCAAAAGTGTAAAATAATGTTTTAGGATCTGTTTCTCAACAACCAAAGTGTCAAATAATGGTTAGAAGCTGTTTTTCAACAACCAAAAGTGTCAAATAATGTTTTAGGAGCTGTTTCTCAACAACCAAAAGTGTAAAATAATGTTTTAGGAGCTGTTTCTCAACAACCAAAGTGTCAAATAATGGTTAGAAGCTGTTTTTCAACAACCAAAAGTGTCAAATAATGTTTTAGGAGCTGTTTCTCAACAACCAAAAGTGTAAAATAATGTTTTAGGAGCTGTTTCTCAACAACCAAAGTGTCAAATAATGGTTAGAAGCTGTTTTTCAACAACCAAAAGTGTAAAATAATGTTTTAGGAGCTGTTTCTCAACAACCAAAAGTGTAAAATAATGTTTTAGGAGCTGTTTCTCAACAACCAAAGTGTCAAATAATGGTTAGAAGCTGTTTTTCAACAACCAAAAGTGTCAAATAATGTTTTAGGAGCTGTTTCTCAATAACCAAAAGTGTAAAATAATTTAAATAATTTGCCTCCCAAAATAATTTGCCAAAATAATTTGCCTCCCAAAATAATTTGCCAAAATAATTTGCCTCCCAAAATAATTTGCCAAAATAATTTGCCTCCCAAAATAATTTGCCTCCCAAAATTATTTGCCAAAATTATTTGCCTCCCAAAATAATTTGCCTCCCAAAATAATTTGCCTCCCAAAATAATTTGCCTCCCAAAATAATTTGCCAAAATTATTTGCCTCCCAAAATAATTTGCCAAAATAATTTGCCTCCCAAAATAATTTGCCAAAATAATTTGCCTCCCAAAATAATTTGCCAAAATAATTTGCCTCCCAAAATAATTTGCCAAAATAATTTGCCAAAATAATTTGCCTCCCAAAATAATTTGCCAAAATAATTTGCCAAAATAATTTGCCTTCCAAAATAATTTGCCTCCCAAAATAATTTGCCTCCCAAAATCATTTGCCTGCCAAAATAATTTGCCAAAATAATTTGCCTCCCAAAATAATTTGCCTCCCAAAATAATTTGCCTCCCAAAATAATTTGCCAAAATAATTTGCCTCCCAAAATAATTTGCCAAAATAATTTGCCTCCCAAAATATTTTGCCAAAATAATTTGCCAAAATAATTTGCCTCCCAAAATAATTTGCCAAAATAATTTGCCTCCCAAAATAATTTGCCAAAATAATTTGCCTCCTAAAATAATTTGCCAAAATAATTTGCCTCCCAAAATAATTTGCCAAAATAATTTGCCTCCCAAAATAATTTGCCTCCCAAAATAATTTGCCAAAATAATTTGCCTCCCAAAATAATTTGCCAAAATAATTTGCCTCCCAAAATAATTTTCCTCCCAAAATAATTTGCCAAAATAATTTGCCTCCCAAAATAATTTGCATCCCAAAATAATTTGCCTCCCAAAATAATTTGCCAAAATAATTTGCCTCCCAAAATAATTTGCCAAAATAATTTGCCTCCCAAAATAATTTGCCAAAATAATTTGCCTCCCAAAATAATTTGCCAAAATAATTTGCCTCCCAAAATAATTTGCCTCCCAAAATAATTTGCCTCCCAAAATAATTTGCCAAAATAATTTGCCTCCCAAAATAATAATAATCACCAATAATAATAACCAAAAGTGTCAAATAATGTTTTAGGAGCTGTTTCTCAATAACCAAAAGTGTCAAATAATGTTTTAGGAGCTGTTTCTCAACAACCAAAGTGTCAAATAATGGTTAGAAGCTGTTTTTCAACAACCAAAAGTGTAAAATAATGTTTTAGGAGCTGTTTCTCAACAACCAAAAGTGTAAAATAATGTTTTAGGAGCTGTTTCTCAACAACCAAAGTGTCAAATAATGGTTAGAAGCTGTTTTTCAACAACCAAAAGTGTCAAATAATGTTTTAGGAGCTGTTTCTCAATAACCCAAACTGTAAAATAATGTTTTAGGAGCTGTTTCTCAACAACCAAAGTGTCAAATAATGGTTAGAAGCTGTTTTTTAACAACCAAAAGTGTCAAATAATGTTTTAGGAGCTGTTTCTCAATAACCAAAAGTGTAAAATAATGTTTTAGGAGCTGTTTCTCAACAACCAAAGTGTCAAATAATGGTTAGAAGCTGTTTTTCAACAACCAAAAGTGTCAAATAATGTTTTAGGAGCTGTTTCTCACTAACCAAAAGTGTAAAATAATGTTTTAGGAGCTGTTTCTCAACAACCAAAGTGTCAAATAATGGTTAGAAGCTGTTTTTCAACAACCAAAAGTGTCAAATAATGTTTTAGGAGCTGTTTCTCACTAACCAAAAGTGTAAAATAATGTTTTAGGAGCTGTTTCTCAACAACCAAAGTGTCAAATAATGGTTAGAAGCTGTTTTTCAACAACCAAAAGTGTCAAATAATGTTTTAGGAGCTGTTTCTCAATAACCAAAAGTGTAAAATAATGTTTTAGGAGCTGTTTCTCAACAACCAAAGTGTCAAATAATGGTTAGAAGCTGTTTTTCAACAACCAAAAGTGTCAAATAATGTTTTAGGAGCTGTTTCTCAATAACCAAAAGTGTAAAATAATGTTTTAGGAGCTGTTTCTCAACAACCAAAGTGTCAAATAATGGTTAGAAGCTGTTTTTCAACAACCAAAAGTGTCAAATAATGTTTTAGGAGCTGTTTCTCACTAACCAAAAGTGTCAAATAATGTTTTAGGAGCTGTTTCTCAACAACCAAAGTGTCAAATAATGGTTAGAAGCTGTTTTTCAACAACCAAAAGTGTCAAATAATGTTTTAGGAGCTGTTTCTCAACAACCAAAAGTGTAAAATAATGTTTTAGGAGCTGTTTCTCAACAACCAAAGTGTCAAATAATGGTTAGAAGCTGTTTTTCAACAACCAAAAGTGTAAAATAATGTTTTAGGAGCTGTTTCTCAACAACCAAAAGTGTAAAATAATGTTTTAGGAGCTGTTTCTCAACAACCAAAGTGTCAAATAATGGTTAGAAGCTGTTTTTCAACAACCAAAAGTGTCAAATAATGTTTTAGGAGCTGTTTCTCAATAACCAAAAGTGTAAAATAATTTAAATAATTTGCCTCCCAAAATAATTTGCCAAAATAATTTGCCTCCCAAAATAATTTGCCTCCCAAAATAATTTGCCAAAATAATTTGCCTCCCAAAATAATTTGCCAAAATAATTTGCCTCCCAAAATAATTTGCCTCCCAAAATTATTTGCCAAAATTATTTGCCTCCCAAAATAATTTGCCTCCCAAAATAATTTGCCTCCCAAAATAATTTGCCTCCCAAAATAATTTGCCTCCCAAAATAATTTGCCAAAATTATTTGCCTCCCAAAATAATTTGCCTCCCAAAATAATTTGCCAAAATAATTTGCCTCCCAAAATAATTTGCCAAAATAATTTGCCTCCCAAAATAATTTGCCAAAATAATTTGCCTCCCAAAATAATTTGCCAAAATAATTTGCCAAAATAATTTGCCTCCCAAAATAATTTGCCAAAATAATTTGCCAAAATAATTTGCCTTCCAAAATAATTTGCCTCCCAAAATAATTTGCCTCCCAAAATCATTTGCCTGCCAAAATAATTTGCCAAAATAATTTGCCTCCCAAAATAATTTGCCTCCCAAAATAATTTGCCTCCCAAAATAATTTGCCTCCCAAAATAATTTGCCTCCCAAAATAATTTGCCAAAATAATTTGCCTCCCAAAATATTTTGCCAAAATAATTTGCCAAAATAATTTGCCTCCCAAAATAATTTGCCAAAATAATTTGCCTCCCAAAATAATTTGCCAAAATAATTTGCCTCCTAAAATAATTTGCCAAAATAATTTGCCTCCCAAAATAATTTGCCAAAATAATTTGCCTCCCAAAATAATTTGCCTCCCAAAATAATTTGCCTCCCAAAATAATTTGCCAAAATAATTTGCCTCCCAAAATAATTTTCCTCCCAAAATAATTTGCCAAAATAATTTGCCTCCCAAAATAATTTGCCTCCCAAAATAATTTGCCAAAATAATTTGCCTCCCAAAATAATTTGCCAAAATAATTTGCCTCCCAAAATAATTTGCCAAAATAATTTGCCTCCCAAAATAATTTGCCAAAATAATTTGCCAAAATAATTTGCCTCCCAAAATAATTTGCCTCCCAAAATAATTTGCCTCCCAAAATAATTTGCCTCCCAAAATAATAATAATCACCAATAATAATAACCAAAAGTGTCAAATAATGTTTTAGGAGCTGTTTCTCAATAACCAAAAGTGTCAAATAATGTTTTAGGAGCTGTTTCTCAACAACCAAAGTGTCAAATAATGGTTAGAAGCTGTTTTTCAACAACCAAAAGTGTAAAATAATGTTTTAGGAGCTGTTTCTCAACAACCAAAAGTGTAAAATAATGTTTTAGGAGCTGTTTCTCAACAACCAAAGTGTCAAATAATGGTTAGAAGCTGTTTTTCAACAACCAAAAGTGTCAAATAATGTTTTAGGAGCTGTTTCTCACTAACCAAAAGTGTAAAATAATGTTTTAGGAGCTGTTTCTCAACAACCAAAGTGTCAAATAATGGTTAGAAGCTGTTTTTCAACAACCAAAAGTGTAAAATAATGTTTTAGGAGCTGTTTCTCAACAACCAAAGTGTCAAATAATGGTTAGAAGCTGTTTTTCAACAACCAAAGTGTCAAATAATGGTTAGAAGCTGTTTTTCAACAACCAAAAGTGTCAAATAATGTTTTAGGAGCTGTTTCTCAATAACCAAAAGTGTAAAATAATGTTTTAGGAGCTGTTTCTCAACAACCAAAGTGTCAAATAATGGTTAGAAGCTGTTTTTCAACAACCAAAAGTGTCAAATAATGTTTTAGGAGCTGTTTCTCACTAACCAAAAGTGTAAAATAATGTTTTAGGAGCTGTTTCTCAACAACCAAAGTGTCAAATAATGGTTAGAAGCTGTTTTTCAACAACCAAAAGTGTCAAATAATGTTTTAGGAGCTGTTTCTCAACAACCAAAAGTGTAAAATAATGTTTTAGGAGCTGTTTCTCAACAACCAAAGTGTCAAATAATGGTTAGAAGCTGTTTTTCAACAACCAAAAGTGTAAAATAATGTTTTAGGAGCTGTTTCTCAACAACCAAAAGTGTAAAATAATGTTTTAGGAGCTGTTTCTCAACAACCAAAGTGTCAAATAATGGTTAGAAGCTGTTTTTCAACAACCAAAAGTGTCAAATAATGTTTTAGGAGCTGTTTCTCAATAACCAAAAGTGTAAAATAATTTAAATAATTTGCCTCCCAAAATAATTTGCCAAAATAATTTGCCTCCCAAAATAATTTGCCTCCCAAAATAATTTGCCAAAATAATTTGCCTCCCAAAATAATTTGCCAAAATAATTTGCCTCCCAAAATAATTTGCCTCCCAAAATTATTTGCCAAAATTATTTGCCTCCCAAAATAATTTGCCTCCCAAAATAATTTGCCTCCCAAAATAATTTGCCTCCCAAAATAATTTGCCTCCCAAAATAATTTGCCAAAATTATTTGCCTCCCAAAATAATTTGCCTCCCAAAATAATTTGCCAAAATAATTTGCCTCCCAAAATAATTTGCCAAAATAATTTGCCTCCCAAAATAATTTGCCTCCCAAAATAATTTGCCAAAATAATTTGCCAAAATAATTTGCCAAAATAATTTGCCTCCCAAAATAATTTGCCAAAATAATTTGCCTTCCAAAATAATTTGCCTCCCAAAATAATTTGCCTCCCAAAATCATTTGCCTGCCAAAATAATTTGCCTCCCAAAATAATTTGCCTCCCAAAATAATTTGCCTCCCAAAATAATTTGCCAAAATAATTTGCCTCCCAAAATAATTTGCCAAAATAATTTGCCTCCCAAAATATTTTGCCAAAATAATTTGCCAAAATAATTTGCCTCCCAAAATAATTTGCCAAAATAATTTGCCTCCCAAAATAATTTGCCAAAATAATTTGCCTCCTAAAATAATTTGCCAAAATAATTTGCCTCCCAAAATAATTTGCCAAAATAATTTGCCTCCCAAAATAATTTGCCTCCCAAAATAATTTGCCTCCCAAAATAATTTGCCAAAATAATTTGCCTCCCAAAATAATTTGCCAAAATAATTTGCCTCCCAAAATAATTTGCCAAAATAATTTGCCTCCCAAAATAATTTGCCTCCCAAAATAATTTGCATCCCAAAATAATTTGCCAAAATAATTTGCCTCCCAAAATAATTTGCCTCCCAAAATAATTTGCATCCCAAAATAATTTGCCTCCCAAAATAATTTGCCAAAATAATTTGCCTCCCAAAATAATTTGCCAAAATAATTTGCCTCCCAAAATAATTTGCCAAAATAATTTGCCTCCCAAAATAATTTGCCAAAATAATTTGCCAAAATAATTTGCCTCCCAAAATAATTTGCCTCCCAAAATAATTTGCCTCCCAAAATAATTTGCCAAAATAATTTGCCTCCCAAAATAATAATAATCACCAATAATAATAACCAAAAGTGTCAAATAATGTTTTAGGAGCTGTTTCTCAATAACCAAAAGTGTCAAATAATGTTTTAGGAGCTGTTTCTCAACAACCAAAGTGTCAAATAATGGTTAGAAGCTGTTTTTCAACAACCAAAAGTGTAAAATAATGTTTTAGGAGCTGTTTCTCAACAACCAAAAGTGTAAAATAATGTTTTAGGAGCTGTTTCTCAACAACCAAAGTGTCAAATAATGGTTAGAAGCTGTTTTTCAACAACCAAAAGTGTCAAATAATGTTTTAGGAGCTGTTTCTCAATAACCCAAACTGTAAAATAATGTTTTAGGAGCTGTTTCTCAACAACCAAAGTGTCAAATAATGGTTAGAAGCTGTTTTTCAACAACCAAAAGTGTCAAATAATGTTTTAGGAGCTGTTTCTCAATAACCAAAAGTGTCAAATAATGTTTTAGGAGCTGTTTCTCAATAACCAAAAGTGTCAAATAATGTTTTAGGAGCTGTTTCTCAACAACCAAAGTGTCAAATAATGGTTAGAAGCTGTTTTTCAACAACCAAAAGTGTAAAATAATGTTTTAGGAGCTGTTTCTCAACAACCAAAAGTGTAAAATAATGTTTTAGGAGCTGTTTCTCAACAACCAAAGTGTCAAATAATGGTTAGAAGCTGTTTTTCAACAACCAAAAGTGTCAAATAATGTTTTAGGAGCTGTTTCTCAATAACCCAAACTGTAAAATAATGTTTTAGGAGCTGTTTCTCAACAACCAAAGTGTCAAATAATGGTTAGAAGCTGTTTTTCAACAACCAAAAGTGTCAAATAATGTTTTAGGAGCTGTTTCTCAATAACCAAAAGTGTCAAATAATGTTTTAGGAGCTGTTTCTCAATAACCAAAAGTGTCAAATAATGTTTTAGGAGCTGTTTCTCAACAACCAAAGTGTCAAATAATGGTTAGAAGCTGTTTTTCAACAACCAAAAGTGTAAAATAATGTTTTAGGAGCTGTTTCTCAACAACCAAAAGTGTAAAATAATGTTTTAGGAGCTGTTTCTCAACAACCAAAGTGTCAAATAATGGTTAGAAGCTGTTTTTCAACAACCAAAAGTGTCAAATAATGTTTTAGGAGCTGTTTCTCAATAACCCAAACTGTAAAATAATGTTTTAGGAGCTGTTTCTCAACAACCAAAGTGTCAAATAATGGTTAGAAGCTGTTTTTTAACAACCAAAAGTGTCAAATAATGTTTTAGGAGCTGTTTCTCAATAACCAAAAGTGTAAAATAATGTTTTAGGAGCTGTTTCTCAACAACCAAAGTGTCAAATAATGGTTAGAAGCTGTTTTTCAACAACCAAAAGTGTCAAATAATGTTTTAGGAGCTGTTTCTCACTAACCAAAAGTGTAAAATAATGTTTTAGGAGCTGTTTCTCAACAACCAAAGTGTCAAATAATGGTTAGAAGCTGTTTTTCAACAACCAAAAGTGTCAAATAATGTTTTAGGAGCTGTTTCTCACTAACCAAAAGTGTAAAATAATGTTTTAGGAGCTGTTTCTCAACAACCAAAGTGTCAAATAATGGTTAGAAGCTGTTTTTCAACAACCAAAAGTGTCAAATAATGTTTTAGGAGCTGTTTCTCAATAACCAAAAGTGTAAAATAATGTTTTAGGAGCTGTTTCTCAACAACCAAAGTGTCAAATAATGGTTAGAAGCTGTTTTTCAACAACCAAAAGTGTCAAATAATGTTTTAGGAGCTGTTTCTCAATAACCAAAAGTGTAAAATAATGTTTTAGGAGCTGTTTCTCAACAACCAAAGTGTCAAATAATGGTTAGAAGCTGTTTTTCAACAACCAAAAGTGTCAAATAATGTTTTAGGAGCTGTTTCTCACTAACCAAAAGTGTAAAATAATGTTTTAGGAGCTGTTTCTCAACAACCAAAGTGTCAAATAATGGTTAGAAGCTGTTTTTCAACAACCAAAAGTGTAAAATAATGTTTTAGGAGCTGTTTCTCAATAACCAAAAGTGTAAAATAATGTTTTAGGAGCTGTTTCTCAACAACCAAAGTGTCAAATAATGGTTAGAAGCTGTTTTTCAACAACCAAAAGTGTCAAATAATGTTTTAGGAGCTGTTTCTCAATAACCAAAAGTGTAAAATAATTTAAATTTGCCTCCCAAAATAATTTGCCAAAATAATTTGCCTCCCAAAATAATTTGCCAAAATAATTTGCCTCCCAAAATAATTTGCCTCCCAAAATAATTTGCCTCCCAAAATAATTTGCCTCCCAAAATAATTTGCCTCCCAAAATAATTTGCCTCCCAAAATAATTTGCCTCCCAAAATAATTTGCCAAAATAATTTGCCTCCCAAAATAATTTGCCTCCCAAAATAATTTGCCTCCCAAAATAATTTGCCAAAATTATTTGCCTCCCAAAATAATTTGCCTCCCAAAATAATTTGCCAAAATAATTTGCCTCCCAAAATAATTTGCCAAAATAATTTGCCTCCCAAAATAATTTGCCAAAATAATTTGCCAAAATAATTTGCCAAAATAATTTGCCAAAATAATTTGCCTTCCAAAATAATTTGCCTCCCAAAATAATTTGCCTCCCAAAATCATTTGCCTGCCAAAATAATTTGCCAAAATAATTTGCCTCCCAAAATAATTTGCCTCCCAAAATAATTTGCCTCCCAAAATAATTTGCCTCCCAAAATAATTTGCCTCCCAAAATAATTTGCCAAAATAATTTGCCTCCCAAAATAATTTGCCAAAATAATTTGCCTCCTAAAATAATTTGCCAAAATAATTTGCCTCCCAAAATAATTTGCCTCCCAAAATAATTTGCCAAAATAATTTGCCTCCCAAAATAATTTGCCTCCCAAAATAATAATAATAACCAATAATAATAACCAAAAGTGTCAAATAATGTTTTAGGAGCTGTTTCTCAATAACCAAAAGTGTAAAATAATGTTTTAGGAGCTGTTTCTCAACAACCAAAGTGTCAAATAATGGTTAGAAGCTGTTTTTCAACAACCAAAAGTGTAAAATAATGTTTTAGGAGCTGTTTCTCAACAACCAAAAGTGTAAAATAATGTTTTAGGAGCTGTTTCTCAACAACCAAAGTGTCAAATAATGGTTAGAAGCTGTTTTTCAACAACCAAAAGTGTCAAATAATGTTTTAGGAGCTGTTTCTCAATAACCAAAAGTGTAAAATAATGTTTTAGGAGCTGTTTCTCAACAACCAAAGTGTCAAATAATGGTTAGAAGCTGTTTTTTAACAACCAAAAGTGTCAAATAATGTTTTAGGAGCTGTTTCTCAATAACCAAAAGTGTCAAATAATGTTTTAGGAGCTGTTTCTCAATAACCAAAAGTGTAAAATAATGTTTTAGGAGCTGTTTCTCAACAACCAAAGTGTCAAATAATGGTTAGAAGCTGTTTTTCAACAACCAAAAGTGTCAAATAATGTTTTAGGAGCTGTTTCTCAATAACCAAAAGTGTAAAATAATGTTTTAGGAGCTGTTTCTCAACAACCAAAGTGTCAAATAATGGTTAGAAGCTGTTTTTCAACAACCAAAAGTGTCAAATAATGTTTTAGGAGCTGTTTCTCAATAACCAAAAGTGTAAAATAATGTTTTAGGAGCTGTTTCTCAACAACCAAAGTGTCAAATAATGGTTAGAAGCTGTTTTTCAACAACCAAAGTGTCAAATAATGGTTAGAAGCTGTTTTTCAACAACCAAAAGTGTCAAATAATGTTTTAGGAGCTGTTTCTCAATAACCAAAAGTGTAAAATAATGTTTTAGGAGCTGTTTCTCAACAACCAAAGTGTCAAATAATGGTTAGAAGCTGTTTTTCAACAACCAAAAGTGTCAAATAATGTTTTAGGAGCTGTTTCTCACTAACCAAAAGTGTAAAATAATGTTTTAGGAGCTGTTTCTCAACAACCAAAGTGTCAAATAATGGTTAGAAGCTGTTTTTCAACAACCAAAAGTGTCAAATAATGTTTTAGGAGCTGTTTCTCAACAACCAAAAGTGTAAAATAATGTTTTAGGAGCTGTTTCTCAACAACCAAAGTGTCAAATAATGGTTAGAAGCTGTTTTTCAACAACCAAAAGTGTAAAATAATGTTTTAGGAGCTGTTTCTCAACAACCATAAGTGTAAAATAATGTTTTAGGAGCTGTTTCTCAACAACCAAAGTGTCAAATAATGGTTAGAAGCTGTTTTTCAACAACCAAAAGTGTCAAATAATGTTTTAGGAGCTGTTTCTCAATAACCAAAAGTGTAAAATAATTTAAATAATTTGCCTCCCAAAATAATTTGCCAAAATAATTTGCCTCCCAAAATAATTTGCCTCCCAAAATAATTTGCCAAAATAATTTGCCTCCCAAAATAATTTGCCAAAATAATTTGCCTCCCAAAATAATTTGCCTCCCAAAATTATTTGCCAAAATTATTTGCCTCCCAAAATAATTTGCCTCCCAAAATAATTTGCCTCCCAAAATAATTTGCCTCCCAAAATAATTTGCCAAAATTATTTGCCTCCCAAAATAATTTGCCTCCCAAAATAATTTGCCAAAATAATTTGCCTCCCAAAATAATTTGCCAAAATAATTTGCCTCCCAAAATAATTTGCCTCCCAAAATAATTTGCCAAAATAATTTGCCAAAATAATTTGCCAAAATAATTTGCCAAAATAATTTGCCTCCCAAAATAATTTGCCAAAATAATTTGCCTTCCAAAATAATTTGCCTCCCAAAATAATTTGCCTCCCAAAATCATTTGCCTGCCAAAATAATTTGCCAAAATAATTTGCCTCCCAAAATAATTTGCCTCCCAAAATAATTTGCCTCCCAAAATAATTTGCCTCCCAAAATAATTTGCCAAAATAATTTGCCTCCCAAAATAATTTGCCAAAATAATTTGCCTCCCAAAATATTTTGCCAAAATAATTTGCCAAAATAATTTGCCTCCCAAAATAATTTGCCAAAATAATTTGCCTCCCAAAATAATTTGCCAAAATAATTTGCCTCCTAAAATAATTTGCCAAAATAATTTGCCTCCCAAAATAATTTGCCAAAATAATTTGCCTCCCAAAATAATTTGCCTCCCAAAATAATTTGCCTCCCAAAATAATTTGCCAAAATAATTTGCCTCCCAAAATAATTTGCCAAAATAATTTGCCTCCCAAAATAATTTGCCTCCCAAAATAATTTTCCTCCCAAAATAATTTGCCAAAATAATTTGCCTCCCAAAATAATTTGCCTCCCAAAATAATTTGCATCCCAAAATAATTTGCCTCCCAAAATAATTTGCCAAAATAATTTGCCTCCCAAAATAATTTGCCAAAATAATTTGCCTCCCAAAATAATTTGCCAAAATAATTTGCCTCCCAAAATAATTTGCCAAAATAATTTGCCTCCCAAAATAATTTGCCAAAATAATTTGCCAAAATAATTTGCCTCCCAAAATAATTTGCCTCCCAAAATAATTTGCCTCCCAAAATAATTTGCCAAAATAATTTGCCTCCCAAAATAATAATAATCACCAATAATAATAACCAAAAGTGTCAAATAATGTTTTAGGAGCTGTTTCTCAATAACCAAAAGTGTCAAATAATGTTTTAGGAGCTGTTTCTCAACAACCAAAGTGTCAAATAATGGTTAGAAGCTGTTTTTCAACAACCAAAAGTGTAAAATAATGTTTTAGGAGCTGTTTCTCAACAACCAAAAGTGTAAAATAATGTTTTAGGAGCTGTTTCTCAACAACCAAAGTGTCAAATAATGGTTAGAAGCTGTTTTTCAACAACCAAAAGTGTCAAATAATGTTTTAGGAGCTGTTTCTCAATAACCCAAACTGTAAAATAATGTTTTAGGAGCTGTTTCTCAACAACCAAAGTGTCAAATAATGGTTAGAAGCTGTTTTTCAACAACCAAAAGTGTCAAATAATGTTTTAGGAGCTGTTTCTCAATAACCAAAAGTGTCAAATAATGTTTTAGGAGCTGTTTCTCAATAACCAAAAGTGTCAAATAATGTTTTAGGAGCTGTTTCTCAACAACCAAAGTGTCAAATAATGGTTAGAAGCTGTTTTTCAACAACCAAAAGTGTAAAATAATGTTTTAGGAGCTGTTTCTCAACAACCAAAAGTGTAAAATAATGTTTTAGGAGCTGTTTCTCAACAACCAAAGTGTCAAATAATGGTTAGAAGCTGTTTTTCAACAACCAAAAGTGTCAAATAATGTTTTAGGAGCTGTTTCTCAATAACCCAAACTGTAAAATAATGTTTTAGGAGCTGTTTCTCAACAACCAAAGTGTCAAATAATGGTTAGAAGCTGTTTTTCAACAACCAAAAGTGTCAAATAATGTTTTAGGAGCTGTTTCTCAATAACCAAAAGTGTCAAATAATGTTTTAGGAGCTGTTTCTCAATAACCAAAAGTGTCAAATAATGTTTTAGGAGCTGTTTCTCAACAACCAAAGTGTCAAATAATGGTTAGAAGCTGTTTTTCAACAACCAAAAGTGTAAAATAATGTTTTAGGAGCTGTTTCTCAACAACCAAAAGTGTAAAATAATGTTTTAGGAGCTGTTTCTCAACAACCAAAGTGTCAAATAATGGTTAGAAGCTGTTTTTCAACAACCAAAAGTGTCAAATAATGTTTTAGGAGCTGTTTCTCAATAACCCAAACTGTAAAATAATGTTTTAGGAGCTGTTTCTCAACAACCAAAGTGTCAAATAATGGTTAGAAGCTGTTTTTTAACAACCAAAAGTGTCAAATAATGTTTTAGGAGCTGTTTCTCAATAACCAAAAGTGTAAAATAATGTTTTAGGAGCTGTTTCTCAACAACCAAAGTGTCAAATAATGGTTAGAAGCTGTTTTTCAACAACCAAAAGTGTCAAATAATGTTTTAGGAGCTGTTTCTCACTAACCAAAAGTGTAAAATAATGTTTTAGGAGCTGTTTCTCAACAACCAAAGTGTCAAATAATGGTTAGAAGCTGTTTTTCAACAACCAAAAGTGTCAAATAATGTTTTAGGAGCTGTTTCTCACTAACCAAAAGTGTAAAATAATGTTTTAGGAGCTGTTTCTCAACAACCAAAGTGTCAAATAATGGTTAGAAGCTGTTTTTCAACAACCAAAAGTGTCAAATAATGTTTTAGGAGCTGTTTCTCAATAACCAAAAGTGTAAAATAATGTTTTAGGAGCTGTTTCTCAACAACCAAAGTGTCAAATAATGGTTAGAAGCTGTTTTTCAACAACCAAAAGTGTCAAATAATGTTTTAGGAGCTGTTTCTCAATAACCAAAAGTGTAAAATAATGTTTTAGGAGCTGTTTCTCAACAACCAAAGTGTCAAATAATGGTTAGAAGCTGTTTTTCAACAACCAAAAGTGTCAAATAATGTTTTAGGAGCTGTTTCTCACTAACCAAAAGTGTAAAATAATGTTTTAGGAGCTGTTTCTCAACAACCAAAGTGTCAAATAATGGTTAGAAGCTGTTTTTCAACAACCAAAAGTGTAAAATAATGTTTTAGGAGCTGTTTCTCAACAACCATAAGTGTAAAATAATGTTTTAGGAGCTGTTTCTCAACAACCAAAGTGTCAAATAATGGTTAGAAGCTGTTTTTCAACAACCAAAAGTGTCAAATAATGTTTTAGGAGCTGTTTCTCAATAACCAAAAGTGTAAAATAATTTAAATAATTTGCCTCCCAAAATAATTTGCCAAAATAATTTGCCTCCCAAAATAATTTGCCTCCCAAAATAATTTGCCAAAATAATTTGCCTCCCAAAATAATTTGCCAAAATAATTTGCCTCCCAAAATAATTTGCCTCCCAAAATTATTTGCCAAAATTATTTGCCTCCCAAAATAATTTGCCTCCCAAAATAATTTGCCTCCCAAAATAATTTGCCTCCCAAAATAATTTGCCAAAATTATTTGCCTCCCAAAATAATTTGCCTCCCAAAATAATTTGCCAAAATAATTTGCCTCCCAAAATAATTTGCCAAAATAATTTGCCTCCCAAAATAATTTGCCTCCCAAAATAATTTGCCAAAATAATTTGCCAAAATAATTTGCCAAAATAATTTGCCAAAATAATTTGCCTCCCAAAATAATTTGCCAAAATAATTTGCCTTCCAAAATAATTTGCCTCCCAAAATAATTTGCCTCCCAAAATCATTTGCCTGCCAAAATAATTTGCCAAAATAATTTGCCTCCCAAAATAATTTGCCTCCCAAAATAATTTGCCTCCCAAAATAATTTGCCTCCCAAAATAATTTGCCAAAATAATTTGCCTCCCAAAATAATTTGCCAAAATAATTTGCCTCCCAAAATATTTTGCCAAAATAATTTGCCAAAATAATTTGCCTCCCAAAATAATTTGCCAAAATAATTTGCCTCCCAAAATAATTTGCCAAAATAATTTGCCTCCTAAAATAATTTGCCAAAATAATTTGCCTCCCAAAATAATTTGCCAAAATAATTTGCCTCCCAAAATAATTTGCCTCCCAAAATAATTTGCCTCCCAAAATAATTTGCCAAAATAATTTGCCTCCCAAAATAATTTGCCAAAATAATTTGCCTCCCAAAATAATTTGCCTCCCAAAATAATTTTCCTCCCAAAATAATTTGCCAAAATAATTTGCCTCCCAAAATAATTTGCATCCCAAAATAATTTGCCTCCCAAAATAATTTGCCAAAATAATTTGCCTCCCAAAATAATTTGCCAAAATAATTTGCCTCCCAAAATAATTTGCCAAAATAATTTGCCTCCCAAAATAATTTGCCAAAATAATTTGCCTCCCAAAATAATTTGCCAAAATAATTTGCCAAAATAATTTGCCTCCCAAAATAATTTGCCTCCCAAAATAATTTGCCTCCCAAAATAATTTGCCAAAATAATTTGCCTCCCAAAATAATAATAATCACCAATAATAATAACCAAAAGTGTCAAATAATGTTTTAGGAGCTGTTTCTCAATAACCAAAAGTGTCAAATAATGTTTTAGGAGCTGTTTCTCAACAACCAAAGTGTCAAATAATGGTTAGAAGCTGTTTTTCAACAACCAAAAGTGTAAAATAATGTTTTAGGAGCTGTTTCTCAACAACCAAAAGTGTAAAATAATGTTTTAGGAGCTGTTTCTCAACAACCAAAGTGTCAAATAATGGTTAGAAGCTGTTTTTCAACAACCAAAAGTGTCAAATAATGTTTTAGGAGCTGTTTCTCAATAACCCAAACTGTAAAATAATGTTTTAGGAGCTGTTTCTCAACAACCAAAGTGTCAAATAATGGTTAGAAGCTGTTTTTCAACAACCAAAAGTGTCAAATAATGTTTTAGGAGCTGTTTCTCAATAACCAAAAGTGTCAAATAATGTTTTAGGAGCTGTTTCTCAATAACCAAAAGTGTCAAATAATGTTTTAGGAGCTGTTTCTCAACAACCAAAGTGTCAAATAATGGTTAGAAGCTGTTTTTCAACAACCAAAAGTGTAAAATAATGTTTTAGGAGCTGTTTCTCAACAACCAAAAGTGTAAAATAATGTTTTAGGAGCTGTTTCTCAACAACCAAAGTGTCAAATAATGGTTAGAAGCTGTTTTTCAACAACCAAAAGTGTCAAATAATGTTTTAGGAGCTGTTTCTCAATAACCCAAACTGTAAAATAATGTTTTAGGAGCTGTTTCTCAACAACCAAAGTGTCAAATAATGGTTAGAAGCTGTTTTTCAACAACCAAAAGTGTCAAATAATGTTTTAGGAGCTGTTTCTCAATAACCAAAAGTGTCAAATAATGTTTTAGGAGCTGTTTCTCAATAACCAAAAGTGTCAAATAATGTTTTAGGAGCTGTTTCTCAACAACCAAAGTGTCAAATAATGGTTAGAAGCTGTTTTTCAACAACCAAAAGTGTAAAATAATGTTTTAGGAGCTGTTTCTCAACAACCAAAAGTGTAAAATAATGTTTTAGGAGCTGTTTCTCAACAACCAAAGTGTCAAATAATGGTTAGAAGCTGTTTTTCAACAACCAAAAGTGTCAAATAATGTTTTAGGAGCTGTTTCTCAATAACCCAAACTGTAAAATAATGTTTTAGGAGCTGTTTCTCAACAACCAAAGTGTCAAATAATGGTTAGAAGCTGTTTTTTAACAACCAAAAGTGTCAAATAATGTTTTAGGAGCTGTTTCTCAATAACCAAAAGTGTAAAATAATGTTTTAGGAGCTGTTTCTCAACAACCAAAGTGTCAAATAATGGTTAGAAGCTGTTTTTCAACAACCAAAAGTGTCAAATAATGTTTTAGGAGCTGTTTCTCACTAACCAAAAGTGTAAAATAATGTTTTAGGAGCTGTTTCTCAACAACCAAAGTGTCAAATAATGGTTAGAAGCTGTTTTTCAACAACCAAAAGTGTCAAATAATGTTTTAGGAGCTGTTTCTCACTAACCAAAAGTGTAAAATAATGTTTTAGGAGCTGTTTCTCAACAACCAAAGTGTCAAATAATGGTTAGAAGCTGTTTTTCAACAACCAAAAGTGTCAAATAATGTTTTAGGAGCTGTTTCTCAATAACCAAAAGTGTAAAATAATGTTTTAGGAGCTGTTTCTCAACAACCAAAGTGTCAAATAATGGTTAGAAGCTGTTTTTCAACAACCAAAAGTGTCAAATAATGTTTTAGGAGCTGTTTCTCAATAACCAAAAGTGTAAAATAATGTTTTAGGAGCTGTTTCTCAACAACCAAAGTGTCAAATAATGGTTAGAAGCTGTTTTTCAACAACCAAAAGTGTCAAATAATGTTTTAGGAGCTGTTTCTCACTAACCAAAAGTGTAAAATAATGTTTTAGGAGCTGTTTCTCAACAACCAAAGTGTCAAATAATGGTTAGAAGCTGTTTTTCAACAACCAAAAGTGTAAAATAATGTTTTAGGAGCTGTTTCTCAATAACCAAAAGTGTAAAATAATGTTTTAGGAGCTGTTTCTCAACAACCAAAGTGTCAAATAATGGTTAGAAGCTGTTTTTCAACAACCAAAAGTGTCAAATAATGTTTTAGGAGCTGTTTCTCAATAACCAAAAGTGTAAAATAATTTAAATTTGCCTCCCAAAATAATTTGCCAAAATAATTTGCCTCCCAAAATAATTTGCCAAAATAATTTGCCTCCCAAAATAATTTGCCTCCCAAAATAATTTGCCTCCCAAAATAATTTGCCTCCCAAAATAATTTGCCAAAATAATTTGCCTCCCAAAATAATTTGCCTCCCAAAATAATTTGCCAAAATAATTTGCCTCCCAAAATAATTTGCCTCCCAAAATAATTTGCCTCCCAAAATAATTTGCCAAAATTATTTGCCTCCCAAAATAATTTGCCTCCCAAAATAATTTGCCAAAATAATTTGCCTCCCAAAATAATTTGCCAAAATAATTTGCCAAAATAATTTGCCAAAATAATTTGCCTTCCAAAATAATTTGCCTCCCAAAATAATTTGCCTCCCAAAATCATTTGCCTGCCAAAATAATTTGCCAAAATAATTTGCCTCCCAAAATAATTTGCCTCCCAAAATAATTTGCCTCCCAAAATAATTTGCCTCCCAAAATAATTTGCCAAAATAATTTGCCTCCCAAAATAATTTGCCAAAATAATTTGCCTCCCAAAATAATTTGCCAAAATAATTTGCCTCCTAAAATAATTTGCCAAAATAATTTGCCTCCCAAAATAATTTGCCTCCCAAAATAATTTGCCAAAATAATTTGCCTCCCAAAATAATTTGCCTCCCAAAATAATAATAATAACCAATAATAATAACCAAAAGTGTCAAATAATGTTTTAGGAGCTGTTTCTCAATAACCAAAAGTGTAAAATAATGTTTTAGGAGCTGTTTCTCAACAACCAAAGTGTCAAATAATGGTTAGAAGCTGTTTTTCAACAACCAAAAGTGTAAAATAATGTTTTAGGAGCTGTTTCTCAACAACCAAAAGTGTAAAATAATGTTTTAGGAGCTGTTTCTCAACAACCAAAGTGTCAAATAATGGTTAGAAGCTGTTTTTCAACAACCAAAAGTGTCAAATAATGTTTTAGGAGCTGTTTCTCAATAACCAAAAGTGTAAAATAATGTTTTAGGAGCTGTTTCTCAACAACCAAAGTGTCAAATAATGGTTAGAAGCTGTTTTTTAACAACCAAAAGTGTCAAATAATGTTTTAGGAGCTGTTTCTCAATAACCAAAAGTGTCAAATAATGTTTTAGGAGCTGTTTCTCAATAACCAAAAGTGTAAAATAATGTTTTAGGAGCTGTTTCTCAACAACCAAAGTGTCAAATAATGGTTAGAAGCTGTTTTTCAACAACCAAAAGTGTCAAATAATGTTTTAGGAGCTGTTTCTCAATAACCAAAAGTGTAAAATAATGTTTTAGGAGCTGTTTCTCAACAACCAAAGTGTCAAATAATGGTTAGAAGCTGTTTTTCAACAACCAAAAGTGTCAAATAATGTTTTAGGAGCTGTTTCTCAATAACCAAAAGTGTAAAATAATGTTTTAGGAGCTGTTTCTCAACAACCAAAGTGTCAAATAATGGTTAGAAGCTGTTTTTCAACAACCAAAAGTGTAAAATAATGTTTTAGGAGCTGTTTCTCAATAACCAAAAGTGTAAAATAATGTTTTAGGAGCTGTTTCTCAACAACCAAAGTGTCAAATAATGGTTAGAAGCTGTTTTTCAACAACCAAAAGTGTTAAATAATGTTTTAGGAGCTGTTTCTCAACAACCAAAAGTGTAAAATAATGTTTTAGGAGCTGTTTCTCAACAACCAAAGTGTCAAATAATGGTTAGAAGCTGTTTTTCAACAACCAAAAGTGTCAAATAATGTTTTAGGAGCTGTTTCTCAATAACCAAAAGTGTAAAATAATGTTTTAGGAGCTGTTTCTCAACAACCAAAGTGTCAAATAATGGTTAGAAGCTGTTTTTCAACAACCAAAAGTGTAAAATAATGTTTTAGGAGCTGTTTCTCAATAACCAAAAGTGTAAAATAATGTTTTAGGAGCTGTTTCTCAACAACCAAAGTGTCAAATAATGGTTAGAAGCTGTTTTTCAACAACCAAAAGTGTTAAATAATGTTTTAGGAGCTGTTTCTCAACAACCAAAAGTGTAAAATAATGTTTTAGGAGCTGTTTCTCAACAACCAAAGTGTCAAATAATGGTTAGAAGCTGTTTTTCAACAACCAAAAGTGTCAAATAATGTTTTAGGAGCTGTTTCTCAATAACCAAAAGTGTAAAATAATGTTTTAGGAGCTGTTTCTCAACAACCAAAGTGTCAAATAATGGTTAGAAGCTGTTTTTCAACAACCAAAAGTGTCAAATAATGTTTTAGGAGCTGTTTCTCAATAACCAAAAGTGTAAAATAATGTTTTAGGATCTGTTTCTCAACAACCAAAGTGTCAAATAATGGTTAGAAGCTGTTTTTCAACAACCAAAAGTGTCAAATAATGTTTTAGGAGCTGTTTCTCAATAACCAAAGTGTCAAATAATGGTTAGAAGCTGTTTTTCAACAACCAAAAGTGTCAAATAATGTTTTAGGAGCTGTTTCTCAACAACCAAAAGTGTAAAATAATGTTTTAGGAGCTGTTTCTCAACAACCAAAGTGTCAAATAATGGTTAGAAGCTGTTTTTCAACAACCAAAAGTGTCAAATAATGTTTTAGGAGCTGTTTCTCAATAACCAAAAGTGTAAAATAATGTTTTAGGAGCTGTTTCTCAACAACCAAAGTGTCAAATAATGGTTAGAAGCTGTTTTTCAACAACCAAAAGTGTCAAATAATGTTTTAGGAGCTGTTTCTCAATAACCAAAAAGTGTAAAATAATGTTTTAGGAGCTGTTTCTCAACAACCAAAGTGTCAAATAATGGTTAGAAGCTGTTTTTCAACAACCAAAAGTGTAAAATAATGTTTTAGGAGCTGTTTCTCAATAACCAAAAGTGTAAAATAATGTTTTAGGAGCTGTTTCTCAACAACCAAAGTGTCAAATAATGGTTAGAAGCTGTTTTTCAACAACCAAAAGTGTTAAATAATGTTTTAGGAGCTGTTTCTCAACAACCAAAAGTGTAAAATAATGTTTTAGGAGCTGTTTCTCAACAACCAAAGTGTCAAATAATGGTTAGAAGCTGTTTTTCAACAACCAAAAGTGTCAAATAATGTTTTAGGAGCTGTTTCTCAATAACCAAAAGTGTAAAATAATGTTTTAGGAGCTGTTTCTCAACAACCAAAGTGTCAAATAATAGTTAGAAGATGTTTTTCAAAAACCAAAAGTGTCAAATAATGTTTTAGGAGCTGTTTCTCAATAACCAAAAGTGTAAAATAATGTTTTAGGATCTGTTTCTCAACAACCAAAGTGTCAAATAATGGTTAGAAGCTGTTTTTCAACAACCAAAAGTGTCAAATAATGTTTTAGGAGCTGTTTCTCAACAACCAAAAGTGTAAAATAATGTTTTAGGAGCTGTTTCTCAACAACCAAAGTGTCAAATAATGGTTAGAAGCTGTTTTTCAACAACCAAAAGTGTCAAATAATGTTTTAGGAGCTGTTTCTCAACAACCAAAAGTGTAAAATAATGTTTTAGGAGCTGTTTCTCAACAACCAAAGTGTCAAATAATGGTTAGAAGCTGTTTTTCAACAACCAAAAGTGTAAAATAATGTTTTAGGAGCTGTTTCTCAACAACCAAAAGTGTAAAATAATGTTTTAGGAGCTGTTTCTCAACAACCAAAGTGTCAAATAATGGTTAGAAGCTGTTTTTCAACAACCAAAAGTGTCAAATAATGTTTTAGGAGCTGTTTCTCAATAACCAAAAGTGTAAAATAATTTAAATAATTTGCCTCCCAAAATAATTTGCCAAAATAATTTGCCTCTCAAAATAATTTGCCTCCCAAAATAATTTGCCAAAATAATTTGCCTCCCAAAATAATTTGCCAAAATAATTTGCCTCCCAAAATAATTTGCCTCCCAAAATAATTTGCCTCCCAAAATTATTTGCCAAAATTATTTGCCTCCCAAAATAATTTGCCTCCCAAAATAATTTGCCTCCCAAAATAATTTGCCTCCCAAAATAATTTGCCAAAATTATTTGCCTCCCAAAATAATTTGCCTCCCAAAATAATTTGCCAAAATAATTTGCCTCCCAAAATAATTTGCCAAAATAATTTGCCTCCCAAAATAATTTGCCAAAATAATTTGCCTCCCAAAATAATTTGCCAAAATAATTTGCCAAAATAATTTGCCTCCCAAAATAATTTGCCAAAATAATTTGCCAAAATAATTTGCCTTCCAAAATAATTTGCCTCCCAAAATAATTTGCCTCCCAAAATCATTTGCCTGCCAAAATAATTTGCCAAAATAATTTGCCTCCCAAAATAATTTGCCTCCCAAAATAATTTGCCAAAATAATTTGCCTCCCAAAATAATTTGCCAAAATAATTTGCCTCCCAAAATATTTTGCCAAAATAATTTGCCAAAATAATTTGCCTCCCAAAATAATTTGCCAAAATAATTTGCCTCCCAAAATAATTTGCCAAAATAATTTGCCTCCTAAAATAATTTGCCAAAATAATTTGCCTCCCAAAATAATTTGCCAAAATAATTTGCCTCCCAAAATAATTTGCCTCCCAAAATAATTTGCCAAAATAATTTGCCTCCCAAAATAATTTGCCAAAATAATTTGCCTCCCAAAATAATTTTCCTCCCAAAATAATTTGCCAAAATAATTTGCCTCCCAAAATAATTTGCCTCCCAAAATAATTTGCATCCCAAAATAATTTGCCTCCCAAAATAATTTGGCAAAATAATTTGCCTCCCAAAATAATTTGCCAAAATAATTTGCCTCCCAAAATAATTTGCCAAAATAATTTGCCTCCCAAAATAATTTGCCAAAATAATTTGCCTCCCAAAATAATTTGCCTCCCAAAATAATTTGCCAAAATAATTTGCCTCCCAAAATAATAATAATCACCAATAATAATAACCAAAAGTGTCAAATAATGTTTTAGGAGCTGTTTCTCAATAACCAAAAGTGTCAAATAATGTTTTAGGAGCTGTTTCTCAACAACCAAAGTGTCAAATAATGGTTAGAAGCTGTTTTTCAACAACCAAAAGTGTAAAATAATGTTTTAGGAGCTGTTTCTCAACAACCAAAAGTGTAAAATAATGTTTTAGGAGCTGTTTCTCAACAACCAAAGTGTCAAATAATGGTTAGAAGCTGTTTTTCAACAACCAAAAGTGTCAAATAATGTTTTAGGAGCTGTTTCTCAATAACCCAAACTGTAAAATAATGTTTTAGGAGCTGTTTCTCAACAACCAAAGTGTCAAATAATGGTTAGAAGCTGTTTTTCAACAACCAAAAGTGTCAAATAATGTTTTAGGAGCTGTTTCTCAATAACCAAAAGTGTCAAATAATGTTTTAGGAGCTGTTTCTCAATAACCAAAAGTGTCAAATAATGTTTTAGGAGCTGTTTCTCACTAACCAAAAGTGTAAAATAATGTTTTAGGAGCTGTTTCTCAACAACCAAAGTGTCAAATAATGGTTAGAAGCTGTTTTTCAACAACCAAAAGTGTCAAATAATGTTTTAGGAGCTGTTTCTCACTAACCAAAAGTGTAAAATAATGTTTTAGGAGCTGTTTCTCAACAACCAAAGTGTCAAATAATGGTTAGAAGCTGTTTTTCAACAACCAAAAGTGTCAAATAATGTTTTAGGAGCTGTTTCTCAATAACCAAAAGTGTAAAATAATGTTTTAGGAGCTGTTTCTCAACAACCAAAGTGTCAAATAATGGTTAGAAGCTGTTTTTCAACAACCAAAAGTGTCAAATAATGTTTTAGGAGCTGTTTCTCAATAACCAAAAGTGTAAAATAATGTTTTAGGAGCTGTTTCTCAACAACCAAAGTGTCAAATAATGGTTAGAAGCTGTTTTTCAACAACCAAAAGTGTCAAATAATGTTTTAGGAGCTGTTTCTCACTAACCAAAAGTGTAAAATAATGTTTTAGGAGCTGTTTCTCAACAACCAAAGTGTCAAATAATGGTTAGAAGCTGTTTTTCAACAACCAAAAGTGTAAAATAATGTTTTAGGAGCTGTTTCTCAATAACCAAAAGTGTAAAATAATGTTTTAGGAGCTGTTTCTCAACAACCAAAGTGTCAAATAATGGTTAGAAGCTGTTTTTCAACAACCAAAAGTGTCAAATAATGTTTTAGGAGCTGTTTCTCAATAACCAAAAGTGTAAAATAATTTAAATTTGCCTCCCAAAATAATTTGCCAAAATAATTTGCCTCCCAAAATAATTTGCCAAAATAATTTGCCTCCCAAAATAATTTGCCTCCCAAAATAATTTGCCTCCCAAAATAATTTGCCTCCCAAAATAATTTGCCTCCCAAAATAATTTGCCAAAATAATTTGCCTCCCAAAATAATTTGCCTCCCAAAATAATTTGCCAAAATAATTTGCCTCCCAAAATAATTTGCCTCCCAAAATAATTTGCCTCCCAAAATAATTTGCCAAAATAATTTGCCTCCCAAAATAATTTGCCAAAATAATTTGCCTCCCAAAATAATTTGCCAAAATAATTTGCCTCCCAAAATAATTTGCCAAAATAATTTGCCAAAATAATTTGCCAAAATAATTTGCCTTCCAAAATAATTTGCCTCCCAAAATAATTTGCCTCCCAAAATCATTTGCCTGCCAAAATAATTTGCCAAAATAATTTGCCTCCCAAAATAATTTGCCTCCCAAAATAATTTGCCTCCCAAAATAATTTGCCTCCCAAAATAATTTGCCAAAATAATTTGCCTCCCAAAATAATTTGCCTCCCAAAATAATTTGCCAAAATAATTTGCCTCCTAAAATAATTTGCCAAAATAATTTGCCTCCCAAAATAATTTGCCTCCCAAAATAATTTGCCAAAATAATTTGCCTCCCAAAATAATTTGCCTCCCAAAATAATAATAATAACCAATAATAATAACCAAAAGTGTCAAATAATGTTTTAGGAGCTGTTTCTCAATAACCAAAAGTGTAAAATAATGTTTTAGGAGCTGTTTCTCAACAACCAAAGTGTCAAATAATGGTTAGAAGCTGTTTTTCAACAACCAAAAGTGTAAAATAATGTTTTAGGAGCTGTTTCTCAACAACCAAAAGTGTAAAATAATGTTTTAGGAGCTGTTTCTCAACAACCAAAGTGTCAAATAATGGTTAGAAGCTGTTTTTCAACAACCAAAAGTGTCAAATAATGTTTTAGGAGCTGTTTCTCAATAACCAAAAGTGTAAAATAATGTTTTAGGAGCTGTTTCTCAACAACCAAAGTGTCAAATAATGGTTAGAAGCTGTTTTTTAACAACCAAAAGTGTCAAATAATGTTTTAGGAGCTGTTTCTCAATAACCAAAAGTGTCAAATAATGTTTTAGGAGCTGTTTCTCAATAACCAAAAGTGTAAAATAATGTTTTAGGAGCTGTTTCTCAACAACCAAAGTGTCAAATAATGGTTAGAAGCTGTTTTTCAACAACCAAAAGTGTCAAATAATGTTTTAGGAGCTGTTTCTCAATAACCAAAAGTGTAAAATAATGTTTTAGGAGCTGTTTCTCAACAACCAAAGTGTCAAATAATGGTTAGAAGCTGTTTTTCAACAACCAAAAGTGTCAAATAATGTTTTAGGAGCTGTTTCTCAATAACCAAAAGTGTAAAATAATGTTTTAGGAGCTGTTTCTCAACAACCAAAGTGTCAAATAATGGTTAGAAGCTGTTTTTCAACAACCAAAAGTGTAAAATAATGTTTTAGGAGCTGTTTCTCAATAACCAAAAGTGTAAAATAATGTTTTAGGAGCTGTTTCTCAACAACCAAAGTGTCAAATAATGGTTAGAAGCTGTTTTTCAACAACCAAAAGTGTTAAATAATGTTTTAGGAGCTGTTTCTCAACAACCAAAAGTGTAAAATAATGTTTTAGGAGCTGTTTCTCAACAACCAAAGTGTCAAATAATGGTTAGAAGCTGTTTTTCAACAACCAAAAGTGTCAAATAATGTTTTAGGAGCTGTTTCTCAATAACCAAAAGTGTAAAATAATGTTTTAGGAGCTGTTTCTCAACAACCAAAGTGTCAAATAATGGTTAGAAGCTGTTTTTCAACAACCAAAAGTGTAAAATAATGTTTTAGGAGCTGTTTCTCAATAACCAAAAGTGTAAAATAATGTTTTAGGAGCTGTTTCTCAACAACCAAAGTGTCAAATAATGGTTAGAAGCTGTTTTTCAACAACCAAAAGTGTTAAATAATGTTTTAGGAGCTGTTTCTCAACAACCAAAAGTGTAAAATAATGTTTTAGGAGCTGTTTCTCAACAACCAAAGTGTCAAATAATGGTTAGAAGCTGTTTTTCAACAACCAAAAGTGTCAAATAATGTTTTAGGAGCTGTTTCTCAATAACCAAAAGTGTAAAATAATGTTTTAGGAGCTGTTTCTCAACAACCAAAGTGTCAAATAATGGTTAGAAGCTGTTTTTCAACAACCAAAAGTGTCAAATAATGTTTTAGGAGCTGTTTCTCAATAACCAAAAGTGTAAAATAATGTTTTAGGATCTGTTTCTCAACAACCAAAGTGTCAAATAATGGTTAGAAGCTGTTTTTCAACAACCAAAAGTGTCAAATAATGTTTTAGGAGCTGTTTCTCAATAACCAAAGTGTCAAATAATGGTTAGAAGCTGTTTTTCAACAACCAAAAGTGTCAAATAATGTTTTAGGAGCTGTTTCTCAACAACCAAAAGTGTAAAATAATGTTTTAGGAGCTGTTTCTCAACAACCAAAGTGTCAAATAATGGTTAGAAGCTGTTTTTCAACAACCAAAAGTGTCAAATAATGTTTTAGGAGCTGTTTCTCAATAACCAAAAGTGTAAAATAATGTTTTAGGAGCTGTTTCTCAACAACCAAAGTGTCAAATAATGGTTAGAAGCTGTTTTTCAACAACCAAAAGTGTCAAATAATGTTTTAGGAGCTGTTTCTCAATAACCAAAAAGTGTAAAATAATGTTTTAGGAGCTGTTTCTCAACAACCAAAGTGTCAAATAATGGTTAGAAGCTGTTTTTCAACAACCAAAAGTGTAAAATAATGTTTTAGGAGCTGTTTCTCAATAACCAAAAGTGTAAAATAATGTTTTAGGAGCTGTTTCTCAACAACCAAAGTGTCAAATAATGGTTAGAAGCTGTTTTTCAACAACCAAAAGTGTTAAATAATGTTTTAGGAGCTGTTTCTCAACAACCAAAAGTGTAAAATAATGTTTTAGGAGCTGTTTCTCAACAACCAAAGTGTCAAATAATGGTTAGAAGCTGTTTTTCAACAACCAAAAGTGTCAAATAATGTTTTAGGAGCTGTTTCTCAATAACCAAAAGTGTAAAATAATGTTTTAGGAGCTGTTTCTCAACAACCAAAGTGTCAAATAATAGTTAGAAGATGTTTTTCAAAAACCAAAAGTGTCAAATAATGTTTTAGGAGCTGTTTCTCAATAACCAAAAGTGTAAAATAATGTTTTAGGATCTGTTTCTCAACAACCAAAGTGTCAAATAATGGTTAGAAGCTGTTTTTCAACAACCAAAAGTGTCAAATAATGTTTTAGGAGCTGTTTCTCAACAACCAAAAGTGTAAAATAATGTTTTAGGAGCTGTTTCTCAACAACCAAAGTGTCAAATAATGGTTAGAAGCTGTTTTTCAACAACCAAAAGTGTCAAATAATGTTTTAGGAGCTGTTTCTCAACAACCAAAAGTGTAAAATAATGTTTTAGGAGCTGTTTCTCAACAACCAAAGTGTCAAATAATGGTTAGAAGCTGTTTTTCAACAACCAAAAGTGTAAAATAATGTTTTAGGAGCTGTTTCTCAACAACCAAAAGTGTAAAATAATGTTTTAGGAGCTGTTTCTCAACAACCAAAGTGTCAAATAATGGTTAGAAGCTGTTTTTCAACAACCAAAAGTGTCAAATAATGTTTTAGGAGCTGTTTCTCAATAACCAAAAGTGTAAAATAATTTAAATAATTTGCCTCCCAAAATAATTTGCCAAAATAATTTGCCTCCCAAAATAATTTGCCTCCCAAAATAATTTGCCAAAATAATTTGCCTCCCAAAATAATTTGCCAAAATAATTTGCCTCCCAAAATAATTTGCCTCCCAAAATAATTTGCCTCCCAAAATTATTTGCCAAAATTATTTGCCTCCCAAAATAATTTGCCTCCCAAAATAATTTGCCTCCCAAAATAATTTGCCTCCCAAAATAATTTGCCAAAATTATTTGCCTCCCAAAATAATTTGCCTCCCAAAATAATTTGCCAAAATAATTTGCCTCCCAAAATAATTTGCCAAAATAATTTGCCTCCCAAAATAATTTGCCAAAATAATTTGCCTCCCAAAATAATTTGCCAAAATAATTTGCCAAAATAATTTGCCTCCCAAAATAATTTGCCAAAATAATTTGCCAAAATAATTTGCCTTCCAAAATAATTTGCCTCCCAAAATAATTTGCCTCCCAAAATCATTTGCCTGCCAAAATAATTTGCCAAAATAATTTGCCTCCCAAAATAATTTGCCTGCCAAAATAATTTGCCTCCCAAAATAATTTGCCAAAATAATTTGCCTCCCAAAATATTTTGCCAAAATAATTTGCCAAAATAATTTGCCTCCCAAAATAATTTGCCAAAATAATTTGCCTCCCAAAATAATTTGCCAAAATAATTTGCCTCCTAAAATAATTTGCCAAAATAATTTGCCTCCCAAAATAATTTGCCAAAATAATTTGCCTCCCAAAATAATTTGCCTCCCAAAATAATTTGCCAAAATAATTTGCCTCCCAAAATAATTTGCCAAAATAATTTGCCTCCCAAAATAATTTTCCTCCCAAAATAATTTGCCAAAATAATTTGCCTCCCAAAATAATTTGCCTCCCAAAATAATTTGCATCCCAAAATAATTTGCCTCCCAAAATAATTTGGCAAAATAATTTGCCTCCCAAAATAATTTGCCAAAATAATTTGCCTCCCAAAATAATTTGCCAAAATAATTTGCCTCCCAAAATAATTTGCCAAAATAATTTGCCTCCCAAAATAATTTGCCTCCCAAAATAATTTGCCTCCCAAAATAATTTGCCAAAATAATTTGCCTCCCAAAATAATAATAATCACCAATAATAATAACCAAAAGTGTCAAATAATGTTTTAGGAGCTGTTTCTCAATAACCAAAAGTGTCAAATAATGTTTTAGGAGCTGTTTCTCAACAACCAAAGTGTCAAATAATGGTTAGAAGCTGTTTTTCAACAACCAAAAGTGTAAAATAATGTTTTAGGAGCTGTTTCTCAACAACCAAAAGTGTCAAATAATGTTTTAGGAGCTGTTTCTCAACAACCAAAGTGTCAAATAATGGTTAGAAGCTGTTTTTCAACAACCAAAAGTGTCAAATAATGTTTTAGGAGCTGTTTCTCAATAACCCAAACTGTAAAATAATGTTTTAGGAGCTGTTTCTCAACAACCAAAGTGTCAAATAATGGTTAGAAGCAGTTTTTTAACAACCAAAAGTGTCAAATAATGTTTTAGGAGCTGTTTCTCAATAACCAAAAGTGTAAAATAATGTTTTAGGAGCTGTTTCTCAACAACCAAAGTGTCAAATAATGGTTAGAAGCTGTTTTTCAACAACCAAAAGTGTCAAATAATGTTTTAGGAGCTGTTTCTCACTAACCAAAAGTGTAAAATAATGTTTTAGGAGCTGTTTCTCAACAACCAAAGTGTCAAATAATGGTTAGAAGCTGTTTTTCAACAACCAAAAGTGTCAAATAATGTTTTAGGAGCTGTTTCTCACTAACCAAAAGTGTAAAATAATGTTTTAGGAGCTGTTTCTCAACAACCAAAGTGTCAAATAATGGTTAGAAGCTGTTTTTCAACAACCAAAAGTGTCAAATAATGTTTTAGGAGCTGTTTCTCAATAACCAAAAGTGTAAAATAATGTTTTAGGAGCTGTTTCTCAACAACCAAAGTGTCAAATAATGGTTAGAAGCTGTTTTTCAACAACCAAAAGTGTCAAATAATGTTTTAGGAGCTGTTTCTCAATAACCAAAAGTGTAAAATAATGTTTTAGGAGCTGTTTCTCAACAACCAAAGTGTCAAATAATGGTTAGAAGCTGTTTTTCAACAACCAAAAGTGTCAAATAATGTTTTAGGAGCTGTTTCTCACTAACCAAAAGTGTAAAATAATGTTTTAGGAGCTGTTTCTCAACAACCAAAGTGTCAAATAATGGTTAGAAGCTGTTTTTCAACAACCAAAAGTGTAAAATAATGTTTTAGGAGCTGTTTCTCAATAACCAAAAGTGTAAAATAATGTTTTAGGAGCTGTTTCTCAATAACCAAAAGTGTAAAATAATTTAAATAATTTGCCTCCCAAAATAATTTGCCAAAATAATTTGCCTCCCAAAATAATTTGCCAAAATAATTTGCCTCCCAAAATAATTTGCCAAAATAATTTGCCTCCCAAAATAATTTGCCTCCCAAAATAATTTGCCAAAATAATTTGCCTCCCAAAATAATTTGCCTCCCAAAATAATTTGCCTCCCAAAATAATTTGCCTCCCAAAATAATTTGCCTCCCAAAATAATTTGCCAAAATTATTTGCCTCCCAAAATAATTTGCCTCCCAAAATAATTTGCCAAAATAATTTGCCTCCCAAAATAATTTGCCAAAATAATTTGCCAAAATAATTTGCCTCCCAAAATAATTTGCCTCCCAAAATAATTTGCCTCCCAAAATCATTTGCCTGCCAAAATAATTTGCCAAAATAATTTGCCTCCCAAAATAATTTGCCTCCCAAAATAATTTGCCTCCCAAAATAATTTGCCAAAATAATTTGCCTCCCAAAATAATTTGCCAAAATAATTTTTCTCCCAAAATAATTTGCCAAAATAATTTGCCTCCTAAAATAATTTGCCAAAATAATTTGCCTCCCAAAATAATTTGCCTCCCAAAATAATTTGCCTCCCAAAATAATTTGCCAAAATAATTTGCCTCCCAAAATAATTTGCCTCCCAAAATAATAATAATAACCAATAATAATAACCAAAAGTGTCAAATAATGTTTTAGGAGCTGTTTCTCAATAACCAAAAGTGTAAAATAATGTTTTAGGAGCTGTTTCTCAACAACCAAAGTGTCAAATAATGGTTAGAAGCTGTTTTTCAACAACCAAAAGTGTAAAATAATGTTTTAGGAGCTGTTTCTCAACAACCAAAAGTGTAAAATAATGTTTTAGGAGCTGTTTCTCAACAACCAAAGTGTCAAATAATGGTTAGAAGCTGTTTTTCAACAACCAAAAGTGTCAAATAATGTTTTAGGAGCTGTTTCTCAATAACCAAAAGTGTAAAATAATGTTTTAGGAGCTGTTTCTCAACAACCAAAGTGTCAAATAATGGTTAGAAGCTGTTTTTTAACAACCAAAAGTGTCAAATAATGTTTTAGGAGCTGTTTCTCAATAACCAAAAGTGTCAAATAATGTTTTAGGAGCTGTTTCTCAATAACCAAAAGTGTAAAATAATGTTTTAGGAGCTGTTTCTCAACAACCAAAGTGTCAAATAATGGTTAGAAGCTGTTTTTCAACAACCAAAAGTGTCAAATAATGTTTTAGGAGCTGTTTCTCAATAACCAAAAGTGTAAAATAATGTTTTAGGAGCTGTTTCTCAACAACCAAAGTGTCAAATAATGGTTAGAAGCTGTTTTTCAACAACCAAAAGTGTCAAATAATGTTTTAGGAGCTGTTTCTCAATAACCAAAAGTGTAAAATAATGTTTTAGGAGCTGTTTCTCAACAACCAAAGTATCAAATAATGGTTAGAAGCTGTTTTTCAACAACCAAAAGTGTAAAATAATGTTTTAGGAGCTGTTTCTCAATAACCAAAAGTGTAAAATAATGTTTTAGGAGCTGTTTCTCAACAACCAAAGTGTCAAATAATGGTTAGAAGCTGTTTTTCAACAACCAAAAGTGTTAAATAATGTTTTAGGAGCTGTTTCTCAACAACCAAAAGTGTAAAATAATGTTTTAGGAGCTGTTTCTCAACAACCAAAGTGTCAAATAATGGTTAGAAGCTGTTTTTCAACAACCAAAAGTGTCAAATAATGTTTTAGGAGCTGTTTCTCAATAACCAAAAGTGTAAAATAATGTTTTAGGAGCTGTTTCTCAACAACCAAAGTGTCAAATAATGGTTAGAAGCTGTTTTTCAACAACCAAAAGTGTCAAATAATGTTTTAGGAGCTGTTTCTCAATAACCAAAAGTGTAAAATAATGTTTTAGGAGCTGTTTCTCAACAACCAAAGTGTCAAATAATGGTTAGAAGCTGTTTTTCAACAACCAAAAGTGTCAAATAATGTTTTAGGAGCTGTTTCTCAATAACCAAAAGTGTAAAATAATGTTTTAGGAGCTGTTTCTCAACAACCAAAGTGTCAAATAATGGTTAGAAGCTGTTTTTCAACAACCAAAAGTGTCAAATAATGTTTTAGGAGCTGTTTCTCACTAACCAAAAGTGTAAAATAATGTTTTAGGAGCTGTTTCTCAACAACCAAAGTGTCAAATAATGGTTAGAAGCTGTTTTTCAACAACCAAAAGTGTAAAATAATGTTTTAGGAGCTGTTTCTCAATAACCAAAAGTGTAAAATAATGTTTTAGGAGCTGTTTCTCAATAACCAAAAGTGTAAAATAATTTAAATAATTTGCCTCCCAAAATAATTTGCCAAAATAATTTGCCTCCCAAAATAATTTGCCAAAATAATTTGCCTCCCAAAATAATTTGCCTCCCAAAATAATTTGCCAAAATAATTTGCCTCCCAAAATAATTTGCCTCCCAAAATAATTTGCCAAAATAATTTGCCTCCCAAAATAATTTGCCTCCCAAAATAATTTGCCTCCCAAAATAATTTGCCTCCCAAAATAATTTGCCTCCCAAAATAATTTGCCAAAATTATTTGCCTCCCAAAATAATTTGCCTCCCAAAATAATTTGCCAAAATAATTTGCCTCCCAAAATAATTTGCCAAAATAATTTGCCAAAATAATTTGCCTCCCAAAATAATTTGCCAAAATAATTTGCCTCCCAAAATAATTTGCCTCCCAAAATCATTTGCCTGCCAAAATAATTTGCCAAAATAATTTGCCTCCCAAAATAATTTGCCTCCCAAAATAATTTGCCTCCCAAAATAATTTGCCAAAATAATTTGCCTCCCAAAATAATTTGCCAAAATAATTTGCCTCCCAAAATAATTTGCCAAAATAATTTGCCTCCTAAAATAATTTGCCAAAATAATTTGCCTCCCAAAATAATTTGCCTCCCAAAATAATTTGCCTCCCAAAATAATTTGCCAAAATAATTTGCCTCCCAAAATAATTTGCCTCCCAAAATAATAATAATAACCAATAATAATAACCAAAAGTGTCAAATAATGTTTTAGGAGCTGTTTCTCAATAACCAAAAGTGTAAAATAATGTTTTAGGAGCTGTTTCTCAACAACCAAAGTGTCAAATAATGGTTAGAAGCTGTTTTTCAACAACCAAAAGTGTAAAATAATGTTTTAGGAGCTGTTTCTCAACAACCAAAAGTGTAAAATAATGTTTTAGGAGCTGTTTCTCAACAACCAAAGTGTCAAATAATGGTTAGAAGCTGTTTTTCAACAACCAAAAGTGTCAAATAATGTTTTAGGAGCTGTTTCTCAACAACCAAAAGTGTAAAATAATGTTTTAGGAGCTGTTTCTCAACAACCAAAGTGTCAAATAATGGTTAGAAGCTGTTTTTCAACAACCAAAAGTGTAAAATAATGTTTTAGGAGCTGTTTCTCAACAACCAAAAGTGTAAAATAATGTTTTAGGAGCTGTTTCTCAACAACCAAAGTGTCAAATAATGGTTAGAAGCTGTTTTTCAACAACCAAAAGTGTCAAATAATGTTTTAGGAGCTGTTTCTCAATAACCAAAAGTGTAAAATAATTTAAATAATTTGCCTCCCAAAATAATTTGCCAAAATAATTTGCCTCCCAAAATAATTTGCCTCCCAAAATAATTTGCCAAAATAATTTGCCTCCCAAAATAATTTGCCAAAATAATTTGCCTCCCAAAATAATTTGCCTCCCAAAATAATTTGCCTCCCAAAATTATTTGCCAAAATTATTTGCCTCCCAAAATAATTTGCCTCCCAAAATAATTTGCCTCCCAAAATAATTTGCCTCCCAAAATAATTTGCCAAAATTATTTGCCTCCCAAAATAATTTGCCTCCCAAAATAATTTGCCAAAATAATTTGCCTCCCAAAATAATTTGCCAAAATAATTTGCCTCCCAAAATAATTTGCCAAAATAATTTGCCTCCCAAAATAATTTGCCAAAATAATTTGCCAAAATAATTTGCCTCCCAAAATAATTTGCCAAAATAATTTGCCAAAATAATTTGCCTTCCAAAATAATTTGCCTCCCAAAATAATTTGCCTCCCAAAATCATTTGCCTGCCAAAATAATTTGCCAAAATAATTTGCCTCCCAAAATAATTTGCCTCCCAAAATAATTTGCCTCCCAAAATAATTTGCCAAAATAATTTGCCTCCCAAAATAATTTGCCAAAATAATTTGCCTCCCAAAATATTTTGCCAAAATAATTTGCCTCCCAAAATAATTTGCCAAAATAATTTGCCTCCCAAAATAATTTGCCAAAATAATTTGCCTCCTAAAATAATTTGCCAAAATAATTTGCCTCCCAAAATAATTTGCCAAAATAATTTGCCTCCCAAAATAATTTGCCTCCCAAAATAATTTGCCAAAATAATTTGCCTCCCAAAATAATTTGCCTCCCAAAATAATTTTCCTCCCAAAATAATTTGCCAAAATAATTTGCCTCCCAAAATAATTTGCCTCCCAAAATAATTTGCATCCCAAAATAATTTGCCTCCCAAAATAATTTGGCAAAATAATTTGCCTCCCAAAATAATTTGCCAAAATAATTTGCCTCCCAAAATAATTTGCCAAAATAATTTGCCTCCCAAAATAATTTGCCAAAATAATTTGCCTCCCAAAATAATTTGCCTCCCAAAATAATTTGCCTCCCAAAATAATTTGCCAAAATAATTTGCCTCCCAAAATAATAATAATCACCAATAATAATAACCAAAAGTGTCAAATAATGTTTTAGGAGCTGTTTCTCAATAACCAAAAGTGTCAAATAATGTTTTAGGAGCTGTTTCTCAACAACCAAAGTGTCAAATAATGGTTAGAAGCTGTTTTTCAACAACCAAAAGTGTAAAATAATGTTTTAGGAGCTGTTTCTCAACAACCAAAAGTGTAAAATAATGTTTTAGGAGCTGTTTCTCAACAACCAAAGTGTCAAATAATGGTTAGAAGCTGTTTTTCAACAACCAAAAGTGTCAAATAATGTTTTAGGAGCTGTTTCTCAATAACCCAAACTGTAAAATAATGTTTTAGGAGCTGTTTCTCAACAACCAAAGTGTCAAATAATGGTTAGAAGCAGTTTTTTAACAACCAAAAGTGTCAAATAATGTTTTAGGAGCTGTTTCTCAATAACCAAAAGTGTAAAATAATGTTTTAGGAGCTGTTTCTCAACAACCAAAGTGTCAAATAATGGTTAGAAGCTGTTTTTCAACAACCAAAAGTGTCAAATAATGTTTTAGGAGCTGTTTCTCACTAACCAAAAGTGTAAAATAATGTTTTAGGAGCTGTTTCTCAACAACCAAAGTGTCAAATAATGGTTAGAAGCTGTTTTTCAACAACCAAAAGTGTCAAATAATGTTTTAGGAGCTGTTTCTCACTAACCAAAAGTGTAAAATAATGTTTTAGGAGCTGTTTCTCAACAACCAAAGTGTCAAATAATGGTTAGAAGCTGTTTTTCAACAACCAAAAGTGTCAAATAATGTTTTAGGAGCTGTTTCTCAATAACCAAAAGTGTAAAATAATGTTTTAGGAGCTGTTTCTCAACAACCAAAGTGTCAAATAATGGTTAGAAGCTGTTTTTCAACAACCAAAAGTGTCAAATAATGTTTTAGGAGCTGTTTCTCAATAACCAAAAGTGTAAAATAATGTTTTAGGAGCTGTTTCTCAACAACCAAAGTGTCAAATAATGGTTAGAAGCTGTTTTTCAACAACCAAAAGTGTCAAATAATGTTTTAGGAGCTGTTTCTCACTAACCAAAAGTGTAAAATAATGTTTTAGGAGCTGTTTCTCAACAACCAAAGTGTCAAATAATGGTTAGAAGCTGTTTTTCAACAACCAAAAGTGTAAAATAATGTTTTAGGAGCTGTTTCTCAATAACCAAAAGTGTAAAATAATGTTTTAGGAGCTGTTTCTCAATAACCAAAAGTGTAAAATAATTTAAATAATTTGCCTCCCAAAATAATTTGCCAAAATAATTTGCCTCCCAAAATAATTTGCCAAAATAATTTGCCTCCCAAAATAATTTGCCTCCCAAAATAATTTGCCAAAATAATTTGCCTCCCAAAATAATTTGCCTCCCAAAATAATTTGCCAAAATAATTTGCCTCCCAAAATAATTTGCCTCCCAAAATAATTTGCCTCCCAAAATAATTTGCCTCCCAAAATAATTTGCCAAAATTATTTGCCTCCCAAAATAATTTGCCTCCCAAAATAATTTGCCAAAATAATTTGCCTCCCAAAATAATTTGCCAAAATAATTTGCCAAAATAATTTGCCTCCCAAAATAATTTGCCAAAATAATTTGCCTCCCAAAATAATTTGCCTCCCAAAATCATTTGCCTGCCAAAATAATTTGCCAAAATAATTTGCCTCCCAAAATAATTTGCCTCCCAAAATAATTTGCCTCCCAAAATAATTTGCCAAAATAATTTGCCTCCCAAAATAATTTGCCAAAATAATTTTTCTCCCAAAATAATTTGCCAAAATAATTTGCCTCCTAAAATAATTTGCCAAAATAATTTGCCTCCCAAAATAATTTGCCTCCCAAAATAATTTGCCTCCCAAAATAATTTGCCAAAATAATTTGCATCCCAAAATAATTTGCCTCCCAAAATAATAATAATAACCAATAATAATAACCAAAAGTGTCAAATAATGTTTTAGGAGCTGTTTCTCAATAACCAAAAGTGTAAAATAATGTTTTAGGAGCTGTTTCTCAACAACCAAAGTGTCAAATAATGGTTAGAAGCTGTTTTTCAACAACCAAAAGTGTAAAATAATGTTTTAGGAGCTGTTTCTCAACAACCAAAAGTGTAAAATAATGTTTTAGGAGCTGTTTCTCAACAACCAAAGTGTCAAATAATGGTTAGAAGCTGTTTTTCAACAACCAAAAGTGTCAAATAATGTTTTAGGAGCTGTTTCTCAATAACCAAAAGTGTAAAATAATGTTTTAGGAGCTGTTTCTCAACAACCAAAGTGTCAAATAATGGTTAGAAGCTGTTTTTTAACAACCAAAAGTGTCAAATAATGTTTTAGGAGCTGTTTCTCAATAACCAAAAGTGTCAAATAATGTTTTAGGAGCTGTTTCTCAATAACCAAAAGTGTAAAATAATGTTTTAGGAGCTGTTTCTCAACAACCAAAGTGTCAAATAATGGTTAGAAGCTGTTTTTCAACAACCAAAAGTGTCAAATAATGTTTTAGGAGCTGTTTCTCAATAACCAAAAGTGTAAAATAATGTTTTAGGAGCTGTTTCTCAACAACCAAAGTGTCAAATAATGGTTAGAAGCTGTTTTTCAACAACCAAAAGTGTCAAATAATGTTTTAGGAGCTGTTTCTCAATAACCAAAAGTGTAAAATAATGTTTTAGGAGCTGTTTCTCAACAACCAAAGTATCAAATAATGGTTAGAAGCTGTTTTTCAACAACCAAAAGTGTAAAATAATGTTTTAGGAGCTGTTTCTCAATAACCAAAAGTGTAAAATAATGTTTTAGGAGCTGTTTCTCAACAACCAAAGTGTCAAATAATGGTTAGAAGCTGTTTTTCAACAACCAAAAGTGTTAAATAATGTTTTAGGAGCTGTTTCTCAACAACCAAAAGTGTAAAATAATGTTTTAGGAGCTGTTTCTCAACAACCAAAGTGTCAAATAATGGTTAGAAGCTGTTTTTCAACAACCAAAAGTGTCAAATAATGTTTTAGGAGCTGTTTCTCAATAACCAAAAGTGTAAAATAATGTTTTAGGAGCTGTTTCTCAACAACCAAAGTGTCAAATAATGGTTAGAAGCTGTTTTTCAACAACCAAAAGTGTCAAATAATGTTTTAGGAGCTGTTTCTCAATAACCAAAAGTGTAAAATAATGTTTTAGGAGCTGTTTCTCAACAACCAAAGTGTCAAATAATGGTTAGAAGCTGTTTTTCAACAACCAAAAGTGTCAAATAATGTTTTAGGAGCTGTTTCTCAATAACCAAAAGTGTAAAATAATGTTTTAGGAGCTGTTTCTCAACAACCAAAGTGTCAAATAATGGTTAGAAGCTGTTTTTCAACAACCAAAAGTGTCAAATAATGTTTTAGGAGCTGTTTCTCACTAACCAAAAGTGTAAAATAATGTTTTAGGAGCTGTTTCTCAACAACCAAAGTGTCAAATAATGGTTAGAAGCTGTTTTTCAACAACCAAAAGTGTAAAATAATGTTTTAGGAGCTGTTTCTCAATAACCAAAAGTGTAAAATAATGTTTTAGGAGCTGTTTCTCAATAACCAAAAGTGTAAAATAATTTAAATAATTTGCCTCCCAAAATAATTTGCCAAAATAATTTGCCTCCCAAAATAATTTGCCAAAATAATTTGCCTCCCAAAATAATTTGCCTCCCAAAATAATTTGCCAAAATAATTTGCCTCCCAAAATAATTTGCCTCCCAAAATAATTTGCCAAAATAATTTGCCAAAATAATTTGCCTCCCAAAATAATTTGCCTCCCAAAATAATTTGCCTCCCAAAATAATTTGCCTCCCAAAATAATTTGCCTCCCAAAATAATTTGCCAAAATTATTTGCCTCCCAAAATAATTTGCCTCCCAAAATTATTTGCCTCCCAAAATAATTTGCCAAAATAATTTGCCAAAATAATTTGCCTCCCAAAATAATTTGCCAAAATAATTTGCCTCCCAAAATAATTTGCCTCCCAAAATCATTTGCCTGCCAAAATAATTTGCCAAAATAATTTGCCTCCCAAAATAATTTGCCTCCCAAAATAATTTGCCTCCCAAAATAATTTGCCAAAATAATTTGCCTCCCAAAATAATTTGCCAAAATAATTTGCCTCCCAAAATAATTTGCCAAAATAATTTGCCTCCTAAAATAATTTGCCAAAATAATTTGCCTCCCAAAATAATTTGCCTCCCAAAATAATTTGCCTCCCAAAATAATTTGCCAAAATAATTTGCCTCCCAAAATAATTTGCCTCCCAAAATAATAATAATTAATACCAATAATAATAACCAAAAGTGTCAAATAATGTTTTAGGAGCTGTTTCTCAATAACCAAAAGTGTAAAATAATGTTTTAGGAGCTGTTTCTCAACAACCAAAGTGTCAAATAATGGTTAGAAGCTGTTTTTCAACAACCAAAAGTGTAAAATAATGTTTTAGGAGCTGTTTCTCAACAACCAAAAGTGTAAAATAATGTTTTAGGAGCTGTTTCTCAACAACCAAAGTGTCAAATAATGGTTAGAAGCTGTTTTTCAACAACCAAAAGTGTCAAATAATGTTTTAGGAGCTGTTTCTCAATAACCAAAAGTGTAAAATAATGTTTTAGGAGCTGTTTCTCAACAACCAAAGTGTCAAATAATGGTTAGAAGCTGTTTTTCAACAACCAAAAGTGTAAAATAATGTTTTAGGAGCTGTTTCTCAACAACCAAAAGTGTAAAATAATGTTTTAGGAGCTGTTTCTCAACAACCAAAGTGTCAAATAATGGTTAGAAGCTGTTTTTCAACAACCAAAAGTGTCAAATAATGTTTTAGGAGCTGTTTCTCAATAACCAAAAGTGTAAAATAATGTTTTAGGAGCTGTTTCTCAACAACCAAAGTGTCAAATAATGGTTAGAAGCTGTTTTTTAACAACCAAAAGTGTCAAATAATGTTTTAGGAGCTGTTTCTCAATAACCAAAAGTGTCAAATAATGTTTTAGGAGCTGTTTCTCAATAACCAAAAGTGTAAAATAATGTTTTAGGAGCTGTTTCTCAACAACCAAAGTGTCAAATAATGGTTAGAAGCTGTTTTTCAACAACCAAAAGTGTCAAATAATGTTTTAGGAGCTGTTTCTCAATAACCAAAAGTGTAAAATAATGTTTTAGGAGCTGTTTCTCAACAACCAAAGTGTCAAATAATGGTTAGAAGCTGTTTTTCAACAACCAAAAGTGTCAAATAATGTTTTAGGAGCTGTTTCTCAATAACCAAAAGTGTAAAATAATGTTTTAGGAGCTGTTTCTCAACAACCAAAGTATCAAATAATGGTTAGAAGCTGTTTTTCAACAACCAAAAGTGTAAAATAATGTTTTAGGAGCTGTTTCTCAATAACCAAAAGTGTAAAATAATGTTTTAGGAGCTGTTTCTCAACAACCAAAGTGTCAAATAATGGTTAGAAGCTGTTTTTCAACAACCAAAAGTGTTAAATAATGTTTTAGGAGCTGTTTCTCAACAACCAAAAGTGTAAAATAATGTTTTAGGAGCTGTTTCTCAACAACCAAAGTGTCAAATAATGGTTAGAAGCTGTTTTTCAACAACCAAAAGTGTCAAATAATGTTTTAGGAGCTGTTTCTCAATAACCAAAAGTGTAAAATAATGTTTTAGGAGCTGTTTCTCAACAACCAAAGTGTCAAATAATGGTTAGAAGCTGTTTTTCAACAACCAAAAGTGTAAAATAATGTTTTAGGAGCTGTTTCTCAATAACCAAAAGTGTAAAATAATGTTTTAGGAGCTGTTTCTCAACAACCAAAGTGTCAAATAATGGTTAGAAGCTGTTTTTCAACAACCAAAAGTGTTAAATAATGTTTTAGGAGCTGTTTCTCAACAACCAAAGTGTCAAATAATGGTTAGAAGCTGTTTTTCAACAACCAAAAGTGTCAAATAATGTTTTAGGAGCTGTTTCTCAATAACCAAAAGTGTAAAATAATGTTTTAGGAGCTGTTTCTCAACAACCAAAGTGTCAAATAATGGTTAGAAGCTGTTTTTCAACAACCAAAAGTGTAAAATAATGTTTTAGGAGCTGTTTCTCAATAACCAAAAGTGTAAAATAATGTTTTAGGAGCTGTTTCTCAACAACCAAAGTGTCAAATAATGGTTAGAAGCTGTTTTTCAACAACCAAAAGTGTTAAATAATGTTTTAGGAGCTGTTTCTCAACAACCAAAGTGTCAAATAATGGTTAGAAGCTGTTTTTCAACAACCAAAAGTGTCAAATAATGTTTTAGGAGCTGTTTCTCAATAACCAAAAGTGTAAAATAATGTTTTAGGAGCTGTTTCTCAACAACCAAAGTGTCAAATAATGGTTAGAAGCTGTTTTTCAACAACCAAAAGTGTAAAATAATGTTTTAGGAGCTGTTTCTCAATAACCAAAAGTGTAAAATAATGTTTTAGGAGCTGTTTCTCAACAACCAAAGTGTCAAATAATGGTTAGAAGCTGTTTTTCAACAACCAAAAGTGTTAAATAATGTTTTAGGAGCTGTTTCTCAACAACCAAAAGTGTAAAATAATGTTTTAGGAGCTGTTTCTCAACAACCAAAGTGTCAAATAATGGTTAGAAGCTGTTTTTCAACAACCAAAAGTGTCAAATAATGTTTTAGGAGCTGTTTCTCAATAACCAAAAGTGTAAAATAATGTTTTAGGAGCTGTTTCTCAACAACCAAAGTGTCAAATAATGGTTAGAAGCTGTTTTTCAACAACCAAAAGTGTCAAATAATGTTTTAGGAGCTGTTTCTCAATAACCAAAAGTGTAAAATAATGTTTTAGGATCTGTTTCTCAACAACCAAAGTGTCAAATAATGGTTAGAAGCTGTTTTTCAACAACCAAAAGTGTCAAATAATGTTTTAGGAGCTGTTTCTCAATAACCAAAGTGTCAAATAATGGTTAGAAGCTGTTTTTCAACAACCAAAAGTGTCAAATAATGTTTTAGGAGCTGTTTCTCAACAACCAAAAGTGTAAAATAATGTTTTAGGAGCTGTTTCTCAACAACCAAAGTGTCAAATAATGGTTAGAAGCTGTTTTTCAACAACCAAAAGTGTCAAATAATGTTTTAGGAGCTGTTTCTCAATAACCAAAAGTGTAAAATAATGTTTTAGGAGCTGTTTCTCAACAACCAAAGTGTCAAATAATGGTTAGAAGCTGTTTTTCAACAACCAAAAGTGTCAAATAATGTTTTAGGAGCTGTTTCTCAATAACCAAAAAGTGTAAAATAATGTTTTAGGAGCTGTTTCTCAACAACCAAAGTGTCAAATAATGGTTAGAAGCTGTTTTTCAACAACCAAAAGTGTAAAGTAATGTTTTAGGAGCTGTTTCTCAATAACCAAAAGTGTAAAATAATGTTTTAGGAGCTGTTTCTCAACAACCAAAGTGTCAAATAATGGTTAGAAGCTGTTTTTCAACAACCAAAAGTGTTAAATAATGTTTTAGGAGCTGTTTCTCAACAACCAAAAGTGTAAAATAATGTTTTAGGAGCTGTTTCTCAACAACCAAAGTGTCAAATAATGGTTAGAAGCTGTTTTTCAACAACCAAAAGTGTCAAATAATGTTTTAGGAGCTGTTTCTCAATAACCAAAAGTGTAAAATAATGTTTTAGGAGCTGTTTCTCAACAACCAAAGTGTCAAATAATGGTTAGAAGATGTTTTTCAAAAACCAAAAGTGTCAAATAATGTTTTAGGAGCTGTTTCTCAATAACCAAAAGTGTAAAATAATGTTTTAGGATCTGTTTCTCAACAACCAAAGTGTCAAATAATGGTTAGAAGCTGTTTGTCAACAACCAAAAGTGTCAAATAATGTTTTAGGAGCTGTTTCTCAATAACCAAAAGTGTAAAATAATGTTTTAGGAGCTGTTTCTCAACAACCAAAGTGTCAAATAATGGTTAGAAGCTGTTTTTCAACAACCAAAAGTGTCAAATACTGTTTTAGGAGCTGTTTCTCAATAACCAAAAGTGTAAAATAATGTTTTAGGAGCTGTTTCTCAACAACCAAAGTGTCAAATAATGGTTAGAAGCTGTTTTTCAACAACCAAAAGTGTCAAATAATGTTTTAGGAGCTGTTTCTCACTAACCAAAAGTGTAAAATAATGTTTTAGGAGCTGTTTCTCAACAACCAAAGTGTCAAATAATGGTTAGAAGCTGTTTTTCAACAACCAAAAGTGTAAAATAATGTTTTAGGAGCTGTTTCTCAATAACCAAAAGTGTAAAATAATGTTTTAGGAGCTGTTTCTCAATAACCAAAAGTGTAAAATAATTTAAATAATTTGCCTCCCAAAATAATTTGCCAAAATAATTTGCCTCCCAAAATAATTTGCCAAAATAATTTGCCTCCCAAAATAATTTGCCTCCCAAAATAATTTGCCAAAATAATTTGCCTCCCAAAATAATTTGCCTCCCAAAATAATTTGCCAAAATAATTTGCCTCCCAAAATAATTTGCCTCCCAAAATAATTTGCCTCCCAAAATAATTTGCCTCCCAAAATAATTTGCCTCCCAAAATAATTTGCCAAAATTATTTGCCTCCCAAAATAATTTGCCTCCCAAAATAATTTGCCAAAATAATTTGCCTCCCAAAATAATTTGCCAAAATAATTTGCCAAAATAATTTGCCTCCCAAAATAATTTGCCAAAATAATTTGCCTCCCAAAATAATTTGCCTCCCAAAATCATTTGCCTGCCAAAATAATTTGCCAAAATAATTTGCCTCCCAAAATAATTTGCCTCCCAAAATAATTTGCCTCCCAAAATAATTTGCCAAAATAATTTGCCTCCCAAAATAATTTGCCAAAATAATTTGCCTCCCAAAATAATTTGCCAAAATAATTTGCCTCCTAAAATAATTTGCCTCCCAAAATAATTTGCCTCCCAAAATAATTTGCCTCCCAAAATAATTTGCCAAAATAATTTGCCTCCCAAAATAATTTGCCTCCCAAAATAATAATAATAACCAATAATAATAACCAAAAGTGTCAAATAATGTTTTAGGAGCTGTTTCTCAATAACCAAAAGTGTAAAATAATGTTTTAGGAGCTGTTTCTCAACAACCAAAGTGTCAAATAATGGTTAGAAGCTGTTTTTCAACAACCAAAAGTGTAAAATAATGTTTTAGGAGCTGTTTCTCAACAACCAAAAGTGTAAAATAATGTTTTAGGAGCTGTTTCTCAACAACCAAAGTGTCAAATAATGGTTAGAAGCTGTTTTTCAACAACCAAAAGTGTCAAATAATGTTTTAGGAGCTGTTTCTCAATAACCAAAAGTGTAAAATAATGTTTTAGGAGCTGTTTCTCAACAACCAAAGTGTCAAATAATGGTTAGAAGCTGTTTTTCAACAACCAAAAGTGTAAAATAATGTTTTAGGAGCTGTTTCTCAACAACCAAAAGTGTAAAATAATGTTTTAGGAGCTGTTTCTCAACAACCAAAGTGTCAAATAATGGTTAGAAGCTGTTTTTCAACAACCAAAAGTGTCAAATAATGTTTTAGGAGCTGTTTCTCAATAACCAAAAGTGTAAAATAATGTTTTAGGAGCTGTTTCTCAACAACCAAAGTGTCAAATAATGGTTAGAAGCTGTTTTTTAACAACCAAAAGTGTCAAATAATGTTTTAGGAGCTGTTTCTCAATAACCAAAAGTGTCAAATAATGTTTTAGGAGCTGTTTCTCAATAACCAAAAGTGTAAAATAATGTTTTAGGAGCTGTTTCTCAACAACCAAAGTGTCAAATAATGGTTAGAAGCTGTTTTTCAACAACCAAAAGTGTCAAATAATGTTTTAGGAGCTGTTTCTCAATAACCAAAAGTGTAAAATAATGTTTTAGGAGCTGTTTCTCAACAACCAAAGTGTCAAATAATGGTTAGAAGCTGTTTTTCAACAACCAAAAGTGTCAAATAATGTTTTAGGAGCTGTTTCTCAATAACCAAAAGTGTAAAATAATGTTTTAGGAGCTGTTTCTCAACAACCAAAGTATCAAATAATGGTTAGAAGCTGTTTTTCAACAACCAAAAGTGTAAAATAATGTTTTAGGAGCTGTTTCTCAATAACCAAAAGTGTAAAATAATGTTTTAGGAGCTGTTTCTCAACAACCAAAGTGTCAAATAATGGTTAGAAGCTGTTTTTCAACAACCAAAAGTGTTAAATAATGTTTTAGGAGCTGTTTCTCAACAACCAAAAGTGTAAAATAATGTTTTAGGAGCTGTTTCTCAACAACCAAAGTGTCAAATAATGGTTAGAAGCTGTTTTTCAACAACCAAAAGTGTCAAATAATGTTTTAGGAGCTGTTTCTCAATAACCAAAAGTGTAAAATAATGTTTTAGGAGCTGTTTCTCAACAACCAAAGTGTCAAATAATGGTTAGAAGCTGTTTTTCAACAACCAAAAGTGTAAAATAATGTTTTAGGAGCTGTTTCTCAATAACCAAAAGTGTAAAATAATGTTTTAGGAGCTGTTTCTCAACAACCAAAGTGTCAAATAATGGTTAGAAGCTGTTTTTCAACAACCAAAAGTGTTAAATAATGTTTTAGGAGCTGTTTCTCAACAACCAAAAGTGTAAAATAATGTTTTAGGAGCTGTTTCTCAACAACCAAAGTGTCAAATAATGGTTAGAAGCTGTTTTTCAACAACCAAAAGTGTCAAATAATGTTTTAGGAGCTGTTTCTCAATAACCAAAAGTGTAAAATAATGTTTTAGGAGCTGTTTCTCAACAACCAAAGTGTCAAATAATGGTTAGAAGCTGTTTTTCAACAACCAAAAGTGTAAAATAATGTTTTAGGAGCTGTTTCTCAACAACCAAAAGTGTAAAATAATGTTTTAGGAGCTGTTTCTCAACAACCAAAGTGTCAAATAATGGTTAGAAGCTGTTTTTCAACAACCAAAAGTGTCAAATAATGTTTTAGGAGCTGTTTCTCAATAACCAAAAGTGTAAAATAATGTTTTAGGAGCTGTTTCTCAACAACCAAAGTATCAAATAATGGTTAGAAGCTGTTTTTCAACAACCAAAAGTGTAAAATAATGTTTTAGGAGCTGTTTCTCAATAACCAAAAGTGTAAAATAATGTTTTAGGAGCTGTTTCTCAACAACCAAAGTGTCAAATAATGGTTAGAAGCTGTTTTTCAACAACCAAAAGTGTAAAATAATGTTTTAGGAGCTGTTTCTCAATAACCAAAAGTGTAAAATAATGTTTTAGGAGCTGTTTCTCAACAACCAAAGTGTCAAATAATGGTTAGAAGCTGTTTTTCAACAACCAAAAGTGTTAAATAATGTTTTAGGAGCTGTTTCTCAACAACCAAAAGTGTAAAATAATGTTTTAGGAGCTGTTTCTCAACAACCAAAGTGTCAAATAATGGTTAGAAGCTGTTTTTCAACAACCAAAAGTGTCAAATAATGTTTTAGGAGCTGTTTCTCAATAACCAAAAGTGTAAAATAATGTTTTAGGAGCTGTTTCTCAACAACCAAAGTGTCAAATAATGGTTAGAAGCTGTTTTTCAACAACCAAAAGTGTAAAATAATGTTTTAGGAGCTGTTTCTCAATAACCAAAAGTGTAAAATAATGTTTTAGGAGCTGTTTCTCAACAACCAAAGTGTCAAATAATGGTTAGAAGCTGTTTTTCAACAACCAAAAGTGTTAAATAATGTTTTAGGAGCTGTTTCTCAACAACCAAAAGTGTAAAATAATGTTTTAGGAGCTGTTTCTCAACAACCAAAGTGTCAAATAATGGTTAGAAGCTGTTTTTCAACAACCAAAAGTGTCAAATAATGTTTTAGGAGCTGTTTCTCAATAACCAAAAGTGTAAAATAATGTTTTAGGAGCTGTTTCTCAACAACCAAAGTGTCAAATAATGGTTAGAAGCTGTTTTTCAACAACCAAAAGTGTCAAATAATGTTTTAGGAGCTGTTTCTCAATAACCAAAAGTGTAAAATAATGTTTTAGGATCTGTTTCTCAACAACCAAAGTGTCAAATAATGGTTAGAAGCTGTTTTTCAACAACCAAAAGTGTCAAATAATGTTTTAGGAGCTGTTTCTCAATAACCAAAGTGTCAAATAATGGTTAGAAGCTGTTTTTCAACAACCAAAAGTGTCAAATAATGTTTTAGGAGCTGTTTCTCAACAACCAAAAGTGTAAAATAATGTTTTAGGAGCTGTTTCTCAACAACCAAAGTGTCAAATAATGGTTAGAAGCTGTTTTTCAACAACCAAAAGTGTCAAATAATGTTTTAGGAGCTGTTTCTCAATAACCAAAAGTGTAAAATAATGTTTTAGGAGCTGTTTCTCAACAACCAAAGTGTCAAATAATGGTTAGAAGCTGTTTTTCAACAACCAAAAGTGTCAAATAATGTTTTAGGAGCTGTTTCTCAATAACCAAAAAGTGTAAAATAATGTTTTAGGAGCTGTTTCTCAACAACCAAAGTGTCAAATAATGGTTAGAAGCTGTTTTTCAACAACCAAAAGTGTAAAGTAATGTTTTAGGAGCTGTTTCTCAATAACCAAAAGTGTAAAATAATGTTTTAGGAGCTGTTTCTCAACAACCAAAGTGTCAAATAATGGTTAGAAGCTGTTTTTCAACAACCAAAAGTGTTAAATAATGTTTTAGGAGCTGTTTCTCAACAACCAAAAGTGTAAAATAATGTTTTAGGAGCTGTTTCTCAACAACCAAAGTGTCAAATAATGGTTAGAAGCTGTTTTTCAACAACCAAAAGTGTCAAATAATGTTTTAGGAGCTGTTTCTCAATAACCAAAAGTGTAAAATAATGTTTTAGGAGCTGTTTCTCAACAACCAAAGTGTCAAATAATGGTTAGAAGATGTTTTTCAAAAACCAAAAGTGTCAAATAATGTTTTAGGAGCTGTTTCTCAATAACCAAAAGTGTAAAATAATGTTTTAGGATCTGTTTCTCAACAACCAAAGTGTCAAATAATGGTTAGAAGCTGTTTGTCAACAACCAAAAGTGTCAAATAATGTTTTAGGAGCTGTTTCTCAATAACCAAAAGTGTAAAAAATGTTTTAGGAGCTGTTTCTCAACAACCAAAGTGTCAAATAATGGTTAGAAGCTGTTTTTCAACAACCAAAAGTGTCAAATAATGTTTTAGGAGCTGTTTCTCAACAACCAAAAGTGTAAAATAATGTTTTAGGAGCTGTTTCTCAACAACCAAAGTGTCAAATAATGGTTAGAAGCTGTTTTTCAACAACCAAAAGTGTCAAATAATGTTTTAGGAGCTGTTTCTCAATAACCAAAAGTGTAAAATAATGTTTTAGGAGCTGTTTCTCAACAACGAAGGTGTCAAATAATGGTTAGAAGCTGTTTTTCAACAACCAAAATTGTCAAATAATGTTTTAGGAGCTGTTTCTCAACAACCAAAAGTGTCAAATAATGTTTTATGAGCTGTTTCTTAACAACCAAAGTGTCAAATAATGGTTAGAAGCTGTTTTTCAACAACCAAAAGTGTCAAATAATGTTTTAGGAGCTGTTTCTCAATAACCAAAAGTGTAAAATAATGGTTAGAAGCTGTTTTTCAACAACCAAAAGTGTCAAATAATGTTTTAGGAGCTGTTTCTCAACAACCAAAAGTGTCAAATAATGTTTTAGGAGCTGTTTCTCAATAACCAAAAGTGTAAAATAATGTTTTAGGAGCTGTTTCTCAACAACCAAAGTGTCAAATAATGGTTAGAAGCTGTTTTTCAACAACCAAAAGTGTCAAATAATGTTTTAGGAGCTGTTTCTCAACAACCAAAAGTGTAAAATAATGTTTTAGGAGCTGTTTCTCAACAACCAAAAGTGTCAAATAATGTTTTAGGAGCTGTTTCTCAATAACCAAAAGTGTAAAATAATGGTTAGAAGCTGTTTTTCAACAACCAAAAGTGTCAAATAATGTTTTAGGAGCTGTTTCTCAACAACCAAAAGTGTCAAATAATGTTTTAGGAGCTGTTTCTCAACAACCAAAAGTGTCAAATAATGTTTTAGGAGCTGTTTCTCAACAACCAAAAGTGTCAAATAATGTTTTAGGAGCTTTTTCTCAATAACCAAAAGTGTCAAATAATGTTTTAGGAGCTGTTTCTCAACAACCAAAGTGTCAAATAATGGTTAGAAGCTGTTTTTCAACAACCAAAAGTGTTAAATAATGTTTTAGGAGCTGTTTCTCAACAACCAAAAGTGTAAAATAATGTTTTAGGAGCTGTTTCTCAACAACCAAAGTGTCAAATAATGGTTAGAAGCTGTTTTTCAACAACCAAAAGTGTCAAATAATGTTTTAGGAGCTGTTTCTCAATAACCAAAAGTGTAAAATAATGTTTTAGGAGCTGTTTCTCAACAACCAAAGTGTCAAATAATGGTTAGAAGCTGTTTTTCAACAACCAAAAGTGTCAAATAATGTTTTAGGAGCTGTTTCTCAATAACCAAAAGTGTAAAATAATGTTTTAGGATCTGTTTCTCAACAACCAAAGTGTCAAATAATGGTTAGAAGCTGTTTTTCAACAACCAAAAGTGTCAAATAATGTTTTAGGAGCTGTTTCTCAATAACCAAAGTGTCAAATAATGGTTAGAAGCTGTTTTTCAACAACCAAAAGTGTCAAATAATGTTTTAGGAGCTGTTTCTCAACAACCAAAAGTGTAAAATAATGTTTTAGGAGCTGTTTCTCAACAACCAAAGTGTCAAATAATGGTTAGAAGCTGTTTTTCAACAACCAAAAGTGTCAAATAATGTTTTAGGAGCTGTTTCTCAATAACCAAAAGTGTAAAATAATGTTTTAGGAGCTGTTTCTCAACAACCAAAGTGTCAAATAATGGTTAGAAGCTGTTTTTCAACAACCAAAAGTGTCAAATAATGTTTTAGGAGCTGTTTCTCAATAACCAAAAAGTGTAAAATAATGTTTTAGGAGCTGTTTCTCAACAACCAAAGTGTCAAATAATGGTTAGAAGCTGTTTTTCAACAACCAAAAGTGTAAAGTAATGTTTTAGGAGCTGTTTCTCAATAACCAAAAGTGTAAAATAATGTTTTAGGAGCTGTTTCTCAACAACCAAAGTGTCAAATAATGGTTAGAAGCTGTTTTTCAACAACCAAAAGTGTTAAATAATGTTTTAGGAGCTGTTTCTCAACAACCAAAAGTGTAAAATAATGTTTTAGGAGCTGTTTCTCAACAACCAAAGTGTCAAATAATGGTTAGAAGCTGTTTTTCAACAACCAAAAGTGTCAAATAATGTTTTAGGAGCTGTTTCTCAATAACCAAAAGTGTAAAATAATGTTTTAGGAGCTGTTTCTCAACAACCAAAGTGTCAAATAATGGTTAGAAGATGTTTTTCAAAAACCAAAAGTGTCAAATAATGTTTTAGGAGCTGTTTCTCAATAACCAAAAGTGTAAAATAATGTTTTAGGATCTGTTTCTCAACAACCAAAGTGTCAAATAATGGTTAGAAGCTGTTTTTCAACAACCAAAAGTGTCAAATAATGTTTTAGGAGCTGTTTCTCAACAACCAAAAGTGTAAAATAATGTTTTAGGAGCTGTTTTTCAACAACCAAAGTGTCAAATAATGGTTAGAAGCTGTTTTTCAACAACCAAAAGTGTCAAATAATGTTTTAGGAGCTGTTTCTCAATAACCAAAAGTGTAAAATAATGTTTTAGGAGCTGTTTCTCAACAACCAAAGTGTCAAATAATGGTTAGAAGCTGTTTTTCAACAACCAAAAGTGTTAAATAATGTTTTAGGAGCTGTTTCTCAACAACCAAAAGTGTAAAATAATGTTTTAGGAGCTGTTTCTCAACAACCAAAGTGTCAAATAATGGTTAGAAGCTGTTTTTCAACAACCAAAAGTGTTAAATAATGTTTTAGGAGCTGTTTCTCAACAACCAAAAGTGTAAAATAATGTTTTAGGAGCTGTTTCTCAACAACCAAAAGTGTCAAATAATGTTTTAGGAGCTGTTTCTCAATAACCAAAAGTGTAAAATAATGTTTTAGGAGCTGTTTCTCAACAACCAAAGTGTCAAATAATGGTTAGAAGCTGTTTTTCAACAACCAAAAGTGTCAAATAATGTTTTAGGAGCTGTTTCTCAACAACCAAAAGTGTAAAATAATGTTTTAGGAGCTGTTTCTCAACAACCAAAAGTGTCAAATAATGTTTTAGGAGCTGTTTCTCAATAACCAAAAGTGTAAAATAATGGTTAGAAGCTGTTTTTCAACAACCAAAAGTGTCAAATAATGTTTTAGGAGCTGTTTCTCAACAACCAAAAGTGTCAAATAATGTTTTAGGAGCTGTTTCTCAACAACCAAAAGTGTCAAATAATGTTTTAGGAGCTGTTTCTCAACAACCAAAAGTGTCAAATAATGTTTTAGGAGCTTTTTCTCAATAACCAAAAGTGTCAAATAATGTTTTAGGAGCTGTTTCTCAACAACCAAAGTGTCAAATAATGGTTAGAAGCTGTTTTTCAACAACCAAAAGTGTCAAATAATGTTTTAGGAGCTGTTTCTCAACAACCAAAAGTGTAAAATAATGTTTTAGGAGCTGTTTCTCAACAACCAAAGTGTCAAATAATGGTTAGAAGCTGTTTTTCAACAACCAAAAGTGTCAAATAATGTTTTAGGAGCTGTTTCTCAATAACCAAAAGTGTAAAATAATGTTTTAGGATCTGTTTCTCAACAACCAAAGTGTCAAATAATGGTTAGAAGCTGTTTTTCAACAACCAAAAGTGTCAAATAATGTTTTAGGAGCTGTTTCTCAATAACCAAAAGTGTAAAATAATGTTTTAGGAGCTGTTTCTCAACAACCAAAGTGTCAAATAATGGTTAGAAGCTGTTTTTCAACAACCAAAAGTGTAAAATAATGTTTTAGGAGCTGTTTCTCAACAACCAAAGTGTCAAATAATGGTTAGAAGCTGTTTTTCAACAACCAAAAGTGTCAAATAATGTTTTAGGAGCTGTTTCTCAATAACCAAAAGTGTAAAATAATGTTTTAGGATCTGTTTCTCAACAACCAAAGTGTCAAATAATGGTTAGAAGCTGTTTTTCAACAACCAAAAGTGTCAAATAATGTTTTAGGAGCTGTTTCTCAATAACCAAAAGTGTAAAATAATGTTTTAGGAGCTGTTTCTCAACAACCAAAGTGTCAAATAATGGTTAGAAGCTGTTTTTCAACAACCAAAAGTGTAAAATAATGTTTTAGGATCTGTTTCTCAACAACCAAAGTGTCAAATAATGGTTAGAAGCTGTTTTTCAACAACCAAAAGTGTCAAATAATGTTTTAGGAGCTGTTTCTCAATAACCAAAAGTGTAAAATAATGTTTTAGGAGCTGTTTCTCAACAACCAAAGTGTCAAATAATGTTTAGAAGCTGTTTTTCAACAACCAAAAGTGTCAAATAATGTTTTAGGAGCTGTTTCTCAACAACCAAAAGTGTAAAATAATGTTTTAGGAGCTGTTTTTCAACAACCAAAGTGTCAAATAATGGTTAGAAGCTGTTTTTCAACAACCAAAAGTGTCAAATAATGTTTTAGGAGCTGTTTCTCAACAACCAAAAGTGTAAAATAATGTTTTAGGAGCTGTTTCTCAACAACCAAAGTGTCAAATAATGGTTAGAAGCTGTTTTTCAACAACCAAAAGTGTCAAATAATGTTTTAGGAGCTGTTTCTCAACAACCAAAAGTGTAAAATAATGTTTTAGGAGCTGTTTCTCAACAACCAAAAGTGTCAAATAATGTTTTAGGAGCTGTTTCTCAATAACCAAAAGTGTAAAATAATGGTTAGAAGCTGTTTTTCAACAACCAAAAGTGTCAAATAATGTTTTAGGAGCTGTTTCTCAACAACCAAAAGTGTCAAATAATGTTTTAGGAGCTGTTTCTCAACAACCAAAAGTGTCAAATAATGTTTTAGGAGCTGTTTCTCAACAACCAAAAGTGTCAAATAATGTTTTAGGAGCTTTTTCTCAATAACCAAAAGTGTCAAATAATGTTTTAGGAGCTGTTTCTCAACAACCAAAGTGTCAAATAATGGTTAGAAGCTGTTTTTCAACAACCAAAAGTGTCAAATAATGTTTTAGGAGCTGTTTCTCAACAACCAAAAGTGTAAAATAATGTTTTAGGAGCTGTTTCTCAACAACCAAAGTGTCAAATAATGGTTAGAAGCTGTTTTTCAACAACCAAAAGTGTCAAATAATGTTTTAGGAGCTGTTTCTCAATAACCAAAAGTGTAAAATAATGTTTTAGGATCTGTTTCTCAACAACCAAAGTGTCAAATAATGGTTAGAAGCTGTTTTTCAACAACCAAAAGTGTCAAATAATGTTTTAGGAGCTGTTTCTCAATAACCAAAAGTGTAAAATAATGTTTTAGGAGCTGTTTCTCAACAACCAAAGTGTCAAATAATGGTTAGAAGCTGTTTTTCAACAACCAAAAGTGTAAAATAATGTTTTAGGAGCTGTTTCTCAACAACCAAAGTGTCAAATAATGGTTAGAAGCTGTTTTTCAACAACCAAAAGTGTCAAATAATGTTTTAGGAGCTGTTTCTCAACAACCAAAAGTGTAAAATAATGTTTTAGGAGCTGTTTTTCAACAACCAAAGTGTCAAATAATGGTTAGAAGCTGTTTTTCAACAACCAAAAGTGTCAAATAATGTTTTAGGAGCTGTTTCTCAATAACCAAAAGTGTAAAATAATGTTTTAGGAGCTGTTTCTCAACAACCAAAGTGTCAAATAATGGTTAGAAGCTGTTTTTCAACAACCAAAAGTGTTAAATAATGTTTTAGGAGCTGTTTCTCAACAACCAAAAGTGTAAAATAATGTTTTAGGAGCTGTTTCTCAACAACCAAAGTGTCAAATAATGGTTAGAAGCTGTTTTTCAACAACCAAAAGTGTTAAATAATGTTTTAGGAGCTGTTTCTCAACAACCAAAAGTGTAAAATAATGTTTTAGGAGCTGTTTCTCAACAACCAAAAGTGTCAAATAATGTTTTAGGAGCTGTTTCTCAATAACCAAAAGTGTAAAATAATGTTTTAGGAGCTGTTTCTCAACAACCAAAGTGTCAAATAATGGTTAGAAGCTGTTTTTCAACAACCAAAAGTGTCAAATAATGTTTTAGGAGCTGTTTCTCAACAACCAAAAGTGTAAAATAATGTTTTAGGAGCTGTTTCTCAACAACCAAAAGTGTCAAATAATGTTTTAGGAGCTGTTTCTCAATAACCAAAAGTGTAAAATAATGGTTAGAAGCTGTTTTTCAACAACCAAAAGTGTCAAATAATGTTTTAGGAGCTGTTTCTCAACAACCAAAAGTGTCAAATAATGTTTTAGGAGCTGTTTCTCAACAACCAAAAGTGTCAAATAATGTTTTAGGAGCTGTTTCTCAACAACCAAAAGTGTCAAATAATGTTTTAGGAGCTTTTTCTCAATAACCAAAAGTGTCAAATAATGTTTTAGGAGCTGTTTCTCAACAACCAAAGTGTCAAATAATGGTTAGAAGCTGTTTTTCAACAACCAAAAGTGTCAAATAATGTTTTAGGAGCTGTTTCTCAACAACCAAAAGTGTAAAATAATGTTTTAGGAGCTGTTTCTCAACAACCAAAGTGTCAAATAATGGTTAGAAGCTGTTTTTCAACAACCAAAAGTGCCAAATAATGTTTTAGGAGCTGTTTCTCAATAACCAAAAGTGTAAAATAATGTTTTAGGATCTGTTTCTCAACAACCAAAGTGTCAAATAATGGTTAGAAGCTGTTTTTCAACAACCAAAAGTGTCAAATAATGTTTTAGGAGCTGTTTCTCAATAACCAAAAGTGTAAAATAATGTTTTAGGAGCTGTTTCTCAACAACCAAAGTGTCAAATAATGGTTAGAAGCTGTTTTTCAACAACCAAAAGTGTAAAATAATGTTTTAGGAGCTGTTTCTCAACAACCAAAGTGTCAAATAATGGTTAGAAGCTGTTTTTCAACAACCAAAAGTGTCAAATAATGTTTTAGGAGCTGTTTCTCAATAACCAAAAGTGTAAAATAATGTTTTAGGATCTGTTTCTCAACAACCAAAGTGTCAAATAATGGTTAGAAGCTGTTTTTCAACAACCAAAAGTGTCAAATAATGTTTTAGGAGCTGTTTCTCAATAACCAAAAGTGTAAAATAATGTTTTAGGAGCTGTTTCTCAACAACCAAAGTGTCAAATAATGGTTAGAAGCTGTTTTTCAACAACCAAAAGTGTAAAATAATGTTTTAGGATCTGTTTCTCAACAACCAAAGTGTCAAATAATGGTTAGAAGCTGTTTTTCAACAACCAAAAGTGTCAAATAATGTTTTAGGAGCTGTTTCTCAATAACCAAAAGTGTAAAATAATGTTTTAGGAGCTGTTTCTCAACAACCAAAGTGTCAAATAATGGTTAGAAGCTGTTTTTCAACAACCAAAAGTGTCAAATAATGTTTTAGGAGCTGTTTCTCAACAACCAAAAGTGTAAAATAATGTTTTAGGAGCTGTTTTTCAACAACCAAAGTGTCAAATAATGGTTAGAAGCTGTTTTTCAACAACCAAAAGTGTCAAATAATGTTTTAGGAGCTGTTTCTCAATAACCAAAAGTGTAAAATAATGTTTTAGGAGCTGTTTCTCAACAACCAAAGTGTCAAATAATGGTTAGAAGCTGTTTTTCAACAACCAAAAGTGTTAAATAATGTTTTAGGAGCTGTTTCTCAACAACCAAAAGTGTAAAATAATGTTTTAGGAGCTGTTTCTCAACAACCAAAGTGTCAAATAATGGTTAGAAGCTGTTTTTCAACAACCAAAAGTGTCAAATAATGTTTTAGGAGCTGTTTCTCAATAACCAAAAGTGTAAAATAATGTTTTAGGAGCTGTTTCTCAACAACCAAAGTGTCAAATAATGGTTAGAAGCTGTTTTTCAACAACCAAAAGTGTCAAATAATGTTTTAGGAGCTGTTTCTCAATAACCAAAAGTGTAAAATAATGTTTTAGGATCTGTTTCTCAACAACCAAAGTGTCAAATAATGGTTAGAAGCTGTTTTTCAACAACCAAAAGTGTCAAATAATGTTTTAGGAGCTGTTTCTCAATAACAAAAAGTGTAAAATAATGTTTTAGGAGCTGTTTCTCAACAACCAAAGTGTCAAATAATGGTTAGAAGCTGTTTTTCAACAACCAAAAGTGTCAAATAATGTTTTAGGAGCTGTTTCTCAACAACCAAAAGTGTAAAATAATGTTTCAGGAGCTGTTTCTCAACAACCAAAGTGTCAAATAATGGTTAGAAGCTGTTTTTCAACAACCAAAAGTGTCAAATAATGTTTTAGGAGCTGTTTCTCAACAACCAAAAGTGTCAAATAATGTTTTAGGAGCTGTTTCTCAATAACCAAAAGTGTAAAATAATGTTTTAGGATCTGTTTCTCAACAACCAAAGTGTCAAATAATGGTTAGAAGCTGTTTTTCAACAACCAAAAGTGTCAAATAATGTTTTAGGAGCTGTTTCTCAATAACCAAAAGTGTAAAATAATGTTTTAGGAGCTGTTTCTCAACAACCAAAGTGTCAAATAATGGTTAGAAGCTGTTTTTCAACAACCAAAAGTGTAAAATAATGTTTTAGGATCTGTTTCTCAACAACCAAAGTGTCAAATAATGGTTAGAAGCTGTTTTTCAACAACCAAAAGTGTCAAATAATGTTTTAGGAGCTGTTTCTCAATAACCAAAAGTGTAAAATAATGTTTTAGGAGCTGTTTCTCAACAACCAAAGTGTCAAATAATGGTTAGAAGCTGTTTTTCAACAACCAAAAGTGTCAAATAATGTTTTAGGAGCTGTTTCTCAACAACCAAAAGTGTAAAATAATGTTTTAGGAGCTGTTTTTCAACAACCAAAGTGTCAAATAATGGTTAGAAGCTGTTTTTCAACAACCAAAAGTGTCAAATAATGTTTTAGGAGCTGTTTCTCAATAACCAAAAGTGTAAAATAATGTTTTAGGAGCTGTTTCTCAACAACCAAAGTGTCAAATAATGGTTAGAAGCTGTTTTTCAACAACCAAAAGTGTTAAATAATGTTTTAGGAGCTGTTTCTCAACAACCAAAAGTGTAAAATAATGTTTTAGGAGCTGTTTCTCAACAACCAAAGTGTCAAATAATGGTTAGAAGCTGTTTTTCAACAACCAAAAGTGTCAAATAATGTTTTAGGAGCTGTTTCTCAATAACCAAAAGTGTAAAATAATGTTTTAGGAGCTGTTTCTCAACAACCAAAGTGTCAAATAATGGTTAGAAGCTGTTTTTCAACAACCAAAAGTGTCAAATAATGTTTTAGGAGCTGTTTCTCAATAACCAAAAGTGTAAAATAATGTTTTAGGATCTGTTTCTCAACAACCAAAGTGTCAAATAATGGTTAGAAGCTGTTTTTCAACAACCAAAAGTGTCAAATAATGTTTTAGGAGCTGTTTCTCAATAACCAAAAGTGTAAAATAATGTTTTAGGAGCTGTTTCTCAACAACCAAAAGTGTAAAATAATGTTTTAGGAGCTGTTTCTCAATAACAAAAAGTGTAAAATAATGTTTTAGGAGCTGTTTCTCAACAACCAAAGTGTCAAATAATGGTTAGAAGCTGTTTTTCAACAACCAAAAGTGTCAAATAATGTTTTAGGAGCTGTTTCTCAACAACCAAAAGTGTAAAATAATGTTTCAGGAGCTGTTTCTCAACAACCAAAGTGTCAAATAATGGTTAGAAGCTGTTTTTCAACAACCAAAAGTGTCAAATAATGTTTTAGGAGCTGTTTCTCAATAACCAAAAGTGTAAAATAATGTTTTAGGAGCTGTTTCTCAACAACCAAAGTGTCAAATAATGGTTAGAAGCTGTTTTTTAACAACCAAAAGTGTCAAATAATGTTTTAGGAGCTGTTTCTCAATAACCAAAAGTGTAAAATAATGTTTTAGGAGCTGTTTCTCAACAACCAAAGTGTCAAATAATGGTTAGAAGCTGTTTTTCAACAACCAAAATTGTCAAATAATGGTTAGAAGCTGTTTTTCAACAACCAAAAGTGTCAAATAATGTTTTAGGAGCTGTTTCTCAACAACCAAAGTGTCAAATAATGGTTAGACGCTGTTTTTCAACAACCAAAAGTGTCAAATAATGTTTTAGGAGCTGTTTCTCAACAACCAAAGTGTCAAATAATGGTTAGAAGCTGTTTCTCAACAACCAAAGTGTCAAATAATGGTTAGAAGCTGTTTCTCAACAACCAAAAGTGTCAAATAATGGTTAGAAGCTGTTTCTCAATAACCAAAAGTGTAAAATAATGTTTTAGGAGCTGTTTCTCAACAACCAAAGTGTCAAATAATGGTTAGAAGCTGTTTTTCAACAACCAAAAGTGTCAAATAATGTTTTAGGAGCTGTTTCTCAACAACCAAAAGTGTAAAATAATGTTTTAGGAGCTGTTTCTCAACAACCAAAGTGTCAAATAATGGTTAAAAGCTGTTTTTCAACAACCAAAAGTGTCAAATAATGTTTTTTGAGCTGTTTCTCAACAACCAAAAGTGTAAAATAATGTTTTAGGAGCTGTTTCTCAACAACCAAAGTGTCAAATAATGGTTAGAAGCTGTTTTTCAACAACCAAAAGTGTCAAATAATGTTTTAGGAGCTGTTTCTCAATAACCAAAAGTGTAAAATAATGTTTTAGGAGCTGTTTCTCAACAACCAAAGTGTCAAATAATGGTTAGAAGCTGTTTTTCAACAACCAAAAGTGTCAAATAATGTTTTAGGAGCTGTTTCTCAACAACCAAAGTGTCAAATAATGGTTAGAAGCTGTTTTTCAACAACCAAAAGTGTCAAATAATGTTTTAGGAGCTGTTTCTCAATAACCAAAAGTGTAAAATAATGTTTTAGGAGCTGTTTCTCAACAACCAAAGTGTCAAATAATGGTTAGAAGCTGTTTTTCAACAACCAAAATTGTCAAATAATGTTTTAGGAGCTGTTTCTCAACAACCAAAAGTGTCAAATAATGTTTTATGAGCTGTTTCTCAACAACCAAAGTGTCAAATAATGGTTAGAAGCTGTTTTTCAACAACCAAAAGTGTCAAATAATGTTTTAGGAGCTGTTTCTCAATAACCAAAAGTGTAAAATAATGTTTTAGGAGCTGTTTCTCAACAACCAAAGTGTCAAATAATGGTTAGAAGCTGTTTTTCAACAACCAAAAGTGTCAAATAATGTTTTAGGAGCTGTTTCTCAACAACCAAAAGTGTAAAATAATGTTTCAGGAGCTGTTTCTCAACAACCAAAGTGTCAAATAATGGTTAGAAGCTGTTTTTCAACAACCAAAAGTGTCAAATAATGTTTTAGGAGCTGTTTCTCAATAACCAAAAGTGTAAAATAATGTTTTAGGAGCTGTTTCTCAACAACCAAAGTGTCAAATAATGGTTAGAAGCTGTTTTTCAACAACCAAAAGTTGATAGATAAAAATGCAAACTTACTCGTATAGGTCCCTGACCTTGTATGTTACTTCAGGTTGGTTCTGTTCTGGCAGACGTGCAGCGCTTGCGTGGGAACCTGCCGTGGGAACGACTGGATAGTTTCATGAGGTGGTTGTTACAGAATAGCTACTCTAGCTTGAGATTGGTTGTGAGAGTCATTATTCAATCTTCCCTCTTTGTTATTTTTCATGAAGTGATTCGTTAGTATGCCCAGTTTGCAGGTTGTATTATCTCGCTATGAGATTTGTTCCGATAACTTAACCTAACTGCGATATATGGTTGAATTTAAAAATTTGAAAAAAAGTTAGCCTCGTTTCTCATCATTTTGGACCGTGGGCTGTAGCCCATATCGTACGGCATACTATGGCACGCCGTTTTTCATAATTTTTGAGGATTTGAAAAAAATGAAAAAATAAAAAAACGATGGGTTATAGCCCATGTTTTTTGAAATTTTGGAAAAAAAAGTTAGCCTCGTTTCACATCATTTTGGACCGTGGGCTATAGCCCATATCGTACGGCAAACTATGGCACGCCGTTTTTCATCATTTTTGAGGATTTGAAAAAAATGAAAAAATGAAAAAAACGATGGGTTATAGCCCATGTTTTTTGAAATTTTGAAAAAAAAAGTTAGCCTCGTTTCTCATCATTTTGGACCGTGGGCTATAGCCCATATCGTACGGCATACTATGGCACGCCGTTTTTCATCATTTTTGAGGATTTGAAAAAAATGAAAAAATAAAAAAAACAATGGGTTATAGCCCATGTTTTTTGAAATTTTGGAAAAAAAAGTTAGCCTCGTTTTTCATCATTTTGGACCGTGGGCTATAGCCCATATCGTACGGCAAACTATGGCACGCCGTTTTTCATCATTTTTGAGGATTTGAAAAAAATGAAAAAAACGATGGGTTATAGCCCATGTTTTTTGAAATTTTGGAAAAAAAAGTTAGCCTCGTTTCTCATCATTTTTGACCATGGGCTATAGCCCATATCGTACGGCATACTATGGCACGCCGTTTTTCATCATTTTTGAGGATTTGAAAAAAATGAAAAAATGAAAAAAACGATGGGTTATAGCCCATGTTTTTTGAAATTTTGAAAAAAAAAGTTAGCCTCGTTTCTCATCATTTTGGACCGTGGGCTATAGCCCATATCGTACGGCAAACTATGGCACGCCGTTTTTCATCATTTTTGAGGATTTGAAAAAATGAAAAAAACGATGGGTTATAGCCCATGTTTTTTGAAATTTTGGAAAAAAAAGTTAGCCTCGTTTCTCATCATTGTTGACCGTGGGCTATAGCCCATATCGTACGGCATACTATGGCACGCCGTTTTTCATCATTTTTGACGATTTGACAAAAATGACAAAATGAAAAAAACGATGGGTTATAGCCCATGTTTTTTGAAATTTTGAAAATAAAAGTTATCCTCGTTTCTCATCATTTTGGACCATGGGCTATAGCCCATATCGTACGGCATACTATAGCACATACGGCATACTATAGCACGCCGTTTTTCATCATTTTTGAGGATTTGAAAAATAATTTAAAAAATTAAAATACGATGGGTTATAGCCCATGTTTTTTGAAATTTTGGAAAAAAAATCCAGGCCCATGAATTAGAGGATAAAGCTCACATGTTACCCTGTTACATAATCGGATTATGAGTATATATTTATGAAATGAATAACATGGTTTGTTTTGTGTCATCTAACTTTATGCATTCGTGTAAGATAAAAATGCAAACTTACTCGTATAGGTCCCTGACCTTGTATGTTACTTCAGGTTGGTTCTGTTCTGGCAGACGTGCAGCTCTTGCGTGGGAACCTGCCGTGGGAACGACTGGATAGTTTCATGAGGTGGTTGTTACAGAATAGCTACTCTAGCTTGAGATTGGTTGTGAGAGTCATTATTCAATCTTCCCTCTTTGTTATTTTTCATGAAGTGATTCGTTAGTATGCCCAGTTTGCAGGTTGTATTATCTCGCTATGAGATTTGTTCCGATAACTTAACCTAACTGCGATATATGGTTGAATGGTAAGTATAATGTAGAACTTCACTATAGAGTGCAGGGGGCGTCTTGATAGGCGTGCTCTTCACTAGAGTATAGTTGCGGCTAACTCTGAGTGTTGTACAGAGTGCAGGGGGTGTCTTGATAGGCGTGCTCCTCACTAGAGTATAGTTGCGGCTAACTCTGAATGTTGTTCAAGTTGTTCAAAAAAATGATGGGTTATAGCCCATGTTTTTTGAAATTTTGAAAAAAAAGTTATCCTCGTTTCTCATCATTTTGGACCATGGGCTATAGCCCATATCGTACGGCATACTATAGCGCGCCGTTTTTCAGCATTTTTGATGATTTGACAAAAATGAAAAAATGAAAAAAACGATGGGTTATAGCCCATGTTTTTTGAAATTTTGAAAAAAAATGTTATCCTCGTTTCTCATCATTTTGGACCATCGGCTATAGCCGATATCGTACGGCATACTATAGCGCGCCGTTTTTCATCATTTTTGACGATTTGACAAAAATGACAAAATGAAAAAAACGATGGGTTATAGCCCATGTTTTTAGAAAATTTGAAAATAAAAGTTATCCTCGTTTCTCATCATTTTGGACCATGGGCTATAGCCCATATCGTACGGCATACTATAGCACATACGGCATACTATAGCACGCCGTTTTTCATCATTTTTGAGGATTTGAAAAAGAATTAAAAAATTTAAAATACGATGGGTTATAGCCCATGTTTTTTGAAATTTTGGAAAAAAATCCAGGCCCATGAATTAGAGGATAAAGCTCACATGTTACCCTGTTACATAATCGGATTATGAGTATATATTTATGAAATGAATAACATGGTTTGTTTTGTGTCATCTAACTTTATGCATTCGTGTAAGATAAAAATGCAAACTTACTCGTATAGGTCCCTGACCTTGTATGTTACTTCAGGTTGGTTCTGTTCTGGCAGACGTGCAGCGCTTGCGTGGGAACCTGCCGTGGGAACGACTGGATAGTTTCATGAGGTGGTTGTTACAGAATAGCTACTCTAGCTTGAGATTGGTTGTGAGAGTCATTATTCAATCTTCCCTCTTTGTTATTTTTCATGAAGTGATTCGTTAGTATGCCCAGTTTGCAGGTTGTATTATCTCGCTATGAGATTTGTTCCGATAACTTAACCTAACTGCGATATATGGTTGAATTTAAAAATTTGAAAAAAAGTTAGCCTCGTTTCTCATCATTTTGGACCGTGGGCTGTAGCCCATATCGTACGGCATACTATGGCACGCCGTTTTTCATAATTTTTGAGGATTTGAAAAAAATGAAAAAATGAAAAAAACGATGGGTTATAGCCCATGTTTTTTGAAATTTTGAAAAAAAAAAGTTAGCCTCGTTTCTCATCATTTTGGACCGTGGGCTATAGCCCATATCGTACAGCATACTATGGCACGCCGTTTTTCATCATTTTTGAGGATTTGAAAAAAATGAAAAAATGAAAAAAACGATGGGTTATAGCCCATGTTTTTTGAAATTTTGAAAAAAAAAAGTTAGCCTCGTTTCTCATCATTTTGGACCGTGGGCTATAGCCCATATCGTACAGCATACTATGGCACGCCGTTTTTCATCATTTTTGAGGATTTGAAAAAAATGAAAAAATAAAAAAAACGATGGGTTATAGCCCATGTTTTTTGAAATTTTGGAAAAAAAAGTTAGCCTCGTTTCTCATCATTTTGGACCGTGGGCTATAGCCCATATCGTACGGCAAACTATGGCACGCCGTTTTTCATCATTTTTGAGGATTTGAAAAAAATGAAAAAATGAAAAAAACGATGGGTTATAGCCCATGTTTTTTGAAATTTTGAAAAAAAAAGTTAGCCTCGTTTCTCATCATTTTGGACCGTGGGCTATAGCCCATATCGTACGGCATACTATGGCACGCCGTTTTTCATCATTTTTGAGGATTTGAAAAAAATGAAAAAATAAAAAAAACAATGGGTTATAGCCCATGTTTTTTGAAATTTTGGAAAAAAAAGTTAGCCTCGTTTTTCATCATTTTGGACCGTGGGCTATAGCCCATATCGTACGGCAAACTATGGCACGCCGTTTTTCATCATTTTTGAGGATTTGAAAAAAATGAAAAAAACGATGGGTTATAGCCCATGTTTTTTGAAATTTTGGAAAAAAAAGTTAGCCTCGTTTCTCATCATTTTTGACCGTGGGCTATAGCCCATATCGTACGGCATACTATGGCACGCCGTTTTTCATCATTTTTGAGGATTTGAAAAAAATGAAAAAATGAAAAAAACGATGGGTTATAGCCCATGTTTTTTGAAATTTTGAAAAAAAAAGTTAGCCTCGTTTCTCATCATTTTGGACCGTGGGCTATAGCCCATATCGTACGGCAAACTATGGCACGCCGTTTTTCATCATTTTTGAGGATTTGAAAAAATGAAAAAAACGATGGGTTATAGCCCATGTTTTTTGAAATTTTGAAAAAAAAAGTTAGCCTCGTTTCTCATCATATTGGACCGTGGGCTATAGCCCATATCGTACGGCATACTATGGCACGCCGTTTTTCATCATTTTTGAGGATTTGAAAAAAATGAAAAAATGAAAAAAACGATGGGTTATAGCCCATGTTTTTTGAAATTTTGGAAAAAAAGTTAGCCTCGTTTCTCATCATTTTTGACCGTGGGCTATAGCCCATATCGTACGGCATACTATGGCACGCCGTTTTTCATCATTTTTGAGGATTTGAAAAAAATGAAAAAATAAAAAAAACGATGGGTTATAGCCCATGTTTTTTGAAATTTTGGAAAAAAAAGTTAGCCTCGTTTCTCATCATTTTGGACCGTGGGCTATAGCCCATATCGTACGGCATACTATGGCACGCCGTTTTTCATCATTTTTGACGATTTGACAAAAATGACAAAATGAAAAAAACGATGGGTTATAGCCCATGTTTTTTGAAATTTTGAAAATAAAAGTTATCCTCGTTTCTCATCATTTTGGACCATGGGCTATAGCCCATATCGTACGGCATACTATAGCACATACGGCATACTATAGCACGCCGTTTTTCATCATTTTTGAGGATTTGAAAAAGAATTAAAAAAATTAAAATACGATGGGTTATAGCCCATGTTTTTTGAAATTTTGGAAAAAAATCCAGGCCCATGAATTAGAGGATAAAGCTCACATGTTACCCTGTTACATAATCGGATTATGAGTATATATTTATGAAATGAATAACATGGTTTGTTTTGTGTCATCTAACTTTATGCATTCGTGTAAGATAAAAATGCAAACTTACTCGTATAGGTCCCTGACCTTGTATGTTACTTCAGGTTGGTTCTGTTCTGGCAGACGTGCAGCGCTTGCGTGGGAACCTGCCGTGGGAACGACTGGATAGTTTCATGAGGTGGTTGTTACAGAATAGCTACTCTAGCTTGAGATTGGTTGTGAGAGTCATTATTCAATCTTCCCTCTTTGTTATTTTTCATGAAGTGATTCGTTAGTATGCCCAGTTTGCAGGTTGTATTATCTCGCTATGAGATTTGTTCCGATAACTTAACCTAACTGCGATATATGGTTGAATGGTAAGTATAATGTAGAACTTCACTATAGAGTGCAGGGGGCGTCTTGATAGGCGTGCTCCTCACTAGAGTATAGTTGCGGCTAACTCTGAGTGTTGTACAGAGTGCAGGGGGTGTCTTGATAGGCGTGCTCCTCACTAGAGTATAGTTGCGGCTAACTCTGAATGTTGTTCAAGTTGTTCAAAAAAATGATGGGTTATAGCCCATGTTTTTTGAAATTTTGAAAAAAAAGTTATCCTCGTTTCTCATCATTTTGGACCATGGGCTATAGCCCATATCGTACGGCATACTATAGCGCGCCGTTTTTCAGCATTTTTGATGATTTGACAAAAATGAAAAAATGAAAAAAACGATGGGTTATAGCCCATGTTTTTTGAAATTTTGAAAAAAAATGTTATCCTCGTTTCTCATCATTTTGGACCATCGGCTATAGCCGATATCGTACGGCATACTATAGCGCGTCGTTTTTCATCATTTTTGACGATTTGACAAAAATGACAAAATGAAAAAAACGATGGGTTATAGCCCATGTTTTTAGAAAATTTGAAAATAAAAGTTATCCTCGTTTCTCATCATTTTGGACCATGGGCTATAGCCCATATCGTACGGCATACTATAGCACATACGGCATACTATAGCACGCCGTTTTTCATCATTTTTGAGGATTTGAAAAAGAATTAAAAAATTTAAAATACGATGGGTTATAGCCCATGTTTTTTGAAATTTTGGAAAAAAATCCAGGCCCATGAATTAGAGGATAAAGCTCACATGTTACCCTGTTACATAATCGGATTATGAGTATATATTTATGAAATGAATAACATGGTTTGTTTTGTGTCATCTAACTTTATGCATTCGTGTAAGATAAAAATGCAAACTTACTCGTATAGGTCCCTGACCTTGTATGTTACTTCAGGTTGGTTCTGTTCTGGCAGACGTGCAGCGCTTGCGTGGGAACCTGCCGTGGGAACGACTGGATAGTTTCATGAGGTGGTTGTTACAGAATAGCTACTCTAGCTTGAGATTGGTTGTGAGAGTCATTATTCAATCTTCCCTCTTTGTTATTTTTCATGAAGTGATTCGTTAGTATGCCCAGTTTGCAGGTTGTATTATCTCGCTATGAGATTTGTTCCGATAACTTAACCTAACTGCGATATATGGTTGAATTTAAAAATTTGAAAAAAAGTTAGCCTCGTTTCTCATCATTTTGGACCGTGGGCTGTAGCCCATATCGTACGGCATACTATGGCACGCCGTTTTTCATAATTTTTGAGGATTTGAAAAAAATGAAAAAATAAAAAAACGATGGGTTATAGCCCATGTTTTTTGAAATTTTGGAAAAAAAAGTTAGCCTCGTTTCACATCATTTTGGACCGTGGGCTATAGCCCATATCGTACGGCAAACTATGGCACGCCGTTTTTCATCATTTTTGAGGATTTGAAAAAAATGAAAAAATGAAAAAAACGATGGGTTATAGCCCATGTTTTTTGAAATTTTGAAAAAAAAAAGTTAGCCTCGTTTCTCATCATTTTGGACCGTGGGCTATAGCCCATATCGTACGGCATACTATGGCACGCCGTTTTTCATCATTTTTGAGGATTTGAAAAAAATGAAAAAATAAAAAAAACGATGGGTTATAGCCCATGTTTTTTGAAATTTTGAAAAAAAAAGTTAGCCTCGTTTCTCATCATTTTGGACCGTGGGCTATAGCCCATATCGTACGGCATACTATGGCACGCCGTTTTTCATCATTTTTGAGGATTTGAAAAAAATAAAAAAAACGATGGGTTATAGCCCATGTTTTTTGAAATTTTGGAAAAAAAAGTTAGCCTCGTTTCTCATCATTTTGGACCGTGGGCTATAGCCCATATCGTACGGCAAACTATGGCACGCCGTTTTTCATCATTTTTGAGGATTTGAAAAAAATGAAAAAAACGATGGGTTATAGCCCATGTTTTTTGAAATTTTGGAAAAAAAAGTTAGCCTCGTTTCTCATCATTTTGGACCGTGGGCTATAGCCCATATCGTACGGCATACTATGGCACGCCGTTTCTCATCATTTTTGAGGATTTGAAAAAAATGAAAAAATGAAAAAAATGATGGGTTATAGCCCATGTTTTTTGAAATTTTGAAAAAAAAAGTTAGCCTCGTTTCTCATCATTTTGGACCGTGGGCTATAGCCCATATCGTACGGCAAACTATGGCACGCCGTTTTTCATCATTTTTGAGGATTTGAAAAAATGAAAAGAACGATGGGTTATAGCCCATGTTTTTTGAAATTTTGAAAAAAAAAGTTAGCCTCGTTTCTCATCATATTGGACCGTGGGCTATAGCCCATATCGTACGGCATACTATGGCACGCCGTTTTTCATCATTTTTGAGGATTTGAAAAAAATGAAAAAATGAAAAAAACGATGGGTTATAGCCCATGTTTTTTGAAATTTTGGAAAAAAAGTTAGCCTCGTTTCTCATCATTTTTGACCGTGGGCTATAGCCCATATCGTACGGCATACTATGGCACGCCGTTTTTCATCATTTTTGAGGATTTGAAAAAAATGAAAAAATAAAAAAAACGATGGGTTATAGCCCATGTTTTTTGAAATTTTGGAAAAAAAAGTTAGCCTCGTTTCTCATCATTTTGGACCGTGGGCTATAGCCCATATCGTACTGCATACTATGGCATGCCGTTTTTCATCATTTTTGACGATTTGACAAAAATGACAAAATGAAAAAAACGATGGGTTATAGCCCATGTTTTTTGAAAATTTGAAAATAAAAGTTATCCTCGTTTCTCATAATTTTGGACCATGGGCTATAGCCCATATCGTACGGCATACTATAGCACATACGGCATACTATAGCACGCCGTTTTTCATCATTTTTGAGGATTTGAAAAAGAATTAAAAAAATTAAAATACGATGGGTTATAGCCCATGTTTTTTGAAATTTTGGAAAAAAATCCAGGCCCATGAATTAGAGGATAAAGCTCACATGTTACCCTGTTACATAATCGGATTATGAGTATATATTTATGAAATGAATAACATGGTTTGTTTTGTGTCATCTAACTTTATGCATTCGTGTAAGATAAAAATGCAAACTTACTCGTATAGGTCCCTGACCTTGTATGTTACTTCAGGTTGGTTCTGTTCTGGCAGACGTGCAGCGCTTGCGTGGGAACCTGCCGTGGGAACGACTGGATAGTTTCATGAGGTGGTTGTTACAGAATAGCTACTCTAGCTTGAGATTGGTTGTGAGAGTCATTATTCAATCTTCCCTCTTTGTTATTTTTCATGAAGTGATTCGTTAGTATGCCCAGTTTGCAGGTTGTATTATCTCGCTATGAGATTTGTTCCGATAACTTAACCTAACTGCGATATATGGTTGAATGGTAAGTATAATGTAGAACTTCACTATAGAGTGCAGGGGGCGTCTTGATAGGCGTGCTCCTCACTAGAGTATAGTTGCGGCTAACTCTGAGTGTTGTACAGAGTGCAGGGGGTGTCTTGATAGGCGTGCTCCTCACTAGAGTATAGTTGCGGCTAACTCTGAATGTTGTTCAAGTTGTTCAAAAAAATGATGGGTTATAGCCCATGTTTTTTGAAATTTTGAAAAAAAAGTTATCCTCGTTTCTCATCATTTTGGACCATGGGCTATAGCCCATATCGTACGGCATACTATAGCGCGCCGTTTTTCAGCATTTTTGATGATTTGACAAAAATGAAAAAATGAAAAAAACGATGGGTTATAGCCCATGTTTTTTGAAATTTTGAAAAAAAATGTTATCCTCGTTTCTCATCATTTTGGACCATCGGCTATAGCCGATATCGTACGGCATACTATAGCGCGTCGTTTTTCATCATTTTTGACGATTTGACAAAAATGACAAAATGAAAAAAACGATGGGTTATAGCCCATGTTTTTAGAAAATTTGAAAATAAAAGTTATCCTCGTTTCTCATCATTTTGGACCATGGGCTATAGCCCATATCGTACGGCATACTATAGCACATACGGCATACTATAGCACGCCGTTTTTCATCATTTTTGAGGATTTGAAAAAGAATTAAAAAATTTAAAATACGATGGGTTATAGCCCATGTTTTTTGAAATTTTGGAAAAAAATCCAGGCCCATGAATTAGAGGATAAAGCTCACATGTTACCCTGTTACATAATCGGATTATGAGTATATATTTATGAAATGAATAACATGGTTTGTTTTGTGTCATCTAACTTTATGCATTCGTGTAAGATAAAAATGCAAACTTACTCGTATAGGTCCCTGACCTTGTATGTTACTTCAGGTTGGTTCTGTTCTGGCAGACGTGCAGCGCTTGCGTGGGAACCTGCCGTGGGAACGACTGGATAGTTTCATGAGGTGGTTGTTACAGAATAGCTACTCTAGCTTGAGATTGGTTGTGAGAGTCATTATTCAATCTTCCCTCTTTGTTATTTTTCATGAAGTGATTCGTTAGTATGCCCAGTTTGCAGGTTGTATTATCTCGCTATGAGATTTGTTCCGATAACTTAACCTAACTGCGATATATGGTTGAATTTAAAAATTTGAAAAAAAGTTAGCCTCGTTTCTCGTACGGCATACTATGGCACGCCGTTTTTCATCATTTTTGAGGATTTGAAAAAAATGAAAAAATAAAAAAAACGATGGGTTATAGCCCATGTTTTTTGAAATTTTGAAAAAAAAAGTTAGCCTCGTTTCTCATCATTTTGGACCGTGGGCTATAGCCCATATCGTACGGCATACTATGGCACGCCGTTTTTCATCATTTTTGAGGATTTGAAAAAAATAAAAAAAACGATGGGTTATAGCCCATGTTTTTTGAAATTTTGGAAAAAAAAGTTAGCCTCGTTTCTCATCATTTTGGACCGTGGGCTATAGCCCATATCGTACGGCAAACTATGGCACGCCGTTTTTCATCATTTTTGAGGATTTGAAAAAAATGAAAAAAACGATGGGTTATAGCCCATGTTTTTTGAAATTTTGGAAAAAAAAGTTAGCCTCGTTTCTCATCATTTTGGACCGTGGGCTATAGCCCATATCGTACGGCATACTATGGCACGCCGTTTCTCATCATTTTTGAGGATTTGAAAAAAATGAAAAAATGAAAAAAATGATGGGTTATAGCCCATGTTTTTTGAAATTTTGAAAAAAAAAGTTAGCCTCGTTTCTCATCATTTTGGACCGTGGGCTATAGCCCATATCGTACGGCAAACTATGGCACGCCGTTTTTCATCATTTTTGAGGATTTGAAAAAATGAAAAGAACGATGGGTTATAGCCCATGTTTTTTGAAATTTTGAAAAAAAAAGTTAGCCTCGTTTCTCATCATATTGGACCGTGGGCTATAGCCCATATCGTACGGCATACTATGGCACGCCGTTTTTCATCATTTTTGAGGATTTGAAAAAAATGAAAAAATGAAAAAAACGATGGGTTATAGCCCATGTTTTTTGAAATTTTGGAAAAAAAGTTAGCCTCGTTTCTCATCATTTTTGACCGTGGGCTATAGCCCATATCGTACGGCATACTATGGCACGCCGTTTTTCATCATTTTTGAGGATTTGAAAAAAATGAAAAAATAAAAAAAACGATGGGTTATAGCCCATGTTTTTTGAAATTTTGGAAAAAAAAGTTAGCCTCGTTTCTCATCATTTTGGACCGTGGGCTATAGCCCATATCGTACTGCATACTATGGCATGCCGTTTTTCATCATTTTTGACGATTTGACAAAAATGACAAAATGAAAAAAACGATGGGTTATAGCCCATGTTTTTTGAAAATTTGAAAATAAAAGTTATCCTCGTTTCTCATAATTTTGGACCATGGGCTATAGCCCATATCGTACGGCATACTATAGCACATACGGCATACTATAGCACGCCGTTTTTCATCATTTTTGAGGATTTGAAAAAGAATTAAAAAAATTAAAATACGATGGGTTATAGCCCATGTTTTTTGAAATTTTGGAAAAAAATCCAGGCCCATGAATTAGAGGATAAAGCTCACATGTTACCCTGTTACATAATCGGATTATGAGTATATATTTATGAAATGAATAACATGGTTTGTTTTGTGTCATCTAACTTTATGCATTCGTGTAAGATAAAAATGCAAACTTACTCGTATAGGTCCCTGACCTTGTATGTTACTTCAGGTTGGTTCTGTTCTGGCAGACGTGCAGCGCTTGCGTGGGAACCTGCCGTGGGAACGACTGGATAGTTTCATGAGGTGGTTGTTACAGAATAGCTACTCTAGCTTGAGATTGGTTGTGAGAGTCATTATTCAATCTTCCCTCTTTGTTATTTTTCATGAAGTGATTCGTTAGTATGCCCAGTTTGCAGGTTGTATTATCTCGCTATGAGATTTGTTCCGATAACTTAACCTAACTGCGATATATGGTTGAATGGTAAGTATAATGTAGAACTTCACTATAGAGTGCAGGGGGCGTCTTGATAGGCGTGCTCCTCACTAGAGTATAGTTGCGGCTAACTCTGAGTGTTGTACAGAGTGCAGGGGGTGTCTTGATAGGCGTGCTCCTCACTAGAGTATAGTTGCGGCTAACTCTGAATGTTGTTCAAGTTGTTCAAAAAAATGATGGGTTATAGCCCATGTTTTTTGAAATTTTGAAAAAAAAGTTATCCTCGTTTCTCATCATTTTGGACCATGGGCTATAGCCCATATCGTACGGCATACTATAGCGCGCCGTTTTTCAGCATTTTTGATGATTTGACAAAAATGAAAAAATGAAAAAAACGATGGGTTATAGCCCATGTTTTTTGAAATTTTGAAAAAAAATGTTATCCTCGTTTCTCATCATTTTGGACCATCGGCTATAGCCGATATCGTACGGCATACTATAGCGCGCCGTTTTTCATCATTTTTGACGATTTGACAAAAATGACAAAATGAAAAAAACGATGGGTTATAGCCCATGTTTTTAGAAAATTTGAAAATAAAAGTTATCCTCGTTTCTCATCATTTTGGACCATGGGCTATAGCCCATATCGTACGGCATACTATAGCACATACGGCATACTATAGCACGCCGTTTTTCATCATTTTTGAGGATTTGAAAAATAATTAAAAAATTTAAAATACGATGGGTTATAGCCCATGTTTTTTGAAATTTTGGAAAAAAATCCAGGCCCATGAATTAGAGGATAAAGCTCACATGTTACCCTGTTACATAATCGGATTATGAGTATATATTTATGAAATGAATAACATGGTTTGTTTTGTGTCATCTAACTTTATGCATTCGTGTAAGATAAAAATGCAAACTTACTCGTATAGGTCCCTGACCTTGTATGTTACTTCAGGTTGGTTCTGTTCTGGCAGACGTGCAGCGCTTGCGTGGGAACCTGCCGTGGGAACGACTGGATAGTTTCATGAGGTGGTTGTTACAGAATAGCTACTCTAGCTTGAGATTGGTTGTGAGAGTCATTATTCAATCTTCCCTCTTTGTTATTTTTCATGAAGTGATTCGTTAGTATGCCCAGTTTGCAGGTTGTATTATCTCGCTATGAGATTTGTTCCGATAACTTAACCTAACTGCGATATATGGTTGAATTTAAAAATTTGAAAAAAAGTTAGCCTCGTTTCTCATCATTTTGGACCGTGGGCTGTAGCCCATATCGTACGGCATACTATGGCACGCCGTTTTTCATAATTTTTGAGGATTTGAAAAAAATGAAAAAATAAAAAAACGATGGGTTATACTCCATGTTTTTTGAAATTTTGGAAAAAAAAGTTAGCCTCGTTTCACATCATTTTGGACCGTGGGCTATAGCCCATATCGTACGGCAAACTATGGCACGCCGTTTTTCATCATTTTTGAGGATTTGAAAAAAATGAAAAAATGAAAAAAACGATGGGTTATAGGCTATAGCCCATGTTTTTTGAAATTTTGAAAAAAAAAAGTTAGCCTCGTTTCTCATCATTTTGGACCGTGGGCTATAGCCCATATCGTACGGCATACTATGGCACGCCGTTTTTCATCATTTTTGAGGATTTGAAAAAAATGAAAAAATAAAAAAAACGATGGGTTATAGCCCATGTTTTTTGAAATTTTGAAAAAAAAAGTTAGCCTCGTTTCTCATCATTTTGGACCGTGGGCTATAGCCCATATCGTACGGCATACTATGGCACGCCGTTTTTCATCATTTTTGAGGATTTGAAAAAAATGAAAAAATAAAAAAAACGATGGGTTATAGCCCATGTTTTTTGAAATTTTGGAAAAAAAAGTTAGCCTCGTTTCTCATCATTTTGGACCGTGGGCTATAGCCCATATCGTACGGCAAACTATGGCACGCCGTTTTTCATCATTTTTGAGGATTTGAAAAAAATGAAAAAAACGATGGGTTATAGCCCATGTTTTTTGAAATTTTGGAAAAAAAAGTTAGCCTCGTTTCTCATCATTTTGGACCGTGGGCTATAGCCCATATCGTACTGCATACTATGGCACGCCGTTTTTCATCATTTTTGACGATTTGACAAAAATGACAAAATGAAAAAAACGATGGGTTATAGCCCATGTTTTTTGAAAATTTGAAAATAAAAGTTATCCTCGTTTCTCATAATTTTGGACCATGGGCTATAGCCCATATCGTACGGCATACTATAGCACGCCGTTTTTCATCATTTTTGAGGATTTGAAAAAGAATTAAAAAAATTAAAATACGATGGGTTATAGCCCATGTTTTTTGAAATTTTGGAAAAAAATCCAGGCCCATGAATTAGAGGATAAAGCTCACATGTTACCCTGTTACATAATCGGATTATGAGTATATATTTATGAAATGAATAACATGGTTTGTTTTGTGTCATCTAACTTTATGCATTCGTGTAAGATAAAAATGCAAACTTACTCGTATAGGTCCCTGACCTTGTATGTTACTTCAGGTTGGTTCTGTTCTGGCAGACGTGCAGCGCTTGCGTGGGAACCTGCCGTGGGAACGACTGGATAGTTTCATGAGGTGGTTGTTACAGAATAGCTACTCTAGCTTGAGATTGGTTGTGAGAGTCATTATTCAATCTTCCCTCTTTGTTATTTTTCATGAAGTGATTCGTTAGTATGCCCAGTTTGCAGGTTGTATTATCTCGCTATGAGATTTGTTCCGATAACTTAACCTAACTGCGATATATGGTTGAATGGTAAGTATAATGTAGAACTTCACTATAGAGTGCAGGGGGCGTCTTGATAGGCGTGCTCCTCACTAGAGTATAGTTGCGGCTAACTCTGAGTGTTGTACAGAGTGCAGGGGGTGTCTTGATAGGCGTGCTCCTCACTAGAGTATAGTTGCGGCTAACTCTGAATGTTGTTCAAGTTGTTCAAAAAAATGATGGGTTATAGCCCATGTTTTTTGAAATTTTGAAAAAAAAGTTATCCTCGTTTCTCATCATTTTGGACCATGGGCTATAGCCCATATCGTACGGCATACTATAGCGCGCCGTTTTTCATCATTTTTGATGATTTGACAAAAATTAAAAAATGAAAAAAACGATGGGTTATAGCCCATGTTTTTTGAAAATTTGAAAAAAAATGTTATCCTCGTTTCTCATCATTTTGGACCATCGGCTATAGCCGATATCGTACGGCATACTATAGCGCGCCGTTTTTCATCATTTTTGACGATTTGACAAAAATGACAAAATGAAAAAAACGATGGGTTATAGCCCATGTTTTTTGAAATTTTGAAAATAAAAGTTATCCTCGTTTCTCATCATTTTGGACCATGGGCTATAGCCCATATCGTACGGCATACTATAGCACATACGGCATACTATAGCACGCCGTTTTTCATCATTTTTGAGGATTTGAAAAATAATTAAAAAAATTAAAATACGATGGGTTATAGCCCATGTTTTTTGAAATTTTGGAAGAAAATCCAGGCCCATGAATTAGAGGATAAAGCTCACATGTTACCCTGTTACATAATCGGATTATGAGTATATATTTATGAAATGAATAACATGGTTTGTTTTGTGTCATCTAACTTTATGCATTCGTGTAAGATAAAAATGCAAACTTACTCGTATAGGTCCCTGACCTTGTATGTTACTTCAGGTTGGTTCTGTTCTGGCAGACGTGCAGCGCTTGCGTGGGAACCTGCCGTGGGAACTACTGGATAGTTTCATGAGGTGGTTGTTACAGAATAGCTACTCTAGCTTGAGATTGCTTGTGAGAGTCATTATTCAATCTTCCCTCTTTGTTATTTTTCATGAAGTGATTCGTTAGTATGCCCAGTTTGCAGGTTGTATTATCTCGCTATGAGATTTGTTCCGATAACTTAACCTAACTGCGATATATGGTTGAATGGTAAGTATTATGTAGAACTTCACTATAGAGTGCAGGGGGCGTCTTGATAGGCGTGCTCTAGTTGCGGCTAACTCTGAGTGTTGTACAGAGTGCAGGGGGTGTCTTGATAGGCGTGCTCCTCACTAGAGTATAGTTGCGGCTAACTCTGAATGTTGTTCAAGTTGTTCAAAAAAACGATGGGTTATAGCCCATGTTTTTTTAAATTTTGAAAAAAAAAGTTATCCTCGTTTCTCATCATTTTGGACCATGGGCTATAGCCCATATCGTACGGCATACTATAGCGCGCCGTTTTTCAGCATTTTTGATGATTTGACAAAAATGAAAAAATGAAAAAAACGATGGGTTATAGCCCATGTTTTTTGAAATTTTGAAAAAAAATGTTATCCTCGTTTCTCATCATTTTGGACCATCGGCTATAGCCGATATCGTACGGCATACTATAGCGCGCCGTTTTTCATCATTTTTGACGATTTGACAAAAATGACAAAATGAAAAAAACGATGGGTTATAGCCCATGTTTTTTGAAAATTAGAAAATAAAAGTTATCCTCGTTTCTCATCATTTTGGACCATGGGCTATAGCCCATATCGTACGGCATACTATAGCACATACGGCATACTATAGCACGCCGTTTTTCATCATTTTTGAGGATTTGAAAAAGAATTAAAAAATTTAAAATACGATGGGTTATAGCCCATGTTTTTTGAAATTTTGGAAAAAAATCCAGGCCCATGAATTAGAGGATAAAGCTCACATGTTACCCTGTTACATAATCGGATTATGAGTATATATTTATGAAATGAATAACATGGTTTGTTTTGTGTCATCTAACTTTATGCATTCGTGTAAGATAAAAATGCAAACTTACTCGTATAGGTCCCTGACCTTGTATGTTACTTCAGGTTGGTTCTGTTCTGGCAGACGTGCAGCGCTTGCGTGGGAACCTGCCGTGGGAACGACTGGATAGTTTCATGAGGTGGTTGTTACAGAATAGCTACTCTAGCTTGAGATTGGTTGTGAGAGTCATTATTCAATCTTCCCTCTTTGTTATTTTTCATGAAGTGATTCGTTAGTATGCCCAGTTTGCAGGTTGTATTATCTCGCTATGAGATTTTTTCCGATAACTTAACCTAACTGCGATATATGGTTGAATGGTAAGTATTATGTAGAACTTCACTATAGAGTGCAGGGGGCGTCTTGATAGGCGTGCTCTAGTTGCGGCTAACTCTGAGTGTTGTACAGAGTGCAGGGGGTGTCTTGATAGGCGTGCTCCTCACTAGAGTATAGTTGCGGCTAACTCTGAATGTTGTTCAAGTTGTTCAAAAAAACGATGGGTTATAGCCCATGTTTTTTTAAATTTTGAAAAAAAAAGTTATCCTCGTTTCTCATCATTTTGGACCATGGGCTATAGCCCATATCGTACGGCATACTATAGCGCGCCGTTTTTCAGCATTTTTGATGATTTGACAAAAATGAAAAAATGAAAAAAACGATGGGTTATAGCCCATGTTTTTTGAAATTTTGAAAAAAAATGTTATCCTCGTTTCTCATCATTTTGGACCATCGGCTATAGCCGATATCGTACGGCATACTATAGCGCGCCGTTTTTCATCATTTTTGACGATTTGACAAAAATGACAAAATGAAAAAAACGATGGGTTATAGCCCATGTTTTTAGAAAATTAGAAAATAAAAGTTATCCTCTTTTCTCATCATTTTGGACCATGGGCTATAGCCCATATCGTACGGCATACTATAGCACATACGGCATACTATAGCACGCCGTTTTTCATCATTTTTGAGGATTTGAAAAAGAATTAAAAAATTTAAAATACGATGGGTTATAGCCCATGTTTTTTGAAATTTTGGAAAAAAATCCAGGCCCATGAATTAGAGGATAAAGCTCACATGTTACCCTGTTACATAATCGGATTATGAGTATATATTTATGAAATGAATAACATGGTTTGTTTTGTGTCATCTAACTTTATGCATTCGTGTAAGATAAAAATGCAAACTTACTCGTATAGGTCCCTGACCTTGTATGTTACTTCAGGTTGGTTCTGTTCTGGCAGACGTGCAGCGCTTGCGTGGGAACCTGCCGTGGGAACGACTGGATAGTTTCATGAGGTGGTTGTTACAGAATAGCTACTCTAGCTTGAGATTGGTTGTGAGAGTCATTATTCAATCTTCCCTCTTTGTTATTTTTCATGAAGTGATTCGTTAGTATGCCCAGTTTGCAGGTTGTATTATCTCGCTATGAGATTTTTTCCGATAACTTAACCTAACTGCGATATATGGTTGAATGGTAAGTATTATGTAGAACTTCACTATAGAGTGCAGGGGGCGTCTTGATAGGCGTGCTCCTCACTAGAGTATAGTTGCGGCTAACTCTGAGTGTTGTACAGAGTGCAGGGGGTGTCTTGATAGGCGTGCTCCTCACTAGAGTATAGTTGCGGCTAACTCTGAATGTTGTTCAAGTTGTTAAAAAAAACGATGGGTTATAGCCCATGTTTTTTGAAATTTTGGACAAAAAAGTTAGCCTCGTTTCTCATCATTTTGGACCGTGGGCTATAGCCCATATCGTACGGCAAACTATGGCACGCCGTTTTTCATCATTTTTGAGGATTTGAAAAAAATGAAAAAAACGATGGGTTATAGCCCATGTTTTTTGAAATTTTGGAAAAAAAAGTTAGCCTCGTTTCTCATCATTTTTGACCGTGGGCTATAGCCCATATCGTACGGCATACTATGGCACGCCGTTTTTCATCATTTTTGAGGATTTGAAAAAAATGAAAAAATGAAAAAAACGATGGGTTATAGCCCATGTTTTTTGAAAGTTTGAAAAAAAAAGTTAGCCTCGTTTCTCATCATTTTGGACCATGGGCTATAGCCCATATCGTACGGCGCGCCGTTTTTCATCATTTTTGAGGATTTGAAAAAAATGACGAAAAAATGACGAAATTTTGAAAAAAAAAGTTTGCCTCGTTTCTCATCATTTTGGACCATGGGCTATAGCCTATATCGTACGGCATACTATAGCGCGCCGTTTTTCATCATTTTTGATGATTTGACAAAAATGAAAAAATGAAAAAAACGATGGGTTATAGCCCATGTTTTTTGAAATTTTGGAAAAAAAAGTTAGCCTCGTTTCTCATAATTTTGGACCATGGGCTATATCCTATATCGTACGGCATACTATAGAGCACCGTTTTTCATCATTTTTGATGATTTGACAAAAATGAAAAAATGAAAAAAACGATGGGTTATAGCCCATGTTTTTTGAAATTTTGGAAAAAAAAGTTAGCCTCGTTTCTCATCATTTTGGACCATGGGCTATAGCCTATATCGTACGGCATACTATAGCGCGCCGTTTTTCATCATTTTTGATGATTTGACAAAAATGAAAAAATGAAAAAAACGATGGGTTATAGCTTATGTTTTTTGAAATTTTGAAAAAAAAAGTTAGCCTCGTTTCTCATCATTTTGGACCATGGGCTATAGCCCATATCGTACGACATACTATAGCGCGCCGTTTTTCATCATTTTTGAGGATTTGAAAAAAATGAAAAAATGAAAAAAAACGATGGGTTATAGCCCATGTTTTTTGAAATTTTGGGAAAAAAAGTTAGCCTCGTTTCTCATAATTTTGGACCATGGGCTATAGCCTATATCGTACGGCATACTATAGCGCGCCGTTTTTCATCATTTTTGATGATTTGACAAAAATTAAAAAATGAAAAAAACGATGGGTTATAGCCCATGTTTTTTGAAATTTTGGAAAAAAAAGTTAGCCTCGTTTCTCATCATTTTGGACCATGGGCTATAGCCTATATCGTACGGCATACTATAGCGCGCCGTTTTTCATCATTTTTGATGATTTGACAAAAATGAAAAAATGAAAAAAACGATGGGTTATAGCCCATGTTTTTTGAAATTTTGGATACAAAAGTTATCCTCGTTTCTCATCATTTTGGACCATGGGCTATAGCCTATATCGTACGGCATACTATAGCGCGCCGTTTTTCATCATTTTTGATGATTTGACAAAAATGAAAAAAACGATGGGTTATAGCCCATGTTTTTTGAAATTTTGGAAAAAAAAGTTAGCCTCGTTTCTCATCATTTTGGACCATGGGCTATAGCCCATATCGTACGGCATACTATAGAGCGCCGTTTTTCATCATTTTTGATGATTTGACAAAAATGAAAAAATGAAAAAAACGATGGGTTATAGCCCATGTTTTTTGAAATTTTGGAAAAAAAAGTTAGCCTCGTTTCTCATCATTTTGGACCATGGGCTATAGCCTATATCGTACGGCATACTATAGCGCGCCGTTTTTCATCATTTTTGATGATTTGACAAAAATGAAAAAATGAAAAAAACGATGGGTTATAGCCCATGTTTTTTGAAATTGTGGATACAAAAGTTATCCTCGTTTCTCATCATTTTGGACCATGGGCTATAGCCTATATCGTACGGCATACTATAGCGCGCCGTTTTTCATCATTTTTGATGATTTGACAAAAATGAAAAAAACGATGGGTTATAGCCCATGTTTTTTGAAATTTTGGAAAAAAAAGTTAGCCTCGTTTCTCATCATTTTGGACCATGGGCTATAGCCCATATCGTACGGCATACTATAGAGCGCCGTTTTTCATCATTTTTGATGATTTGACAAAAATGAAAAAATGAAAAAAACGATGGGTTATAGCCCATTTTTTGAAATTTTGGAAAAAAAAGTTAGTCTCGTTTCTCATCATTTTGGACCATGGGCTATAGCCTATATCGTACGGCATACTATAGCGCGCCGTTTTTCATCATTTTTGATGATTTGACAAAAATGAAAAAAACGATGGGTTATAGCCCATGTTTTTTGAAATTTTGAAAAAAAAAGTTAGCCTCGTTTCTCATCATTTTGGACCATGGGCTATAGCCTATATCGTACGGCATACTATAGCGCGCCGTTTTTCATCATTTTTGATGATTTGACAAAAATGAAAAAATGAAAAAAACGATGGGTTATAGCCCATGTTTTTTGAAATTTTGGAAAAAAACGTTAGCCTCGTTTCTCATAATTTTGGACCATGGGCTATAGCCTATATCGTACGGCATACTATAGCGCGCCGTTTTTCATCATTTTTGATGATTTGAAAAAAATGAAAAAATGAAAAAAACGATGGGTTATAGCCCATGTTTTTTGAAATTTTGGAAAAAAAAGTTAGCCTCGTTTCTCATCATTTTGGACCATGGGCTATAGCCTATATCGTACGGCATACTATAGCGCGCCGTTTTTCATCATTTTTGATGATTTGACAAAAATGAAAAAATGAAAAAAACGATGGGTTATAGCCCATGTTTTTTGAAATTTTGAAAAAAAAAGTTAGCCTCGTTTCTCATCATTTTGGACCATGGGCTATAGCCCATATCGTACGGCATACTATAGCGCGCCGTTTTTCATCATTTTTGAGGATTTGAAAAAAATGAAAAAATGAAAAAAAACGATGGGTTATAGCCCATGTTTTTTGAAATTTTGGAAAAAAAAGTTAGCCTCGTTTCTCATAATTTTGGACCATGGGCTATAGCCTATATCGTACGGCATACTATAGCGCGCTGTTTTTCATCATTTTTGATGATTTGACAAAAATGAAAAAATGAAAAAAACGATGGGTTATAGCCCATGTTTTTTGAAATTTTGGAAAAAAAAGTTAGCCTCGTTTCTCATCATTTTGGACCATGGGCTATAGCCTATATCGTACGGCATACTATAGCGCGCCGTTTTTCATCATTTTTGATGATTTGACAAAAATGAAAAAATGAAAAAAACGATGGGTTATAGCCCATGTTTTTTGAAATGTTGGAAAAAAAAGTTAGTCTCGTTTCTCATCATTTTGGACCATGGGCTATAGCCTATATCGTACGGCATACTATAGCGCGCCGTTTTTCATCATTTTTGATGATTTGACAAAAATGAAAAAAACGATGGGTTATAGCCCATGTTTTTTTAAATTTTGAAAAAAAAAGTTAGCCTCGTTTCTCATCATTTTGGACCATGGGCTATAGCCTATATCGTACGGCATACTATAGCGCGCCGTTTTTCATCATTTTTGATGATTTGACAAAAATGAAAAAATGAAAAAAACGATGGGTTATAGCCCATGTTTTTTGAAATTTTGGAAAAAAAAGTTAGTCTCGTTTCTCATCATTTTGGACCATGGGCTATAGCCTATATCGTATCGGCATACTATAGCGCGCCGTTTTTCATCATTTTTGATGATTTGACAAAAATGAAAAAAACGATAGGTTATAGCCCATGTTTTTTGAAATTTTGAAAAAAAAAGTTAGCCTCGTTTCTCATAATTTTGGACCATGGGCTATAGCCTATATCGTACGGCATACTATAGCGCGCCGTTTTTCATCATTTTTGATGATTTGACAAAAATGAAAAAATGAAAAAAACGATGGATTATAGCCCATGTTTTTTGAAATTTTGGAAAAAAAAGTTAGTCTCGTTTCTCATCATTTTGGACCATGGGCTATAGCCTATATCGTACGGCATACTATAGCGCGCCGTTTTTCATCATTTTTGATGATTTGACAAAAATGAAAAAATGAAAAAAACGATGGGTTATAGCCCATGTTTTTTGAAATTTTGAAAAAAAAAGTTAGCCTCGTTTCTCATCATTTTGGACCATGGGCTATAGCCCATATCGTACGGCATACTATAGCGCGCCATTTTTCATCATTTTTGAGGATTTGAAAAAAATGAAAAAATGAAAAAAAACGATGGGTTATAGCCCATGTTTTTTGAAATTTTGGAAAAAAAAGTTAGCCTCGTTTCTCATAATTTTGGACCATGGGCTATAGCCTATATCGTACGGCATACTATAGCGCGCCGTTTTTCATCATTTTTGATGATTTGACAAAAATGAAAAAAACGATGGGTTATAGCCCATGTTTTTTGAAATTTTGAAAAAAAAGGTTAGCCTCGTTTCTCATCATTTTGGACCATGGGCTATAGCTTATATCGTACGGCATACTATAGCGCGCCGTTTTTCATCATTTTTGATGATTTGACAAAAATGAAAAAATGAAAAAAACGATGGGTTATAGCCCATGTTTTTTGAAATTTTGGAAAAAAAAGTTAGCCTCGTTTCTCATAATTTTGGACCATGGGCTATAGCCTATATCGTACGGCATACTATAGCGCGCCGTTTTTCATCATTTTTGATGATTTGACAAAAATGAAAAAATGAAAAAAACGATGGGTTATAGCCCATGTTTTTTGAAATTTTGGAAAAAAAAGTTAGTCTCGTTTCTCATCATTTTGGACCATGGGCTATAGCCTATATCGTACGGCATACTATAGCGCGCCGTTTTTCATCATTTTTGATGATTTGACAAAAATGAAAAAAACGATGGGTTATAGCCCATGTTTTTTGAAATTTTGAAAAAAAAAGTTAGCCTCGTTTCTCATCATTTTGGACCATGGTCTATAGCCTATATCGTACGGCATACTATAGCGCGCCGTTTTTCATCATTTTTGATGATTTGACAAAAATGAAAAAATGAAAAAAACGATGGGTTATAGCCCATGTTTTTTGAAATTTTGAAAAAAAAAAGTTAGCCTCGTTTCTCATCATTTTGGACCATGGGCTATAGCCCATATCGTACGGCAGGGATACTCAAATAGATTTACCTGTGGGCCACATTACAAAAATGGCAAGGGGCCAGGGGCCAGTAGATAAAATTACGACATTAATGATACTTGATAACTTCTCTCTTTCAATTGCTTTATTTTCGCAAAATGTATCAAAGTACAATGTGCATTGTCACGGCCCCTTGGCCTGGCCTGCAGGGCCTATGCTGTCTATATGGTGTACTGCCCTGTCTGTGTGTTTCCCCCACAGATCATGTGGGCGTCGGCCCACTTGAAGCTCCTCATTAGGTGCATTAGGAGCACCTGATCAGTGCTCCTGGAACTCCTATAAAGAGGGCTTGCCAGCCATTCTCTTGGTCCCACTCCAGATGACAGCACCATTCTGTTTGCTGCTCCTCACCATTTGATTTGCACACTACAACACACCTTCACCATATTAACCACACATCCACACTGACACCACTGATCTTACTGACTACCACATCTCATACTTTTTGTAAGCATTATCATTTATATTAAGTATTATTAGTTATCTCTTACGAATAAATTATTGTTATTTTGAACACTGCTCTGTGTCCTCCTCAATTTGTCATGGCCCAACGGGCCGGGTTATGACAGCATGCACACAATATGTAAATAAATAAATGTGTTACATTTTCTTGCATAAACACAAAGAGCTGTTTCCATAACTGCACAAATTATTGCACATAACATGAGTAGCTGTTATAATAACATAATAACATAACATGAGTAGCTCTTTGCCTGCCTGCCTGCCTGCCTGTCTGTCTGTCCATGAGTAGTTATTTGTCTGTCTGTCAATGAGTAGCTGTCTTACTGTCTGCCTGTCTATGAGTAGCTGTCTGCCTGCCTGTCTATGAGTAGCTGTCTGTCTGCCTGCCTGTCCAATTCTCCATGAGTAGCTGTCTGTCTGTCTGCCTGTCTATGAGTAGCTGTCTGCCTGCCTGCCAGCCAGCAAGTTGGTTAACAGAAAATAAATTGTTATGACAATGTGATAACAATCTACCTGAAAATAGATAGCTATAAGTGAAGAGCAATTTCCGCAATTACCATTTCCGCAATTTCCGCAATTTCCATTTCCGCAATTTCCTCAATTTCCATTTCCGCAATTTCCATTTCCACCATTTCCGCAATTTCCGCAATTACCATTTCCGCAATTTCCGCAATTTCCATTTCCGCATTTCCGCAATTTCCGCAATTTCCATTTCCACCATTTCCACCATTTCCGCAATTTCCGCAATTTCCGCAATTACAATTTCCGCAATTTCCATTTCCGCAATTTCCGCAATTTCCATTTCCATTTCCAACTATTAATGGCAGCTGGGTTTCATCATTCAAATAAAATAGAATTCTGTCCGTTTAGCTATAAAATTATGTCAGGGAATAGGGATACACAGTATATGTCTTTCATTTGCATTGCATCCCCCCCCCCCCCAAGCTTTTATTTTCGTTCGAGTAATAGTACAACTCTAATAGTATTACTTATAATAATGTAATTAAAGATAACTTCATTCAGATTTATTTATTTTTATTTCATTTTCCAGATTTTTTTTTCTTCTTTTTTTTAGATTTTCATTGGTGGGCCAGTCATAATGGTCCCGCGGGCCTGATGTGGCCCGCGGGCCTGAGGTTGAGTATCACTGTTATAGCCCATAGCAATTTCCGCAATTTCTAATTTCCGCAATTTCCGCAATTTCATATTTTACACAATTTCCAATTTCCGCAATTTCCAATTTCCGCAATTTCCGCAATTTCCGCATTTTTTAATTTCCGCAACTTCCGCAATTTTTCCGCAATTTTTTCCGCAATTTTTCCGCAACACTCCGTAATTCCTCCGCAATATTCCACAATACTCCGCAATAATAAAAAAAATCAAAAAACATCAGCTATAACCAATCGTTTTTTCCGCAACACTCCGCAATTCCTCCGCAACACTCCGCAATTTTCCTCGATTTTCACCTTTTTTAAATCCTCAAAAATGATGAAGACTATAACGATGACCTCTGAGACCATGGACCAATGAACCATGTAAATACAACAAATTGAGCAGGGCACTGCAGGGAGTTGCACCCCGTTCCGGTAAACCAGAAGTACGACACCAGTGCCTTAGTTTTTGTGTTGTCATTTACAGGTCCTTTGGTTAAAATGTTAATTTTACATTTCAACAGTAAAGTAATATATAAAGAAGAGAAACACAAAAGTACAAAAATAACATTTTCGAATTACCTGTATTTGCTTTGATTTTTTAAACTTTCTCTAACCATTATTTGACACTTTTGGTTGTTGAAAAACAGCTTCTAACCATTATTTGACACTTTTGGCTGTTGAAAAATAGCTTCTAACCATTATTTGACACTTGTTTCAAATTAAAAAAAAACATGGGCTATAACCCATCGTTTTTTTCATTTTTTCAAATCCTCAAAAATGATGAAAAACGGCGTGCTATAGTATGCCGTACGATATGGGCTATAGCCCATGGTCCAAAATGATGAAACGAGGATAACTCTTTTTTTTCAAAATTTCAAAAAACATGGGCTATAACCCATCGTTTTTTTCATTTTGTCATTTTTGTCAAATCGTCAAAAATGATGAAAAACGGCGTGCTATAGTATGCCGTACCATATGGGCTATAGCCCATGGTCCAAAATGATGAGAAACGAGGATATTTTTTTTTTTCCAAATTTCAAAAAACATGGGATATAACTCATCGTTTTTTTCATTTTGTCATTTTTGTCAAATCGTCAAAAATGATGAAAAACGGCGTGCTATAGTATGCCGTACCATATGGGCTATAGCCCATGGTCCAAAATGATGAGAAACGAGGATAATTATTTTTTTCAAAATTTCAAAAAAACATGGGCTATAACCCATCGTTTTTTTCATTTTGTCATTTTTGTCAAATCGTCAAAAATGATGAAAAACGGCGTGCTATAGTATGCCGTACCATATGGGCTATAGCCCATGGTCCAAAATGATGAGAAACGAGGATATTATTTTTTTTCCAAATTTCAAAAAACATGGGATATAACTCATCGTTTTTTTCATTTTGTCATTTTTGTCAAATCGTCAAAAATGATGAAAAACGGCATGCTATAGTATGCCGTACCACATGGGCTATAGCCCATGGTCCAAAATGATGAGAAACGAGGCTAACTTTTTTTTCCAAAATTTCAAAAAACATGGGCTATAACCCATCGTTTTTTTCATTTTTGTCAAATCCTCAAAAATGATATAGTATGCCGTACGATATGGGCTATAGCCCATGGTCCAAAATGATGAAAAACGAGGCTAACTTTTTTTTTCAAAATTTCAAAAAACATGGGCTATAACCCATCGTTTTTTTCATTTTTTCATTTTTGTCAAATCATCAAAAATGATGAAAAACGGCGCGCTATAGTATGCCGTACGATATAGGCTATAGCCCATGGTCCAAAATGATGAGAAACGAGGCTAACTTTTTTTTCCAAAATTTCAAAAAACATGGGCTTATAACCCATCGTTTTTTTTCATTTTTGTCAAAACATCAAAAATGATGAAAAACGGCGCGCTATAGTATGCCGTACGATATAGGCTATAGCCCATGGTCCAAAATTATGAGAAACGAGGCTAACTTTCTTTTCCAATATTTCAAAAAACATGGGCTATAACCCATCGTTTTTTTATTTTTTCATTTTTGTCAAATCATCAAAAATGATGAAAAACGGTGCGCTATAGTATGCTGTACGATATAGGCTATAGCCCATGGTCCAAAATGATGAGAAACGAGGCTAACTTTTTTTTTCAAAATTTCAAAAAACATGGGCTATAACCCATCGTTTTTTTCATTTTTGTCAAATCATCAAAAATGATGAAAAACGGCGCGCTATAGTATGCCGTACGATATAGGCTATAGCCCATGGTCCAAAATGATGAGAAACGAGACTAACTTTTTTTTCCAAAATTTCAAAAAACATGGGCTATAACCCATCGTTTTTTTCATTTTTTCATTTTTGTCAAATCATCAAAAATGATGAAAAACGGCACGCTATAGTATGCCGTACGATATAGGCTATAGCCCATGGTCCAAAATGATGAGAAACGAGGCTAACTTTTTTTTCCAAAATTTCAAAAAACATGGGCTATAACCCATCGTTTTTTTCATTTTTTCATTTTTGTCAAATCATCAAAAATGATGAAAAAGGGCGCGCTATAGTATGCCGTACGATATAGGCTATAGCCCATGGTCCAAAATTATGAGAAACGAGGCTAACTTTTTTTTCCAATATTTCAAAAAACATGGGCTATAACCCATCATTTTTTTCATTTTTTCATTTTTGTCAAATCATCAAAAATGATGAAAAACGGCGCGCTATAGTATGCCGTACGATAAAGGCTATAGCCCATGGTCCAAAATGATGAGAAACGAGGCTAACTTTTTTTTCCAAAATTTCAAAAAACATGGGCTATAACCCATCGTTTTTTTCATTTTTGTCAAATCATCAAAAATGATGAAAAACGGCGCGCTATAGTATGCCGTACGATATAGGCTATAGCCCATGGTCCAAAATGATGAGAAACGAGACTAACTTTTTTTTCCAAAATTTCAAAAAACATGGGATATAACCCATCGTTTTTTTCATTTTTTCATTTTTGTCAAATCATCAAAAATGATGAAAAACGGCGCGCTATAGTATGCCGTACGATATAGGCTATAGCCCATGGTCCAAAATTATGAGAAACGAGGCTAACTTTTTTTTCCAAAATTTCAAAAAACATGGGCTATAACCCATCGTTTTTTTCATTTTTTCATTTTTGTCAAATCATCAAAAATGATGAAAAACGGCGCGCTATAGTATGCCGTACGATATAGGCTATAGCCCATGGTCCAAAATTATGAGAAACGAGGCTAACTTTTTTTTCCAAAATTTCAAAGAACATGGGCTATAACCCATCGTTTTTTTCATTTTTGTCAAATCATCAAAAATGATGAAAAACGGCGCGCTATAGTATGCCGTACGATATAGGCTATAGCCCATGGTCCAAAATGATGAGAAACGAGGCTAACTTTTTTTTCCAAAATTTCAAAAAACATGGGCTATAACCCATCGTTTTTTTCATTTTTTCATTTTTGTCAAATCATCAAAAATGATGAAAAACGGCGCGCTATAGTATGCCGTACGATATAGGCTATAGCCCATGGTCCAAAATGATGAGAAACGAGGCTAACTTTTTTTTTCAAAATTTCAAAAAACATGGGCTATAACCCATCGTTTTTTTCATTTTAGTCAAATCATCAAAAATGATGAAAAACGGCGCGCTATAGTATGCCGTACGATATAGGCTATAGCCCATGGTCCAAAATTATGAGAAACGAGGCTAACTTTTTTTCCCAAAATTTCAAAAAACATGGGCTATAACCCATCGTTTTTTTTCATTTTTTCATTTTTTTCAAATCCTCAAAAATGATGAAAAACGGCGCGCTATAGTATGCCGTACGATATGGGCTATAGCCCATGGTCCAAAATGATGAGAAACGAGGCTAACTTTTTTTTCCAAAATTTCAAAAAACATGGGCTATAACCCATCGTTTTTTTAAATTTTTTAATTTTTGTCAAATCATCAAAAATGATGAAAAACGGCGCGCTATAGTATGCCGTACGATATGGGCTATAGCCCATGGTCCAAAATGATGAGAAACGAGGCTAACTTTTTTTTCCAAAATTTCAAAAAACATGGGCTATAACCCATCGTTTTTTTCATTTTTTCATTTTTGTCAAATCATCAAAAATGATGAAAAACGGCGCGCTATAGTATGCCGTACGATATAGGCTATAGCCCATGTTCCAAAATGATGAGAAACGAGGCTAACTTTTTTTTCCAAAATTTCAAAAAACATGGGCTATAACCCATCGTTTTTTTCATTTTTTCATTTTTGTCAAATCATCAAAAATGATGAAAAACGGCGCGCTATAGTATGCCGTACGATATAGGCTATAGCCCATGGTCCAAAATGATGAGAAACGAGGCTAACTTTTTTTTTCAAAATTTCAAAAAACATGGGCTATAACCCATCGTTTTTTTTCATTTTTGTCAAATCCTCAAAAATGATGAAAAACGGCGCGCTATAGTATGCCGTACGATATAGGCTATAGCCCATGGTCCAAAATGATGAGAAACGAGGCTAACTTTTTTTTCCAAAATTTCAAAAAACATGGGCTATAACCCATCGTTTTTTTAATTTTTTAATTTTTGTCAAATCATCAAAAATGATGAAAAACGGCGCGCTATAGTATGCCGTACGATATAGGCTATAGCCCATGGTCCAAAATTATGAGAAACGAGGCTAACTTTTTTTTCCAAAATTTCAAAAAACATGGGCTATAACCCATCGTTTTTTTTCATTTTTTCATTTTTTTCAAATCCTCAAAAATGATGAAAAACGGCGCGCTATAGTATGCCGTACGATATGGGCTATAGCCCATGGTCCAAAATGATGAGAAACGAGGCTAACTTTTTTTTCCAAAATTTCAAAAAACATGGGCTATAACCCATCGTTTTTTTTCATTTTTTCATTTTTGTCAAATCATCAAAAATGATGAAAAACGGCGCGCTATAGTATGCCGTACGATATAGGCTATAGCCCATGTTCCAAAATGATGAGAAACGAGGCTAACTTTTTTTTCCAAAATTTCAAAAAACATGGGCTATAACCCATCGTTTTTTTCATTTTTTCATTTTTGTCAAATCATCAAAAATGATGAAAAACGGCGCGCTATAGTATGCCGTACGATATAGGCTATAGCCCATGGTCCAAAATGATGAGAAACGAGGCTAACTTTTTTTTCCAAAATTTCAAAAAAAATGGGCTATAACCCATCGTTTTTTTCATTTTTTCATTTTTGTCAAATCCTCAAAAATGATGAAAAACGGCGCGCTATAGTATGCCGTACGATATGGGCTATAGCCCATGGTCCAAAATGATGAGAAACGAGGCTAACTTTTTTTTTCAAAATTTCAAAAAACATGGGCTATAACCCATCGTTTTTTTTATTTTTTCATTTTTGTCAAATCATCAAAAATGATGAAAAACGGCGCGCTATAGTATGCCGTACGATATAGGCTATAGCTCATGGTCCAAAATTATGAGAAACGAGGCTAACTTTTTTTTCCAATATTTCAAAAAACATGGGCTATAACCCATCGTTTTTTTTATTTTTTCATTTTTGTCAAATCATCAAAAATGATGAAAAACGGCGCGCTATAGTATGCCGTATGATATAGGCTATAGCCCATGGTCCAAAATGATGAGAAACGAGGCTAACTTTTTTTTTCAAAATTTCAAAAAACATGGGCTATAACCCATCGTTTTTTTCATTTTTGTCAAATCATCAAAAATGATGAAAAACGGCGCGCTATAGTATGCCGTACGATATAGGCTATAGCCCATGGTCCAAAATTATGAGAAACGAGGCTAACTTTTTTTTCCAAAATTTCAAAAAACATGGGCTATAACCCATCGTTTTTTTTTCTTTTTTCTTTTTTTTCAAATCCTCAAAAATGATGAAAAACGGCGCGCTATAGTATGCCGTACGATATGGGCTATAGCCCATGGTCCAAAATGATGAGAAACGAGGCTAACTTTTTTTTCCAAAATTTCAAAAAACATGGGCTATAACCCATCGTTTTTTTTCATTTTTTCATTTTTGTCAAATCATCAAAAATGATGAAAAACGGCGCGCTATAGTATGCCGTACGATATGGGCTATAGCCCATGGTCCAAAATGATGAGAAACGAGGCTAACTTTTTTTTCCAAAATTTCAAAAAACATGGGCTATAACCCATCGTTTTTTTCATTTTTTCATTTTTGTCAAATCATCAAAAATGATGAAAAACGGCGCGCTATAGTATGCCGTACGATATAGGCTATAGCCCATGGTCCAAAATGATGAGAAACGAGGCTAACTTTTTTTTTTCAAAATTTAAAAAAACATGGGCTATAACCCATCGTTTTTTTCATTTTTTCATTTTTGTCAAATCATCAAAAATGATGAAAAACGGCGCGCTATAGTATGCCGTACGATATAGGCTATAGCCCATGGTCCAAAATTATGAGAAACGAGGCTAACTTTTTTTTCCAAAATTTCAAAGAACATGGGCTATAACCCATCGTTTTTTTCATTTTTGTCAAATCATCAAAAATGATGAAAAACGGCGCGCTATAGTATGCCGTACGATATAGGCTATAGCCCATGGTCCAAAATGATGAGAAACGAGGCTAACTTTTTTTTCCAAAATTTCAAAAAACATGGGCTATAACCCATCGTTTTTTTCATTTTTTCATTTTTGTCAAATCATCAAAAATGATGAAAAACGGCGCGCTATAGTATGCCGTACGATATAGGCTATAGCCCATGGTCCAAAATTATGAGAAAAGAGGCTAACTTTTTTTTCCAAAATTTCAAAGAACATGGGCTATAACCCATCGTTTTTTTCATTTTTGTCAAATCATCAAAAATGATGAAAAACGGCGCGCTATAGTATGCCGTACGATATAGGCTATAGCCCATGGTCCAAAATGATGAGAAACGAGGCTAACTTTTTTTTCCAAAATTTCAAAAAACATGGGCTATAACCCATCGTTTTTTTCATTTTTTCATTTTTGTCAAATCATCAAAAATGATGAAAAACGGCGCGCTATAGTATGCCGTACGATATAGGCTATAGCCCATGGTCCAAAATGATGAGAAACGAGGCTAACTTTTTTTTTCAAAATTTCAAAAAACATGGGCTATAACCCATCGTTTTTTTCATTTTTGTCAAATCATCAAAAATGATGAAAAACGGCGCGCTATAGTATGCCGTACGATATAGGCTATAGCCCATGGTCCAAAATGATGAGAAACGAGGCTAACTTTTTTTTCCAAAATTTCAAAAAACATGGGCTATAACCCATCGTTTTTTTAATTTTTTAATTTTTGTCAAATCATCAAAAATGATGAAAAACGGCGCGCTATAGTATGCCGTACGATATAGGCTATAGCCCATGGTCCAAAATTATGAGAAACGAGGCTAACTTTTTTTTCCAAAATTTCAAAAAACATGGGCTATAACCCATCGTTTTTTTTCATTTTTTCATTTTTTTCAAATCCTCAAAAATGATGAAAAACGGCGCGCTATAGTATGCCGTACGATATGGGCTATAGCCCATGGTCCAAAATGATGAGAAACGAGGCTAACTTTTTTTTCCAAAATTTCAAAAAACATGGGCTATAACCCATCGTTTTTTTTCATTTTTTCATTTTTGTCAAATCATCAAAAATGATGAAAAACGGCGCGCTATAGTATGCCGTACGATATGGGCTATAGCCCATGGTCCAAAATGATGAGAAACGAGGCTAACTTTTTTTTCCAAAATTTCAAAAAACATGGGCTATAACCCATCGTTTTTTTCATTTTTGTCAAATCATCAAAAATGATGAAAAACGGCGCGCTATAGTATGCCGTACGATATAGGCTATAGCCCATGTTCCAAAATGATGAGAAACGAGGCTAACTTTTTTTTCCAAAATTTCAAAAAACATGGGCTATAACCCATCGTTTTTTTCATTTTTTCATTTTTGTCAAATCATCAAAAATGATGAAAAACGGCGCGCTATAGTATGCCGTACGATATAGGCTATAGCCCATGGTCCAAAATGATGAGAAACGAGGCTAACTTTTTTTTTCAAAATTTCAAAAAACATGGGCTATAACCCATCGTTTTTTTCATTTTTGTCAAATCATCAAAAATGATGAAAAACGGCGCGCTATAGTATGCCGTACGATATAGGCTATAGCCCATGGTCCAAAATGATGAGAAACGAGGCTAACTTTTTTTTCCAAAATTTCAAAAAAAATGGGCTATAACCCATCGTTTTTTTCATTTTTTCATTTTTGTCAAATCCTCAAAAATGATGAAAAACGGCGCGCTATAGTATGCCGTACGATATGGGCTATAGCCCATGGTCCAAAATGATGAGAAACGAGGCTAACTTTTTTTTTCAAAATTTCAAAAAACATGGGCTATAACCCATCGTTTTTTTTATTTTTTCATTTTTGTCAAATCATCAAAAATGATGAAAAACGGCGCGCTATAGTATGCCGTACGATATAGGCTATAGCTCATGGTCCAAAATTATGAGAAACGAGGCTAACTTTTTTTTCCAATATTTCAAAAAACATGGGCTATAACCCATCGTTTTTTTTATTTTTTCATTTTGTCAAATCATCAAAAATGATGAAAAACGGCGCGCTATAGTATGCCGTATGATATAGGCTATAGCCCATGGTCCAAAATGATGAGAAACGAGGCTAACTTTTTTTTTCAAAATTTCAAAAAACATGGGCTATAACCCATCGTTTTTTTCATTTTTGTCAAATCATCAAAAATGATGAAAAACGGCGCGCTATAGTATGCCGTACGATATAGGCTATAGCCCATGGTCCAAAATTATGAGAAACGAGGCTAACTTTTTTTTCCAAAATTTCAAAAAACATGGGCTATAACCCATCGTTTTTTTTTCTTTTTTCTTTTTTTTCAAATCCTCAAAAATGATGAAAAACGGCGCGCTATAGTATGCCGTACGATATGGGCTATAGCCCATGGTCCAAAATGATGAGAAACGAGGCTAACTTTTTTTTCCAAAATTTCAAAAAACATGGGCTATAACCCATCGTTTTTTTTCATTTTTTCATTTTTGTCAAATCATCAAAAATGATGAAAAACGGCGCGCTATAGTATGCCGTACGATATGGGCTATAGCCCATGGTCCAAAATGATGAGAAACGAGGCTAACTTTTTTTTCCAAAATTTCAAAAAACATGGGCTATAACCCATCGTTTTTTTCATTTTTTCATTTTTGTCAAATCATCAAAAATGATGAAAAACGGCGCGCTATAGTATGCCGTACGATATAGGCTATAGCCCATGTTCCAAAATGATGAGAAACGAGGCTAACTTTTTTTTTCAAAATTTCAAAAAACATGGGCTATAACCCATCGTTTTTTTCATTTTTGTCAAATCATCAAAAATGATGAAAAACGGCGCGCTATAGTATGCCGTACGATATAGGCTATAGCCCATGGTCCAAAATGATGAGAAACGAGGCTAACTTTTTTTTCCAAAATTTCAAAAAAAATGGGCTATAACCCATCGTTTTTTTCATTTTTGTCAAATCCTCAAAAATGATGAAAAACGGCGCGCTATAGTATGCCGTACGATATGGGCTATAGCCCATGGTCCAAAATGATGAGAAACGAGGCTAACTTTTTTTTCCAAAATTTCAAAAAACATGGGCTATAACCCATCGTTTTTTTCATTTTTGTCAAATCATCAAAAATGATGAAAAACGGCGCGCTATAGTATGCCGTACGATATAGGCTATAGCCCATGGTCCAAAATGATGAGAAACGAGGCTAACTTTTTTTTCCAAAATTTCAAAAAACATGGGCTATAACCCATCGTTTTTTTCATTTTTTCATTTTTGTCAAATCATCAAAAATGATGAAAAACGGCGCGCTATAGTATGCCGTACGATATAGGCTATAGCCCATGGTCCAAAATTATGAGAAACGAGGCTAACTTTTTTTTCCAAAATTTCAAAAAACATGGGCTATAACCCATCGTTTTTTTCATTTTTTCATTTTTGTCAAATCATCAAAAATGATGAAAAACGGCGCGCTATAGTATGCCGTACGATATAGGCTATAGCCCATGTTCCAAAATGATGAGAAACGAGGCTAACTTTTTTTCCCAAAATTTCAAAAAACATGGGCTATAACCCATCGTTTTTTTCATTTTTTCAATTTTGTCAAATCATCAAAAATGATGAAAAACGGCGCGCTATAGTATGCCGTACGATATAGGCTATAGCCCATGGTCCAAAATGATGAGAAACGAGGCTAACTTTTTTTTTCAAAATTTCAAAAAACATGGGCTATAACCCATCGTTTTTTTCATTTTTGTCAAATCATCAAAAATGATGAAAAACGGCGCGCTATAGTATGCCGTACGATATAAGCTATAGCCCATGGTCCAAAATGATGAGAAACGAGGCTAACTTTTTTTTCCAAAATTTCAAAAAAAATGGGCTATAACCCATCGTTTTTTTCATTTTTGTCAAATCCGCAAAAATGATGAAAAACGGCGCGCTATAGTATGCCGTACGATATGGGCTATAGCCCATGGTCCAAAATGATGAGAAACGAGGCTAACTTTTTTTTCCAAAATTTCAAAAAACATGGGCTATAACCCATCGTTTTTTTTCATTTTTGTCAAATCATCAAAAATGATGAAAAACGGCGCGCTATAGTATGCCGTACGATATAGGCTATAGCTCATGGTCCAAAATTATGAGAAACGAGGCTAACTTTTTTTTCCAATATTTCAAAAAACATGGGCTATAACCCATGGTTTTTTTCATTTTTTCATTTTTGTCAAATCATCAAAAATGATGAAAAACGGCGCGCTATAGTATGCCGTACGATATAGGCTATAGCCCATGGTCCAAAATGATGAGAAACGAGGCTAACTTTTTTTTTCAAAATTTCAAAAAACATGGGCTATAACCCATCGTTTTTTTCATTTTTGTCAAATCATCAAAAATGATGAAAAACGGCGCGCTATAGTATGCCGTACGATATAGGCTATAGCCCATGGTCCAAAATGATGAGAAACGAGACTAACTTTTTTTTCCAAAATTTCAAAAAACATGGGCTATAACCCATCGTTTTTTTTTCATTTTTTCATTTTTTTCAAATCCTCAAAAATGATGAAAAACGGCGCGCTATAGTATGCCGTACGATATGGGCTATAGCCCATGGTCCAAAATGATGAGAAACGAGGCTAACTTTTTTTTTCAAAATTTCAAAAAACATGGGCTATAACCCATCGTTTTTTTCATTTTTTCATTTTTGTCAAATCATCAAAAATGATGAAAAACGGCGCGCTATAGTATGCCGTACGATATAGGCTATAGCCCATGGTCCAAAATGATGAGAAACGAGGCTAACTTTTTTTTTTCAAAATTTAAAAAAACATGGGCTATAACCCATCGTTTTTTTCATTTTTTCATTTTTGTCAAATCATCAAAAATGATGAAAAACGGCGCGCTATAGTATGCCGTACGATATAGGCTATAGCCCATGGTCCAAAATTATGAGAAACGAGGCTAACTTTTTTTTCCAAAATTTCAAAGAACATGGGCTATAACCCATCGTTTTTTTCATTTTTGTCAAATCATCAAAAATGATGAAAAACGGCGCGCTATAGTATGCCGTACGATATAGGCTATAGCCCATGGTCCAAAATGATGAGAAACGAGGCTAACTTTTTTTTCCAAAATTTCAAAAAACATGGGCTATAACCCATCGTTTTTTTCATTTTTTCATTTTTGTCAAATCATCAAAAATGATGAAAAACGGCGCGCTATAGTATGCCGTACGATATGGGCTATAGCCCATGGTCCAAAATGATGAGAAACGAGGCTAACTTTTTTTTCCAAAATTTCAAAAAACATGGGCTATAACCCATCGTTTTTTTTCATTTTTGTCAAATCATCAAAAATGATGAAAAACGGCGCGCTATAGTATGCCGTACGATATAGGCTATAGCTCATGGTCCAAAATTATGAGAAACGAGGCTAACTTTTTTTTCCAATATTTCAAAAAACATGGGCTATAACCCATGGTTTTTTTCATTTTTTCATTTTTGTCAAATCATCAAAAATGATGAAAAACGGCGCGCTATAGTATGCCGTACGATATAGGCTATAGCCCATGGTCCAAAATGATGAGAAACGAGGCTAACTTTTTTTTTCAAAATTTCAAAAAACATGGGCTATAACCCATCGTTTTTTTCATTTTTGTCAAATCATCAAAAATGATGAAAAACGGCGCGCTATAGTATGCCGTACGATATAGGCTATAGCCCATGGTCCAAAATGATGAGAAACGAGACTAACTTTTTTTTCCAAAATTTCAAAAAACATGGGCTATAACCCATCGTTTTTTTTTCATTTTTTCATTTTTTTCAAATCCTCAAAAATGATGAAAAACGGCGCGCTATAGTATGCCGTACGATATGGGCTATAGCCCATGGTCCAAAATGATGAGAAACGAGGCTAACTTTTTTTTTCAAAATTTCAAAAAACATGGGCTATAACCCATCGTTTTTTTCATTTTTTCATTTTTGTCAAATCATCAAAAATGATGAAAAACGGCGCGCTATAGTATGCCGTACGATATAGGCTATAGCCCATGGTCCAAAATGATGAGAAACGAGGCTAACTTTTTTTTTTCAAAATTTAAAAAAACATGGGCTATAACCCATCGTTTTTTTCATTTTTTCATTTTTGTCAAATCATCAAAAATGATGAAAAACGGCGCGCTATAGTATGCCGTACGATATAGGCTATAGCCCATGGTCCAAAATTATGAGAAACGAGGCTAACTTTTTTTTCCAAAATTTCAAAGAACATGGGCTATAACCCATCGTTTTTTTCATTTTTGTCAAATCATCAAAAATGATGAAAAACGGCGCGCTATAGTATGCCGTACGATATAGGCTATAGCCCATGGTCCAAAATGATGAGAAACGAGGCTAACTTTTTTTTCCAAAATTTCAAAAAACATGGGCTATAACCCATCGTTTTTTTCATTTTTTCATTTTTGTCAAATCATCAAAAATGATGAAAAACGGCGCGCTATAGTATGCCGTACGATATAGGCTATAGCCCATGGTCCAAAATTATGAGAAAAGAGGCTAACTTTTTTTTCCAAAATTTCAAAGAACATGGGCTATAACCCATCGTTTTTTTCATTTTTGTCAAATCATCAAAAATGATGAAAAACGGCGCGCTATAGTATGCCGTACGATATAGGCTATAGCCCATGGTCCAAAATGATGAGAAACGAGGCTAACTTTTTTTTCCAAAATTTCAAAAAACATGGGCTATAACCCATCGTTTTTTTCATTTTTTCATTTTTGTCAAATCATCAAAAATGATGAAAAACGGCGCGCTATAGTATGCCGTACGATATAGGCTATAGCCCATGGTCCAAAATGATGAGAAACGAGGCTAACTTTTTTTTTCAAAATTTCAAAAAACATGGGCTATAACCCATCGTTTTTTTCATTTTTGTCAAATCATCAAAAATGATGAAAAACGGCGCGCTATAGTATGCCGTACGATATAGGCTATAGCCCATGGTCCAAAATGATGAGAAACGAGGCTAACTTTTTTTTCCAAAATTTCAAAAAACATGGGCTATAACCCATCGTTTTTTTAATTTTTTAATTTTTGTCAAATCATCAAAAATGATGAAAAACGGCGCGCTATAGTATGCCGTACGATATAGGCTATAGCCCATGGTCCAAAATTATGAGAAACGAGGCTAACTTTTTTTTCCAAAATTTCAAAAAACATGGGCTATAACCCATCGTTTTTTTTCATTTTTTCATTTTTTTCAAATCCTCAAAAATGATGAAAAACGGCGCGCTATAGTATGCCGTACGATATGGGCTATAGCCCATGGTCCAAAATGATGAGAAACGAGGCTAACTTTTTTTTCCAAAATTTCAAAAAACATGGGCTATAACCCATCGTTTTTTTTCATTTTTTCATTTTTGTCAAATCATCAAAAATGATGAAAAACGGCGCGCTATAGTATGCCGTACGATATGGGCTATAGCCCATGGTCCAAAATGATGAGAAACGAGGCTAACTTTTTTTTCCAAAATTTCAAAAAACATGGGCTATAACCCATCGTTTTTTTCATTTTTGTCAAATCATCAAAAATGATGAAAAACGGCGCGCTATAGTATGCCGTACGATATAGGCTATAGCCCATGTTCCAAAATGATGAGAAACGAGGCTAACTTTTTTTTCCAAAATTTCAAAAAACATGGGCTATAACCCATCGTTTTTTTCATTTTTTCATTTTTGTCAAATCATCAAAAATGATGAAAAACGGCGCGCTATAGTATGCCGTACGATATAGGCTATAGCCCATGGTCCAAAATGATGAGAAACGAGGCTAACTTTTTTTTTCAAAATTTCAAAAAACATGGGCTATAACCCATCGTTTTTTTCATTTTTGTCAAATCATCAAAAATGATGAAAAACGGCGCGCTATAGTATGCCGTACGATATAGGCTATAGCCCATGGTCCAAAATGATGAGAAACGAGGCTAACTTTTTTTTCCAAAATTTCAAAAAAAATGGGCTATAACCCATCGTTTTTTTCATTTTTTCATTTTTGTCAAATCCTCAAAAATGATGAAAAACGGCGCGCTATAGTATGCCGTACGATATGGGCTATAGCCCATGGTCCAAAATGATGAGAAACGAGGCTAACTTTTTTTTTCAAAATTTCAAAAAACATGGGCTATAACCCATCGTTTTTTTCATTTTTGTCAAATCATCAAAAATGATGAAAAACGGCGCGCTATAGTATGCCGTACGATATAGGCTATAGCCCATGGTCCAAAATGATGAGAAACGAGGCTAACTTTTTTTTCCAAAATTTCAAAAAACATGGGCTATAACCCATCGTTTTTTTCATTTTTTCATTTTTGTCAAATCATCAAAAATGATGAAAAACGGCGCGCTATAGTATGCCGTACGATATAGGCTATAGCCCATGGTCCAAAATGATGAGAAACGAGGCTAACTTTTTTTTTCAAAATTTCAAAAAACATGGGCTATAACCCATCGTTTTTTTCATTTTTGTCAAATCATCAAAAATGATGAAAAACGGCGCGCTATAGTATGCCGTACGATATAGGCTATAGCCCATGGTCCAAAATGATGAGAAACGAGGCTAACTTTTTTTTCCAAAATTTCAAAAAACATGGGCTATAACCCATCGTTTTTTTAATTTTTTAATTTTTGTCAAATCATCAAAAATGATGAAAAACGGCGCGCTATAGTATGCCGTACGATATAGGCTATAGCCCATGGTCCAAAATTATGAGAAACGAGGCTAACTTTTTTTTCCAAAATTTCAAAAAACATGGGCTATAACCCATCGTTTTTTTTCATTTTTTCATTTTTTTCAAATCCTCAAAAATGATGAAAAACGGCGCGCTATAGTATGCCGTACGATATGGGCTATAGCCCATGGTCCAAAATGATGAGAAACGAGGCTAACTTTTTTTTCCAAAATTTCAAAAAACATGGGCTATAACCCATCGTTTTTTTTCATTTTTTCATTTTTGTCAAATCATCAAAAATGATGAAAAACGGCGCGCTATAGTATGCCGTACGATATGGGCTATAGCCCATGGTCCAAAATGATGAGAAACGAGGCTAACTTTTTTTTCCAAAATTTCAAAAAACATGGGCTATAACCCATCGTTTTTTTCATTTTTGTCAAATCATCAAAAATGATGAAAAACGGCGCGCTATAGTATGCCGTACGATATAGGCTATAGCCCATGTTCCAAAATGATGAGAAACGAGGCTAACTTTTTTTTCCAAAATTTCAAAAAACATGGGCTATAACCCATCGTTTTTTTCATTTTTTCATTTTTGTCAAATCATCAAAAATGATGAAAAACGGCGCGCTATAGTATGCCGTACGATATAGGCTATAGCCCATGGTCCAAAATGATGAGAAACGAGGCTAACTTTTTTTTTCAAAATTTCAAAAAACATGGGCTATAACCCATCGTTTTTTTCATTTTTGTCAAATCATCAAAAATGATGAAAAACGGCGCGCTATAGTATGCCGTACGATATAGGCTATAGCCCATGGTCCAAAATGATGAGAAACGAGGCTAACTTTTTTTTCCAAAATTTCAAAAAAAATGGGCTATAACCCATCGTTTTTTTCATTTTTTCATTTTTGTCAAATCCTCAAAAATGATGAAAAACGGCGCGCTATAGTATGCCGTACGATATGGGCTATAGCCCATGGTCCAAAATGATGAGAAACGAGGCTAACTTTTTTTTTCAAAATTTCAAAAAACATGGGCTATAACCCATCGTTTTTTTTATTTTTTCATTTTTGTCAAATCATCAAAAATGATGAAAAACGGCGCGCTATAGTATGCCGTACGATATAGGCTATAGCTCATGGTCCAAAATTATGAGAAACGAGGCTAACTTTTTTTTCCAATATTTCAAAAAACATGGGCTATAACCCATCGTTTTTTTTATTTTTTCATTTTGTCAAATCATCAAAAATGATGAAAAACGGCGCGCTATAGTATGCCGTATGATATAGGCTATAGCCCATGGTCCAAAATGATGAGAAACGAGGCTAACTTTTTTTTTCAAAATTTCAAAAAACATGGGCTATAACCCATCGTTTTTTTCATTTTTGTCAAATCATCAAAAATGATGAAAAACGGCGCGCTATAGTATGCCGTACGATATAGGCTATAGCCCATGGTCCAAAATTATGAGAAACGAGGCTAACTTTTTTTTCCAAAATTTCAAAAAACATGGGCTATAACCCATCGTTTTTTTTTCTTTTTTCTTTTTTTTCAAATCCTCAAAAATGATGAAAAACGGCGCGCTATAGTATGCCGTACGATATGGGCTATAGCCCATGGTCCAAAATGATGAGAAACGAGGCTAACTTTTTTTTCCAAAATTTCAAAAAACATGGGCTATAACCCATCGTTTTTTTTCATTTTTGTCAAATCATCAAAAATGATGAAAAACGGCGCGCTATAGTATGCCGTACGATATGGGCTATAGCCCATGGTCCAAAATGATGAGAAACGAGGCTAACTTTTTTTTCCAAAATTTCAAAAAACATGGGCTATAACCCATCGTTTTTTTCATTTTTTCATTTTTGTCAAATCATCAAAAATGATGAAAAACGGCGCGCTATAGTATGCCGTACGATATAGGCTATAGCCCATGTTCCAAAATGATGAGAAACGAGGCTAACTTTTTTTTTCAAAATTTCAAAAAACATGGGCTATAACCCATCGTTTTTTTCATTTTTGTCAAATCATCAAAAATGATGAAAAACGGCGCGCTATAGTATGCCGTACGATATAGGCTATAGCCCATGGTCCAAAATGATGAGAAACGAGGCTAACTTTTTTTTCCAAAATTTCAAAAAAAATGGGCTATAACCCATCGTTTTTTTCATTTTTGTCAAATCCTCAAAAATGATGAAAAACGGCGCGCTATAGTATGCCGTACGATATGGGCTATAGCCCATGGTCCAAAATGATGAGAAACGAGGCTAACTTTTTTTTCCAAAATTTCAAAAAACATGGGCTATAACCCATCGTTTTTTTCATTTTTGTCAAATCATCAAAAATGATGAAAAACGGCGCGCTATAGTATGCCGTACGATATAGGCTATAGCCCATGGTCCAAAATGATGAGAAACGAGGCTAACTTTTTTTTCCAAAATTTCAAAAAACATGGGCTATAACCCATCGTTTTTTTCATTTTTTCATTTTTGTCAAATCATCAAAAATGATGAAAAACGGCGCGCTATAGTATGCCGTACGATATAGGCTATAGCCCATGGTCCAAAATTATGAGAAACGAGGCTAACTTTTTTTTCCAAAATTTCAAAAAACATGGGCTATAACCCATCGTTTTTTTCATTTTTTCATTTTTGTCAAATCATCAAAAATGATGAAAAACGGCGCGCTATAGTATGCCGTACGATATAGGCTATAGCCCATGTTCCAAAATGATGAGAAACGAGGCTAACTTTTTTTTCCAAAATTTCAAAAAACATGGGCTATAACCCATCGTTTTTTTCATTTTTTCAATTTTGTCAAATCATCAAAAATGATGAAAAACGGCGCGCTATAGTATGCCGTACGATATAGGCTATAGCCCATGGTCCAAAATGATGAGAAACGAGGCTAACTTTTTTTTTCAAAATTTCAAAAAACATGGGCTATAACCCATCGTTTTTTTCATTTTTGTCAAATCATCAAAAATGATGAAAAACGGCGCGCTATAGTATGCCGTACGATATAAGCTATAGCCCATGGTCCAAAATGATGAGAAACGAGGCTAACTTTTTTTTCCAAAATTTCAAAAAAAATGGGCTATAACCCATCGTTTTTTTCATTTTTGTCAAATCCGCAAAAATGATGAAAAACGGCGCGCTATAGTATGCCGTACGATATGGGCTATAGCCCATGGTCCAAAATGATGAGAAACGAGGCTAACTTTTTTTTCCAAAATTTCAAAAAACATGGGCTATAACCCATCGTTTTTTTTCATTTTTGTCAAATCATCAAAAATGATGAAAAACGGCGCGCTATAGTATGCCGTACGATATAGGCTATAGCTCATGGTCCAAAATTATGAGAAACGAGGCTAACTTTTTTTTCCAATATTTCAAAAAACATGGGCTATAACCCATGGTTTTTTTCATTTTTTCATTTTTGTCAAATCATCAAAAATGATGAAAAACGGCGCGCTATAGTATGCCGTACGATATAGGCTATAGCCCATGGTCCAAAATGATGAGAAACGAGGCTAACTTTTTTTTTCAAAATTTCAAAAAACATGGGCTATAACCCATCGTTTTTTTCATTTTTGTCAAATCATCAAAAATGATGAAAAACGGCGCGCTATAGTATGCCGTACGATATAGGCTATAGCCCATGGTCCAAAATGATGAGAAACGAGACTAACTTTTTTTTCCAAAATTTCAAAAAACATGGGCTATAACCCATGGTTTTTTTTTCATTTTTTCATTTTTTTCAAATCCTCAAAAATGATGAAAAACGGCGCGCTATAGTATGCCGTACGATATGGGCTATAGCCCATGGTCCAAAATGATGAGAAACGAGGCTAACTTTTTTTTTCAAAATTTCAAAAAACATGGGCTATAACCCATCGTTTTTTTCATTTTTTCATTTTTGTCAAATCATCAAAAATGATGAAAAACGGCGCGCTATAGTATGCCGTACGATATAGGCTATAGCCCATGGTCCAAAATGATGAGAAACGAGGCTAACTTTTTTTTCCAAAATTTCAAAAAACATGGGCTATAACCCATCGTTTTTTTCATTTTTGTCAAATCATCAAAAATGATGAAAAACGGCGCGCTATAGTATGCCGTACGATATAGGCTATAGCCCATGGTCCAAAATGATGAGAAACGAGGCTAACTTTTTTTTTCAAAATTTCAAAAAACATGGGCTATAACCCATCGTTTTTTTCATTTTTGTCAAATCATCAAAAATGATGAAAAACGGCGCGCTATAGTATGCCGTACGATATAGGCTATAGCCCATGGTCCAAAATGATGAGAAACGAGGCTAACTTTTTTTTCCAAAATTTCAAAAAAAATGGGCTATAACCCATCGTTTTTTTCATTTTTTCATTTTTGTCAAATCCTCAAAAATGATGAAAAACGGCGCGCTATAGTATGCCGTACGATATGGGCTATAGCCCATGGTCCAAAATGATGAGAAACGAGGCTAACTTTTTTTTTCAAAATTTCAAAAAACATGGGCTATAACCCATCGTTTTTTTCATTTTTTCATTTTTGTCAAATCATCAAAAATGATGAAAAACGGCGCGCTATAGTATGCCGTACGATATAGGCTATAGCTCATGGTCCAAAATTATGAGAAACGAGGCTAACTTTTTTTTCCAATATTTCAAAAAACATGGGCTATAACCCATCGTTTTTTTCATTTTTTCATTTTTGTCAAATCATCAAAAATGATGAAAAACGGCGCGCTATATTCAATTTGAATACCGGTACTCTGAATTACATGCCTTTAAAGGCAAGTTAGCAGATCTACCCGCTCAAGTTTTTAGTTTGTACATCGGCTAATTTGACCATTTACTATATTCAGACGGCGGCCATCTTGCCAGCAAGGTGCTAAGAGCTAAGTAGATGCAACTTCCCATTGACAGCCCATACATCCAAACAGAGAAATCCTATCTATTAAACAACGTCAAGCTCACCAACATTGCAGCTGCACGAAAAGCTTGAATTATCCTCTTACTATCTGCAAAGAGTTTGTTTCATAAAAATCCATGTTATGTCTATGTTATGTTAGATAAAAACTGTGTGTTTGTTTCAAACAAACATTTCCAACAACCTTTCAGCCATGGTGAAACAGCCTGCTGTGTGTGCATGTCCCTACTCCCTTCCTATTTAAATCTAAATCCCCGCACACTGGATCCATCTGTTAAACCACAAGACATAAAAGTCTGTCCGTCATTGGTCCGTCAGAGTGAATAGATCATGCACGCTCACGCACGCACGCACACGCACGCACGCACACACACACACACACACACACACACACACACACACGCACGCACAGTCGCACACACACTCTCTCAAGGGACGCCCCAGAAGCAAATATTTGAGTTAAAAACGTTCGCTCTGAAAGAATATATATTCAAAGATTTGTGCCACATTTTCACGATTTTTCTAAAGTAGCAGATCCACAAGCTAGAGCTATGAGTTTGTAGATCTGCTATTTTTCAATAGCAGTATAACAACGCTTCAAACACCAAAAGGGGTTTCCGTGCAGAATGATCTTGTGGTCTGGTCAATGGGTCTGGTCCACAAGTTTCGATACACCATCAAGATACCCATGTACCTTTCTAGATACTTCCTTAATGTTAACGAAGTCCACACCCACAACACCAGAGGGAGTGCAACAAACCATGTACAACCCAGATTCGGCACAAACAAGGGACTAAATTATTTTCGCTCCTATGCCACCAAAATGTGGAACGCCCTACCAACAGTCATTAAGACTGCGAATCCCTTGACTCCTTCAAAACCGCTCTCAAAGGGCACCTACGGACGGCTGCAATTCGAAATTCTTAATTGGGTTTTCCAATAACAGTTAACAGTCTTTGTATTGAGTTTGTGCTTGACATGTAGGCCTACTGTAATTCTGCAAACTGTTAATAAATCAATCAACCAAAAGTCTTGGATTTTGTGTGGACCCGCTTATTCAATAAGGCACTACAACACACCGAATATAGCATAGAAATTATGCTAGCGAGCGCTCGCCTAGTGGTCCAGGCGTATGCCACATATAGGCTCTGGCCTGACAGTGTGTCGCGTGTTCGAGTCTGCATGTCGGGTTCTCCCCTTCTATCTCTCCCTCTTTCCTGTCTATCTTCACTTGATACTATCAATAAAGGCAGAAAAAACTAAAAATTATGCTAGCATATAAAATGTGCATATTTGGCACATACAGTATGCAAGCTGTATACAAGTTGCATCCTCTGCATAGGACAGCCAGCTGTCATGTTTTACACAAGTCATTAAACTGTGATCACACATGGCAATATCGCCATCGTGTGGTGAAAATCTGTCAAGACAACCAAATGTCATTTTGCAGGGTGATATTGTATACTTTCCCCAGGGTCTATGTTTGGTCTTTTCTTATTTACCCTCTACTGCGCCAAATCTCTTTGTCGAAAATAGTATTTTTGCCATATATTTGCCTATCATGACATGCCCACAATTGGGACGCTTGGGTTTAAGTGATTTAAGCAAGTGGTTTCCATTACAGTCAATGAGGCATGTACACGTTCAAGGACAAAACCATACAAATTGAACATGCGTTAAAACGCTGCAGTGCCAGCCATACTGACGACATGCAGCCTGGCTCATTGGGTTGGCTCATACAATTTACAATTTACAATTTAGGCATTTAGCAGACGCTCTTAATCCAGAGCGACTTACATTAAGCAAGAACAAAAAGCATGGGAATACATCACATAAAGACATTTATCATGAAACATGCGTAGCTAAGAAAGTAACAGTGGAATATCTATAATGAAACTATACATATAAGCTATACATCTATACTACTATGCTACACATATGTACTATGACGTGCTATGACTACATACAATGCACTTATGCTGTCTACATAACATGCTATAAGTCTGTATCAAATGCTATCTAAGTCTACAGAATTGCTATCTAAGGGGGTGGGGTAAGTGCTATGGGCCATGATGGAGTCTGAAAAGGTGGGTTTTCAGACTACGGCGGAAGATTGGGAGTGATGCTGCAGTTCTGACTGCAATGGGAAGTGCATTCCACAGTTTTGGAGCCAGAAGGGAGAAGAGTTTGGGACGTGTGGAGCGTTGTCCCGGCGTTTTTAGTGAGGGTACTTCCAGCTTCCCTGCGTTGGCTGATCTGAGTGAGCGGGAGGGTTTGTAGGGTTCGATCATACTTGCAAGATATGGGGGAGCCATACCTTTGGTTGCTTTGAATGCCAGCATCAGAGTTTTGTATTCTGTGCGGGCAGCGACCGGGAGCCAGTGGAGGGAGCGGAGCAGGGGGGAGACATGTGAGAATTTTGGCTGGTTGAAGACCAAGCGAGCTGCAGCATTTTGGATCAGCTGGAGAGGCTTAAGTGCACATGCTGGTAGGCCAGTAAGGAGGGAGTTACAATAGTCAAGTTTTGACAAGACTGTTGTCTGGATTAGGAGCTGGGCTGATTCCTGGGTGAGGAACGGTCTAATTCGTCGTATGTTATAGAGTGTGAACCTACAGGATCGAGTGACAGCTGTGATGTGAGTTTTGAACGAGAGCTGACTGTCCAGGACAACACCAAGATTCCTGGCTGTTGGGACAGACGTTACCAGGGCGTTGTCTATGGAGATAGTTAGCTCCCGCATAGGGCAGGACTTAGCTGGGAAGAAGAGAAGCTCAGTCTTGTCTGGGTTCAGTTTGAGGTGGTTGGAGGACATCCACTGTGAGATGTCAGCCAGGCATGCGGTGATGCGCTCTTCCACCTGAGTGGCAGAGGGGGGGAAGGATAGCGATCGCAACCCCTTTCTTGACCCAGGAGTCGCTGTTAACCTGAGACAGCATGAAGCGGGACTCGGGACACATCTCCCTTGGACATTGAGGGGGGTGCATACTTAGTTTAGACTAGTCATTGGTTAGACATGCGTTAAGGTTAGGTTTAGGTGTGCTGCCCTGTGGGAGGTTAGGGTTAGGGTGAGGGTTTGAGATAGGTTGTAGTTGTAGGACTAATGTTTGGTCTAACCAAATGACTAGTCTAAACTACTGTAAGAGGTTGTAGTTGTAGGACTAATGACTGGTCTAACCAAATGACTAGTCTAAACTACTAGTACTGTCTAAACTAAGTACTGCACCCCATTGAGGTGCCAACATCTGGAACATAGTAGCCCTCGTGGGTCTGAAATTCTTTGTCTGTGGAGCACACAACCACAGAAGAAACATTAGCAATAACCAGTGTTGGACAGTAACTAGTTACTAAGTAATAATACTCAACATAATGTAACATAATTACTTTCCCCAGTAACTAGTGTAACTTATCAAAGTCATACGATTAGTCACACATGTTAATAATATTAGTTATTAAGACACTCAAACTTCGTCATAAACATCACTACAATGTTACAGTGTTGCACTAAAGTACGATTAACAAGCAAATGAAGTATGTTATCACATGGTTAGCATTAGCAACAGGCTTGGGGCCTAGTGTGGTTTCACAACATTAAACTTGACTGAATTCTCTTGTATTATGGAAATAATCAACAATAAATGATAATTATGTGTCTTTTTTTCCTACCACTTAGTTGTCCACAGCTTGTTCTCAGCCACCAGGCATCAAATCACCTGGAAGGAAGTGCAGTTTACAGAACAGGAAGCAGTTTCCGAATATATCGTGTACAATTATTGTTCTCTGTGAGAACAACAAGCAACGACAAGACACCTCTAAATCCCATAAGTGGGCGTGGTTTATTGCTTCTCCTCCGACAAATCTTTTATTATCACAGCCTGATGTACAAAGTTTTAGCATTGTGACAGTCAATCAAACTTATCTTTATATAGAAAAGCATTGCTTTCGTGTTGTGAAAGACCTGTATATGTGAATGTGAACATATACAGTAGGATAAATAAAATGGCACATCTTGATTCCCAAATCAGCCCCCATCAACCAAGACAGTTATGGAAATTATATTATTAAGCATTGGAACACACATTTTATTTCACTTTTAATGTGGTTTTTGATGGTTTGACGATTTTTTTTTTTTTTCATGAAAATCATGAAAAACAAAATACATTTATATAGCCTATGTGTGAATGAAGTATTTATATGCACGAATTAAGTATGTGCAGTGAAGTGAATTATGTGTGTGTATGTATGTGCCGGTTTGATTGAACCGTCTACTTACATACCCTTCACCATGCATGCAGCATCTAAATGTACACATGAAACAAACTGTAAACAGCAGATAACAGAGAACATATTTTAAAAAAGTCAAGTTGCATTTCTTCCTCAGCCTGCCCTAGTGAGAATATGCATGCAGAGCGTCACCGCTATCGGACACTGTCTGTGTTCATGTTTTGTCTCATTTTGTATAAAATGGGCCACTCCTGCAAACATTTGAAGCCAATGTTAGCCAATCAGGATGGAATATGAGAAATCAAAAAGACCCGTCTTGATCACATGACTATAGAGATCATGTTTACCGATTAGCATTTGGATAAAAAAGGAGTAATATCCAAAAATGTGTTTTACATATGTGGGCCTCCTGGTGGCGCTATAAAGAGTAAATGTTTGTCCTTGGCCTCTAGGGAGTGTGCATATAAAGTTTTACACAGATTGGTGCAGTTATAGGTACAATCACGAATAGGCCCGTTATAGCACCACCATGAGGCTGATTTGAGAAGTTTCAAGAGGCATTTGTTCCTCTGCCTAGTGGGATGTAAATCACACAGTCTTCATGATTTGCAGCATTTTGTTCAAAACGGAACACTCCAATCTTAAGCAATCAGGAAGGCGTATGAAAAATCTGAAAGACCAGTTTAATTGAATGGCTATAGAGAGACCGTGTAGCGTGTAACAATTTGCATGATGTTTGGATAAAATCTGTAGGTGTAAAGTGAAAAAAAGTGTTTTGCAAATATCGGCCTCCTGGTGGCGCTATAACACGCCCATGTGAAAAATGTGGGGCATTACTGTCCACAGACGGACACACGAACACACACGGACGGAGTGCAAAACATACTCTCCCCAGGCCTTCGGCTGGTGGAGACAATGAATGGTTTTCCAAATAAAAATAAACATTATCATATATATATATATATATTGATTTTCTTCCCCACTCATAATTTGAGTTCACACATACAAAAGTAAAATAACGTGCTATTGTTGTGTTATATGTAGGGGAGAACGGGGTAAGATGAACCACTTTTTGCTTAAGTTGTCCTGGAAGCAAGGCAAAATTAGATGGCAGTAAAATCTAATGATCTACCCATATTTCAGGATGTCTTCTATCAATTGAAATGATGAGTAAGCATCTATGATAAAGGGCCGTGAAAATAAAAAGTGGTAATGTGGCTCAACTAGCCCCCCGTGGGGTAAGTTGATCCAAGTCGAGGGGTAAGTTGAACCACATGATATTTGAATGTTAAAAGCTTAAACTTGAACAGATAATGTATTAATTTATCGATAATAATATAACAGTTTTCCCTTTTGCAAATAGTCTTAGATATTTGTTTATTTATTATTTAAACAATTTTAAGACAATTAAATAAAGTTTGTTATTCAGACCTTATATATATAACCTTATATTTGCAATATTGTTAATACAATATTGCAAACTTCTCTCAAATGAGTATTTACATGCAAATGAAAGGTCATTCAGTATAATTTGAGTAGCAAAGACTGATAAAAACAAATATGAATAGTGATTCCCATTGACTCAATTTACCCCCGGACATTGGTTCATTTTACCCCCAGCCTCCATTTTAGAAAACAATGACTAGAATAAGTTACAATTTATTTGCTAAATGATTCACATGGTTCTATCCATTGGCAAATCATCAACGTGTATGATATTACATTTTTGACCTAGGTACATTTTGCTTTGTATAACAGTTATTTGTGTAAAATAATGTTTTCTACTTTCCCCATGTGCTTCCCAACTTCACAGCCAGGTGTAAATGATGGATGCTTACTAGATTTAAGGTCACATGGCAACACAGTTTTCTAGATAAAGGGGATGGTTCAACTTACCCGCGGCGCTGCCTGATCTTACCCCGTTCTCCCCTATTGTTTGTCATGGACCCCAGGAAGAGTAGCTGCTACTTCGGTGGCAGCTAATGGGGATCCATCTGAATAAAGAATAAAGAATCCCTGTCATTGTTTTAAGTGTAGATTACTAGGACAGTCTTTCTTCCCACATGCTTGCAGGGCATATCAGAGGAGAACGAATGGCAGCAGACTAGTCTCTGAGGGAGACTGTGGTTGCTTTGCAGCGTCCTGTGCTACGCGCAGGTTGTCATAGGAGAGGAGAATGCGTGGCAGCAGACAGACTGTGGTTGCTTTGCAGCGTCCTGTGCTGCGCGTAGACGCGCAGGTTGTCAGCCGTCTCCACCGCCGTCTGCACCACGTCATAGGCTACGGCGAACAGGAAGTAGACCGGAAGCAGCCAGCTGAGGGTGAAGAAGCGCACCGATACCGGCAGAGGTATGGAGATGTGTCTGGATGGTCAGAGAAAGAGAGAAAACACGCTGTTCCCAAATTCATATTCTGTAAGCCAGCTGTTCTCAAATATTTTCATGTCAAGGCCGGACCCCTAGTTTGAAAAGAGTTTTGGCAGGGTCAAGTATAAGCTTTTAATACATGATATTCCTAAAATATATACATTTTTAATTCAAGATTCTTTATGAAATAGCAGTGCCGCGAGATTGTAGATCTTCTCTTTTCAAGTATAGCCGATGTGTATAAGGTTAAAGTGGTTAAACATATTTTGATGCTTCATTCATTATCTCATTTTGCAGTCAAGGATCCCTGGGGGTCCTTGGACCACACTTTGAGATTATATCCCAACTATCACAACACAGTAATTCCTAAAAACGGATCCTTCCACCTTCCGACTAAATTTACTAGTGCATTATTTAAAATATACCTACTGGAATCTGTGGCCTCGGGAAGCCCTCAGCATCACAAAGACAAACAGTCCCACTTCAGTGTTGAGAGAGAAAGACACCACTTTGTCCAATATCACAACAAAACCCTGAGGATGCAAGGAAATGGCTTTAGATTCCAAACACCAAATATGTGCGATTTCACCCATGCAAATAAGATGCTACCTTTCTTAGGCCTAAATGTGTGGAGTGTAAACGTGTGCACGTGTGTGCGCTCAACTCATTTGCAGCTAGAATGTTTTAGATAGCATGTTAAACTGATGCTAGGTTTGGTGTTAACCGGGGGCACAGTGGCACAGTCGGTAGTGCTGTCGCCTCAGGCCTCACAGCTAGAAGGTCTTGGGTTCGATTCCCGCTGGGGACGCTGTGGGCGTGTTCCCTCCTCCGTGTCATCAGTGCCCATACATGAGGCGTGATTGGCGAAAGGGCCTTTCTGTGTGGAGTTTGCATGTTCTCCCCGTGTCCCCTATAGGGTAGGTACCCTCACAAAAACATGCAGTAATCCTGGTCTCTAAACTACCTCCCCCTGGCCAGGGCCTGGCCTGATGGGAGGGGAAAGGAACTGGTCGGAATAACGTGTTCCTTCCACGTGCTACGCATAGAGTAATAAAAGGATCGAGACCGAACTGGAGCGTTAGCCCCGCCACCCCGCTATTCAATAGAAGTTGCTCAGTGGCGTTTTGAAGCACCCGGAAGACTGCCGGAAGTATAATTATAACTCAATGACTCGAGCAAGTGTAGGTTTAGCCTAGCCTTAAATCTGAGGTCCGGGCTTACGCACGTGACGTCATGAACGTCCGTCCACCTCCATGAAAGTGCTGCAATTCCACATTTCACCAGTATGTAGTGGCAGCTTCAACGCTGGATAGCCTTACTGGGGGCTTGGCGCTACGTCCGGCCGGGGAAATTCCCCCCTGTCAGGTGAAAAGAAGCAGCTTGGACTCCTCATGCAGTACGCTGCCCCCCGAGGTTGGCAGAGGAAGTGTAGCGCCCAGGATTACATTAGATAATTGACACTGGGTGAAAAAATTGTTTAGTGTTAACCTAGTGTCCTAGTTACTTTAACATGTTAATATGTTTTTTTTCTTTTAAACTACACTTAGATTCTATTTACCCTAATTTCAAGTGTCTCCATTTAGGAGACACTTATGTCGTAGTGTAAATTGTGTGTACTTTATGTACCCTGGGATCACAAGCTGACACGATAAAGATGACACCAAACACTAATAATGACATCCCTCCATTGGCCACACTGCGAGAGAGAGAGAGAGAGAGAGAGAGAGAGAGAGAGAGAGAGAGAGAGAGAGAGAGAGAGAGAGAGAGAGAGAGAGAGAGAGAGAGAGAGAGAGAAAGGGAAAATGGGAACAGAGAAAAGGTAGGATCAGTAGCATGAAACCAACTTCATTAGTCTAAGTAAGCATACTGAATGCACCAGAGACTTTCCTATTATTCTGCCAGGGGGTTGAGAAATATCTGCTTCTCTTTGTATGTGTGTGCAAATTACCAGAGGAGCAAAGACAGAATATAGAAATAAAACATGCATGACAGCTAGAAAAGGACAGGATCGACGCAAGCAAGAGGAAGAAAGAAGCTTAAAATAGGGTGAATTTTGCATCCCAAAAAGCAGTTTATAGTTAAGGGACGCAATAAAACAACGACCTCTGCATTTATTCTTCTGTTTTCTACATGAATATAACCACATTGTAACCTGCATATAAAATGAAATGGGAGTTAAATGCTGCAATTTGTAAAAATATGACTCCTAACGTTGTTGAAGTGGGACTCATAGTGAGTGAGTGAGTGAGTGAGTGAGTGACAGACAGACAGACAGACAGACAGACAGACAGACAGACAGTAAATTGGCTGTGAAATGACAATGGGATTGGCTCTGGTGGATGTGCAGGGGCGGTTGAACTTTAGCACCTTCTGAATAGAGAGAACAGAGACAGATCGAGAGAATAATCATAGTTCAGGCTTTAGTTCAGGGGTGGCCAACTGGCGGCCCGGGGGCCACAAGCAGCCCCCACCTTCACTTAATGCAGCCCGCATGCTAATATCAGAATACTGATATAGTATTGATTTCAGCTGTTACAATTCCAAACCCGCTTTAATTACTTCATAAATGGCATTAAATGACTAGTACTTAATGACTAGTATTAAAATGTTATTGTCTTTTTGTGTCCAATGTAGTTACAGTATGTTAACAGTTCATAAAGTTAACATAACTATAACTAAACGCATTTGAAATTCAATAAAAAGGTTACTTTTCAGGATTCCAACACGTTGCGACACGTTTTGAGCTTGTAGATCGGCTATTTTTGCTACGACAGTAATATGCACTGTGGCCCTCTGGAGTGAGTGTGGAAATATATTGTCCCTCTCCATCGTCAAAGTTGTCCATCCCTGCTTTAGTTCAAACAGATCCATGCTATCATCACCTTTTCTGTGGAATTCTGGCTACACATCTGAATATATCTGAAAAAGTAAAGTTGCAACAAGACTGTCTGTTTACACATCGATATATTCCCTTTAAATATACGGTACACATATTTCTTAGTTTATACACATATTTCTGTGTGTATTCAATTTAATCTACAATTTATGTGTTAAGGAACACGCTGACATTAGCCTGGCATCCCTGATTTGTGCATGTCATAGGTGAAACATTTCCAAACATTCAAAAATAATGAAAATAGGAAATAGCTAATCGATTATGTTTACGGACATACATTTCCCATTCAGTACAGCACTGTGGGTACTGCAGTACTTCTCTGTGACATTGCACATTAAACTTGTTGTTTTATTAAAACTATTGATCGCGTGGCTTCTACAGGAGCATATATACTGTACAAACAGGACCTTCTATATACGCCTTAGCATCTACATTGGATGGACATCATAGCTGAAAGGGAGGGGATTTTTACATTGGGAATCTTGATGCGATCAATGTCTTTCCAACTGACCTATAGCTAAGCCCCTCCCCCAAACTGCTATGGTCCAATCACAGCCAAGCATAACATGGGTTAGGCAAACTCTCCACCAATAGTTTTCCTATATGATAAAACATTGTTTTAAAAAAAGAAATGTCACACACATATTTTTCCAGTGCATACGGCAGGCCTTGTTGACCTGCCGTATTTAATGTGTAAAATCCATGACATTTACAGCCCGGCTGGAAAGTGTCCAAGTGGGAGTGTCTAAGTGGGAGAGGGCGGGGCTTTGCTAAAGGTGAATTGTCCAGCAGCCGCGATGAATGGTGAGACATCATTACCTTCTCGCTGTGCAGAGGCGTGGTGTGCTGGGCAGGTGTCTGTCCCAGGTCTTAGACAGCCACTCTAGTCTGCTACTCCACAAAGAGGCCACCAGCCCGTCAACTGGATAATACACAGAACAACAACAACAACACTGTCGTTTAATTCAAAACTGGCCCCCGTAAAAAAGTTTTCAAATGTATAAAAATCTTTTGAAAATAGCAGATCTAATGTAAATCACAATGTGTCTTGTAGAAAAAATAAAAGACATGGTGCGAGTGGACCTTAAGGACCGGGAGGCCCCGTTCATGAATTTTAATAATAATAATGATAATAATACATTTTTTTTGTCAGTGTGTATTATCGGACTTCAAAGCATGAACAGCATACAGCAGCACAGCCAAGTGGAAAAGCAGCTTGATTAAACAAGTATTTTACTTTGTCTTGAAATTACTGTAAGGTATAACTGGGAGGCAACATAGGCTAGCCTATACAATGATGCTATCGCTACTCTCAGCGCTGCTAGTGCAGTTTACAAAGAAACAACAAAGGTCAACGTGGACGTACAGGATAAGGCTGATTATTGACAAGGCTGCAATGCAATATTATTACTACTACTACTACTACTACTATACAAACAATAATAATAACAAAAAAACGTTTTTTATTAAATCAGGAGGCCCCTGGAGGCTCGATCGAGGCCCGTTTCAATTGAAACGATTGAAACATGTATAATGCCGCCACTGGAGTGGACTTACTGGTGTGCTTCAAAATAAAAGACACAGTGCGAGTGGACTTACTGGTGTGCTTCAAGGCAGATCCCATCACTAGGAAGGACACGGTGATGCTAATGGAGATAAACACCTGGATTAGCTTGGCCACCCACGAGTAGCTGCTGTATCGCTCATTGATTATCTAGAGAGAGAGAGAGAGAGAGAGAGAGAGAGAGAGTTGTTGTGGGTGAGGAAAGATGTTGAACTACTAAAGCTCTTCACACAGAGTAATTAATCATGTGTTCGTAAGCATACTGAATGAGAGAACTGTGTGCCGTGATCATGCTGGGAAAAAGATGCATCTTTTTCAGAGTAGTACTGTTTATAAAAATCATTCTCACCAATGGCTGAAAATTGGAAATACTCCCGTAAATGCCATCCATAATGTATGAATGGAATGGCAGAATTCATACATTAGATCCATAATGTATGAATGGAACGGCAGAATTCATACATTAGATCCATAATGTATGAATGGAACGGCAGAATTCATACATTAGATCCATAATGTATGAATGGAACGGCAGAATTCATACATTAGATCCATAATGTATGAATGGAATGGCAGAATTCATACATTAGTCCTGCAAGATGAAGAATGAACAACCTGTCCTGCAATGTTGCAACCTGGCCACTAAGGGCTGCTAAAGAGCTATTGTATTTTCTGCAAGAGGTTAAGGTTTGTCTCCCTCATTACATACAACAATTTGTACAATGCTCGCAAGGTAGTGACAATAGGTAACCCTTTAGAATGCATCACTCATGTGATGGGACACAACAAAGAGAGCTAGAGTGCTAGCGTGAGTTATGCGTATACCATGACAACTGTCTGTCTTTCTTTAATGTGTAACAATATGGCCAGTATACTGTGAACATTCAGACAAGGTCAGCTCATGCAGTGCTGAATATGTACTGTTATTAAAGGACCATTTCACCACTTTTCAACCTATATATAGTATAGTAGCTCCTCACTAATGATCATGATAAAATGGTACCATTTTCTTCTACTCAGTCTGTGTCTCATAGGAGGGCTGTGGGCAGTTCAGAAACCCATCCACCAGTGACATCATCGTTAGGCAGATTCTTTTTAAAACAAGATTATTTTACAAAAATGTATTCACATTGCAACTTTTCAGGACTAGAAAGCCTGCGGTTTCTATTAGCTTGGATTCCACATCGATGATGTCACTGGTGGACGGGTTTCTGAACTGCCCACAGCCCTCTTATGAGAAACAGACTGAGTTGAAAAATACATTTTATCATCATTATTAGTGAGGACCTATTATATGAAGATAGGTTGAAAAGTGGTCTTTTAACTTGTACTTTAATCCCAATACTGTTCTTGACTGTAATGTGGACAACATGATAAAAAACACAGTTTGCATGTGATGCCAGATATAAAATTGTGCACTGTGTATAGCAGTGCTTCTCAAAGTGGGTTCCGCACATCTCCCAAGGGCCCTTGAGGGGGTTCCAGCGGGTCCCCAAAAAAGGAGGAACAGTTGTCCACTTTAACCCTATCTACAAGCTCACTGCGCATCGCACTGTGGCTCGCTGTGAGCTTGTAGGTTTGCTACTTTTGAGAAATCTTGAAAGACATTGCTAAATAATTTTCGTTACAGATCGGGGTCCACAGAAAATACCATACATAGATTCGCGGGTCCTTCAAAGCTCAAAGCTTATGTCAGTTTCATTATCAGCTGCATATACCTTTGCTCGACTCCCAAAATCCTTTATTCACATTTATTCTCTCCTCTACTCTTACTTTCTCTCAGCTCTCCTTGACTTTCACCCTTTTTGATACAGACACTACTCAGTGCCAGGGCAAGAGTAAATGCCACAGTATGACATTAAAGTCTGTTATGTAGTCTTAAAGTATGGAACATCGTGACTGTGTGTGCGGCATTCTCTTTTTCAATGTAGCCATGAAAAGAAGAGCAATTCTCTTATTAAAAAATGACTTACTGCCAACATCACGAGTCAATTCCTATTACTGGCAGTTCGGAACTCCATAAAATGACTTTATAACGACACCGAGGGGAGGTTTTGGGAGGTTTCCAGAGATAATTAATAAGGGGTTTATACTTCATAATGCCCCGTCCCAAGAGAGGAGTGAAACGATTTGTATCTGTCAAGAATGGTGGTTCAAAATGTCAATCTAGTATAATACGCATTGTCTCAAAACACCATGACGGCTGAATGTAGAAGTTTTGTTACTTCTTCTGAGAATCTCTGTCCGTGAACATTGTAATTGCCCCATTCTCACATTCTAACCATATCACTTAGTTCAAACCATTTATGATAAGACACTGTCTGACAAAACTGTGTTATTATAGTACATTATAGTGACACAGTTGCCCCAGAAATAACTCTACCCGTCCACAATAACACACATTGTACAATAGTTTATGTTGGTACAGCTTATATTACATTACCATGAGCAGAATCACACACAGCCTTCAACACCTTTATGTATACAGTATATTCTTTCTGACTGAACATTTGAAGTGCGTGTTCTGCGCTTTTGATCTTCTAGTCACAACACTAGAGCGTCGCAGTCCCACCCCCTTTCATGACGACGCCCGGCCCAGGAAATAATTCCCAATGCATTTTTCCCATAGACATTTCAAAAAGTATTTATTTAAAGACCTTTTAAGCGTCATAGGAAGCCAACTTGAGAAATCATGACAATAAACACAATATTTTGGACCAAACAAATAATTACAAAGAAGAAAAACAAGATAAAAAGTGTTGTAACCTGCCGTTTTCTTCAGTAAAATTGTGCTTGTTGTCATGATTTCTCACAACTCCAGTTGGCTTTGTACGAGGCTTGAAAGGTATTTAAATAAATACTTTTTGAAATGTCTATGAGGAAAATGAACGGGGAATAATCTCCTGGGCCCTGGTAGGGGGCGGGACTGCGGCGCTCTATAACATGGCCTGTGTAGCTGTGTAGACAGAGCATGGTCTGAGTACAAATTGAGTACATTATGCACAGGGGGGATTGGATTAAAAAACTTCCAACAAATGTCATTATGTCACATGGAGCCAAGGACCAGAATCACATCATGACCTCATCTGACCTCATCTGAGATAAGGAGTAAATAAATATATAACAAGATAACAAGTAAACAGAGGCACAGAATACAATTTGGACAATAACGATCGAGCAGCCCTAATGAGAAGCACTATAAAATAAAGGTCAACACATGCACAGCATTCACGGAGTTGGTTCCCATGGAAACTGAAGGTAAGATCATGGTCAGCACATCATTTGAAGAGAAAGTATAGGATCTGAGTTCAGCCCCACCCCCACGTGGATGCAGAGCATATAGGTTCAAGTAGCCTAGAGTGTATGTAGAGAATGAACTAAATAGAACCACTATGAGGACACCATGGCCTCAGCATTAGTTCAATGTCTCTTCTCAGCGGCATATCTACAAAATACCAAAGATAAGCTACAGACTTCGCAAAATAGTCCTTTATCTCTCCCCAAAAACCCACATTGGCGCTAACCATTTTAGATAATTAAATTGGCTCCCAGGTGAAGGCAGAATACAACAACCGAGTCTCAATATGGTCTATAACATTTTAAAATAACAATGCCCAAAATATTTTAAAGGTTATATTACTTCCCGTACGTTAACCATTCCCATAGTCTGGGAAGCTTAGCTTAAACAACCAAACCTAAAACATAAGGTAGGTAGAAACTCATTTAAATATACAGGGGTAGAGGATTGGAACAAAATCCCAAGGGAAATTAAATTTGCCCAGTCTTTGAACATTTTAAAAAAAGATGTTGAGAAAGTGGCTGGGCAAGTTCGTATACTGTAGTGTTGTATTTACTGTATCTATTTATTGTCTTGTGTTTACCGATCTATGATGGTCTGTTGTAAATGTCATTAATATTGTGATTTTAGTACACACATGTTCTTCCTACCATATTATGCTGTAACTATTTATTTGGATCACAATGGAATTAAGTCCTCTGACCTTTTGTGCAATCCTGATAATTCTGTACTGCTCTTTTATGAATTGTATCATGAATATATCAAATAAATCAAATCAAATTTACAGTACATTCATTTATACTTCTGTACCGTTTTGTTCGCCAAACATAATAAGTATTTTGGTCCAAATTGTCTGTCTCTTACTCCTTTTTCGTTTTAGTTTCCTTAGGTGGTTACTGGTTGCACTGTTACGTAACTTGAAAAATGACCATTAAAAAAAACATGAAAGAATATTGTGTTAATATCGTGTTTCTGTATCGTGACATTGCTTTAAAAAATTGTGATATTTTTTCAATATGGCCAATAAGTATAGAATCACAACACTCGAGCCTTCAACACCTTTATAGATATTATTTTCTGACCGACCCTGACTGATGTAACCGTTTTGGTTTTATTTATTTGATGCTTTTTTTGTATTAGTTGCTTTTCTGTGTGTTTTAAATGTTGATGTCTTGTGCAATATGTATAGCCTACATTTCTTCATGCTGTACAGCACTTTGGTCGGCCTTTTGGTTAACTTGTTTTTAAATGCACTTCATAAATAAAAATTGACTTGACTTGTCACTTGACCCCTTCTCGAGCATTTGAAGTGCATTTTCTGCTGTTTTGATCTTCTAGTCATACCACTATAAATAACATGGCCTTTGTAGACAGCATGGTTTGAGTACAGATAAATTAAGTACATTATGAAGGACAAGGGGGATTAGATTAAAACTTCCAGCAAGGACTGGAATCACATTATGACCTCATCTGAAAAAGAGCTAGAGAGAGCAAATAAATAAATAAAGTAAACAGAGGCATTCCATTTCCTGCGTGCGTCGTGTGTGCATTTGTGTGTGTGTGTGTGTGTGTGTGTGTGTGTGTGTGTGTGTGCATGCGTGCGTGTGTGTGTGTACGTGCGTGCGTGCAAAGTTCACACCATGTCTTGCAGTGCACTTGCAGCCTGCTTTTCAACTGTTCAATACTGTATATCATACATAATACAAGAAAAGTGTTGGAGGATCTGCAGCATAGTGACAAAGACAGCCCCGGAAACGTTTGACTAATGAAGGGCTTTGGAAGACACTTCAGTAAATGAGCCATCTGCTCTCATAATCTCTCTCTCTCGCTAGCTCTGACATTGTTGTTTTTCTCTATTCCTCTCCCGTTGTCTTTCCTCATCCTGTGTGTGAAGCAAACATTACACAGCAGAGGGATGCTAAACGACTAAACGCTGTTAAGTTAATGCGGAAGCTGTGTTCAGATAGGACTCCTTGACTAGAAATCTGTACAGACCTTTAGTAGGCATGCCTGATTGCCTGTTCACCATTTGCAAACGAGTCCAATTCAAAACAATGAGTTTACAGCGTGTCTCGTCAGAAGTGTGCATGGGCATTGGGCAGGAGAGGACATGGAGGACCAATCACCAATGTCTGTCTGTCTGTCTGTCTTTCTCCTTCTGTAGCTTATAAGCAGCTAGTGGTTCCCAAACGTTTTAGCTCAAGACCCATAAGAAAAATTAGACGTTTGCCCGGGATCCAAGCTAGTGAAAATAGCAGATATAAAAGCTCACAGCGTTGTGAGATTGATTAATACTTAATAAAAACATAATGTTGTATTTACAGAAATTGGTTTATTTTTGAGGGGCCTCCTATGACCAGCTTTGTGTGTGTGTGTGTGTGTGTGTGTGTGTACTCCATAACGAAGATTCGGCACAAAAGTATTATCACAGTCAATGAATGATAGATGTGGGGACAAAAGACAGAGCCAGACAAGCAGACAGACAACCATGGGTTCCAACTTCCAGGTTCATTTGGGGATCTTGCTAGCCACTCTTGTCCTTTTGAGGGACCAGGCATGGGCTGAAGGACACTGAGGCCCCTTTTCCACCGGTTGGTTCCCGAACCGGTTAATACTGAATTGAGTGGGTAAAACCATACCTATATTAAGATTGTTATCACCATGAAACTTCCCCAATTGAGTACTTACACGAAGACAATGATTTATTGTATTACAAAGTTTACATTCTTAAATATGCAAATGAGGCATTATGTAGGGAATATGAAAAATAATTGAAAATATGAAAAAGCTACTACTGTGGAAGGGTTATCATGTATTAAGTTACTATAAAAAATGTAATATTGGTCTAGTTTTTCCCACCAATTTTGGAGCTCTGGCTCATGGACGAAGAACCAAAAAGAACTGAATGGGTTCCCATTGGGAACCAACTGGTGGAAATGGGGTCTGAGTGGTGTTACTGCAGTTCCATCCACAGTACACGGCATGGCTCAAGCACTACAGACTGAATGGCAGACAAAGAGAGAGAGACGGGCAGTCGGGCACAGCTGCCTTGTATCACAGTCTGACTGACAGACGTGAATTGCTTCTCTCTAACGGCTCGAAAGGCCAGCGCTGTCTCGATGAGAACTTTTCAATTGGCTTATTGATCCCTTTAAGTGGGATTTGAGAGACGGTATTAACCAGCCAGAGTTCTGCACAGATTTCCAAACCGTCAAAGCCATATTCCACTGTAACACAACCATGTCCATTTCCCCAGCTCAGCTCCACAACAAGACTCCATCAACAGTACTGCCTATTCACCTCTGACATTCAGCTTGTTTTCCTTCTTCACAAACAAAAACACAAATCTCCTGAAACAATGCATCATCATGGAAAATAAATGACAAGAGGCCGAGACCCGCACCGCCTCGCTCTACGACCTCAGATCAGACCAGACGACCCGCTGCATTCACAGCTGAAGGAAACTGCAGTCACTCAATGTTAATAGTATTTTTAGTTGATAACAGTAGCACAGTTTGAAATGTGCACCCTTATGGCCAGAAAAATAATGAAGGCTGTGTGTTTGACTGGATTGCTGAATTCCTACCATGACCATCATGCTTTGGTGCACTTCCCCTCCTTGTGGAGGGAGGCTGCATGGAGGTGTGACTTTGTAGTCCAGGAAGGAGGTGAGACCACATTTTCATGTACAAATGTTGGTCATGAACATGGTGTCATGACTAAAATATCAAACATTACACACATAAAAAACCCAGGAAAGTGTTTCTTGTGTCCTAAACTTTAGAACGCAAGTAACATCAGCAGACTATTGAGTTCTGTCTCTTTCTCTCTCTCTGGCCTGGCTGTCACTCTTTATTCATTTCCTGTCTGCTTTGTTATTTCTCTGTCTCTGTTGTCTCTCTTGTCTGTTTGTCTTTTTCCTGTGTCTGTCTCTCTTTCTTCCTCTGGATGTCTGTCTCTCTTTATTCATTCCCTGTCTGCATTTCTCCCTTTGTTATTTGTCTGTCTCTCTTTCTCTGTTGTCTGTTTGTTGTTTGTTTTTTTCTACTCAGTGAAAAATAAAAACCACAATAGCATTGCACCAACGTCTGCATGCATTAGAGGGGAATAGTGTGTGTGTGTGTGCGTGCGTACATGTGCGTACGTGTCCTCTCCGTCTATTCTATGTCTTAGCCTGACAATCACTTCGTTTCTCTTCTGAGAGTGCCTAGCCTAGTGGAAATGAGGTCAGATCACAGCGCACGTGTCAGAACCGTATGCATTACACGTCCAGTGGCTCTGACACCATGCCGTTCCACATGCTACTGTACTATGGCAGTGAATGACTTCTATTCAGTGGTGGAAAAGGTACTCAAGGAGGTACTAAAGGAGCTAGAGTGCCAAGCAGATGGGCAGATTTTACTCTGAAATGCCCCCTAAGGGCCGATTCATACTCCGAAGAGTCAACTTTAGGACGGTACCCCCCCCCCCCTCCCCCCGAACCTCAAATGACGTCACATTGTAGGCTCTACAGAGCCGAACCGACTTTTATTCGGCTCTAAAATAGGAGTATGAATTGTGCCTAACGATGAGGTCACTGGTGGACGGTTTCTGAACTTCCCACAGCCCTCCTACTGTATATTAGACACAGACTGAGTAAAAATAATTGTGGTATTTTATCATGAACATTAGTGAGGACCAATTATATGAAATAAGTTGAAAAGTGGTGAAGTGGTCCTTTAACGATACTTTCCACCACTGCTTCCATGTTAGAACGGAGATGGTTGCTGTTTCAGCTCTATATGCCGTTGCCAACGACTTCCCCGCCTCCCGCCTTTGATTTCCCTGCCTCTCATCATTACATTTTATCACCGGTTGGGAAAGTTCTTTATGGCGCCTTCTGGTGTGTGTGTGTGTGTGTGTGTGTCATTAGTGAACTAAATAAATTAAACTTCCCCAGTTGTGGCAGCACATTCCAAGCTGTGTCATTTTGTTCGAACAGGAAGAGTTCCGTGGCAGTAACAAAACTGAAATACGTTTTCAGAGGATGTGACTCCAGCTGCTGTTATTTGTTGCCATTTTATTTTTGGCACTTAACGCCACACACATCGTGTGTGCGTGAGTGTGTGACTTAAAGGAGAATCCCATGCTAGAAGGCTTTCTTACTTTTATTTGTAGTCGTTACGTCCCCACCAAAGAGGTCCAGGTGTTATTTTGTGCAAAAGTGCATTATTGGCTATTTCCCCTAATATAAGCCCTCTATGGGGGTTGCGTTTTTCTAATGTGCTTATTTCCATCTAAATAAGTAGTAAAGTGTGCAGCTTGGGATACTATTTACATTATGAAGATGGATAGAGGATATATACCAATGTTGTTGTTTTTTAGCCCCATTCAAGTCAATTCAATTCAATGCAATTCATTGAGCGCTTATGGTGGGGGAATAGCCAATAATGCGCTTTTTCACAAAATAACACCTGGACCTCTTTGGTGGGGACGTAACAACTACAAATAAGGAGAAAGGAAAGGAAGGCCTTCTAGTATGGAATTCTCCTTTAAAGGATCTGTGGTGCTGCTGCATGGGCTGAAGTTACCATGGACATGGAGTGCATGGGTAGGGCTGCCTCTGAGGTAATGGCTGCCTCAGAGGACTTATTATCTGACTGAAAAAATGTTGCCATAGACAAATGCATTGTTGTCTTTACTCTGAAATCTGAGCGAGGTTGCAGGTTGCTCCTCACTGTATGCGTCATGGTCAAGAACGAATAGAGGGTATACTGCATAACGTGACTGGCAAATCGAGTGGCAAAGTGAGTTTAACGTTGTTTAATGCAATCAGATTGGATGCTTGGATGGATGAGCTGCCAAGGCCAGAAAGTACTTTTTTGCCACTCAGTAGGCGTTCCCGCATAACTTCCGGGTATGATGATGATGTCACACGCATACTGGCTGTGTTTATGTCCTTCTGCTTATGTGGACATAAATGTGTGCGTGCGTGCGTGCGTGCGTGCGTGCGTGCGTGCGTGGGTGCGTGCATTCTTACCTTCGTCAGTGGAATGGTTGCGATTTCTCCTGCTTTCTCTGAACTGGAAAGAAAAACAAAACAACAAAAATACAAATAAACATTTATTTACAGATGATGTTGAGGTACAGATGCAAATCTTATTTACAAATCATCTATACATGTATTTTGTGTGAATACGCACATACGCTTTATAAGTGGTTAAGTAAGGTGTATGACTATGAATATGCAGCTGAGCTGTCATGAATATGTTTGGTTATGTAAACCAGTGGTTCTCAGAGTGGAGTCCGAGGGACCCCCAGGGGTCCTTGAGGGAGTTCCGGGGTGTCCCCAGCTAAATTATATTTTGGAAACAAATGGACCCTTATGGGTCTGTAACTCTGAGAGTGTACAAATGGACCTTTTAGGGTCCATTTGGTTCCATTTGTGTTAAATTAACATTGCATTTACAATATAAATTGGGGTCTCAGAGATGTGAATTCCATTAAATGGGGGTCCGTAGCCTGTTGCATATCAAACCGGGGGTCCTTGAAATAAAAATGGTTTAAAATCACGGCTAGAGCTGTAAAAGATCTTCTCTTATGGGGGTCCTTGGCATAGGCCTTAGTTTAAAATGGGGGTCCGACTCCGCAGGCTATAATGAATGTAATTTTGGGGGTCATTGACATGAAAATGTTTGGGAACAACTAAACCTCCCTGAAACATAAATACATAAATTAATTAACTTGAAATGGGTTTGACATTCAAAATGCAGCCCTCAGTTCACGCATACCTGACTATAAACTGCCTCAAAAAGGTGAGCGACACCCACAGCCACAATACTAGAGGGAGCGTGAACGACGATCTGGTACCACCCACTTTCAAAACAAACATGGGTACATTTTTCCTTCTACAACACGGCCACCCAGCTAGGCCATGTGGAATGCCCTGGCCCCCTCCCTCAAAAAATGCAGGTCACATACATCTTTTAAAACAGACCTGAAAATCCACCTTTCAGCAGGCCCAAGGGAGAGGAAATTATCCTTTTCCCCTTAACCCATTCAGAACGGGAACCCCTTTTGGTGTTTTAAGCATTATGTTATACTTTAGCTATTGAAAAATAGCAGACCTACAAGCTCGTAGCTTGAAAGCTCGAAAATATGTTGTTCCAGTGACCACCCAGAAGCAAAGATTTGAGTTAAAAACGTTATAGAATATACGTTAAAGAATATATTCAAACATTTGCGCCACATTTTCACGATACATTTATCTACAAGCTCATAGTGCGGCACCGAGTGCCGCGCTATGAGCTTGTAGATCTGCTATTTTTCAATAGCTAAAGTATTACATAATGCTTAAAACACCAACAGGGGTTCCCGTCCAGAATGGATTAAACAGGATATAGCGTTGCATAGACCAGTGGTTCCCAAAGTGGGGTCCGGGGACCCCCAGGGGTACCTGAGGGAGTTCCAGGGGGGACCCATCTATTTTGTTCATGTTCATAAAGTGCTAAAGTGTTTAAAGCAGTGGTTCCCAAACTTTTTCATGTCAAGGACCCCCAAATTGACACTACTTAGCCCGTGGACCCCCATTTGAAAAGATATGCCAGGGACCCCCATAAGAGAAGACGTACACATTTAGACGTCTACATTTAGACGTCTACATTTAGACGTACACATTTAGACGTCTACATTTAGACGTCTACATTTAGATGTTTGTATACATTTAGACGTCTACATTTAGACGTCTACATTTAGACGTATACATTTATTGCGAGGATGAGGTGGTACCTGGAAAAATATCTACCCCAAAAGGGGTACCTGGTCCAAAAAAGTTTGGGAACCCCTGGCATAGACTATAGATGCATTATAATGTCAGTCCTGCACCGATCTCTTCTCTCAGAAATGAAGATATTATACAAAACATGGTACTGTACGATGAGCTAGAGACAGGAAACACTCCCTCTGGACAATATTGAGCTGTCACTGCAAGCATGTCTGGTGTAAATACAGGTGCTGCTGCTTATCCCGTCTTTCCACCGGTGCAAAGCAGCTTATAGGTCTGCAAGTAAACCTAAACGCCCCTCAGACCAGATTCCAGTACATCACAGGGCTTTATAACCCCAATCTCATCCCCATGTACAGTATGCTGTATACTGTATACAACTATAACTTATATCTGCCCATGGAACCATCTTCTATTCAATACTGAAACACATTACTGATGAGATGAGATGAGGAGAGATGTACTTTATTACAGTGATGACTACAGTGATGATCAGCAAATTATGCTTTGAAAGTGCTGGGAACTGAACCAAAACAGTATGTTAGACGGTTTGGACCAATGATCTGGTCAGTGTGTGTGTGTGTGTGTGTGTGTGTGTGTGTGTGTGTGTGTGTGTGTGTGTGTGTGTGTGTGTGTGTGTGTGTGTGTGTGTGTGTGTAGTAGGTGTGTGTATGTGTCTGTAGTATGACTACCAATTATAGTCATACCAAAATGTACAGGTCCAAAAAGACAGGCTGTGTGTTGTCCAGGAGGACAGCGTGGGGTTTGTCAGGTGCTTGGTTGTAAGTTAAAATAATCGGTCGATATATTTATCCAACATCAATGCACAATGGAAATAACATTGGTAAGATTTCATTACAGAGAGTAACACCGGGGCTCCACTGGGCGCGCCAGCGTCGCGTCTCCGTCACCGTCAGGGAATGTTCCCTTTTTAATCAATGAAGGGTGGCTCCGCTGCAATTTAAGCCATCTTTCTTGTTTTTAATTAAATAGCTAGACTCGCACGCACAGCACACGTGCACGCAGGCACGGACGCATGCGCCGGGCCTTAATTTTCGTGCCTGTTTTCGCCGGCTGCCGGGCGAGGCTGCACTAATAACTTTGGGGCAGGCCCGTCTAGAGTTTGAATGGACAGGTATCAGTCAAAAGGGAGACATCGAAGACGAAGGATGGATGGGGAAGGATCAACATATGTAATGTCAGAACAGGTGCTGACATGTATCCATATATGGAGATCTAAGGTTTGAGGTTTTAGGTCAGAGGTAGAGTTGCAGGTCGCATTTACTATGACATCAGGGTCTCCACATCTCCATCCCTGATGATGTCACATGATGACACGGGACCTGGGCACCATATATGGGGTCTTGCCTGGGTGACCAACCAACCAACCAACACACTGATAGAAAATGCACGATTCCATAGTAAATGTACCAGTACCATTGCTTTGCCCTGTGGTGACAACACTGTCATAGAACTGAAATTACAGTGTCCGTGTCTTAACAAGTGCATCAAACTCTGCCGTGCATGCTGTACATCTGTACTTCTCCACTCTGTTGTCACTCTCTATCGTCCACCAGTGGGATATTATAACACCACTCATTTCATTTTCAAGAAATGGCATGCAACAAAATCATGGGAAGAATATTGTGATATTGTTCAGCAGACAAGCCTTTTATAGAAGCAGTGAATTGACAGGGTCAGATTGCTCATGAGGGCTTGATAATAATAGTGTCATATTTCATCCCTAGCTGAACAGCATAATTGGAACAGGGAGTGATGCAGAAATAATGGATGTTGAAGGCAGCTAATGGAACCGTCCCGATTTCTCGCTGCAACTTGTGCAATTTCTGTGTTGCTTTTGAAAGAAAAGACGAAATAAAAGAGAGACAAAGAATGGAATAGAGATACGTAAGACTGAGAGTGTTCTGAGCAAAATAATTTTCATTGTATGTATACTCTGTATCTATACAAATGACAAATAAACCTGAACCTGAACCTGAACCCAGTAAGAAATAGAATGAATAGAGTAAGTAAGAAGAAAGTAAGTAAGCCTTGCCGAGCCATGAGGCCCATGTCCTAACTCCTGGTGTTGTTTTCGTCGACTAAAACTAAGACGAATTTTTTTTCGTCAACTACCTTTTTTCACTGACGAAAACTAAATGAAAACTAAGCTATGATGACTAAAACTAAGACTAAATATATTATAATATATAATTTTGTCAACAAATAAAAACTAGACTAAAATGCTAGGAAGGGACTAGTGGACAAGAGATCCAGTATAAGTCATTTTACACACCAAAATACATTTTAGTCGACTAAAATAGCATAACATGTAGTCAACTAAAACTAGGCTAACACTAAAACATTCCAGTTGACTAAAATGTGACTAAAACTAAATTATTCAAGAGACTATGACTAAAACAAATGTTGCTGTCAAAAACAACACTGCCCTGGACACGATGTACAAGTACACCCATGTACACACATGACGCTAGTATGTCGCAGGGACCCAAATCCAACCCTTGATGCTGAGTGCCAAGCAGGGAGGCATTGGGTCCTGAGACCTCCCAGTCTCAGGGCGGACACTCTAACCAAAGGCCACTGAGCTGATATGAGAAAGCCCATTCATTTTTCCCATGTAGATTTCCCGAAAAATATTTATATTAATTATTGTAAGCCTGGAACCAATCCATGCAGGCTCCGGGTGAATCATGACCATAAAACATTTAATGCTGTGTTAATAAATACTAGTCCTTACCCGTTCTGAATATATGAACAGCAAATGATGTTCAGTGTGGGTAATGTGATGTAATAAATCACATTACTGATAGGGGGGGGGGTTTACAGATGGTCTTGGAAGTTGGGTTGGGCACAAATGTAGGCTAATTAGTATGCTAGTTTATTTTGCAAGAAAATGCTGCAGTACAATCATAAGTACACCATTAATGTGTGGTGTAATTTGGTGGTGATATTCTGCCTATAAATGGAAGTTATTGAATATTTTCACGTTCGGTGTTGCACTTTATAGACGCTAGACGGTCCCTAACCGCTCACCGTCTGATATAAGCTATTAAACGGTGAATGCGGAGGTTGGCTTTTTGGGCTGCAAAATGTGTCGTTTGTGAGCTATTGAGCCAGCATTGGTCATTGCATCTGTCATTGTGTTGTTCCGACGGCACGGGATCTGTCTTCCCCGGATTATAGCATTCATATGTTATGATCCAACAGATATAAAAATGCACAGTATTGTAACTGTTGCCAAGGCAATTCCCCGTCCGGGTGGAGTTAAACCCTGTTGTTTTTGCGTGCTAACGGTAAAGAAAACGTCTCCATTTGGCCACCCCGAGTCCCCGACAGATAAGCATTCCGTTGTGATGGAGCTGTTCAGTGTGTCACGCAGCCACGCTGGGTGCGCGCAGGGCTGTAACCTGTCGTTGTCAGCGTCCAGGCTTTCAGCGTGCATGTAGCTCATGTGTACGGCACGGCGAAGGAGGTGGTAGAGGAGGGGTGCGGACAGTGTGGTGTCGAAACAGCTTGTGTGTTCACGTGAACATGCCCCGTCCAGAATTGAAGGGGAATGTTGCGCGGAAAACTGTGTCCCAGTATTAATCAGTGTCCGTCCCAACATGCATTTCACTGGTGACACGTGATTTGCGGGGAGATGAGTTGTTTTTGACGCAAATTAATGTAATTAAGATGATTGTTAGAATGTTTGGTGTGTGTACTACAGGACAGATTGAGGTTGGAGGACAGGGCTGCACGGCGCTAGGTTCCGTGAGGCTGTCCGTGCGTTGTGGCGTTGTGAGGAGGCGCTGGAAGCGAGCAGCTGTCTTGCTATGGGAAGGGACAGACAGACAGCGGTTCTTCAATTTAGAATAGATTTGAAAAACGGAAAGGGTATTTATTAAATATAGTATCTAATTAAATATTCAAATATTTGTACGATATATATCAATCATGTGTATCTCATCATATCTTATCGTGCGCGCGTGCGTGCGTATAGTGTCTATTCCACATGGAAAAAACCTCTGTGTTAATGTGTCGATTAATTGGTAACATTCTTCCTCTCAGAGCATTTTAAAAAGCATTTTACTGTGTTTTACAATGCTGTCTAGTCCATCCCCAAGGTCAGGGATTCGTTTTTTTTTTTCTTTTTTCTACCCATCTACCTATAATTTGAGAGCAGTCAGTCAGTCAGTCAGTCAGTCAGTCAGTCATAACCGCGCTTCTCCTCACTGGCTGGACCCCTTTAGGCATTGACCTTTAGCTTATATGCACAGAACTGCGAAGCCCCATTTCACTTTCCCACATTTTATGCTGTTTATCAGCGCTTTTTGGAAACTCTTTTCTAATAGTCGCTATAGCACCAGCCAAAAGGCTGATCTCCAAAATAATTAATCTTCATTTGGAAGTGTTCTGAAAATAGGGGCTGTGGCTCACTGCCTGTTACTCTAATATAATGTAACCTTTGCTCATTTCTCCCCCCTTGTTCTTTCTCGTACTGCAATATACTGTAGAAATAATCTCTAGAATGTAAAATGTACTTGAGTAAAAATACAAAACTATTGGCATCAAAATGTACTTAAAGTACCAAAAGTAGCTTTCATATACAGTATATATATATATATATATAAAATCCGGGTGGATCAACCGCTAGAACTCTTTTTCAAACGCGCATTTTGTTTTATTTTTTGTTTACATCTGTTGTAGATGATATGACAGGTTAGTCCATGCAGTGTTGTTGCTGCACTCTTCCTGTTCTACATGTACGTGTGCTGACGTTAGAACCTTCCTACGCGATTAGGAAGAAATTCCGTAATACAAATCTAAAAAGTAACTAATGTTTTAAAATAATTGTAGTGGAGTCAAAGTACAATATTAACCTCAGAGATCTACTGGAGTAGGCCTAGAAGTAAAAGTTTTGAAAATGGGAAATAATCTACTAAAGTAAAAAACACCTCAAAATTGTACTGAAATGTACTGAAGTTTACGGCTGGCCTCTTACGGCAGCAGTCTACGGCATCCATCTTAAAACGGACGAGAGAAAACAAAAAACGGTGAAAAACGGTCATCCGATCTCCTTAGAGTCCCCGCGATCTATCTCGGAATTAAAGCTCAGATTTGGTGAAATGAGATGAAGTATGATCTTAGGATGCCAATAAAATCCTCGCGGTCGCTCTGGTAAGCAGAATAGCGTGTTGCATGCTAGCTTAGGGCTGGATTGAGCGACGGACAAGATGCGGCTCTGACTTCCCGTTTAAGATGGCCGGTCACAGGACCCGCGATTTGTATTTTTTAGTTTTCTCGTGCCAAGGGCTACAGAGGTGCCCGAAAACATGCCGGCAGGAAATGTACAGTACTTAAGTAAATGTACTTAGTTACTTTACACCACTGATCGTCTTCCTTCCTCCTCCGGCACGATCAATTTCTATCTCTCTCTCCTGCCGTCCCTGGTAGCTAGCCAGCTCCTAGTCCACAGACAGATCCCCCGCATGGTAGCTAGCCAGCTCCTAGCCCACAGACAGATCCCCCGCATGGTAGCTAGCCAGCTCCTAGCCCACAGACAGATCCCCCGCATGGTAGCTAGCCAGCTCCTAGCCCACAGACAGATCCCCCGCATGGTAGCTAGCCAGCTCCTAGTCCACAGACAGATCCCCCGCATGGTAGCTAGCCAGCTCCTAGTCCACAGACAGATCCCCCGCATGGTAGCTAGCCAGCTCCTAGCCCACAGACAGATCCCCCGCATGGTAGCTAGCCAGCTCCTAGCCCACAGACAGATCCCCCGCATGGTAGCTAGCCAGCTCCTAGTCCACAGACAGATCCCCCGCATGGTAGCTAGCCAGCTCCTAGTCCACAGACAGATCCCCCGCATGGTAGCTAGCCAGCTCCTAGTCCACAGACAGATCCCCCGCATGGTAGCTAGCCAGCTCCTAGCCCACAGACAGATCCCCCGCATGGTAGCTAGCCAGCTCCTAGTCCACAGACAGATCCCCCGCATGGTAGCTAGCCAGCTCCTAGCCCACAGACAGATCCCCCGCATGGTAGCTAGCCAGCTCCTAGCCCACAGACAGATCCCCCGCATGGTAGCTAGCCAGCTCCTAGCCCACAGACAGATCCCCCGCATGGTAGCTAGCCAGCTCCTAGCCCACAGACAGATCCCCCGCATGGTAGCTAGCCAGCTCCTAGTCCACAGACAGATCCCCCGCATGGTAGCTAGCCAGCTCCTAGTCCACAGACAGATCCCCCGCATGGTAGCTAGCCAGCTCCTAGCCCACAGACAGATCCCCCGCATGGTAGCTAGCCAGCTCCTAGTCCACAGACAGATCCCCCGCATGGTAGCTAGCCAGCTCCTAGTCCACAGACAGATCCCCCGCATGGTAGCTAGCCAGCTCCTAGTCCACAGACAGATCCCCCGCATGGTAGCTAGCCAGCTCCTAGTCCACAGACAGATCCCCTGCATGGTAGCTAGCCAGCTCCTAGTCCACAGACAGATCCCCCGCATGGTAGCTAGCCAGCTCCTAGCCCACAGACAGATCCCCCGGGGAGATGAGAGACAACGCTACAGTTAGGGGGAGCCAATTGGTATGAATATAGGATGAGGCATAAACTGTGATAAAACATTTGGCAGGCCATCGCTAAAACGGTGGATCCCACTTGGTGAATGCCACTTTTTAACTGTGATACGGGCCATTTATCTGTTGCCTCCGTTAACCGCGCTACAGTGCCTGTAGATCCATACAGTTTACAATGCATGCATTTTAGCAGATCTGCTCTTATCCGCTAGCCCTAGTCGACGCACAACACGGTAAACCGGCATGTAGTGTAAGGAGAGTGCAAAGAAGAACACGTTAGGTGCTTCAAGGAAACTAGGATGTCAGGCACACATACAGTAGAATCTAGTTCAACCTACAGTAGCTTCTGTCAGGCTGTATATAACACACTGTACTTCATATCTGTGGGCAAGCGATCAGTACACTCTATGTGAAATCAGTGGTTCTCCACCTGTGGGTCCGGAGTAGGGATATCGGTTCTAAATCACACGTGCACGCATACGCACGCATACGCGCACACACACACACAGACACACACATGAATTAATCCGTTTGCAACTCTGGCTGACTACAGCTCTCTCTCTCTCTGCAACCTTCACTTGCTGCTCTTGACCATCTCCTCCGGGCGAGTGAAAAGCGACTACCCACGATTACAGCCACGCCAGTACTTATGTGTCACTTTTGCCCGCTATCCTGTCTTACATAAACGCTTCCCACTGACTGAAGTGCTGCAGTCTCCACTGCTCTACTATCAGTAAATAGTCCTCAGCGTCTAGAGCCCGAGGGCTTGTAGCGGTGTCTGTACCCGGCCAGCCGAGCTGTCTGGATGTGAGGAAGAGCTGCGAGCGTATCTCTGCACTGTTAATGTAACTCTGGAGGTTTACTAATGTAATGTGCACATCTGTACGCTCTACACAAACATGTATACATAGTTCGTTAAATGGCGCAATTATCCCTACACTAAGTCCCTCCCCAACCCATCCTTGTCCAATAGGCACGTTAGCAGCGAAGACAGCTTGACCTGCATAGCAAACGTTGCTAAACTATTTGGATTGGCATTGGAAAATCACTTTTTGGGGTGGGATTTAGTGAAGGGCTAATTGCATAGCCCTTAAACGAAGCGATGTACTATGCGTTGTGCATTGCACGCGTGCACAGGCGTGTGCGCACACACACACACACACACACACACACACACACACACACACACACACACACACACACACACACACACACACACACACACACACACACACACACACACACACACACACACCACAGTACCTTAAAGTCTACCCATCCTAATGCTACGTAGCCTATGACAAAACAACACTGCACAGTACCTTAAAGTCTGCCCATCTTGTCATCCTAATGCACATATTGATATAAAGCATAAGAAATGGTTTCTCATCTTCACTGGGCACCAGTATTATTTTATTTAGGCCAGGTGCAGGACATCAAAGCAAGAACAAATAGGTGTTTAAAACATGATGGGCACACTGGTTCTAATTCTCCCTAATTCTCATAACATTTTGACCATAATAATCATAATCATTATACAGTAGGTCTTCATCAGGCAAATCATTTGCCTGATAATGACATGGTCAAAACGTTGCGCCATTAATACAATTGTTCGGGAGCTTTAAAACAGCATTTACAACAGTACACACACAATGCCACATTTAATACCCAGTAGCACAGGTGTGTGTTAGTGTGTTTATTATAGTAGTGTCGGCCCAGACGCATGTGACAGACTGGTCTACTTTGAGTTCCTTCCATTATTCCAAACTATTATGTAAATTGCTTTAAGTGTGGCTGAGAGCAGAGCCACTTGCATGCGGTCACCGTGGTAACCGGCGCTTTCCGAGAACATCGACAAATAACTTTGCGCTGCACTTCATTATTATATTTTGACTTTTACTGCACCTTATTATCTCCCCCTATTTTCTTTATTTATTTTATTGTCTGTTTGTCTGCTGCCTTTCTCTGTGCAGACACTCTGTGTTACTGTAATGTAAGCAAAGTATTGTGCATCTGTTCTGACCCCAAATTTTCCAAAACACGCACGCACACACACACACACACACACACACACACACACACACACACACACACACACACACACACACACACACACACACACACACACACACACACACACACACACACACACACACACACACACACACACACACACAGAAGGGACATGAACCAGCAACCTGCATCTATAAGTATATCATGCGTCCACATTACATTTCAGCTTCTCTCTCTCTCTCTCTCTCTCTCTCTCTCTCTCTCTCCCTCCCCTCCCCCCCAGTGCACTGAGCCTACTAAGCTACTGTGCTAATAGTTTACATCAGCCTTGTGACTGACCTTGGAATGGATAGAGAGAACCAAGTCAGAGTGACAAAATGAAAGAAAACTATTTGCTCTTTAGAAGTGGAAGGTAATCCCCTCCGATCCCTTTGAAAAGGTTAGGTAAATCCCTGCCTTTGTCCCAAGACGCCTCAACAGCAGGCCGCCATGGTCAATTTCGATGAGTAAAGAAAGGATGAGGAGGAATATATATGAGAGAGAAAGAGAGAGAGAGAGAGAGAGAGAGAGAGAGAGAGTACCATGTGTCTGTGTCTCATACAGTAGGAGGGCTGTGGGCAGTTCAGAAACCCGTCCATCGTTAGGCAGATTCATTTTTAAACAAGATTTATTTACAAAAATGTTTAGATTTGTATTATCGTGAGAACCGATGGCTTGATTAGCTTGCATTCCCCATCGATGATGTCTCTGAACTGCCCACAGCCCTCCTATGAGGCACAGACATAGAAATAAATTGTGCCATTTTATCATGATTATTAGTGAGGACCTATTATATACTTTTACTAGTAACTAGTAACTACTTGAGTTGAGTTGAGTAATATTAGGTCTAGCACATAAAAAAAGCTTACAACGCGTCACTTTTTTAAAGTGTAAAAATGATTAAAAAAAACATATACTGTATATATATAGTGCACAGGGCAGATATGACAAATAACTGAACCCAATAAATTAATCACGATTATTTGTGACAGCTCCCCTGTAAACTCCTCTGTGTTAAGTTAGTGCTGCAGTGCCACGGTCCATTTGGTTACATGTTCTTAGAGTTTGTGCGCCGTCAGAGTTACAAATTGACACACACACACACACACACACACACACACACACACACACACACACACACACACACACACACACACACACACACACACACACACAACAGAAACCAATGGATTATATATTTCAAGGGCGAGAGATCACGATCAAAATGCAAATAATTCTTCCTCCACACTGGGAGAAACAAACAGCATCTGAAAGTTTGATGGTACATTTATTTTTAAACGAGAGTGCAGTTAGAACTTTTCCATTGCATTTTAAGAGAGGTGGGATTATTTTGCTGACGGCCTGCGCACGCATGCTGGTGCTCATCAGAGTGGCATCGTCTGATAAGATAGCATTTAAACATAAATGTTGCGAAAATGTGTTGTGACTTTGATTGAAAAGTTTAAATACAAATAGTTCCAATGGCATGTAAATGTAAGGTTATAAATATGCTTATCGGTGTTTGCAAGGATGAGATCACAATCATAATCATTAGAGCTATATCTAATAAACCCTGGGCTATATCTGTGTGAAAACTTGGCACTTTTAGACGAATTGGCGCAAAATCACCCATATCTCTCCCTAAGCTCCTCCACTACTGGCAACCAGTGTTGTTTTCGTCGACTAAAACTAAGACTGATGAACACTAAATGGAAACTAAATGAAAACTAAGCTACATACGATGATTAAAACTAAGACTAAATATATTGACAATTTCGTCAACAAAAAAAAACTAGACTAAAATGTTAGGAAGGGATTTTACACTTGGTTGCATGCTGAAAATAGCCAATCTACAAACTCACAACACGTCACGCTGCGCCGCCAAAAACAACACTGCTGGCAACCAACCCCTATACGCCTCCACCTATAATATACCTCCATTGCTCTTAACCTGAGCATTTAGAAAGATGAGCTGGTCTACAAGCCAAGCAGTAGCTCTGATCCTATGGTGACAGGAATGGAAACACCGCTGTGACGTTCCTTCCTCCCCCTTTCAGGCTTACATGGATTCAGAAGGATTCACACACAGACCACACAGATCACGAGGAGAAAAAGGTTAGAGGATTGGGATTTGAACAAGGATAACGACATGATATACAGTATATATATTTCTGTTATCATGCAGTGGAAAATAAATGTCACTAGGGGGCACTGTTGGCCTATAGAAACCATCCAGCGTTTTCTGCAGGGGGATTACAGCACCTTCGCCATGGAAGCTTAGAGCCACCCCCCCCCCCACACACACACCACACACACACACACACACACACACACACACACACACACACACACACACACACCATTGTTCATCTCTTGAAAACGCAGAGCTTCTGTCCAACGTGTGTGTGTGTGTGTGTGTGTGTGTGTGTGTGTGTGTGTGGGGGGGGGGGGGGGTGGTGGTGGAAATAACAGAAATAAAATTTCATGTCAAGCAATTAGAATGAAAAATGGTTGTTCTGCAAATCAGTGGCATGATTGAGGTTTTAATGTAAGGGGAGGGCCCGCACCGGAGAGCTGTTCAATTTCAAAGGCACTTTGTATTAATTACATATTCCGAACGGGGGGGCTGTTAATTGTGTGTATTCATACATTTAGTATCATCACTGTCACCTCTAGGCATCAACTGGATGGATATATACAGTACATGCGCTAGTCTAAACTGGCTCCTGGTATAGAAGACAGAGTTAAAGATGGAGTGCCACCCTAAAACCTGATCACCAGGTATTATTATAATATAAGGAGGAAGAGCTCTTTCCAAAAAGCGTACAGTATTTGTTAAAATCATGCTTTTATGTGGGCACGCCAACCAGCTCATTAACAGTTTGACTCCATAAAACGAGTTACCCGCTAATCAAATATTCTACGCTGCCGAGATTGTTTTGGTCATCAGTACCAGCGGCCATTACAATGCGCTACAGGATCCGCCTCCACGAGGTGTTGTAGTCCAGACAAACCCCCCGTCCACTTGCATTGAGCTCAATTTCCCTAGCAGCCCAGATGATGACTTGATTTCCGGTTTCGTCGTCATAACACGACGGCCTCGTCATCAGCTCCCGGATAAATCCACTGTTTCTTTTTAATTAATAACGGCGAATTAAACGCATTAAACAAAAGTCGGGTATAGCATTTTACGCACGGTGGAACACTGGATTAAACAATTAGCGGCCGTCAAACTGTTAACTAGACACCATAAGGGTCCTACAAAGCATGTGGTAAAAAAAAAATACACCTCAAACATTTTGTACAAAGAGAAGTATAGATGTGATTTGAATGTTTTCTGGTAATTTGTAGCTTTTTCTAACCCCTGATCCACCGCCCCCCATACATCAGGGATCTCCATCGCTGATGATGTCACAAGCTGACAAACCAAACAACTGACTGACTGACGGGAAATGCACAATTTCATAGTAAATGAATAACGACCACTGGTCCGTTCCAATAATGACCACTGGTCCGTTCCAATAACGACCACTGGTCCGTTCCAATAACGACCACTGGTCCGTTCCAATAACGACCACTGGTCCGTTCCAATAATGACCACTGGTCCGTTCCAATATCGACCACTGGTCCGTTCCAATAACGACCACTGGTCCGTTCCAATAACGACCACTGGTCCGTTCCAATAATTCCAATATCGACCACTGGTCCGTTCCAATAACGACCACTGGTCCGTTCCAATACCGACCACTGGTCCGTTCCAATACCGACCACTGGTCCGTTCCAATAACGACCACTGGTCCGTTCCAATAATGACCACTGGTCCGTTCCAATACCGACCACTGGTCCGTTCCAATAACGACCACTGGTCCATTCCAATAACGACCACTGGTCTGTTCCAATAATGACCACTGGTCCGTTCCAATAATTCCAATAACGACCACTGGTCCGTTCCAATAACGACCACTGGTCCATTCCAATAATGACCACTGGTCCGTTCCAATAACGACCACTGGTCCATTCCAATAACGACCACTGGTCCGTTCCAATATCGACCACTGGTCCATTCCAATAATGACCACTGGTCCATATCAAAAGGCTTTCACAATTTGAACAGAGGAAGATATTTTTTTCTGAAAAGCACCCACTTTGTAGATTACGTTTTGTTTTCCACATTTTAGAAATTAAATTAATTTGAACATAGATGGCTGGTTGATAAAGTAAATTGCTAATGCTAGTAATCTTACATTCCAACAAAAAATGATACTCATCTCCAATTCTGGCTTCATTACATAAGTTATACAAATCCTCTAACTTCTTTCCAGTCCTTTATATCTATGTGTGAGTAAGCGAGTGGCCGAGATTTTGGGTGTTGGAATTTGGCCTAAGGGCTGCCTGGAAACCAGGGAAGTCCATATGGACCTCTGCTCGGAGTGAACCACTTAAATGCCCTGCTGCCCATTGTCACTCCTCTATCCACTCTGACACGTGCCACAGAGCAGCTATAGGCAACACACAACCATATTGAGATTCATTCTAACTTCTAAGTGACACACATCCCTCTGCCATCTACGTTCTCGCACGTATATACGGTACAGGCACGTGTGCAGACTAATATGCAAACCATGAATACTGTAAGATAGACCCTGACGAAGACCTTTTTGGTCGAAACGCGTTGGTCCTGTTATTTATTTGCCTTGCTCATCTTTAAAATAAACTATTTAATTTTTCACCGAAGACGGAGTGCCTTGGATTCTTTTCTTTTCAAGTCTGCAATTCACATTTTTGACAAGCAGTACTACTTGGAGGAAGGATACCTTTTGTCTACATGAATACTGTATGCACGTGTGTGTGTGTGTGTGTGTGTGTGTGTGTGTGTGTGTGTGTGTGTGCGCGCGCGCGCGCACATACACTCTGGAGTATGAATTTGTCCAGTCTTGCACAAACAATACTGAATTATTTAAGTTAAAATCCACCCTGATATATTAAACATCAGCAGCACCCCATGCTGTGCAGGGAGAGTTTTTGTGTGTGCGTGTGTGTGTGTGTGTGTGTGTGTGTGTGTGTGTGTGTGTGTGCGCGCGTTCAACGGGTCCTCCCGTCTGATCTGAGGGTGTAGTACACGGTAGGGCCCATAGGGGGTAGTCGTCGTCAAAAACGTATTTGTTAAAATGTCGTTTTTATGTGGGCACCCCCACCAGTTCATTAAGTATGCCTGGTTTGCCTGGTGGGTGGTGATGGGTGGTGATCCACCTGAACTGAAGCCGCACCCACAGCTGTAGTTGTATGATAAAGGGGGAGGGGTTAGGGGAGGGGGTGATAATGTGATCACTATATTACTGTTTTTTTCATTGGCATGTTTGACTGTCAAGGGTTCAGCCTCCAGGAAGAAACCCTAAATACAAAGGGAAGACATCATTGCACATAAAAACGACTCCAGGGTGTCTAATGAAGTACTGTCACACAACCCCCCCCCCCCCATTTTTCATTATAAAACAACGTAAAACTGGAGTCACTTCCTGACTTGCCTACGTAATCGGTAATACGTAAATAGGACCATGGCCAGACAGAGAAGCAAATTGAGAAAAATAAAGCCCACCAAATGGAACGAATCAGTCTGGATTCCAGGCTACCCCTATATGCAATGTCCAGGTCCGTTACCACCCCCACACCCTATTAAAATCTAGGCTACGTTTTTGCTCTGAAAAGTTATGTTATTAGACTAGGATGTGTTTTTTATGGACACCTTGTACTTTTAACAACACTGTTATCTTTATTTCCCGGGCACTGCTAGGACACTGTCGGACTGGATAGTATATGGACGACTGAATAAGGAACAAAACAAAAAATTGTCAGAAGCACTGTAAACAAAAATATGGAGCCATTACAGTGGAATTGGTGACATTTTCAGGGACAGTGGGATGTATTACGTCTGGGAAATGCACCTCATGTCTACTACTAGTAGCCATGACAGGCATGCTTCCACCTGTACAAAACTAACTCCATTCAAATGACAACTTTAATCAACTTTCCTTTCCACAGCTATTTGATTTGGGGCATCCCTAATGTCCATGGAAGTGAATATAGCATGCATCTTTTAAATTCTTCTTCTTACTGTACTGTACTTTGGCTTGTTTTTATCTTGATTTTGCTATTACGAATGCATACAAATCGTACAAAGACAAATGTTACTCTTATGTATAGTGGCTGTATTCAAGATCGACGTAACAATAAAGACCTTGTAGCATATCACCCAAAGCATGAGCTTTGGAACTTGCTATTTATTATAGGACAGTAAGCTATTGGCCAGAGTGGAGAATATTAATCGAGTCAGCCAGCCTGATCAGTCTCCTAAAAACAATTAAAATTCTCTTTAAATGTGTACATGAGGACATGGACTCACTCTTCCAGGGAGATGTTGGAGTAAGCCATGGATAGGGCAAGGCTACTGGAGTTGGCATTGACCGTGGCCTCCGCTGCCCCCCGCCTCTCTGGTAGTGACGTCTGTGGGACAATCTCCAACACCGCCCAGCACCTGGTGGAAGAAGAGATACAGAGTGTTAGAGAACAGCGAGAGAGGCAGAGAATGACATCCGAAGCCAGAAACAAGGATACAACAGATGAATAAAAAGTAAAGAAAAACATGTGGCGCGTGTGTGCGTGTGTGCTTGGTATAGTCTGATGCGGTACAAAAATGTAGGCCACACAGCGCAGCAATGTATAAACATTCCAGAATGGTTACATTATACTTGTGGTGTCTTTGCTAGCATCATCCCACATACACCTGTTGTTGTTGGGCGGCACTGAGGTGCGGGAAATTGATGCTTCACCGGCGCGTCTCACCAGCCTTTGCTTCTAAATGCTGGCACTTTTGCGGTGATAATTAAAGTAGCTAGACAGTAAGTAATAATATATCAAAATTTGAATGACATCTTGGTTTTGTATTTTGCAGCCAATGCGATGCCACAACTGCCGATGCCGTGCGCGTGCACACACACACACACACACGTACACACTGGTTCTGTCGGCCAACAGAGCAGCCACGACGGGCCACCAATGACAAACAGAAGCCACCCCAGCAGTTGGTACTCTGTGATCAATGTCCTAATGCTTCTTATGCTGCAAGCTCCACTAGTTATGTCTAATGTGTACTTCTGAAGTTCTGCATATGACACACACACACACACACACACACACACACACACACACACACACAGTTTGCAATGAGTAGATCTACAATATTAAGTATTATTTTCAATCATCAAATATATGAATATAAATAATATGTGTTCATTCACCATGTGACCACAAAACTTGAATACACACTCCTTATCCAGCTCATCACATTATACATATAGGCTCCATCACCTCAGGTGTGTGTTCATTTCAAGGAGTGATCAAATATGTACGTCTCTGTAGCATGTTTGTTTTATTATGTATTTTCCCTTCTGGCTTTACGATCATTGCACTGACAGTGAATGCAGAGAGAACCTACTGTGAGCCCTCCTTCCTCACTCACAGCAGATATCTGAACTAATTTCATGGCACGATAGCTACACACCTTTGATATTGTTGCGACTGTAGGTCGCAGATTACTATGAAAACCTGCAATACCTGTCCATCGCTCCGTCATGCCACCATATATGGCCGTCAGCCCATCACACCTTGTGACATCAAGACTCGTGACGCGTCACGCCTGGTGACACGTCACACCACCATATATGGCCGTCAGTCAGGCCAAAAATGAATGCCCGGCCCTACCTGCGCCCTCATCAAACCGTGTAGAGACACTTAGATCCACCCTTAGATCTCCATGTAGTTGACCTGTTCTGACATTCCATATGTTGACACACACTATGAATCGTGCCATTAGCAGGGGGCAACCAGCTGTGCCGTCTTGCACCGCATGCTTGGTGCTGATGAGTCATCACTGCACAGCACAGAGACACATGACATGAAAGGTTCACTTCTGTGGTCTCTAACATTACACCTAGCTATACATGTTTAAGCATTTATTTCATATGTACATGTCGATTTCAGCTCTGACACTTATTTCAGACATGCTCTAGTATGTGAAGAGTCTGCCTGTGCTATTAACTATTATTATTTTGAGGGAACTGAAGGAGAAAATGTAGACGCAAGATCATTGGGAACCTCTTTGCTGTAAGCCGGATGTGACACCTTCATCAATTTACATGCAGGACATTATGAGTGATTCAAGCTGACATTGTTGCCTGCATGTGCCCCTCTCTCCCACTGGGATGGCCTGACAACCGTCGCTTGGCACCCTATCCCCTTCAGACTTGGGGAGTAGCCAACGCTGATGTCAACATTGAGTTGTGTCCTTGTATATTGTAATTTGTCATTTGAGAAAACAAAAGAAAGAGAAAAGACAAAAGGGTGATTTATATTTAGTTTCACAATTTCAGTGTGAGACTCTGCTCACAGGAATTATAAATTGGGCGTATTATGCATAATGAGAACCCCAATTAATGTCCATAAATTATTTGCATCATGTACTATGCATGTGTATGACATATTTGCAGTTGTGCAACATCTTTGTATTTCCATATTCCATATATAATGTAATTCTGGGCTCTACACTCCCTGACCTCATTCTTCCTTCAATGCATGAGGAGTCCAAGCCGCACAAACTACCCCCCCTGTCACCTGACAGGGGTGGTAGTTTCCCCGGTTGGACGTTGCATGTGGAAGGAACACGTTATTCCAACCAGTTCCTTTCCCCTCCATCAGGCGCCCCGGCTGGCCAGGGGGAGGCAGTATAGAGACCAGGACAACTGCATATTTTTTGTGAGGGTACTTGAGTGACACGGAGAGAACATGCAAACTCCACACAATCAAAATCAACATGTATGTTCATACTTGTCAAGAGTGCAAGAGGACTAAGTGAGTACGTTCATTATAGACACTGGATTACTTCCAGGAGGACCTGGTGAGAAGTAGGAAGTGCCGGGCCAGGAGTCAACCCACAGTGCCTACTAGTCCCTGCCGGATGGCACGCCCAGTACCGGCAGAGTAGTTCTGGAGCAGCGGATTGTGTGTCCCTGGTTTTTCCCTAAGGGACTGATCGAGGGTAGCTACTGGGACGTAAGTCGGGACTTGATCACGCCCGGCTGGGTCACCTGAGTGAGGGGTATGATGTTGGAAGACCCGAAACCCTGAGGACCTTAAGTTGGGATACATCACTGAGGATACGTCCCAGTTGCAACCTAGCGATGTTTTTTAGTTCCATTTTAATTCCATTCCTAGGATGCTATGAATGGAATGGCCAGTTCTATTCACTTATTTCCATGGAGACAATTACAGTATGATTATCATGGGGTCCATTGGTAGATGGTGTTTGGCAGCGAGAGTCTTGTGTCTTTGTGTTTATGTTGTTCAGTATGAATGGCTTGAGTGTGTGCAATCTGTCGAACAATAAAAGACTGGATAATAAGCAGTAGCTGGCTTGGACAGCTTGGTGAAAACATTGCACACTATGCAATATTAACATAATGGACTAAATCAAAAGCCCTTTATCGAATTCACAAGAAAATAAGGCATTCTTTACAATACCTCAGAAACAGAGCTGGGGGGGAAAAATCATTATGTGAAGATCATCATTCAGTACATAAAAAAATCAAGTGTGATTTAGCTTTCATCAAGAAACTCGGTACAAACTATCCTTGAAATGTAATGTCCATTTGTTTAAATGTTTGGTCTAGCTGTCATTTGCGGACACATTTCTTTAGATCCTCCAGTGACAAAGGCCATTGTGGACTGTCAAATCACAGTGTTAAATGTGAGTTTGAGCCATTAATATAATAATTAGTGCCAACGAGAGACCTCTGTTACCCTTTAAAATGACTGGTTGTTATTCTGTACTTTTATTCACCTTTGTTTACCCTTTTATTACCTTGTTACTAAATAAATTATTATTACGTCCCTGTCATAAGCCTTACTTTGCTCAGTCCATTTCGTTTGCTGGCAATAAAATCTGCGTTTTATTGCTGTGAGTGAACCAAGGACGCTTGTGGCAACACATGGCTTGATTAGCATACAATATAGCCGTTTTCCTTGGTTAATTTACTCCCCACTGCTAGATCAACAGCTCTCACTGCTTGCAGTGATCTTTATAATGCTGTACAATCGTTGGATATCTTTTTGTAGAACCGTCTGCATGCAGTATATTAATTTGAAACAATTAATTTGGAGGTTAACAAAAATAACTAGATTAAGTTTCTGTCAAAGATATGTTGCTGAGATGCAACTGAAAGTCATTATCAACAATATTGTTATTGGAACCTGCGTCTCCTGTAGGGATGGAGCCCAAAAATCAGGTCCATTACAAACCCGGTTCGGCATTTATCGAGACCCGAGTATCAATAAGCGTTTGGCTTGTTAAAGAGAAGATTAGTAAAATATAATAAGATAAAAAAATGCATTATTCTGTTTCTGTGTGTGTGTGTGTGTGTGTGTGTGTGTGTGTGTGTGTGTGTGTGTGTGTGTGTGTGTGTGTGTGTGTGTGTGTGTGACTGTGTACACCTTAGAACTGTTTATTGGCATACAAACTCTCACAACTGGCGAATAAAAATAAGGTTCTGTTCAGAATGAATTGTCTCCCGTCTTTCCACAAAAGAATAGCAAATGCTCGATAGTGGGCTCGATAAGCCTGCTCGATAAGGTGATCGTTATCAATACAAATTAACAAGCTCCATCCCTAGTCTCCTGTTAGTCACGCATCTCTCGTTAGTCACGCCTCCATATATGGTCACGCCTCGCCACCATATATGGCCATCTCCATAATATGAAGATCACGACACTGACCTCAACTAACCCTGGATAACCATACATGGAGAAGACTGGATCATCACCTAGATCTGCATATATAGAGCCGGCCATGAAACTCTACATCTTTGGGGTTAACAACAACAACGTTCAAAAACACAGTGTCAATCAACCCCCCTTGCAAATGTAACGGAAATGTAACATTTAAGCCTATAGAAATGAAAACCAATCCAACCCTTGATGCCGAGTGTCAAGCAGGGAGGCACTGGGTCCCATTTTTAGAGTCTTTGGTATGACACGGCTGGGGATTGAACCCCAACCTCCCAGTCTCAGGGCGGACACTCTAACCACAAGGCAACACGTACACCTCATTATTAAATTGATTTAAATTGATTTAATATGCTTAACAGTGTGGCTCAGCACCAGGGTAGGGGGATGTGCATTACTATACATTGATCACAAAAGAGCGTACGGTTGTGTGCACGATTTATTTCCCATCTTTCTAGTCACTCCACAATGGAGTATGAATACTGTGAAAATGTCTGAAATGAACAGAAAACTGTGAAGTATAATAGCAGATGACAAAGGCCTTAAAGCAAGGAGGCAGAGAGTGAGAAAAATAAAGTCATGAACAAAATAAGTTCTCCTCTACCGGTGACTCGACTCTTGGTCTGTTTGAGTCGGCACGGTGCTGCAGAGTGCTGCGCTGGGAGATTTATCCATTCATTTGTTGTGGCTGCGCTTGAACGCGCCCAACAACACACCATTTCTATTTTATTCCACTATAGTCTCTCACTCTGCGGGTCAGCCCACCAGAATTATGTGCCCGACGATAATTATCCATCAAAATTATTGTCTGAAAAATGGAGGCCGAGGAAATTGCTTACCGGGACGTCAGGTTGGGCCAGGAACCCCAAGAGAAGTGGTGTGTGTGTGTGTGTGTGTGTGTGTGTGTGTGTGTGTGTGTGTGTGTGTGTGTGTGTGTGTGTGTGTGTGTGTGTGTGTGTGAGAGAGTGAGAGAGAGAGAAGGGATGAGAAAAAGACGAGAATGACGAGGGAGAGTTTGTGTGTTTGTAGAAGTACAATGTTCTCTCTACTACGTTACTTAATTTCGCATCTACGATAACTGGTTTAAAATGTTATAAAAGCTGTGCTTCACTGCTTCCTGTAACGTCTGTAAAAGTCATTTCAAATGATGAGCTTTATCTGTCCGTTATGAATGCAAGACTGTAAAGTGCCAACATTTCTCTTCATGTAAAGTTAGTATGATCTGGGCCTGGGTGCACATGAACTAGAAGCAGCCTCACTGTACAGGGTTTGGCTTTGGAACGACAGATGATTCATGTGAGAGTTGTTGCCGAGTTCCTGATGTTCTCGAGGGGAAATGAATAGTCATAAAGTACAGTGTCATGCTACACAGAAGTAAATATTTGATATCACAAGGTTCAGCTCCTTCAGCACACACCTGAGGTGATGGAGCCTACTGTACACTGTACCCATTGCATACATTAACTAGAAAAGGCTCCTCCTCGAAGCACAAACAATAAGCAAATGTATCAAAATTGTGATGACCTTTTTTTGTTGTTTTGTACTTAGACAGCCATCAATGGGTAGAACGCTCCCGCCAAAAAATGCAGTCTCTGTGACACATCTAGGGGCCACAATCTGCATTCAAAGATTTTCCTAGAAGCTTTGTCATTGGTTGAAAAAAACCTGGTCGCAATGACTAACCAATCAGATCAACATATGGAATTAATTCTGTACTGTGGAGGAAAATTTACGGGGAATCATTTCCTGGGCCCTGGTAGGGGGCGGGACTGCGATGCTCTATACTCCTGCTAGTTACTTTGTAGATTTTGAAAATAGCTGATCTACTGTACAACCTCACCTCACAATGGGATATTCTGCACAATGAGTATACCGATAGTTTTACTTTTTGCGAGATTAAGTATATTTTGAGTATACTTGAGTAAATGTGAGTACCAGAACATTTGTGTTTCAACATTGCAGTAATTTAAAACATTTCAGTACTTCTTCCACCAAAAAATAGCAGCCTTACAAGTTCATATGAGCTTGTAGATCTGCTATTTTTCAACAGCTAAAGCATAACATGATGCTTAACTGGTTCATGGCCAACGACGTGTTTTCTGACGTGCTATCAACAAATCCCTCAAGGCCAAGGACGTTGTGGACGTGGTAGACAATAATTCCAAAAAAATTTAATAAAATTATCATTTTTTTCCGATTTTTTTGCATTTTATTTTCTATTTTTATGTAATCTACTAAAAACCGGCCGAAATCCGCGCGATCGTGCACTATCGTGCACGCGCGCCGTCTCTATGTGAATCGCGGCAAAAAATCTGATATTTTGGGACTTTCTGGGCTCGATTTGGGTGGTTTTAGACTAACTTATGATGAAGCTATTGTTAGCCTAGCATTCCGACTGAGAGAGGCTATCTTGTAGGGGACAATCTTTCATTGGATGTTTACGTCATTTTGAACAGGAAGTGTTATACCAGTTTACACATTTTAGAGATTTTCAGCATAATGGTACGTTCCCGCCATCTGGTGGATATCGTGGGGTACTACTTGGAAATGCCTTTAAAGATGGCGTGATTGTATTTTAACGCAGAAGTTTATTTTTGCATAAAAATGATGAATTAAGAAATGGGGCTTCCGCCAGAATTGGCTGGCGTTGGCCAGCAATCTAATGGCAATCTAAAAATGTGAGATGTGACCACAATGTCACAGATTGTCTCATTTTGAAGCTGCAAGTCTGTAGTTTACAATGATATAAAAATCTTCTTTCTAGCATTTGCCATTATTTATTAATAAGCATTTTAATACACCTTGGTTTTCAGTGAACAGTGAAACCAAGTTGTACTAAAATGCTTATAAGTCAACGAAGGAACATGCTAGAGTCATAATTCCTTTTTCATTGTGAAGTAGAGACATGCACCTTGAAAATGAGATATTTCATGCCATTGTGGTCATATCTCACATTTTTCTATTGTCATTCAAAAAGTCGCCAAATCTGGCCTAAGCCACAAAAAGATGTGATTTAAGGCTGGGAATAAGAGGGTTAAAACACCAAAAGGGTTTCCCATTCCCGCCCCAAAATGGGTTAAAATAAGTGAAGGTTGTGACTAAAGTAGTACAGGTCGAGTACTTTGTCCACAGCTGTCTGATGTGACAATAAAAGTCGACTGTGATTCTGGAAGCTTCTCTCTCTTTCCCGTTAGATGCCAAGGGAAGAATAGGTGCAACTGGTGGCCCCAACCGTTGATGAAGAAACTTAGATATTGCCACTGCGCGAGTGAGGCGGGCTTGTGGTACATTGTCATGAAATATGAATGCAAATGACGAGGCTCGCCATCTGCCTATAGCGACTGACGAGTGAGTGTTTATTTTACATAATGTATTCATTATTATTTTATGCCTTATGATCGGTGAACCAATAATCTCCAGCGGTTGCTCCACCGCGCCCACCCCTCTAGACCGGAGAGCACGCTGGCTGCTGGGTCAGGCCATCTTAATTGGCTGTGACCTGCCTCCACCCCTCTAGACCGGAGAGCACGCTGGCTGCTGGGTCAGGCCGTCTTGGCTGTGACCTGCCTCCACCCCTCTAGACCGGAGAGCACGCTGGCTGCTGGGTCAGGCCGTCTTGGCTGTGACCTGCCTCCACCCCTCTAGACCGGAGAGCACGCTGGCTGCTGGGTCAGGCCGTCTTGGCTGTGACCTGCCTCCACCCCTCTAGACCGGAGAGCACGCTGGCTGCTGGGTCAGGCCGTCTTGCCTGTGACCTGCCTCCACCCCTCTAGACCGGAGAGCACGCTGGCTGCTGGGTCAGGCCGTCTTGGCTGTGACCTGCCTCCACCCCTCTAGACCGGAGAGCACGCTGGCTGCTGGGTCAGGCCGTCTTGGCTGTGACCTGCCTCCACCCCTCTAGACCGGAGAGCACGTTGGCTGCTGGGTCAGGCTATCTTGGCTGTGACCTGCCTCCACCCCTCTAGACCGGAGAGCACGCTGGCTGCTGGGTCAGGCTGTCTTGGCTGTGACCTGCCTCCACCCCTCTAGACCGGAGAGCACGCTGGCTGCTGGGTCAGGCTATCTTGGCTGTGACCTGCCTCCACACCACTGGCTCTCTTTGTCGAGGTGCTTGTCATTAATTAATGGGATTATGTTGTGCTTCTTCCACATGCAGCTCCTCCAGGATCAGCCTCCAATCATGTCATCAATGACATTCTCAATAAAAATGCAATAACACAAGTCCCCTGCAGGACTTGTGTTATCCTATAGCCTAAATGTCTGATGGTACCTTGTCAAATCAATCAATACTTCAAAGGCTATGTGTATTCGTTATTTGGTTGATTGAGACCTGTGAGACTCAAATAAAAGTCACGTTACGCCACTGTGAACATGATGCATGTACAGTATTTGACTGGATTGGATTTTGGTAAAATAAATCAAGTAATCACAATAGGCCAGCTTCCCATAGCCAGTCCCACATCTGTTCAGAGGTCAATATAAATCAATAGATACCAAATAAAACTACAATTTCGATTCTACTACGGGGGACCTACTATTATAATCAGCTGCCGTTGTATTTTCAAAAACACGCTCAAAAACACTAATGAAGTAAAGACTACATTGAAAATCTTTATGGGGAAATCGATTACACTCAACACACTAAGCAAGTTGCTGTATACTATTCTTTAACACGCAGCAATAAACACACGAGAAACCAAATAACCACTTTTGTCAGCATATCGATCTATCTATTCTATGCAACAGTGGTGTGCACAAGCAAAATGGTAGACAGACAGACAGACAGACAAATATCACTGCATAGATATTAGTCTGGGACTTCGGTGTTGAGGTTTTATTTCCAAAGGGCGGTTACAAACAGTTTCATAGCAAGTCATAGTCAAAATGTGTGTGTGTGAGTGTGAGTGTGAGTGTGTGTGAGTGTGTGTGTGTGTGTGTGTGTGTGTGTGTGTGTGTGTGTGTGTGTGTGTGTGTGTGTGTGTGTGATTACGTGCGTCTCTGTGACAACAGTATAATAGGATGGTGAAGCTGTGAGTATCTGTAAACGAGGCTACCCATTGAGAATGAATGGGAGCCGGCAGGGACCCTGTCAGAGTAATCATCCTCCTCCATCTTCAGCCAGTCAGTACTGTTGTGCAGCAATCACAATAGAGCCCAAGAACACAATGTTTGGGCAACATGCAGTTCATCTGTACTCTCTCCTCTCATCACATGGCTCATCGTTTTGTTCGCTATAGCAGCTAGGTGAATAAATGTTTAGCCTCCGCTTGCCAGTAACATCTGGACAGGTCAAGATGATGATTATACAGTATGTGACCAAATTTGACTGAGGGACTGCCATTGGCCAATGGCAGGCTCTCAGTCAAATCTGATCACATATGGCGTTCGGCTGTTGGCAATGATGCATGAAGGGAGTGTGGATTGCAGTGAGTGTATTTGTGTAGCTTGGTCACAAATAGTGAAGATGCAGAAGGTTTCTAGATCACCCTCTGTCATTGATGATAATGGTAAATGGTGCATTTAGCGCCTTTATCCAAGGCGCTTCAAAGCTTGTGTGCGTGTAGACTGTGTACCACACACACACACACACACACACACACACACCCACAGGTCCCGTTATTAATTAGTGGGTGCAACAACACATGGTCTGATACATTTTACCAACATAGTCTAAACCACAAGGGCATTTAAACAGGTTTATTATGTTTTTGTTTGTGCAGGCTATAATGCCGTTGATTTCCCTGTGAGTGTGTGTTTGATTCAAACCTCCAAATGTCACACATTTACGCATACCGGTAATTTAAGGATAATTCATGGAGGAGAGTTTCATGGAGGAGATCTGATTTGTCCTACATTTAATTATTCTAGGCATGTGTTTAAAGGTTCTGGTCAGTTTGGGGTCACTGCTTGAGGTTATGCCAGATTTAGTTATTATTACTTTTTTTTTTTTATCCCACAATTTTGTAACCCATTTTTCACCCCGGCCTGTGTCAATTATCTAATGTGACCCTGGGCTCTAGACACCCTCCGTCAACCTAGTCCCATATATGGGGGACATAGGGAGATCAACGGACTTGAACTCATGCTTCCTTCATGTCTGAGTGTCCAAGTTGCTCCTTTAAGTTTCCCTGGTTGGATGTAGCATGTGGAAGGAACACGTTATTCCAACCAGTTGGCCGGGGGGAGGCATTTTAGAGACCAGGATTACGGCATGTTTTTTCTTTTTTGTGAGGGTACCTACCCTGCCGAACTGAGAGATACAGAAAATCACCAATCCCATGTGCAGACTTTTAAACTTTTTTTGAGTTTTACACCATTTGGATTTTTAGATATTTTAGTTTTATATTTGTGATCGGCAAAATAATTGAGTGTTTTTAATGGCACCCGTCTTGTAAAACCTGTGATCAGGCTGAAAGTAGCCCATCAGTACAAACTCACAACGTGCCACAATATGATCTCTTTTTTTCCCCAAAAAAATCTGTGAATATTTTAACAACACAAATCTGGCCAAGAGTCCCTGGCACAAAACTTTTTCAAATAGGGGTCCTTGACATGAAAATTGAGAACCACTGCTCTAAGTAGCAGTAGTAGTAGGAGAATAAGTACAATCATTTGTTTTCATTTCAGTATTTTTCTGAAAGTAAAGTATGATCATTAAAGTTGAGCCGTTAAGGAATTAGGAATAGGAACTCACCAAAGGATGTTGAGCACTGTGCAGGTTGTCAAGCCGCCAAGAACTGCTCTACGGAACCACAAGATCTGGATGCAGAGAATGGACATGATGGCATCACAACCACCCTATTTTAGCTGCAAGAACTTGAAACGGGCAATTTCACTATCTACATTACATAGGCGCAATGTGTATAGTTTTGCCCACTCAATTCATAATTAACGTTCCAATTTTGGAGCTATGGCTCCTGGACTAAGAACCAAAAAGAACTGAACCGGTTCCCATTGGGAACCAACCGGTGGAAAAGTTACTAAACTAAGTAGGCTAATCAAACTATAACACTGTATTCTCTTGATCTAGGACAGACGGAGACGGAGAGACACAAACATTTGGGTGACATCAGGGGCCACACTATAAACATACACACCATAGAGTCTGTCTGTCTGTCTGTGTCCAGAGTCAAGGCTAACACAGAATCTCAAAAATTAACAGTTTTGGACATATGAGGTTTCCATCCGACAGAGACAATATGGAAAACGATCGGTTCAGTCAGTGTTACACTGAACGGATTATCCGCACGGCAGCCACTACAACATTATGAAGATCACGCAGACATCCATATCCTACCTGGGTCTTGTTGTGGGAGATCTGGGAGAAAAGCAGAGGCATCACATTTACAATCCCTCCTGTTGGGGCACAAACAGAACAAAAAGCTCATCAGAATATATTTACAGTACCTACTGTACAACATTTACAGCACATAACTTAACTTCAAATCATATTTTTGGGTTGACCGATCGATCTGATAGTGTACATGGGCATTATCCACGGGCATACTGCTGAAACCAATTGCCCCAGACAATGACTGATGAAGATGAATTCTGAAAATGTTGCTGTCATTCTCATGCATTTTTCTCCTCAGTGGGCTTGGCCAAATGTATCTTGTAATTGTATGCAATTGCACATGGGCATATTGACCAACTGCATATTGACCAGACAGTGGCCTTGTCGTTAGCAGCGGTGGCTCAGGGGTGGAGTGGCCGAATGGTAACCGCAAGGTTGCCAGTTCGAACCCGGGCTCCCCCAGAGTTAGTGTCGAAGTGTCCTTGAGCAAGACACTGAACCCATCATCATCATCATTTTTCGACCGCGGTCGAGATCATGGATTCCACAATGCTACGCCAGACTTCCCAGTCCTTCATTGCCACCCCCAGTTCCTGCGTACTGAAGCACCGGTGCTTCATTGCCACCCCCAGTTCCTGCCTACTGAAGCATGTGTCCCTAGCGATGACATCGGGGAACGACAGCTTTCTAGACTCTGTTCCGCCCTGAGGCAGGACTCCAGAGAAGAAGGGGAGATAACCTCATTGTCAGCTCTGTAGCAGTGGCCGGCAAACTGTGCTCTTCTGGATCGGACCAGTGAAGAAACACGGGGAAGGTTGCCGCATATTAGATTAGACAGATTTTGCGCTCTCATTAGAAGGCGGGTGTAAGTGCCATTCAACCGATTCTCTTGTTTCTTTGAAAGTGTCCATGTCTCGGAGCCATAGAGTAGAATCGGCTCAACGGTCGTCCTAAATATTTTTACTTTCAGCATCTTACTAAGCTGGGATTTGGGTTCATATATATCTTCTGAACCCCTAATTGGTCCCGATGTGCTGGTTGGTGCCTTGCATGGTTTCCGCCGCCATTGGTGTATGAATGTGTGTGAATGGGTGAATGTAATGCACAATCTATGTAAAGCGCCTTGGATAAAGGCACTATATAAACGCACCATATACCATTTAGAGTGTCCGCCCTGAAACTGGGAGGTCGGGGTTCCCAGTCGGGTCATACCTAAGACTAAAAATGAGACCCAATGCCTCCCTGCTTGGCACTCAGCATCAAGGGTTGGATTGAGGGGTCAAATCAACTCCCGGTTAATCAAATGATTCCCGACCCCCGAGTGCAAATGCGGAGAAAAATGTTCACTGCGGTAACATGTGTGACAAATCGTACAACTTTGACTTTGATATTCAGGGAGGTTATTTATAGTTAATTAAAACTAACAAAATAACAAAAACTATAGGCCTAATTATATGTGAAATAAACTGATATAAAAATAAGCCTTCGTTTTGGTCTTTGTCGCTTTATTTCATACATTTTATTTAGTATGCAGCACTTTTTATGTATGTGATGTATTGCCTTGATTTTTTTTTGTTCTTGTTTAATGTAAGTCGCTCTGGATTCGTCTGCTGAATGCCTAAATTGTAAATTGTATTTTGGCTGGAAGTGAAATCTATCTTCAACTCTTTTAGCTGTGCCAGTTTTAACCCATTTTGGGTGGGAACCGCTTTTGGTGTAACTATTGAAAAATAGCAGATCTACGAGGTTGTAGGTCTGTTATTTTTGAAAAATCGAAGAACGACTGACATAGAAACATAGCTTTTTCAGAAAACTGTCAGGATGTAGAAGACATTTTTTTTAATCTGATCTCAGGCCAAAATGGGTTATAGAGGGAGACATCTCATGGCTCACTTCTGATTATAACACCAACTGACAATTATAAACATGCCAACATACAGTACCCCGGGAACCTGTGATGCATGCACTATAATTATATTCAAGTGCCACTTTCCTGGTGGGGAAGTTGTGTCGGTCTGACAGATACCATATCCAAGCACCGGGGGAGATTAGCGCTCTGCTGAGCACACATTTATAAAATTATAATTATTTGTTTACAACAAGATTTGATTTGGGCAATCCTCCTTACTGCTGACCCCTCATAGCAGAGAGTGTGTTTATAATAATAATAATAATACATTTTATTTATAAGGCGCCTTTCAGGGCACTCAAGGTCGCAAGGTGTGCATCCCTGCATACGCAAATTATCCTTGAATACAAATTAATGAGACGTATTCTACAGAACAGATCGGCGTAAACCTTTGAGCATACTTTTCGTAGGCAAAAGGAAGAACCTCCAACTGCAACTTTTTTTTCAAATGGGTTTCATGTGTTGGCCTTTAACTCTGGATCCGTAGGTCATACAATAAAATAAACAAACCTCTGGATTCCTTGGATTATGTAGGGTCCATATCGGACTCTCACATCTGTGCCTGACTAAAATGTCTTCATAAACACAGTTTGAAATTATGCTACTACTACTACTACTACTACTCTTTCAAATGTCCAAAGTCCACACACATCGGTACACATCTCTGGAGTCATGTGATCAAGAAGTATCGGTCAGATCCTTCCTATTCCATTTGAGTTGGCTACGATTGACTTCCAAAGTTTGCGGGCGGTTTTGCTAAAAACGTTACACAAATCATGAACTGATCCAATCTGCCCCAAATGATTTAGCTTTCTTTTTAAGTTATGTTTATTGAATAGCACTTAATGACATTCAACAGTATAGTCAACAGTTTTTTTACATTTGTGACTTTTCTTTTCTTTTTTTGACCCCCCCCTTGCCCTCCCCCCACCCCTTCCAAGATCTGTCCATCTGTGGGCAATGTCTTGTTGCCAGTACATATTCACAAAAGTATGTTGTGAGTGTCCTAACTCAGCATCATACTAGCCAGTATTTGAATGTATACAGAAAAATAAACAATAGAGGGTATGCCCGTGACATCATCATCAAACCAGGAAGTTATGCAGGAGCGCCTACTGAGTGGCAAAAAACTACTTTCCTGGCCTTGACAGCCCAAACATCCACACAGAAAAGTCCTATCTGATTGCATTAAACAACATTAAACAACATTAAACTCACTTTGCCTGTTGCTTTGCCACTCGATGTGCCATTCACTTTAAGCATGCCCTCTATAAAGAAGATTTAGCATGTATTGAGGGGCATCTAAACAATGCAGTGCCTAAAGCAATGTCTCGTCAACGGGCTACAAACGTGACCTTTTCATCAAATTAGATATAAATGATCTTGTGACAATGATCGTCAAACAAGGTTTCCATATTCCCCATTATTTAGTCTGACAATATCAAACAAAGAGCAAGTCAAAAGTCGGATTTGCCGACATGTGTTGTGGACTCCCCCATCCACCAAATTATGTTCTATCAATCCCAGAGAAATGGTTCTCGGCCCACAGTAAAAATAGAGTACTATAAACTGACATGGGTGATATGCTGTTGTGACTTAAGGAAGTCAAACTTTTTAGAGACCCCACACTCACTCATAGTACAGACACAAACACAAACCCACAATAGCAGATGGTAAAGGGAGAGACGTATGAGGCCTGTATATTCCTCCCTCTGTGTCCCTTGAGGTAAACCCAATTATTTCTCAACAAATAAACAAAGCACGTAAGGCCTGAGGGACTGTCCTCTGCTCTAACTCACTGTATCTCAACACACATACAGTACCTACAGCACCAGAGTTAACACTTACTGTAGCTGCTTTATCACTGCCTGGCCTCAACCATATATTGTATAGTCTTGGGATCCCAATCCAGCCGTGACCGAACAAATAGAGGATAAGCCCACTATGCAAAAAGGTTACCGCAATGTTCATTAATTAATACATCCATGGGGTGTTTATCGCCATCACATTTCTAAATGAACGAGAAGCAAAATATAGCGATGTCCTGGTTTTGGCATGATTATTACATAATGTGTGCAAAATATGCATTATGCAAATTGATCTGACAAAAGCTTGCATGATTAGTTATGGCAAGACATACTGTTGGGCACGCCTTACCCTCTATCCCTACATTTCTTTGCCATATTTTATTATCTTGAAAAATGTTTTTAAATTGTTCAATTAGCTGATCTACATCGACACGTTGTGAGATTGTAGATCGGCTATTCAAAAATGTTAAAAAAAAAAAAAAAAAGTTTAGGGATAAGGGTTTTAGCATGAATGAAAATAGAGCCTATTAGAGTCTAAGATTATCTCAATAAAATTGAAGCATGTTGATTTGTATTTTCTAAAATCGCTAAAAGGAAAGAAAGCAGCAAATTAAATTGTTTTTACACTCATCTTATACTTTCTCTAAAACATGAACCTTGGTTGAAAAAAACTAAAGTTGTCCTAAAAGCCTTGAGATCCACACTGAGGAAGTGGTTGTAACCGAGGAATTGAGGAGGTCTTCACAGGAACCAACTATGTGTAATATCCGCGTGGATCCGCGGAAGACCTGTTACTCAGCGCTCGCTGCTCAGGGGAGAAAATCTTCAAATGCTGTGTGATGACGATGATTAGGCTGACATAGCACCCACACAGTGTGAAGCGGCCTCAGCTTGCATGCATGGACAATTGGACATCCACACTCGCATGCACACGCACACTTCAGACTGCAGCTCAAAATAATGATCTATAGGCCTGTGTGTGTGTGTGTGTGTGTGTGTGTGTGTGTGCTCGCACATCCCGTTTTTACGTAAAAACGGGGGAGAACGAGTTACCGGTATTCCTCTACCTTCGTTTGTGGCCATTTCCACTGGAGCAGCAATGTCACATTTTAAAGACCGGTTTCTCTTTTTTATATGATGATGAGGAAGGCAGGGGACAGGACAATGATTTGGTCTGGCTATCCGACACCCATAAATCTGACTAGCCAATATTCCGACCATAGAACCCCATACTCACCCTATCCCCAAACCCTAACCATAGAGGCCCATACTCACCCTATCCCCAAACCCTAACATAGAGGCCCATACTCACCCTATCCCCAGACCCTAACATAGAGGCCCATACTCACCCTATCCCCAGACCCTAACATAGAGGCCCATACTCACCCTATCCCCAGACCCTAACATAGAGGCCCATACTCACCCTATCCCCAGACCCTAACATAGAGGCCCATACTCACCCTATCCCCAGACCCTAACATAGAGGCCCATACTCACCCTATCCCCAGACCCTAACATAGAGGCCCATACTCACCCTATCCCCAAACCCTAACCATAGAGGCCCATACTCACCCTATCCCCAAACCCTAACATAGAGGCCCATACTCACCCTATCCCCAAACCCTAACCATAGAGCCCCATACTAACCCTATCCCCAAACCCTAACCATAGAACCCCATACTCACCCTATCCCCAAACCCTAACATAGAGGCCCATACTCACCCTATCCCCAAACCCTAACCATAGAGGCCAATACTCTTAGACCGGATTGGGCACTGCCGTTCACTTCATATACAGGCCGACTATAAAGCTGAATAACTCGAAATCTACGGAGCTCTCCATGGTTTGGATAAAACAACAGTTTAGGTTTCACAGCTCAGTTATTACAAGTCCAATGGTTTCATGCAAGGTCCATTATGGGAAAAGAAATAAAGAAGGAAACAAAACAAATAAGAGAAGAGAAACAAATCACGTTAATTACCGAGAGCCACAGTGCCCATTAGAAAAGGTTTCCCCATCTGACTGAAGTCGTTGCTGCTCTGGAGGCCAACTTCTGACCCCACTGCAAATGTCACAGCCACCTGAGAGAGAGACACACACACACAGAGAGAGAGAGAGCAGGCTCAGAGAAATCTGTTCCAATAAAAGCGTGCAGTCTTCTGCTTTTAATTTGTTCTGCTGCTCGAACGGTTACAAGAACAATTCTAATATATAAACAGCTATAATTCCACCATTTCTCTTAAATGTAATGAGATTAGAGCCATTACTGTCACACCACCACAACGGCGGAACCCGCTTCTTGTGGACACGACAAAAATAGTAATTTTTCCGAGTTGGAACCAATTGGGTCTCCATTGACCCGCTGATCGCTGTTCGGACGTTCTGAGCCGCTGCCCCGCCGGTGGGGGCAATGGGGCCATTTTTCAGGGGTTTTTTTGTTTGTAGTTATTGCTCTTTGGCTTTGTAGGGCATATGTATTCTGAGTGTAGAAACAGAAAGAACACACAATGGCAACAGCTATGAACCGCACGCGCACGCGCACACACACACACACACACACACACACACACACACACACACACACACACACACACACACACACACACACACACACACACACACACACACACACACACACACACACACACACACACACACACACACACACACACACACACACACACACACACACACACACACACACACACACACACACACACACACACAGCAATGAGGCCATTAGAGGGCGGTCATGGTGTCCTATCTCTAATGGACAGAACAGACGCGGAGACTCTGGAGACACAGGGACAATCCATTTCACAGCCAGCGGAAAGAAAATCCACAGAGATGGAGCAAGAGAGAGAGAAAGAGAGCGACAGAGAGAAGAGGTGGAATCAGAAAGGAGGATAGACTATAGAGGAAGAGAAGGAGAGAATACAATAAATTGGAGCAAGCACGAGGCACTATGAAAAGATGAAGAGCCCGATTAATTGTTTACTCGTACAACAGCGTTGTGGACTGAAAATAGCCGATATGCACAGATGCGACACATTGTGAGCTTATAGATCTTCTACCTCTAAGCCAGCTCTAAAAGGTGGCATTGTCTGTAATTTGTATTATTATTTTTATCCCACGATTTTGTAACCACATTACTGGTACATTACGAGACGAAGTATAAAAACATACAGTAGATGTATTATGCAGTGTACAAGAAACAAAGTACAAGGTAAAAGTGCATCTATATAGTTCAGCAGTGCCTCCAAAGGGCAACACAGAATTGTAACTAAAGTAACTTGTGCAAAAAGTGCATCATTGCTTTCAAGTAATGTAGACCAAAGGTTCCCAAACTTTTTCATGTCAAGGACCCCCAAATTGACACTAATTAGCCCACAGACCCCCATTTGAAAATATATGACAGATGGGACCCCCATAAGAGGAGATTTGTATGGCTCTAGCAGAGACTCTCAACCCGTTTAATTTCAAGGACCCCCAGTTTGACTTGTTAGTCTACGGACCGCCATTTAATGACATATCTATCTCTGGGACCGCCAATTTATATTGTAAAAATGTTAATTTAACTCTGAGAGTGAACAAATGGAACCAAATGCCATTTGGTTCCATTTGTACACTCTTATTGTCAGAGGTAGGTCATTCCAGATTGAACAGCCCTGAACTGAAAGGATGTTTTCACCAAAAGCGGTTTGCCGGTACGGCAATTTGCAGTCTCCTCTAGCGGGTTGCCCTAGGGCTGATCCCTCTATCAGGCTTCCTTTTGATGAATTCCCTTAGGGGAGGCGGGCACAGACCATGTATGGTCTTGTAAATAATACCAACTTATTTAGAAACCTTCAAATTAGCAAAACTCAAGAAACTGTACTTCCTATCGAACAGACCGACGACGCAGCAGTCGGGGTCTTTCGGATTTCGCCCTCCCTTCACCTTTAGCACACTCTTATATAGCTGTTCAATGGGTTTGAGAATCGTTATATTCCCTCTGCAAGACCAGTTGGTGAAACAGTACTCAACGTGTGGTAGGGGGCATTGGAGATAGCATTTAACAGCACCAACTATCAGGAACGGTACAATTTGTTTTGAAGGTTGAATTTGATTGCCGTTGTTTTTTAAAGGTTATGGTTGAGTCTAACATGACCGCGAGGTACCTGAACTCTTGGCACAAGTTCAAGTTCCTCCCCACCCAGAAGCACATTTGATGACTCTATAGCACAACTTGGAAAAATCCATGCGTTCAAGAGCAGACATGAATGTATAAGTTTTGGACACTGGTCAGAACAGTGTCCAGTAGTTTTTGTAGTATAGTATATAAACAACAACAAGCAACAGAAGCAACAGTGATATATATTGATCCTTGCTTTTAATTACAGTTCAATAAATAAAGGTGAGTGATCTAATTTATGCTGCCATCCCTCAATCCTTGGAATTAAAGAAAGGTATAAATACAGTTACATTTGTATCCAACTTGGTTCATTTTCTTCTGTCATTCCCTGAAAACCTTCCTCATACTCTCCATCCAAATCCATTTCCTGCATTTTCATCACTACCTTCCTTTTGAAGTAATTGAGATTTTTTTTTTAAAGAAGCAGCAGTTATGCATCACCTGTGTGATGTATTACACACGGGCTAATCTTCAATAACCTTTGGATCAGAACTTTGGTGTACTTTGTACTGGAAACTTGAAAAGAAGGCCGATGCACACCTCAAAGGTGTGTTGGACAAAATGGTCCAAGGTCTATGACCGAAACGTTCCAGGACCTCTTTCTTTGATAACTGACATCCAAATCAAAGATCCCTTTGAAGTACTGGCAAGTGGAAACCGTATATGCTGGCGGAATATGTAAGTGGAGGAGGCTGCCAACGCATGACAGATAGATGCTGCCTTTCGGCAAAAGTTCAAGTGGCTTTGGTTAAGAATGTCATTTTTCTCGATTGATTTGCTGCTACATATTTCGCCTCCCAGATTACTTTTACAACCAAAGGGAATACCGGCACTCACGGGAATGTCCTTCAGACATTTCTATTCAGACTTTTATTTAGTTGGCACGGGCAGCATACAGTACAAAGGGCTGTACACCTTGCGGCACACAGTCTTCCAAAGGCTTTATGCTAAAATGAATACGTTCCTCTGTATCTTCCCGTGCCAACTTACTAAAAGTGGCTGAAGGGCATTTCTTTGAGTGCTGGTATGCCCTCTGATGGTAAAGGATCGTTTCTGTAGACCATGATGTATGGCTATCCAGGGTTTGATGAGGTCAGTGTCGTGATCTTCATATATGGAGATCCAGGTGATGATAATCAACTCCACAGGAGATCCATGTGTTGTACCAACTTGGTTATTTTGCAAGTGTGACGATGCGTGACCATGGAGGCGTGGGTGACTAGACGTGATGTCACGATGTGTGACCAAACTGACCATATATGGAGGCGTGGGGGTGACGGACTAACGGAATAGCGGATTGACGGGAAATGCAACTTTTCATAGTACAGTAAATGCGACCTGCTGTGGCAATCAAAGGCTCAAAGACAGCTTTATTAGAGGCGAGGGTCTGGAATCTTAACCAATTATGAAGCCAGAATAAATGTCATGCTAATTATTTCCAGAAAGCCGTGAAATTGTAGTCGATTCTGCGTGAATAATCTGCTGTCGAACAAAATCCCACAGCTCTGAGGCTCAATGTAAGCGGCACATTTTAAATGTGTGTGTGTGTGTGTGTGTGTGTGTGTGTGTGTGTGTGTGTGTGTGTGTGTGCGTGTGTGTGTGTGTGTGTGTGTGTGTGTGTGTGCGAGCGCGTGTGTGTGCGTGCGAGAGATAGAGACAGAGCGAGAGCATACATGCATGTGTAATTGTGTAATCATGTTCATTCACACCGATACAATGGCCAATACCCATTCAGGCTTATTTCACAATGACTTAATGGAGCTCTTATCAAGGTGTAACAATTTAATTTGAGGTCTCTGCTGCTCATCTCCATTATTCATTTAGCCGGCGTTTTGTTTTTGTATAAAGTGGTTAGCCACAGTTTGTCTGGTACCAGACCATGAGCGGTGTCGGCTTCTCCGGCTCTGTGACAGCGGGACACTGATGATTTGTAACACTACAGCGGGGGGGGGGGGGGGGAGATGACGAGAGGCTTGGGGAGGGAGGACAGCAAACAGGGGGAGATTAGATCAGAAGAAGAGATATGTGAGGAGGTGGGACCGAAGTAGAATCATGGCAAGGAGCATGGCACGAGCAATGAGTCAAAGAGAGTAGAGAAGGCTCAGAGCAGAGAGATAGGAGTGAGAAAGAATAAAGTTGTCAGTTTTCCTCATTATCAGTTCAAGGGGCCCTATGGCTGCCATGAGGGGCCCTATGGCAGCCAAGTCTTCTAATGTTGTTTAGAGCACCTATGACGTAATGTAAGACGTCATATGGCCGATATAAATACATCTTTTGTGTGATTGGAAAAAAAATAATCTTTATCCTTCTTTGCCACCCTACCTTTAACTCCCCCAATACTTTTACTTTTAGCGTGGCACCAAGTGCCGCGCTATGAACTCAGTGTTTCCAATTCAAGTGCCATTTTACCTGATCAACCATGAAATTACGCTGCCTTGATAAACTGCATGGCCTCAGATCTTCTACATATACTGCATTGTCAACACATGCGTCAGCTTGCTTCCCACAGGCCCTGAAAACTGCACTCATCAGGCCACTCGTAATTGAGACTAATGAACAATTATAAACCCATATCAAACCTCACATAAAATGTCCATGCATCTTTTCTTCTGTAGACGTGACTCCTGTTTTGGTGTCTTTACAGCAGAGTCCTGCAACGGGCCGATGGGCGCTTTACGAGTGTAAAATGTATACTTTCATAAGTTCACGACAAGTACGGAGACATCCTCTTGCCATCAGAGGATGGCAGAGAACACCGTTCAAGGCACCAACCTGCTCATTGGTACAAGATACCTTTTTATCTTGGACTCACCATGGACAATAAACGTATAGGTTTGATCAACACATTACGTCTATCCAGTCACGTTTTCAGCAAAGACACCATGTAATCTCATCTTCTGTTGCTATTGTACAAAATAAAAAAGGGTATCTTTGAAAGACAAAGAAGAGTACACTGTCAGACACTTGCCAAAAAATGTTGCTCTTATTTGGTCGACGTTTCGGTCGCTTAGACCTTTATCAGGACAGACAATCATCAAAGATACCCTTTTTATTATGGTCTATTGCCTTACGCACCTGTCACCAGCCTTTTGAGGTGTGCATCGGCCTTTTGCTATAAAATGGTTGTACAAAAGCATTATTCAAACTGTTCTGTTGTACTGTTCCATACTGCTCATGCCTAACAGATACTAACTTTTCAGTATTACCCGAATTGCTTCCAAGATCATCAGACTTCCTACGCCCACACTTTCTGACATGAACAATAAGGCCATCACATATGGCTAGCACTTTCAATATCAAATGATACTGATCATATATCTGTATCGCTTTTTTAACCTCATGCCATCTGGACAGATACGGAACCTTGCCATGGAAAAAAGGACAGTTTTGTCCTTTTTGTCCCCCCGGCCATCTCGACATTAAACAAACTGCCCCACCGATGGGATGGTTCTGTATACAGTGTACATGTATGATGGGATGGTTCTGTATACTGTGGGGACCTCATGTTTTTGTATTGTCTTGGTGTTATGTGCCATGTGCTGTTTTTGATGTGGGTGTTGAACAGACTGTGAAGACAAAATTCGGGACAATAAAGATTATTATTATTATTAATATCTGCCCATGTGTCTATCACTGCTCTGTCAAGTCACAATTTACAATTAAAGCATTCAGCATGCGCTCTTAATCCAGAGCGATTTAAATAAGCAAGAACAACACATGGTAATACATCAAATACATATAAATAGTCATCAAGGATCATAAACTTGTAAATAAGAACCTAAAATCCATCTAACAGTAGAATATCTGTACAATGAAACTACATGTATGATACACTATAGAATTCGATGTCTACATAAATAACTAATCGAAATTGAATATTTTTGCCTTTGCATACGTCTGCAAGGTCGTCGAGGCTAGGGCAAGTGCTACGGGCTGAGGTGAGTTTTCAGACTCTGGCTCTATGCTGTATACAGTATATATATTCGCATGAAAACTGCTGTTTCCCTTCTTTCTAAGTATACCCAAGATGGAAACATTAATATTTCAGCCGTAAAAAGAAAAATCACTTTTCTGCTGTGCCATAAATGGATGGTGCTTGGCGATAGTTTGTTTTATTCTGGTGTGGCCGACCTTGCGTGCTCCCCCTCTCTCATATTGACATAGTGTAGAGCCAGCGGCCCTCGAAGCCCCTTTGCTTGTATACTGAAGCTCTAAATCTTTAGACCTCCCCCTGTTCGGAACCCAGCTCCAGGACACATTCCCTCTCATTTTTGCCTGTGCGCGTTCGTGCGTGCGTGCGTGTGCGCTCGCGCACGTGTGAGAGTATGAGTGTGTGTTTCAGGCTTCATCTCTGAGGGTGAGTTTGAGTGCATATAGGCCTACATGTCCACGCTCGTGTGTGTCTGCGTGAAGGTGTGCTTGTCCACATTCACGGTGTGTGCTATCACAGCAATCTAAAATCAATCTGTGCAATTTCTCTGTTGTTCTTCAAGGACGCGGAGGCTCCTTAAGGGAGCCATAAAGGTTCCACTGGCTGGCTCCCACTTTGGGGCCAGATAAAGCCATTGATCTGATGTTGTTATATGGAGAGCCGTTCTCCCACAACCCTCACATCCATCCGTCCTCACTATGGAGTTTTTTGGGTACTATATGGCAAGCAGCTGTCACTTTAACCCATTTAGACCTGAGGACGATTCTAGGAAAAAAAAGGCTTCTAAATCCTAACACTTTCCTGAAAAACCCTGTTTCTAGGTCAGTGGTGCTCAACCTAACCTTATTAATGTCAAGGACCCCCAGAATTATATGTAACTGGCCGCGAACCCCCATCTGAAAATATGCTGTTCCAGGGATCCCCCCCTCTCCCAGAAGCAAAGATTTGAGTTAAAAACGTTCGCTCTGAAAGAATATATATATTCAAAGATTTTCACGGTTAAAAAAAAATAGCTGCTATTTTTCAATAGCTAAAGTATATCATAATCCTTAAAACACCAAGAGGGATTTCCATCCTGAATGGGTTAATACATTGGGCCAGACTTGCATCAAACAGCATCACATGGTTCTCAAAGCTTTTCATGACAAGGACCCCAAATGAATATGTATGCGGCCGCGTGGCCGCCAGGGACACCAATATACGATGTTCTGCTATTAAAATATATGATTTATCATAGCAGATCTACAAGCTGCTATTAAATACACATTGCGTGGCTCAATCTCCAAATTCAGTAAGTAAAGTACTGTATGGCAGCCTTTTCTGTCTCATGTTCAATCGTGCCCCCGATTGAACTTGAATAGCTGGCACCTAACTAGCCAACCTAGTCTTGTCCATGAACTGATTTGTATAATGACTATATTGAAGTTGTGCTTTTTTTGTATTTGTTTTGTTTTATTCTTGTGTGTGTTGTTTTAGTTTATTTTGTATTTCTCAATTAATTTAGGCATTTGTAAAAAACAAAAATAATAATAAACAGAACGTTAGAAAAAAAAGATGCTCTCACAACGCAACAACTGCATGGCGACACGTTGTGAGCTGTGATGTGTACAGTGAAAGTGGTGAAAGTGGTGGTTAGTAGTACTGATCGTGATGCTGTATTAACTCAATTTGCTGACATCGTGCAATGAACTGGAATAAAGAAGAAATTATTATTATGTATTATTATTATTATGATTTTATGATTTAAAACATAGCAAAACTAAGAGGTGCTTTACAAGGCTTCTTCAGCATGCTTCATCATAAGCAGGGTTTGAAGGCCATGTCATGCTGTGTGGTACACCTTAGTGTTTCCTACAGCGTTATGTTATTACAATATTATCCAGGAAAAAAACGCCCCTGCAGTTCCCTTTGAAAGTGCTCCCTGGGGTGCTGATGCCATGCTTATGAACAATTACAGGCTGCTGTGCTGTGAAGTCAGGCTGGACCGCTGCGCACACGCACGCACATACACACACAGTACTGTGGATACTATACTATACGCCCGCGCACACAGAGTACTGTGTAACACACACACACACACACACACACACAAAAAACCTGCATTCTCAGCATTGACCTCTCTTGAATTTGGTTTGTAAATTGTATTTTAACAGTCACTGACACAATGCTACGTTAGAAATAAGTCAACAGCACTACTTAAGAGTGCTCCCTGCTCCAGCTGCTGAGATGGACAGAGTCTAAAATCCCCATTATACGTGGCTGTGTACCAAAAATAGCAGATCTACAAGTATGCACAAATATACAGACAAGCATACTGTTGCATAAGCAGGGTAAAGCGCCTCAGTCTGTAACATACCGTTTTTCATGCTTTTGTCTAATTGTAATCTGAAAAATTGTACAGTACAGTACAGGCCCTCCTCCCTGGCCCGTGTGTGGTCTCTGTATGTGTGTTAGTCTGTGCAACAGTGACACTTGGTGGTGAACAAACGCTATAACGCTATTTCCGAGCTCGAACACATGCAGCCAGGGACAGACCCCAGGGACACAGCCACACACATAGCTGTCTATAGGAATGGTTGCACCATGTGGGGGCTCTGGGCAATTGGTGGGTAGATCTTGTTAAGCTGGTCATTGTGAAAGTAGCTCTCAAGTCCAAAAAATGTGGGCACCTCTGATGTATGCTGTCACTGCCCCAGGCATTACTAGGGATAGAGGGGAAGGAAGAGAGAACGGAGGAGAAACACAGCAGGAGGCACTGATGAAGGGGGACGGTGTGAAGCAGGTACGGAAGGAGGCAGCTACAAAGGCAGCGGAAGGCTTGAGGTGAATAAGTAGTCAGGTAAAAGGGGAAGGTAAAAGGAGATGGAGAGATCCATGTATAAGGAAGGCACATGCACATGGAGGGGCAACTGAGGGAAAGACCAAAGGAGGACATGGGGAAAGAACTGACAGACAGACGGGATGAATAAAACATCACAGTAGACATTGATTTTTCTTCTGCAGCATCATTTGTGGTAACAGCACTGACTGGGGGGCATAACCGGGTTATATTATGAGATCAACTTTTTGGCTGACGAGACGAGGCCTGGGACCAGACAGAACAAAACATATATACCGGTATATATATATATATATATATATATATATATACAGTACATGGTAAATAAAATAAATGCTAAAGTCAGTTACAGCACCAATAAGACCAGAATCACAGCCAGGATAACCGCATCGACAGAAAACATCCAGGATAACAACAGTTGCCTCAGAAACAATAATGAACCCTTCCAACAATCATAAAACAATATATTAACATAATATCAGTCAATAACAGTCAAACGGCAACAAAGTCAACATGTTTGTTGTGGAATGCTGTTCACATTCACTGCAAATACAATACAATCACTTGATCCTATAGAATGCAGAGGAGATGCTGATCCCAAAGCAATCACAGTACAGAACAGAGAAGCAATGAGAGAGAGAGAGAGAGAGAGAGAGAGAGAGAGAGAGAGAGAGAGATAGAGAGAACAGGCAGAGAGCCAGCAAGAGTGCATTTGGCTGTCTGAGCCAAGTTTTATTTAGCCTTCAATCCAATTTTAATTGGAGCCATTCTCTGCAGACATTACTGCAGCTTCATGTCTCATCCTTTTTGGACGAAAACACCCTTCAGTGGCACTTCCTATCAACATAATATCACATGGCCAGGCATATTGCTTTTAATGAGATCCCATTTCATGTGCGTTGACCAGTCGTGATCTATCTGTAGTTCTGTTTTAAGTGGGTTCATTACTGCCTTTTTAGATGTCACCTGAAACCGTGAAATGTGGCTTCGTTTTTTGAAAAGCTGTCTTCTCTTCTTTGAGTGGTAAATGGTCTGAGCATTTATACAAGGTTTTAGTGTACGGTCGTTCGGCAGTTCACACATTTACGGCAGCGGTATAAATGCAAGGCACCGTCCGACCTGCTCTTCACTAGTAAAAGACTAAGGTTTAGGACAGGCAGGTCCACTACCACCCTTAGATCTCCATATATGGAGCCGACTGTTCTGACATTCCATATGTTGATCTGACCTCATCAAAAGGCTCAGATTTTCTTTTTAAAGTAGCAGCTCCATTTATATGTGCAGTAGGTCTATGGCAGGGGTATTTTAGCTCAACCGTGTTTGCACATTTTGAGACTAAAATGACTTTGGTGGTTGGGGTTTTTATTAATTTGTTGTATAAACCAAACATCATACATAATTGCACGTGATTTTCTGTTAATGTTGACACTAATATTACGTCACGTCATTAACAACTAATAATGTTAAAGTTGTAGAAGATAACATTAACAGTTGTTAATGACGTGACGTGAAAAATACAGTTATTCCACCAGCGTTCTTGTGTTGTGTTCTACAACACAAGAACGCTTTTTAACATGATCACAACCTTTGTGCTTTATAACCACCATGCTCTCTCTCTTTATGTCAAGGTGTGGTCGTAGCCTAGTGGTCACAGTGTATGTATTATCCTCTCCTGTAGCTCACCAGTTAAAATCCCGGATTTTACAATTATATTATTAGAAGTGTGGTGAAATGGATCATAGATTAAACGCTGCTCTCCGGAATCGGTAAAATGTCACAGATTAATTTCGGATTTCGGATTTTATTTTATTTTACCGATAGCGATCCTTGTTGGCATATTGGTAAGTATTCGGCGCTCTCACCGCAACTGATGTGAGCAGCAACAAGTGTTTTTAAGCACGTTATAATGACATGAGAAATACAGTTGAAAAGCAGTTGTCAGGTGTGCGCGTCTTGCGGTACAGGGACATTGCGCAGAGAGAGAGAGAGAGAGAGAGAGAGAGAGAGAGAGAGAGAGAGAGGAAATAAACTATTTACTTATAGTGTGGTGAAATGGATCTCCGTTTATTTAAATAGTTTAGTTAGTTTTAATGCATGCTGAAAATAGCCGATCTACATTCTACAAGCTCGCTGCAACAGGCTGAGACACTAAAACTGTATTACGCCCACTCATTTATGTATGAGTATTTTGTCGTTGGCTTCAATGTTTTCAAATTCACTTTGTGTGTCATCTGTGGCAAGTACTGTAAAGTCTGGATTTTCAGTGGTGAGGTGACAACCGCAACTACAACATGACGTCACTGAGCCGCTGTGAAGAGCAAACCACCGCTCTGCCCAGCCCTTATCTCTGTTTTTACTCGCCACCGCTCATCCAACCACTGGCGACCTCCAAACCACCGCTTCGGTGGTCACCTCACCACAGAAAATCCAAACTATGCATAGGCCTCATGTGTCTCTGATGTCTTGGTATAGTGGGCAGGTGGTTATAAAGCGTAGCTCAGTTTCCACCTGGTGAGATAGTTTGCAGATGGGTTCGTACTTCGTACGGACTGAGGGGCGGGGGATGGTGGATTTTGATTTATTTAATTGAGAGTTAATTGAGGGATAAAAGAAAATTAAGGATAAAGACAACCCTTGTGGTCCTCAGTCATACATACAGGCTCACATGCCAAAGACATGGCCAAAGCATATCCGGCCGGTTCAGGTTGAGAACCTCTGCCTTGTACTGTATACAGAACAGTTCCATGAGCTGTTATCTTCTTTTTAGAGACTGAATGTTACTTTACCGACCATGCACCCGGTTAAGAATGCTCAGAGAGATTGAGACGATTTGGAGTCGTGCTTGTTTTCATGATTTAAAGACGTTCATGCATGTCGAGGTGGATGTGCAGGTTTATGGTGCAGAGGTTGAGACGGGTGTGTGAGTTGGTGTGTTCTAAACTGCTAATGTTTATTGTGATGTCTGTTGACGGGAAGGTGATTCCTGTGTGGGTGTGGAAGGCATTATAGTCGTTTTACGCAGGTGAGAAAACCGTCTTTGATGTGTTGACATGCCAGGGTAACGAAGAGCTGTAGCTGGTGGTTCATTTGCAAAATATCATGACAAAACAGAGGAACTATGGGCTTGGAAGAGGATTGGAATCAGGGCCAAACGTCGACATCTCTGCTAGGAGGGACCAGAGAGTGAGTCTATTGCATTGCGGTGCCTGGGTAAGTGTGCCAGGATAAGAACGTGTTGGCGAGGATCCAGCACAGCTCCGCGAAGAGGGAGTCAAACAGCTTGGGACTGCTCTGGCATCCAAAGGTTAAGTGGACTACGAAATAATAGGCATCGTTCCACTGGAGCCCAAAAGGGCCCCATAACCAGGGTGTAGCGGTCTTGAAGCTACTATTGAGCACGCAACGGTATTGGAGACACAGTAATAACAAGCAAAGGCAGTGTCAGCCCCAGTGCTGATGAATGTTGTATTTTTTTTGTCAGAAGCCATAGCAACAGCTACATGTACTGCAACTCTATACATATTAATAGGCAGTGTAGCCTTGCTGTATTTGAGATAGGGTTAAATGTATTCTGGCTTGAGCCTAAAGAACTCCTAAATACCTTTCCAGCACACTCCCTGACACACTCCCTTTCCAGCCACTGACCTGGAAAGGCCCAAACCAACTCGACGTGCATACATATGTGTCATGTGCCGAATCACACAAGCATGTGTTCACGTCACGCTCAGAATGATGTATAGCGACCCAGGCTCTCACAATTGCATGTAACCTGTCATGCACATTTGAGCTATACAGTACCGAATGACAAACCTATTCTTATTCCTGCCACACACTCTCACACACATGTATGTCACAATTACATTATAAATATCAATCGAATGGCATTTCCATCCCACAACTGGGTCTCTGCTCTGACACACGCTGGATGAAGACAAGTCATGCAGAGTGATTTTCTGCAATGCTACAGACAACTGAAAGGAAGGTTGAGACTTTAACCCATGTAGACCTGAAGACGATTCTACAAATGCCTTCTAAATCCTGACAGTTTTCTGAAAAACCCTACGTTTCTATGTCCGTGGTTCTCAAACTATTTAATGTCAAGGACCCCCAGAATTAAATGTAATTGGGCACCACATTTTCACGATTTTTCAAAAATAGCAGACCTGCAAGCTCATAGCACGGCACTCGGTGCCGCGCTATGAGCTTGTAGATCTGCTATTTGTCAATAGCTAAAGTATAACATAATGCTTACACCAAAAGGGGTTCACGTCATCGTGACAACACATTCAGCTAGTGGATATTGCTTGGGATCTTATACAAAACACAGGAACAAGCAGCCAACAAGGTAGTCCAACCTAATGACCTATTTTTTGTCAGCTGAAGTGCCATTTGCAGAAACTACAACTTTACTACAGTGTGAAAAAAGTGACCAAAGGGAACTAAATCATAACTCGTGCTGTACATGGGGCTGTAAATGGAGATATGGAGTGATTGGTTGGGCGAATAAGAGACTCGTTGACTGTATCGCACTAATCCAGAACCAAGCATTGATACAAAGACTGAGCATTCATTGCATTAACCATTAATAGTGGAATCATGTCTTTAAGGGTCTGTGGCTATTTTCAAAATAATATGCACAGATTTTGAGGTCGAGTGGTTAAGGGAATTGGTCCAATGAGTTTTGTTGAACTATAGAACTCGCAGGAACTTTAGTAACAACGGATAACTGCTGTCAGACACCTTCCTACATTATTAAAACATTTAAACATCACTGCCAGAAATTAAACTACAGGCCTTTTTAACGCATCAATATTTCAGTGGAAACCTTGGAGAGTTTAAGACTTAACCTGGCATGAATCTGCTCCCTTCCAGGGGGCAGCGCAGTCATTTCCTGTCCAAGATGGCTCTTAATTAGTTCGAAGCAGCCGCTAGGATCGTTAAGCTCGTTAGCATATCCGACTGGAAAGAAGGCTTGTGGGTAGTTTTGGCACAAGCCTACTCCAACTGCTTAAAATTACTGCTGACCCACACAACACTCTCTCCTGCGTGCGTGCGTGCGTGCGTTAATATACAGTCAGTCAGTCACGTGGAAGAGAGTGAGGATGTCCAGTACCAGAGCAGCAGTGAAATATAAAATGGAATGCTAGAAGACAAAGTGGCTGGCAGAATGAATCCCTTCGAATGCCAAGGCCTGTTTACAAAGAGCATGCCAGGACAAAGAGATGAGAAAAGATATGAAAATGGAGCCTGGAGGGCTTGCAGATAATGTGCAGTTCACAACAATCTCAGGTGGGCTGACCCGGAGAGTATTGTATCTGTCACCATATCTGTGCAAATATGGTCATATATTATGCATTATTGTAATTTTTGATATAGTCAAAATGTAAATGTGAATATTTATCGAACTGATAAACTAAATATTGTGCATTGAAGAGAAGATATCTGATAAAAAACAATTTATTTAATTTGCCTTGTGTTTTGTTTTATTAAAAAATAAATATGTTTATTTGTATTTCACGCCCAGGGTTATTTAATCCATTAAATCATAGCGCCCAGCGATTTATAGCAGCGGAGCACATTTAGCGACGGACCGGATGTTATGTGTTATGTGGCTGAAGCAGCTAGATGTAGCCAAAACACTCGATCAACAACAACGGGAGGTATGATTAATTCTAACTCGACTAGCGACGGGACCGCGATGGGCTGTCGAACACAATCTTTTCATCATACTTCCCGTTGTTGTCGATCACCTTGGGGGTGTTTTGGCTACATCGAGCTACATCAGCTACATCCAAGATGGCGCCTAGTGCACCTTGAAATGTGCTCTGAAGAAACAAATCATTGGGCGTCCTGATTTAATGGTCACAAATACCCCCAGGCGTTGTAACTTGTAGGTGTTAACTATGGAATCGTGCATTTCCCATCGGGCACCATATATGGCGGCCAGGTCTCGTGACATCATGTGACATCATCAGGGATGGAGATGTGGAGACCCTGATGTCATAGTTAATGTGACCTGCTGTCACAGTTAAGCCCATAAGATCCCTGATGTCATCAATATTGGCCAGCAACTCTACATCTGACCTCAAACCCTTCGATCTCCATATGGATCAGATATGGCTAGTACAGAATTCGTTCCATATGTTGATTAAAGTATACTATAACCAGCACAACATAACAGCTTCTATACCAAACACATTGCCCGGAGCAAGTCTCGGTGACCACCGTTTCTGTGGCGAGTAAAAACAGAGAGAAGGGCTGGGGAGAGTGGTGGTTCCTCTTCACCACCGCTCAGTGACGTCATGTTGTAGTTTTCACCTCACCACCGAAAACTGGACCTTTACACTTAGTTAAATAATTATACTGTTAACGTGGTTCATTTATGATACAACAGAAGGAGGTCACATCATCCCCTGAAATGATAAGCTTTACACTTTGTTGCTACCTTGTAATGCATACAATACATTGTATGATAACAAGACATCCATAGACTTTGGCGGCCACTCGAGTGCTCTAAACAAACAAAATTAAAAGTCCATAGACTTGGCTGCCATATCACAGAATTTCAAAAGCCAGACTAGCGCTGCTCAAAAAAAGTAGGCAGCTAAAGTTTTTTTATCCTCACACTGTGTGTGAGGATATAGCTAGAAGTATAAATGTGTTAAAAAAAACAACACTGATATATATTGTGGAAAAGAACAAAATCTTGCCAAAGTAAAAACATAGCAAGTTAAAGCCGTCTGGGTTTCAATATCCTCTCAGAAGTCAAGGGAAGGTAATAACACTTTGATCTCATATAGCCTTCCCCTTCTTTCTCTCTCTCTCTGCAACCTCTCACACTCCTGATCCTTTCTGCATCTCACTGCCCATCTCTGCTGTACTGTACGTCCTTCTGTCCTCCTCCTCTATCTCACCGCCTCAGCCTCTACATATATTCCTGCTGTACTGTACGTCCTTCTGTCCTCCTCCTCTATCTCACTGCCCATCTCTGCTGTACTGTACGTCCTTCTGTCCTCCTCCTCTATCTCACCGCCTCAGCCTCTACATATATTCCAGGTGTCGCTGTAATAACTTTTCATTGCATTCACTAGATATTTCTCAGCTTTATTTGCATTAAACTGTCAATCATAAATAGGCTGTTATTAGTGGAGAAACAGCGTGCGTGCGCGACTGCGCGCGCCGCCCACGCACGCACGTGCGTCGTATAGGCTCAGAGGAATCAGTTCCAATAAAAGCTTCAATCTTCTGCTTTTCACTTTTTTTCGGTTACAGGAAGAATGTTCTAAAAATAAATTAATAACGGCTATTAATTCCAACGTTTCACTTTCCAGAAAGGCCCGTTCACATTAAATGAGATTAGATTCTTTACTGTCTGTCACACCACCCACATGAACAAGGACGGTAATGAAAGAAGAAACATCAAATTGTGGTGCAGTAACCCACTCCTTGTGACAGAAATAACTGAAAGCTGTCACAACAACCAAGTTCCAGACCCACAGGAACGCACCCAGGGTGCCGGCCTGAGTTCTTCGGAGCCAGGTGTGTTGACGGGAGGGAGGAAGAATTTACACCGCTACGCCGGAAGAGTGGACGGCACACTACGTCACGCTGCCACTCAAGTGACTACTGGCCAATCACAGCGCATCTTTTCCGGGACTTATCAGTCCCGAACATGCGCTCTGTGATGCTTCCGCGGGGCTTCACAAAGGAATCCCGAGAATGTTTTGCCCTCCCTTGAACACATACGCTCCAGAGCCGAAAGGGGTGTCTACCTTTATATGGCCACCCAGGGCTCTATGCTTGGCCCTCCTTCCTTTTTCCACTCTACAAGTAATCTCTTCACCAAAAATAGCAGAGCTTGTAGCCCAGGCATGCCTGATCTACACATCCACCCACTTTGTGTGCTTTACATAAACTGTCTAATTTAAAGAAGGTCTCTTATAATTATCTCATGATGATAATGCCAGGCATTGCGTCCAAACAGGACGGTATTTGCTTAAGGCCTTAGAAGCGTTATACACTTGCCAATCTACAAACTCTCTACGAATTGCAATGTTACTATGCTGTACATGTTGTGATCTTGTAGATTGGCTATTTTCATTTTTACAATTTTGAAATTGTTGACACACACACACAGACAGTATATGAAAATGTTTACCGTGACGATAAGCAAGATCCCTTTCAGCAGGGTGAGCAGCGAGGTGATTGGTCGGATGACCGTCTGGGCGAATAAGATGGCTAGAGACAGAATCCAGGTGAAGGCCGGGATCACATAAACATGCCTGTGGAAGAGACACATGCGCGCGCGCGCACACACACACACACACACACACACACACACACACACACACACACACACACACACACACACACACACACACACACACACACACACACACACACACACACACACACACACACACACACACACACACACACACACACACACACACACACACACACACACACACACACACACACACACACACACACACACACACACACACACACACACACACACACACACGAAGAGAAAGCATAAGCATGTTGAGCATTTATTATTAATATTAATATATATTATTATTTGAATAATAAAGGATAGGCCTATAGTATTAGTTATACAGAACTGCTACTTCATAACTGGCTACAGTATTGACTTAACGAACTGTGGTGTCTGTGGTACCTTCCCACTTACATAATTCCAACCTTTGCATTTTACATATTTCATTTGTACATTTCCAATGACTTCAGGTTACAAATGATACACAGACAATAGCTTGGTTGAAACACACATGTATTGATTTAACAGATGTCCAGAGCTCATTGCTAAACTCACACGTGCCACTTCTTGATGTTGGTCCTCCTAAAAGAGTAACACATGACCCCAGTGCTCCTTTTATAGGGAGGGGAAGGTAATTGACCTATAGCTAAGCCCCTCCCCAAACTGCTGTGGTCCAATCACAGCTAGGCATAACATGGGTTAGACAAACCTCTCCACCAATAGTTTCCATATGATAAAACATTGTTTTAAAAAAAGAAATGTCACGCACACATTTTTTCCAGTGCATATGGCAGGCCTTGTTGACGGATTTGGAAGAGATTTTGAAGGTCTGATTCCAAAAATGAACCAGTATTTAATGTGTAAAATACATGATGGAGTCCATATGGTTACAAACTATAATTTAGCTGGGAACCCCCTGGAACTCCCTCAAGGACCCCTGGGAACCCCTTTGGGAACCACTGCCATAGACAATGACGGAGGGGCTGCCGTCTCTACCGAACTTGAGCCACGAGAGACACCACCGAGGGCCGCAAGTTGCCGCGTTGAACGTTGCAACGTTCGGTAGAGCCGACTCAGCCCCGTCCGAGTTGTAACCCGATATATGGAGAGAATAGTAAATAATGTCAAACCCGAACTCACTTCTGTACTAGTGAAAGCCACGCCTCCGTCGAGGTCAAAACTTTAGTCATGTAATATGTACAGATTTTGGGGTTTTCTATGTTGGCCTGCGGTCTCCGAGGCTAGGGAAGAGGGGTCACAATGCTGCGGATAGCTCTGCCTTCTAGCCCTTCAACACAGTCAGTAGAGTGACAGAGTCAGACTATCTCTAGAGTCTAGACATGCTTGAATTAAGCCTAGTAAGTTCATTGTTTTCTATTTCTATAAAACATATCCCCACTGCCTGGCAATAAACCTGAATGACCAGAATGGGCAACATCAAAAGGCATATATATCCCCCTCCAGCAAATGGAACCGTGTATGACTACCCATGCAGTGACATACCAGCAGTCTTACAGTCCGACACCCTATACCCAACAGTAAACACAACCCTAAACCCTAACCTCGCAGGAAGCCACGGGTTCGTTTTAACCTGCCGTGCATTCGGGACCCAGAGGTGAGTTTTAACCCGGCCACGGGTTAGGTGATTGTTGAGAAATAAACACTTCAGAAATATTCTTCAGGACAAGAAGTAAGCCTCAAGAAGATTTAAAGAGGGACCATTATAATGGAGAAAAATATATACACATACCACTGTATTATAAAAGTGTACACTTTGCAGCTAAGGCAGCTCACAAAGGGGCATCAATGAACTTGGATTCAGTCCAATTCACTTTCAAGTCTAGCAGTTCGAAAGGGCATTATGTTTAATTCTTAACAGTTTCTTTCAGAATATAGGTATAACCTTTAAAAGATAACTAAAAAGGATTTTTGTCTGTAGGATGTTTAAAGAGAACCCATTGATGTGAAATATCTGAAGGTGAACTGACCCTGTCCCTGGCAGGCAAAAAAAAAAAAAGGATAAAACCGAACGTCTCATCTCTCTAATGTCTAATCTTCAGAGCTCACTTTTTTTCCCTCCTTTCTTCTTCCTATAGGCATCCCACATATACTGCTGTGTAAGGCAGAGAAGAAAGTCTCCTCGCAGAGAGACCCACAGTAACCTATCGATCGCTGCCTCCAGGGGGAATTGAGGCGGTTTATCCGCAGGAGGCGGCCCAAGGTTTCTCACTCCAGTAACCCTGCCTCCCACTCCCACGGCGCATCGCGGCCGTCTCCCTCGGTGCCAAAAGGCAGGCCGTTAATGAAGCGCCCAGGCATACCAATAATGCAGTTACACACCAACCCCGAGAGTGTGAATAATATTATTCGGGTTAAGTATTTACTGGAGCGTGACAAAATAAATTAGCCTTGTTAACTGATAAAGGTAATTACAGACTTGTTCCATTGGGATAGGGGGGGGGGGGGGGGGGATCACTTTTAGAAACGCTTGCTGGCATCCTATCGATTCGTGCTTCAGTGAGTTGAGAAGTGAACGATGTCCACGGTGTCCTGCATACACAAACGCTTTGTTTGAACAGGTTCGATACAGGCACCAGTTGTTAGATTTCGGGGGTGTTTAGAAACAATTGAGGCAAGGGCATCAAACTGCCGGGAACGCCGGTCTGTGCAGTGTGGGATGATTTTGGAGGGGGTATTTGTATTATCTTATCTGTGCGCGGCATCTGCTCTCTCAGCCATTCTTCGAGTGTCAACCTCGCATTATGTCGCAAATATAATGCCTGAAAATGGACAATGCCAGTGTAATAATCAAAATAATTTTCTTTATATAATATTGTACACAGCACACCATATTACACTGAAGTCCAGGGGCTATGCTACAATCTAATTTAGGCATTTAGCAGACGCTCTTAAGCGACTTACAATAAGCAAGGTAATCACATACGGTGCAACAAATGCAGGGAGATAGTGGAGACAGCCTCAGTAAACTAGGATTGCAGGTAAACCAGGAGCCTATAGCAGCATCAAACAATATACTATCAACATAATAATCCCTGTTCAATTATACCCTCTCCCCCCAGGCTCGTAGTTCAAGGTGTCACCATAGCTGTGTAAAATTAAAGTTAGTACTACTGCACAACTATTTGATGGTGCAATCAATGCCAAGTAGGTTGTAATTAATGGCGAATCACAGAACAAGTATTGGCTGATGACGGAGCACATTTTACAGATTCACAGCGACACCCTGGAAAAGTCCTTAATTGACATTTTATGCTGTACTTGCTGAATGACTATGGTAGATAGTGAAATGCCATTTCTATCCAATCCCAGCTCAGTGATGCAGAGCCCCTGTGTGTGTGCACAGTCTACGAGTGCAGTATGTGCCGTTGTAATGAGAAATCAGCCCTGCAAACAGCTGCAGAAGGAACGATGATGATGTTACATACTCATGTTTGACATTGACTTGAAATTTAACCCATTTTGGGGCGGGAACCCCTTTGTGTTTTAAGCATCATGTTATACTTTAGCTATATTGAAAAGTAGTCAGATCTACAAGCTCATAGCGCGGCACCGCTATGAGCCGCGCTATGAGCTTGTAGGTCTGCTATTTTTGAAGAATCGTGAAAATGTATAGTGCAAATCTTTGAATATATATTCTTTCAGAGCCAACGTTTCTTTTTGGGGGGGGGGGGTCCCTGGAATAACATATGTTCAGATGGGGGTCGGCGGCCAATTACATTTAATCTGGGGGGTCCTTGACATGAAATAGTTTGAGAATCACTGACATAGAAAGATAGGTTTTTCAGGAAACTGTCATGATTTAGAAGACATGTGTAGAATCGTCCTCGGGTCTAAATGGGTTAAGGCACATTTAAGCTCTGGGGGGGAAATGACATGTCGTTTGGCAAAAAATAAATAAAAATACAACTTTTTCCAATTGGAAAAATAAATAATTATGTGGAAAAGAGGTGCTTTCTGTTCTTGATAACGAAAATGTGTTCAACTTGAGTATTTTTGTCAAGCAGTGTGCCCCCACAGACATCCGCACACACATGCGCACGCACGCACACACACACACACGCACGTACAACTGAAAGAACGCACAGCAGCCAGAGAAAGAGACAGACATAGATGAAGATAGACACAAGCAAACTACAGAATACAATCACACAAGGCAACTACAGTACACTATCACAAACTATAGCTACCAGCTAACTCATCACACACTATCATACAAGGAAACTACAGTACTCACACAATAGGCACACATATTAACCCATTTTGGACTGAGGTCGATTAAAAAAAGGCTATATTTTTCATGGCAAGGACCTCCAGAATTATCTGTATTTGGCCACTGACCCCCATCTCAAAATATGTAGTTCCAGGGACCCCCCACAAGCGAAGATTTTAGTTAAAAAACTTTCACTCTGAAAGAATATACATCAAAGATTGATCTGCTTTGGAATACTTTTCAACACTACGACAAGTGATTACACCCTTTTATCACAATCAGTGCCGGGATTTCTTTCAAAATAGAAGCTTGGGGTGCCGGGAAGATATGTTCGCTTTTACTCTGCAAGTACAAATGGAACCAAATGGACCCTAATGGGTCCATTTGGTTCCATTTGCACACTCTGAGTTATAGACTCATAAGGGTCCATTTGGTTCCAAACTATAATTTAGCTGGGTACCCCCTGGAACTCCCTCAAGTACCCCTGGGGGTCCCCGGACCTCACTTTGGGAACCACTGGTCTACATGACCGAAACGTGCATCTTGACCGTGACTGTGTGCGGGACGGGTATATCTCTCTCACATTACCCCACCATTTCTTTGTGCTATAAGTGAGTTGTCCAATATCTTTTGTTTGTTTGTTGTTATTGTCTCTTTGCTTGATTCGCTTGAACGCTGCTCTTGCTTCAAAAACATAGAAGTTGGATATCTGCAGCTTATTGTGATAGAGCCGTCTCTTTTTCCTGGCTGCGCTTCTGCACGGTTTCGTTAAACCAAACTTTATCCCCAGGCTTTCTGGTGATGATCTCTCAGTATGTGACGGTAATCCCTTCAAGCTCAGGGACATTTAATCATTGAACATTCCGTTTATATATACAGTATATATATATATATATATCCCTGACTGAGTAGCTGCAGATAACTGATAGATTATTTGAATGATATTATTAAAGCCTGTATCTGCCAAAGCTATGAAAAAAAGAGAGAAAAGTGTACAAAAAGAAAACCTGACTCGTGGGAAGTGAGGAGAGCCTGGACACTCTGTTTAAAGTGCTCCTAACAAACATTAAAAGTCCATAGACTTGGCTGCCACTCTGTTAAAGTGCAAATAGTAGCAATATATATAGTAGCTAATAATATTAGCAAATAGCTAAACCTAATAATTCAATATTTCAAACGTTCTTTCACAGAGAAGCTGAGATTTGACAGTTTATAGCGGTCGGCACTCGGCAGTACTTGCGCGCTCTGCTTGCGCACTAGTAGGCTATATATGGCCTACTTGTGTGCACCAAGCAAGTAGGCACTCGACAGAGTGCAGTTCTAGTTGTCAATGGCATTTAAATTGTTTGTGTTATGACATTTGGGTTGCACACACCAAAAGCTGGACATTTATATAGCACCTTTATCCAAGGCACTTTACATAGATTGTGCATTACATTCACCCATTCACACACACATCCATACACCGATGATAGAGGAAACCATGCAAGGCACCAACCTTCATGTAAGCAATTAAGGGGTTCAGCGTCTTGCTCAAGGACACTTCGAAACTAACTCCGAGGGAGCCCACAGCGTTCGAACTGGCAACCTTGCGGTTACCATCCAGCCACTCTACCCCTGAGCCACCGCCGCCCATAGCTATCGCCCCTCAAACAAAGCAAAACCTTGCATTGCAGAACCAATCCAAAGTCTTTCATATTGGGGCGGAGACATGATTGGTATTCAAAGCAGTAGGCATAGGGGTTAGTTAGGGGATGTTATTGTAAGTACCTTGCATTTAGGAGAGAGAGAGAGAGAGAGAGAGAGAGAGAGAGAGAGAGAGAATAGGGTATAGTAGTGTGAGCCTGTGAGGTTGAGAAATTAACAGAAAAAAGAGATAGAGGTTTAGCTTAATGGCAGAGAAGCTAGAGCTCGTGGCTAATTTCTGTCTGATAAATAAGATGATTATAATTATGCAGTTTTGTGGAATTTTCACTGATGCGAGTCATCATTACAGATGAATAAATACAATCTCCATCTGATAACAGATTATTATTTCTGCCCAAGGTCCATATCTGGTATGTGTGTGTGCGCGCGCGTGCGTGCATGTGCGCGTGCTTGGTGTTTGTTGTGTACAGTATGTGCATGTGCGGTGTATACCCAATGTGTTACTTAAAACGTTAATGTGTGTGTGCGCGTAGTGTGCGTGTACTCCGTGTAGTGTGTGTGTAGTGTGCGTGTCTGTGTGCGTGTGTGGGCAGCTAAAAGCTTCTTGCCAGGACAGCCATCTCCCTTCTTTTTGTTTTTGTAACGTTGAGAAATTGCACAAAAACTGCAGCAGTGAGCACAGAGTAAAAAAGTTAATTCACTGTCAACTTCGATGGGATTTTACAGGAATATTGCATTAAATCAATGCCGTACTAAACCACTTTATTTTTGTCACAAAGAGCTCGCTTATTCTCTACCTCCTTATTTCTGTTCTTTATTACATTTTACAGTTTTACTGTCTTATCCGTTGGTCTTTAGCTCCATCTATTGCTCTCTATCCTTGGGATCTTCTGCCCACTCCCTCAATCCATTCAGGGTACTATAATGGCACAATCTTTGCGCACACTTCATCCCTTTATCGCCGTTATCCCTAAACTATCTGCATCGACACGTTGTGTCCACACCTCTAGGCTTGAGTTGGCACAGTATGGCATTAAGTACTGCTCCTCTGAAATCAGGTCCTCAAGCCACATGTTCCCTTTCCCTTCAGCACAACAGCACAACAGCACAAATCGCCACTGCTGCAAACAGCATGTGAGCCCTTTGGAGCAATACCTTGTTTCCTGTTCACAGTGCTTAATCATATACTACTTTGACAATGTCACACCTGGTAAAAAAAAAAAACATTCCTGTGTGAAGTGAGTGGTGCAACTCCGTGTAGGGGTCCCGGAAGTTCCAGACCCACAGGAAGGGTGGGCCAGGGTGTGCGTGCGCGCAACAGTGACACTTCCTATGCTATTTTCGTGCTCGGACAGACCCAACCAGCCAGCCAGCCAACCAGGGACAGACACAGGGACACACAAAACTGTCTATAGGAGTGGTTGCACCACTCAAAAAGACCCAGTACAACCACAGAGGAACAAGACCACTCTCATTTCCAGATGCTCTGAGTAGGGACACAGGACTGACTGTGAATGAACAGTGGAAGCTGCTTTTGTCGCAGATCTCGAGGGCACTTGAACGATGAGGACAACAGCAGTCTTTGTTGTCGACAGTGCGGAGCTGTACTTCAACACTGCTTTGATTCTTAACCAGTGTACACCAGTAGTGTAGTGCGTACCGTATACAGTATGTGGTCGCTGGTACACAGAGTAAGAAACACAGCAGTGCTGATTCAACAAGAGTCACATTATATGCAGAGCACAGCAATATACTGTATACCTCAGACAGCTACAGTATCAGAATATTTGAATATTTATTAGATGTTCAGCCCTCACACAGGACTCCTAAGGACTGCATTTTGTTTTTAATTCATTGGTCTCTATTTATTTTTTCAGATATAACAAAAAAGGGGAAATGAATATAGATATCTCAAAATTGTGAGCTCCTTTTCATAGCTCACCTTTTTCAGAAATTATATTCTGCACTACAGTTGTTTTTTGCTCTATTTTCATTGCATGTCATCACTGTTAAAGTTTGGGTGCAATGTTGTTCAACCTGTAAAACATGCGTGGCTCACGCAGTTTATCAATTTGACCCAACATGAAACCTGCATTTATAACAGTGAATGACTGGTTACTTTAATGTCACTCCGCTCTGAATCTTGTCAGCTATCATCTCCCTTCATGCTTGTTATGAAATAACAGCATGGCTGGGCGCTGTGACGTAGAATACTGCCGTAACGCGAGAACATTTTTCGCGATAGACATTTTCTATCGTCTATACGATATATATAGTCATATCGCACAGCCCTAAGAATGGGTTATGGTGGTTGAGTGGGTGAGAGAGTTACCTGACGTGAAGAACAGCAGCGTAGGCCTCACTTCCAGCCAGGACGTAGCTAACACCTATAGACACACTGTAGAGAAGGACAGGCAGCGTGAAATGGAGAACAAGGCAGAGGGAAGAAAAACGTATAAGAGCGAGATGGACAGAAAATAAAGAAAGGGTTGGAAGAGAAAGAAGGTACAAGAAGACATAAGAGAAGGGAGAGAGTGCAGAGCTTGTTAGTCACAAAGACAGTAGTATTGGTGATTCATTCTACATGTCTGGAATTGGATTCTTATCTCTCAAAAGTCAAAACGTGAGTGAGAGCATCTCATTGGAGTTGAACACTGGGCGGTTGCCAAACTTGCCATGTAAGACGGTAGTATTGGTGATTCATTCCACATGCCTGGAATTGGATTCTTATCTCTCAAAAGTCAAAACGTGAGTGAGAGCATCTCATCGGAGTTGATCCCTGGGCGGTTGCTAAACTTGCCATGTAAGTCAAAGCCTGTGGTTATAAACTTCTAAAGTTGTATTCTTCATCCTTCATTATCAGACTTCAACGTCAAGATCTAAGTCTTACATTTTATATTTGTTCAGAAAGAGCTGCCCCGAGGGCCCTCTTCCAAACACAAATGTTGTTGTTGTACAGCACACTAACATCACAGCTACTTTAAGTATCTCAAGCTTACATCAAGCCAGAAATTGTTTCCCAAACTGTAAATAAAGGAACCTATAAAGGAAATGCATGCAGGGGCATTTTAGGCTTCAATCCATTGGAAAACACATTTGTGTAGCTCAACACCTGCTCCTTCATAAAAGGAACAACAGACTTTATTGAAAATGGAAGCATTTTAGCTATTTTAGGAATCAGAGGATGAGACAAGTTTGTGTACTTGAACATATGTTCCCTTCCTTTGCAACTAAACTGTATGTAGCCTCTCAATAGCTGGTTGAAGAAAATGACGAGCCGGGCCCAAACATGATGCTAATTAGCCAGGCCGGGCCGAGCCTCGGGCTTGGTGATTTTCTGTGATTTTTTTATTTTTTCTTTATTTTTTCTGAGGGAGCGGCAGCTGCTATTTACTCACCAGTCACCACCACCACTGTCTGGAATTAGAATGATGGAAATTAAACAGCCTATTCTAACGTGAGTTACATACCACCTTTATTTCTGTTGATCTCCGTTCTCACTTTCACACTGAACCACGGTGTCGAGCCTTTGTCGGGCTTCAGGCTGAACATTATGGAATTTATTTGGGTCGGGCCGAGCCTCGGGCCATGCCTCGGGCCGATGGTAGGCTATTATTATGGTAGGCTCGGGCCAGGCCTTAATTTTTGGCCCTGTTGAGAACTTTACCCCGGACCACTGGTTGAAAACCACTGATCTAGCTCAGCGTTTCAAAGTCATAATAGCTACCTGAGACCCCTCCAGTCAAAAAACACTTTTGCTTTACAAAATGTATATCAACATCCTAATACGATCCAAAAATGTGATAGGGATGGGGGTGAAATTATGACGGGCAGTTTGAAATAGACACTCGTGCTATTTGTGATTTTGTGTGATTTTGGGGCCCTGAGAATGAATACAAAATGAAAATCAACAACCTTGACGCTGTGGCAAAAGACTAAAGATGGGCTGAATACAAAAATAGCTGTCAAAAATGTATCACTGGCGTGTTGTGCCATGCTGTGCGTGCGTGCGTGCGTCAAGCCTTAGTATTGATTGCGAACTAAGCCTCTTTGCACACAATGAAGGAGGTATCGATTGGCCAGTGGTTACACACTGATAACAAGACCTTCCATCAGTCCTAGTGTGTGTGTGTGTGTGTGTGTGTGTGTGTGTGTGTGTGTGTGTGTGTGTGTGTGTGTGTGTGTGTGTGTGTGTGTGTGTGCGTGTGTGCATTCATGTGACACACGTACACTACATCTGTCTATACATACAGATACATTATGTGCACACGCACGCAAGCACGCACACCCCATTTTAGCCAATAATAACCAGGCTAGACCATGATATAGTCGAGTACGCTCTAGACTAATAAAGGCACATATCAGTGTAATGGCAGTCTAGAGAATGGCCCCGGTTAGCTCTAACCCATCTCTAATTGACAAGGGCATCAGACTTACAGGATGGAAGTTATGTCACAGACATGTAGTACCACTTCTCAAAGGTATTAAGTATTAATTCAAATACATAACTTTTACTGGGCAACAGTTTTAAAACTTGTAAGTACGCATTTTGGGCGGTGAACCCCTTTTGGTGTTTTAACCATTGTGCTATACTTTAGCTGTTGAAAAACAGCAGATCTACAAGCTCGGTGCCACGCTATGAGCTTGTAGGTCTGCTATTTTTGAAAAATCGTGAAAATGTGGCGCAAATATTTGAATATATATATATTCTTTCAGAGTGAACGTTTTTTATCTCAAACCTTTGCTTCTGGGGAGGTCCCTGTAACAACATGTTTTGAGATTGGGGGTCGGTGGCCAATTACATATAATTCTGGGGCTCCTTGACCTGAAATAGTTTGAGAACCACTGACATAGAAACATGATTTTTTTTCCAGAAAACTGTCAGGATTTAGAAGACATTTGTTGAATTTTTTCTCAGGTCTAAATGGGTTAAACCATGACTCTGTTGGTCACTGGACGGATCAAATCAGTATCCATTTTACTCCATTCTAGAGAGTGAATTCTAGTTACTTAGTTTTTTGTCTTTGTTAGACAATCATCCAGAGCGAATTACAGTGTGTGAGTGTGAATACGTGCCGTGGCATGGACCCTAGTCAACAAATTACTTTCGGTCTTCGGACTGAAACTTAATTTAGTTTTAGTCATATCTTAGTCACCTGGAATGTTTTAGTGTCGACTAAATGTCATGCAATTTTAGTCGACTAAATCTACAGTTGATTTAGTCGACTAAAATGTATTTTGGCGGGCCTTGATGCCGTCGTAATGACTGTTTTTACACTTTTTACACACAGATCTACAAGCTCACAACTCACGCTGCGACACGTGAGCCTGGATCTCTTGTCCACTAGTCCCTTCCTAACATTTTAGTCTAGTTTATATTTGTTGATGAAATTGTCAGTATATTTAGTCTTAGTTTTAGTCATCATAGCTTAGTTTAATTTTAGTAAGTGAAGAAAGGTAGTCGACGAAATCAACACTGCTACTAGTACTCACATAAGCAGAGTGCAAAGAAGAACCAGGGCAATAGGGTTAGGTATCGATGGGAGAAACCAACCAAACACAACTTGCCAGGTACCATGAACAGACCAGGTACCATGAACAGACCAGGTACCATGAACAGACCCATAGGTACCATGGACAGACCAGGTACCATGAACAGACAGACCAGGTACCGTGAACAGACCAGGTACCATGAACAGACCAGGTACCATGAACAGACCCATAGGTACCATGGACAGACCAGGTACCATGAACAGACAGACCAGGTACCGTGAACAGACCAGGTACCATGGACAGACCAGGTACCATGAACAGACCCATAGGTACCATGAACAGACCAGGTACCATGGACAGACCAGGTACCATGAACAGACCAGGTACCATGAACAGACCCATAGGTACCATGAACAGACCCATAGGTACCATGAACAGACCAGGTACCTTGAACAGACCAGGTACCATGAACAGACCAGGTACCATGAACAGACCCATAGGTACCATGAACAGACCCATAGGTACCATGAACAGACCAGGTACCTTGAACAGACCAGGTACCATGAACAGACCCATAGGTACCATGAACAGACCAGGTACCATGGACAGACCAGGTACCATGAACAGACCCATAGGTACCATGAACAGACCAGGTACCATGGACAGACCAGGTACCATGAACAGACCAGGTACCATGAACAGACCCATAGGTACCATGAACAGACCCATAGGTACCATGAACAGACCAGGTACCTTGAACAGACCAGGTACCATGAACAGACCAGGTACCATGAACAGACCCATAGGTACCATGAACAGACCCATAGGTACCATGAACAGACCAGGTACCTTGAACAGACCAGGTACCATGAACAGACCCATAGGTACCATGAACAGACCAGGTACCATGGACAGACCAGGTACCATGAACAGACCCATAGGTACCGTGAACAGACCAGGTACCATGAACAGACCAGGTACCGTGAACAGACCAGGTACCATGAACAGACCAGGTACCGTGAACAGACCAGGTACCGTGAACAGACCAGGTACCATGGACAGACCAGGTACCGTGAACAGACCAGGTACCATGAACAGACCAGGTACCGTGAACAGACCAGGTACCATGAACAGACCAGGTACCATGAACAGACCAGGTACCGTGAACAGACCAGGTACCGTGAACAGACCAGGTACCATGAACAGACCAGGTACCATGAACAGACCAGGTACCGTGAACAGACCAGGTACCATGAACAGACCAGGTACCGTGAACAGACCCATAAAAAAACGGAATTGGAATCGATGAAATCCCGTTCAGCCTGAGGCTGATTCTATACAAGAATCGATTAAATCAATGAATTACAAGCTGCATTAATATTAACACACACACATATAGCAGCAAGGGGAGAGCATCGTGTGTGTGGTAACTTACAATTGGAAGAGAATGATGCAGTTGAAAGCATGGCTCATGGGCTGGGAGAGGAAGAGGCGGCCAAGCAGATGGAGGTTAGGCTGCAGACTCTCCGCTTCCCTCTGGACGTCTACAGCATGGAGTAGACCTGTATCTGAGCGACAGAAAGACACAGAGACAGAGCTTCACTATGGACGTCTACAGCATGGAGTAGACCTGTATCTGAGTGACAGAAAGACACAGAGACAGCATGGAGTAGACCTGTATCTGAGTGACAGAAAGACAGAGACAGAGCTTCACTATGGACGTTTACAGCATGGAGTAGACCTGTATCTGAGCGACAGAAAGACACAGAGACAGAGCTTCACTATGGACGTTTACAGCATGGAGTAGACCTGTATCTGAGCGACAGAAAGACACAGAGACAGAGCTTCACTCTGGACGTCTACAGCATGGAGTAGACCTGTATCTGAGCGACAGAAAGACACAGAGACAGAGCTTCACTATGGACGTCTACAGCATGGAGTAGACCTGTATCTGAGCGACAGAAAGACACAGAGACAGCATGGAGTAGACCTGTATCTGAGTGACAGAAAGACACAGAGACAGGGACAGATGACATGTGAATGTGGCTTTGCCCTCGATGCCAAAAAACCTGAGCGATACCCACAGCCACAATAGCCACTTTGTGACTATCCAAAAAGACAATCCACCTTACATACTTGACATTGTATTCCTGCAGCATGAACACAGATGCAGCAACCTTTATTAGAATGCATTGATTTGTGAGGTTAATTCGAGTCGAGTCGTGTGTGAACTTGAAAATGTGTGAGTGTACGAGCCTGTGTGTGTGTGTGTGTGTGTGTGTGTGTGTGTGTGTGTGCGTGCGTGCGTGAATGTGTGAAAGAGAGATAAATTCACCAGTATAATGACAGAGCTTGTGAGTCTTTATTGGGAGATAACAGGATCACTACGCACATTGGGATTCATCAGAAATCTAATGACAATCACGGTTTTCAGGGAGTACACTCTGAGATCCTTCACGCTCTATGAACACCAATTGATTTGGATTGTATTTTTGCGACATGGTGTAATGAAGATGATGGAAATGAATGCCGACGGGAGAGCCGGAGAGATTAAAATGATACCTTGATTTGTTTTCCTACTGCGTTTCCTTTTTCAAAAGTAGGGTTTTGAAAGGGTCTTTCTCAAATACTGTAATGCTGAAACGATTTTGAAAACAATTGTGTATAATCATTTTATGGCCTGTGTCCAATGGTTCCATGAGACTCTGTTGGTGATGTAAGTAACAAGAAGGACTTCATGGACATTGCAAGCATTGTGAAATGTGAATAGCTAAGAACATGATATTTAGCAACCCCTCGCATAAAACCCATTTGGCCCGACATCGAAACTCTTTTTCTGAAAAACCTCATGTTTCTATATCAGTGGTTCTCAATATTTCATGTCAAGGACCCCAAAAAATTATATGTAATTGGCCGCCGACCCCCATCTGAAAATATGTTGTTCCAAGGAACCCCCCAGAAGCAAAGATATGAGATAAAAACTGAAACTCTGAAAGAATACATATTCAAAGATTTGAGGCACATTTTCACGATTTTTCAAAAATAGCAGACCTACAAGCTTGTATATCTGCTATTTTTCAATAGCTAAAGTATAACATAATGCTTAAAACACCACATGGGGTTCCCGCCCAGAATGGGCATAGTATAGTATTCTATACTATACTTGATCCTCTCTCTTCTGGACTGTGTACATCAATCTCCACTGCATAGATACAAATACAGGTTAGAGCACATATAGGGCCCTATTTTTGCCAGTGCCTTTTTTTTTTTTACCATTTTGAAAAAACCTTTTTGAATAGTTCAAATAGCCAATCTACAAGCTCACAGCGTGTCAATTCGATCGGCTTCAAAATAATAAAACAAAAAGGCAATGAAGTTAAGTAAGGCACTGGCAAAAATAGGGCCCATAGCACCAAAATAGTTCCATGTGAGCCAAATTAAATTGTACATTTTGAGAGGAGAAATAATTGTTTTTTGTTTTGTGAAAGAATGTGCACATTGAGTCTCCCCAACTGTGACGACAGAAAAGCTTCTCATTTTCTGGGTAGCGGAATACTTGACTACAGTCCAGCATGGCTTTACAGACTGGCTGAGTTTGTTTGTTTGGACAATAGTGCTCATGAAATTTTCATTAAGGCAATTGGTTGTTTGGGCCCGTGCTCAACACAGAACCTCCTCTCCGAGCGGAACCAAAGCAACTAGACTGGAAACGAAGACCGCCAGGCTAGAACGCTGGCAAGGTGAGATTAGTACCCCCAGGGGCTCCCCTGACCACTGAAGCTCAGAGCCAGAATAGCCGGTCCATTTTATAAAACTGTGCAAAACAAATAATGATGTTACGCAGTATGACTTTAACTAGCTCCATTTGGAACCTAATGAATACCCCTTTCGCAGTATTTATTTCATAAAGTAAAGGTAACCAAGATAATACAGTTGATAAACTTAACATAATAGGCACCTACCATTTTAACTGAGGCATCAAACAACCGCTTAAATCAGGCTTATAGTCCAGTCAACCCCCGTTGGCATGCGCAGTACTGCTTCCGTAAGATTGCACTGGGAAAACCGGGGAAACAAAATCGTACAGGCTGACAAACAACCGCTTCGTAAGCGGTTGTTTGATGCCTCGGTTAAAATGTTAGGTGCCTATGTTAAGTTTATCAACTGTATCTCGGTTCTGATACCTTTACGTTTTGAAATAGATACTGTGAAAGGGGTTTAATCCACTACTAGTGGACGGGCTCGACCCAGCTAGACTCCATTTCTACCAGCGCAGGAATAGCGTTCCTCGAACCTCATCTCGGAGCTAAAGCGTAGCAGCGTAGATATAGAGGTTCCAAACGGAGCTAGACTTTATTAACTAGGGATACATATTTTGTAGTTGTGCATAGAAGATGCAGTGCGTTTCACTATTTTATTAAATAATGAGCTTTAACTTACGTAGATCTCAGCCAATGGCAAGTGTTAAGTAGACAAGTGACGGATGGTTTTTAAAATGACACATTGCCCAGATTGCCAATATGGTAATCAGGGCCTCCGCATTCATTCTGCTAGAATACTCTTGCTCTCTCTTTTGCCGTCTTTATTTTCCACTCACTTTCTCTCTTGCTTAATCAATTCCCCCTTTGTTCCTTGATCCCTTTCACTCTTTCTTTCTCAACATTGCTTTGCCCACTTTCCCCACAACCACATATCATTACGTCTCCATTTCTCTCTCCTCCTGTCGGTCTCTCTTCGCCGGCCCCTCACAGATGACTGAAACTGGCCAATTCGGATGGGTGCCAAAACCCAACAGCTGGCCACAATTAACAGCATTATGTGATGAGTTGGACTGAAAATGTAGAGTGACAGAAAGCCCACGTGGACCCAGCCAGGAGCTGCCACTCTGAATGACTTGTTTTAGAACATCACCTAAATGTTGGGGTCTGTGCAGATACTGTACTAATATTAGAGGAGAGAGATGGGTTGGTGCAAGGATAAAGTACCTGCCCACCGCCATGCCGTCTAGGGAGGGTTACACTGCGCAAAAAGCATGGAATACGGATGTGTATATTACAGGAAAGTCCCGTTAAACTTTCCAACAAACTCCGGTAAACTCCTGAATTGTACCATCACACCTGTATATTACGGTATAAATTAGTAGTACTGTATATTATCCCTGTAACACCCGGATATATTTCTACTTGCAAAAAAGAGATTTCAACCGTACTACTACTTTTTACTAATAGGAGTTTTTTGTAAATGTTATGCACATTTATAAAAAATATTAAAATAATAATAATACTGTATACAATTTTACATTTGGGGGATATCTTTCACAATAATAAATAGAGTCCAGAGTTTTTTAATTTGTGTGAATTTCAGCCTCTGTGGGGGATATTTATATGCAAATATCATGACCAATGGCATTGCAATGAACATCAATGATGACGTTTAGGTGTAAAAAAGAACAGAAAAGAATATGAATGAATGAATTAATAAAAATATGTTGTATTATTGCAACGCTGGGTGTTACAGGGATATGCCCACTAAACTTCTAGTGCCCATAATGGCCCGTTAACTCCTCCTTTCACGCAGTGTTAGAATCCACCATGGTACATCCGCTTTGAGCATCCAGCTGCCACGCTAGAGGTAAGCTGTCATATGAGCAATTAGGCATAATACAAAGAAACATTAGAAATGGTCAGTCACTCAGATTACTCTCCGCGGTGCAACAATGTTTTAGCATCGGTACGCCATCGACAGTTCATTTGTAGTCAGTATAAAACATACGCACAATAACTTGAGACAACTTCGTGTGAAAAAAACTCCTGATCTCCGTTGTATGCAGCACTCAAACATTTCTCTTCCAACTCGTCTCCCTAAAAACTCTTTTCAAACCGGCTTAGTTCTGGGTAAGGAACCTGGCTGGGTGCACCTGGGATAGAAGAAGTCACATTTTCCATGGGTTTGAGATACTGTACCACTGTAGATATTTTATAGCACTCATTATTATTTGACTGCTTACCAATCTCTCACTTTGTGCAGTACTGTAAGTCATCCTGTATAAGAGTGTCCGCTAAATGCTACTTTGTAAATTGTAACAATCTATTCTGCCGTTTTGGGGAAACAGGCAACCGGGTATGAAGCACATGTAACATGGGACACACACACACACACACACGGACGGAGTGCAAAACATACTCTCTCCCCATGCCTTCAGCCTGGTGGAGACAATCACTACTTTCCACTACCTTTAAAAGCCGTCTTCTGTGCTCAGCACGGCCATTTCCACAGTGTCGTGGAAGGAAGCAAAGCCTTCAAACATAATGTCTTCCAAGAACAAACTGATGTCCTTGTGCAGGAGGTGCAGAATTGTCAATAACAAATCTACGACACCTTAAACAGACCGCCAAGCACAGATGATGTAAAATTAATATATCTGGCATTTCTCAGTGTAAGTATAACGGTTCAATGATGTTCAGTAATGAGCCAAACTGAATGTGGCAGTATGTGTAATACTCCGTCTAGCAGCTGTCCAACCAGTAGGCCTTGTATGAACTATGAAGAAACCTATATGGATATTATGCCTTCAATATAAAAAATAAAAAAAATAAATAAAAAAAACTCTGATGCTTAACAATGTTGCTGTATAAAGCCAAAAACAAGTGGGTTAGAGAATGCATAATCTATTTATTTTCCCCAGCTTGAGTGATTCATTCCAAACGCAATAAGACAAGCATGACATTCTATACCAAAATGAGTTTGTGTGATTTTGGAGATGTCTACCTTGGTGCGCCAAAATAAGTACCAAAAGTATAACTTTGAAATAAAATCTTGTGTAAATATGATATTTTAGTATGAGGGTGGTGCTTGCTAGAGCAAAGATCGTGGAGTTACACAAATCAGTATCCTCTGGGGAGTATGATGTGCTCAGTTTACCCGTTAGATTTTTAGATATAATTGCGAGCAATTGGAAATGTTGGCCTAAGGTCAATTCTCTGGGGAGAAAAACAGCACACAGAAAATTCCACGAAAATCCAGCTAATAATGTTCAATGTATCCTAATTGAAACGTGGACGGAGCAACAGACCAGAATCAACCTTAACTGGTTCAGTCCACCCAGCGTGCCCACACATCATAAGCAATGGAATGGATACTCCACTTTTAGGTGATAGCCGTGGTGGTTAGTAAAATCAGACCCTGTACTGTACTGTACTGTACTGTACTGTACTGTACTGTACAAGCCCTCCTCCCTGGCCTGTGTGTGTGTGTGTGTGTGTGTGTGTATGTGTGTGTGTGTGTGTGTGTGTGTGTGTGTGTGTGTGTGTGAGCTGTGAGTTCCTTATCACCGCAGCTCAGTGACGTCATGTTGTAGTTTTAGTTAAAACAGAGAGATGTGCTGGGGTGAGTGGTGAGTCCCTTATCACCGCGGCTCAGTGACGTCATGTTGTAGTTTTAGTTAAAACAGAGAGATGTGCTGGGGTGAGTGGTGAGTCCCTTATCACCGCGGCTCAGTGACGTCATGTTGTAGTTTTAGTTAAAACAGAGATGTGCTGGGGGCTCAGTGACGTCATGTTGTAGTTTTAGTTAAAACAGAGAGATGTGCTGGGGGCTCAGTGACGTCATGTTGTAGTTTTAGTTAAAACAGAGATGTGCTGGGGGCTAAGTGACGTCATGTTATAGTTTTAGTTAAAACAGAGAGATGTGCTGGGGTGAGCGGTGAGTCCCTTATCACTGCGGCTCAGTGACATCATGTTGTAGTTCTCCCGACAGAGTAGGTCACCTAGAAACTGGAGTATGAACCCCACTTTAGAGCCCTATGGCTGGCTAATGGGGCCAAAAATATCACCAAAAAAGAACTCACCTGCATCTGCACTCTCTCCATCCTCTTCCTCCTCTTCCTCCTCGTGGCCGGTAGCTGCTGGCTCATCCAAACCCACCTCCTCCATCAAAATAGGCTCTGTGATTGCAGACTGTGACGAAACAAAGATAGTGAGTGATACTGTCTGGCCGGCTGTATAGTCATTACTGCACTCGTTTTCCATTGTTGTTATTTTGACACACTGCTTACATTTTCAGCGAGATTAACACTGATGATACCTTCTGTCAACATGGACAAGGTTTGGACACAGCAATAACACTGGGGAGTAAACAACTCATTCTTACCACAGGCACAAACAAGCTTATTTTTGGACTGAAGCTGTATTAATTACTTTTTAGAGGGAGTTTAAGTGAATGGCTATAACTAAGATCCTTGGAGGAGAATAAAGTTAAGAGCGCTGCCTACAATAAATTAGAGTGGAGCATACAGAATGCAACCTGGCAGCAAATACCATTAACAGTTTTGAGGAAAGCTTGGCTGGGGAGGTTAGGGGGTACAAAACCCCATTTAATCCCTCTCTGAGGGGCTACAAACACAACCAGATGGGAATTAATTAATGGAGAGAGAGATAGCACACACGCACGTTGCATCTGTTGTCAGAAAATGGCTAAATTGTTGAGAAAAGTTACGTCAAAGGGTTAAAGAGGTCTTTGGGGGGCGGGGGGAGGGGGGGGCATGCACATTTAATCTTAATGGTATTAATTAATCCCCTATCATGCCTTATTTGTTAAAACCCTGGGGGAAATATTGAAAGACATGGTACCTTTAGTGATTCCATTTGCACGACCTGGCATCTCTGAAGTAGCTCCACGAATAGGTAGATGAGAAGGGCCTACAGTATATACAGTAGAAGCGAGGAACATTTTTAGCATTGTTATTTTCTTTAGGTTACAGTAGGTTAGGTTATTTAATTTATCGAGAGACACCTGGAAAGTTGTCAGTTGACAAAGAGGAGTCAAGCTCTCAGGTGACCCAATATAGGAATAGATGGGCACAATTTGAAATAGGCTACATAATTATATTTCAAATACTTTGTATTGTAGTATTTTTGTATTTTAAATAGAGGAAATACGTCTGGCGGTTCCGGAGCCGAGCTCCGGCAAGCTCTGGCATTAATTAAGCACTGTGTCAAACTATTGACAATCATCTGTTGGGTTTTCTGTGCTCCCTGGGTGCAAAACTGGCAACTCACTCATTGTACAGAGTTACAGGTCTCAAAATAGCACTTTTAGTAAGAGAATGAATGCAAACAAACAGCCAACATTTACAAAAAGTGAATGTGATTGTTGACATTTGCACTTTGTGTGAATGACAAAGTAACTAATGGATACAATCAGAGTGACACGCCTGCCTTAGAAGTCAGGCATATGGAACAGTTTAAACACAAAGGAATGCACCAACTTTCAAGCAAAACGTGAAAGATATACTAGACATAGGCAGGTACGTCTGGTAAGAAGTTACATCATTGTATACGGTACACTGACAAGACTGACCTGAACCAGGAAGCCAATGAGGAAGGAGACGAGGAAAGGCAACAGTCCAGCTTGGGCTATGGTCACTGGAAGACCTGCAAAACCAAATGAAAGCAACACACGACGAGTGTTTAAAACAGTAGCTGAAATTCACTCTGTTCACCAATATGCCTGTCCACGCACACACACATACATACACACACACACACACACACACACACACACACACACACACACACACACACACACACACACACACACACACAGGCTGAAATTGCATGTAAAATTTAATGAATGGTTGATGATTTCAATATGCGATTTAAGTGACTGAACTTAATTTTAAGTTGGAAGGGCTCCACCTTTGTGGAACTACACGGAAATCCAGCTGAAAACAAAGTACTTAAATGTAATGTCCCATGTAATTTCTGCCTCTGCAAAGATGTCCGACGTTAACTGCACTTCATAAACCACGGTTAAATTTCTCGGTCGATGAAAGCCAAGAGATGGACAAGAGCCTTAATTTGTATGTTCCAAATGAGCTAATATTAAAGAATATATAAAAAAGTCAAGAGCAAAATTAATATAGCTCGTCAAAGTTTCCGATGGAACTAATAGGGAAAAAAATCACACCCGTGTGAACTGAGTGGTGCAACTCTGTGTGGGGGCCCCAGAACATCCAGGAACGTGCCCGACTGCCCGGTTCCGGAGAGCCGCCCGGCGTCCGAAACGGTTGAGAAATGACAGAGTTACCGTGTATGGATCCCATGGATCCTACTGTACTGTACTACCGTACTGTCACACCCAAAAGCATCATATATCATACACTTAATGTGTGTGTGTGTGTGTGTGTGTGTGTGTGTGTGTGTGTGTGTGTGTGTGTGTGTGTGTGTGTGTGTGTGTGTGTGTGAGCCTGCGCAACATTGACACTTGGTGGTGAAAACCGACCACGCTATATTCGTTCGCTATATTCGCTATATTTTAATATTTTATTTAATTTATTCTCACCAATATTACCCCCTAGCATCACGCCAAAAATTCCTTCGTCCAATTGGCTTCGCCCGATCACTTGACATACGCATCCATGCAGTGCAATGCATGTTGGGTTACAGGTTAATGTTGGGAAGTCGGAAGTTGCAGTGTTGCTGCCATTACTGCCATTAATTGAGCGAGTCGGAGGTGTGTGGAAACTCTAGTAATATACAGTGTGACTGCTACCTGATAAACAGGGAAACTATGCATAATGATGATACAGTGAGACTCACCTAAGATGCCTGTCCCCAGAATTGTTGCAATGGTCAGGAAGTCTGGGGAAACAGTGAGAACCTGTCAGATCAGTGAAAGAAATCACATCCACCATTGATTGATTGATTGAATCCTGCTGAGGCTCCCGAGGTGTACAAGTGACAGCCATCTGTTTGTAAACAGTGGTGTTCCTATTCTAGATGCTGTTCTCAGGAATCTAACGTACAGTTTTATGACGAGGTTGAATGACTCAAACAATGAAATCATAATGACTTTGGCCATGCCCAAGAAGAGCATGGTTTTAAATTTCTGTTGTATTGTCCCCTGTATTGTTGATTGTTATGGACCATGTAGTCTGAAACATTGATTGATTGATTGACATCCACATGCTGTGTCTTGTGTACTGCTTGAAGGAGAGCCTTACTTAGAACATGTTGATTTCCTAGAAATATGCGATATTGTTCTTCCTAACATGACCGCGTTAATTAACCACCAGTCTTTATGCAATGGCAAATGGCTACTGTAGTAGGACTGTGAAGCTACCAATAACTGCAAATACCAAAATTGATCGCTGGTGATGAGTTTTAGGGTAATTTATCCTGTTCACTGTGACTATAATGTTAAATGTATATTGTGTATATTGTATGTTTGAACATAACAAATAACCATTTGGACAGTCAACATACCCCATTGTAAAGGCACATAAATGTCAACTGAAAGACCAAACTCTACTGTCATTAAATATGAATCTTTGCTACATGCATGACCTTTAAATACAGTATACATCAACTGAACAGACTACAGTAGGATTGCACATACCTACATTGCCTTCAACTATCAATATACATAACCGGCCTTCAAACCTGTCCAAAACACTGTATTTTAGTTTTTTCTATACAGCTTTAAAATAAGGCCATACTCTTATAATAATACTCATGTTGGAAAACATATAGTTTTATATATATATATATATATATATATATATATATATATATATATATATATATATATACAATGAGTTGCTCGGTGTGAGCTCGCCACCATTGGTGTCTTAATGTGGGAAGTGAGGACGCTGGCGTCGACTGTTCGCCGCTTCACCTCCCAATGTATGAATGAATGAACCATTGTAAAGCGCTTTGAGCACTTGGAAAAGCGCTATAAAAATGCAATTCATTATTATTATTATTATTATTATTATATACAGAGATACACAGTAGATGCCTACTGCATGTTTGTTGATTGTCTGAAGGGTTCATTTGTAAGGTTAAGAAGGCAGAAAGAAATCAGAGTCCAAACAACATATTGCATGTCAACATATGCTCATTATGATGACAAATGATGAAACACAGCTGAACAGTGCCTCTATCTCCACACAATGATGATTATATTGAAGCAGGGTCACTTCTCTGCTGCCTTCAAATCCATCACTTGTACTAGACAGACCTCCCATCCTCGCAGGAATTAAGCTGTCATTTCATATCAGCACCGTACTTTCTCATCATCCTCTTTATCAATTCCTCTTCTGTACTCCCTCCTCCACCCTCCAACACCAGACAACACGTTTAGGGGACATATGAGGCCAATAATTAGACAAGATATTATGATAATCTTTTTGTCATTTAGTCCATACATGCACTCTCAACTGCTAATGCATCTAATGACTATTAAGTAACGCTCATTGATGAGGTCGTTTGTAAAGGTGTGGCAGGTGTTATTGGAAATTTGAAATATTCAAGTAAGGTAACAAATACATCACACTTAGTTGCTTTCCACCACTATAAGTGTCTAATCATTTTAATTCAGGTGTTTTCCCTTACTTCTGGGCGGTTTTAAGGTGACTTATAGTTATAGGTGTTCCTGCTCCGGGACTGACATTAAAATAAAATAAATTGACTTGATATTTGACCAAATTAACTTTACAACAGCAACCAAGCTGTAAAATGCTGTTGTCAATAATTTCCTTGCCGCATGGGCCTGGCTAATACTAATTACATTTGAAAACTTTTAATTCAATGAAATGGTGATTATATACATTTAAGCATTATGTTTTTCAACATGAAAAAGAGGGAGAGCACAGATGCAGTCCTTTGCTAATTATAAGATCACCGGCCCTGGCCCATAGACCAATGTTGCATCGCGGATGCAACTGTTGTGAGCATAGAGGTCTGCGTGTGCGACACCATCGCGGGACGAAGCATAAATTATACTTGATGGGTTGCAGGTGCACGTGCAGCCATGAACAAACAGGCTCTGCTGCCGTGATCATGAGCGCACCTTCCGTTCTTATGACAGCGACTGGAGGTGTTCTTTTGAGGACAACTGTTTTGAATTGCTGTTATTGTTTAAACACAACAGAAACCAAGGATTATATATTTCAAGGGCGAGAGATCACAATAATGATCCTAATCATTCTTCCTTCAAACTGGAAGAAAAACAGCATCTAAAAGTTTGATTGCATTTTTTACAAGTGAGTGCAGTTAGAACTTTTCCATTGCATCTTATGAGACTGAGAGGCAGGGTCTTTGTGCTGCCGGTATGTGCGTGCTTATCAGTGTGACGTCGTCTGTTAAGGCGTCTATATCTTAGATTATATATTAGAGACGACCCCCGAGTTCTCCTCCCATCCACTTGCATTAAGTTGCTCAAAAGAGCATGAGGCGATTTCACTCCTCCTTCCGGGTAGGAACAGAGTGCATTCTGGGATTGATTGGACCAAACACATGAACGCGCTGGCCGTTGACTATCATTGCATGCATTCAGCGTTCACGTGTCATCATGAACGTGTGCAATGACAGTCAACGGACCAGCGCCCAGTGCGGCAATACAACATTCGGCCACTATGTCCATTTCGCCTCAGGGTTTCCTCCAGGTGCCATCTCTATTAATATATACTCTAAGGTCTATATGTGTCCCTGACCAACTTCTCCCCCCCAAGCACTATATAACCATCTGAGTAGCCATCAGCTGTGTGAAGCTGCATTTCTGATAAAAGAAAAGTGACAGATGTTGCCGAGCTAGCAAGAGGAAATCCACAAAGAGAACAGGCTGAAGATGATTGCTTGGGAGATTAATACAGGTTTTCAAAATAGCTGATGTGATATTAAAACTTGGAATAGTGTACATTTGTGTAGTTCACTTCAAAGGAATAGTAGGCTATACATTTCTAAAGATAAATGCTTAGGCTATAATATGCACTAGCCTATATTTCAACCTCCAAATATAGCATTGTTGGATAGTAGGCTATGCAATTTAAAGGCATTTGTGATGTCATCAATGTCAAGGCTCATTCATAGTCTGGATTTTCAGTGGTGAGGTGACTACCGTAGCGGTGGTGAGGTGACCACCGTTGAGCGGTGGTGAGTAAAAACAGAGAGAAGGGCTGGGGTTGGGGCGGTGGTTTGCTCTTCACTGCGGCTCGTGACATCATATTGTAGTTCGGTGGTCACCTCACCACCGAAAATCCAGACTATGAATGAGCCTTCACCCTACTTTGTATAATTCCTCACTCTCTTCCAAATTTGCATTTCCACTTTGTTTACAATGTCTGCCATTGTTGGATTTCAAGCTGGCATGGAATGGAAACAAGCCTGGGTATCTAGCATCAGTAGGCTATTATAATGACTCAAATATTAAATAAGCTGCATATCAGCACGATCAGCACCCCCACCAAGTGCCATGGACCAACTGGTTATATCAGAGTGGTGATTGAGGCTCAAATCATTAGAAATAAGTTTGAGGGACATAGACAATATGATATTAAATATTAAAAAAAAAGGTAATTAATAATAATAAATTCATCTTATGGCTGCTTTAAGTAACTAAACCAAACTGCTAAACCAAACTGTGGTCTGTGGTTGCTGTGGCTATAATTAGATAGTGCTTTAACAGCTGTTTTCAATCATTCACCATTATTTTGCCTACAGCTGTGTGGAGTGTCTTTTTCGTAAATGGTGTACTTGGCTAGTAAAATCAAATGAATTGCAGGGCTGTGTGTGCACTGTGACCGCCTCCTCCCACCCGTACAGTTCCAATTCCAATCCCATCATTATCATCACAAGCAAGCAGGAGACGGTTGCACTTCAAAGTGCTAGAATCATACGAATCATGTATTCAATTTATGTCGGTGCTCGCGGTCGGTGCAGACTGCAGACTAGAGTGGCGGCATCAGCGTGGTGGATGGAACAACAACATAAACACAGCGGTGGTGGTGGTGCAGGTTTTTTTTAACGTCGTCGTGCGTTATGCATTGGTACTCACAGCACTGCAGGTAAATAACCCTCAGTTTCCAGGGTCTATCCTGGTTTTTCCGCGTGATTTTGATGGACAGAGTGGTGGTGGTGGGACTGTTGTTGTTGTCGTGGTGGTGGACGGGACAGGGGTTTGTTTGGGCCGCTATTATCTCCTCTGCATCGGTCGCCATCATTTTCACTTCTCTTCTCTCCCCTCTACTCTCTCTCTCTCTCTCTCTCTCTCCAGCGTGTCCCGCTGCTGCGTCACTGGAACGCGCCGTGCGTGGCCACACAGCCCGTCGAATGTTGCGCGCGCCCGCGGACCAGGTTTCTCGGATGAGAGAGTTTATCATCAAACACACCTCAACACATTAAAATGCAAATAAGCCCAGCTAAGAGAGACACTGGGCCAGAACCACATGATATGATGGGACTAGATTGAGCATTGGAGATGCTATATATATATATATATATATATATATATATATATATATATATATATATATATATATATATATGATTCAGACTCTCTTGGCTGAGATCATGATGACGCATCATGGTGAGAATTATTCTGTTCAGAAAGGCTTACCTGTCCGACTAGACTCCATGCAGCCTAGATAAAATGAACGATTATCAAATGCCATTCTTATCTTGGCTAATAGTCTAAAAATGCATAAAGCCACATCCCACTGTAGAAATGGAAGAAATTGCTTAAATGAATAACCTGAGAAAATATCCTTCATATTATGTCAAAATGTGATTGTTTGGTAATATCCTTCTATTTTGTCAATTTCCTTCTGTGAGACAGATCGACCCATGGGGGAAGGGGCTCAGCTGAAAAATGCCTTTTATTACATTATAAACATGTTAAAAAAAGATTCAGACAGTGGAAAAAGACAAGGAATCAGCATTATGCACTATAATACTAGTCAAAGCATAGCAACAAAAGGAAACAAGCCAACTTCTATTTACAGGCTCAGCCTTGAGAACTTTGCAAGTCGTGTGTCATCCGAGGCCGAATAAATTAACAGATGCCTTCTTAATTATAGCACTTTGAATAAATAGTTCTAGATGCGTAGCGACTCAACCAATCAATCAATTGTATTATAGTCTAATTTAACTAATTGATCGTTTAGCGAAGATAAGAGATTAAGGCTGTACAACCTTTGGTAGATTAACACATAAAATAAGGTGCGATAAGGGATAAATCCAGGGTAAGAGACATGATTTGTTCATTATCTCCTTTGTATAGGCAAAGTAAGTAAACACATTTTATTGGGTTAACTGTAATTTCAGACTGTATCAGTACAGTCTGAAATTACAGTTAACCCAATAAAATGTGTTTACTTACTGCATCATGCCCAAAAAAAAGACAGACCTTTAGATATGGACAGCTAATAATGATTGAAAGTACAGTAGAATCAGAAGCAAGCTGGACCTTGGGGGAAAAAAAGTTAATAGAGTAGGCTAGTATAAATTAATAAAACTGCTAAAATGCTTTAGTGCAAGTTTCAACATAATAGTTTTCCAGTATTATCCAATTGTTTTTTTGTTTTTTACATGCAGATTTGGATAGTACAGCACTATCGTTCCAGTGATTGTTCATAGCTTCAACATAAATACAGTACAATTAAAGACACGACAGTAGCTCATAGCCCAGATAAGTATATTAACTATAAGCCACCCAGGGGTCAATATTAAAGTGAAAAGTTCTATCTATACAAATATTTTTCTCTAATCGTAGTGTTTTGTGAAGAAGTACAGTTAAGAGTTCCATTGTTCATGCTTCGTTTAGCCATTAAACAGCTAGGGGACATAGCCTGACAGGTTGCATGAGAATACTCTCCATACAAGTATAAGAGACACCAAAGTCATTTCAATGCCCAAAGCAACGGATAACACATTCTAAACTTGCATTCCTACAATAAAAACAAGACAGTGAACGTAGACATGCAATGAATAAAATGTGTTCTTGCAGACCAACAGATATCACAGTGATTTTGTACAACAGTAGAGACTAGTCTTGTGCAATGGGCATTTATAGGCCTAATGCTACAATGTAGGCTAAAATGGAATGGAGGGCTGTGTCATTAAATTGCTTCTTTCTATACGCCAAGCACAATGTTTGGGTTACCACTTTTTAAATGTTCATAATTAAAGCATTTGTGATCTCCTGCGAAGGCACATGAATTAAAGCTTTATGAAACTTTTGATTCCTGAAATTTGTTGTCTTTATTTCACAGCAGCCTTTTAATTAATTCTGGTTGAGTATAAATACTGCATATCAAATCTTTCCTTCAGTTTTAAAAAAACAAAGTGTCAGCAAAGTCAATATATTTCCAGAACTGAATTATGACAAACGGTAGATTGAAAACTACATTGGGAGATAATACCAAATACCAATATAAATTGAGTGCGAGATGATAGGTGATGTCAACATTGTAGACACATCTCCCCAAATTCAGTATTTGAAATGTAAAAACCTGTGAAACGTTATCCTAGTAAACATCATGTTTAATTGTATAAAGAATATGTGAGCAGGTTCAACAAAGATACTGAATTTAGACTCGTAAAGAAAATGTGACAGGTGTGAGAGGTTGCACAACTTTCAACATATTCAAGTTGAAACTTTAGTCATTAAAATCTTTTGATATAAATACACCAGACAAGTATATATCTTTATATGACAAACAGGAGATTGGAAAATAGTGGGAGATGAGATACCAGAATAAATTGAGTGAGCAGAAAGGATGAAAGAGAGAGGGAGTACAGGGCAGAGACAGAGAGAGCAGAAGAGAAGGTAGTAAGGTATGATATTACAAATACTGTTAGGAAGAGTACAGTACATGGAATGACACGGAGAATTGGAGAGGAGTGAATTTGAAAGGAATGGGAGTGGATTAAGAGAAAAGAGAGGGGCAGTAGGAGTAATGTAGAAAGAGAGCATGAGTAGGATGCGTAATGCAACGCATCCACCAGGGACTACTGTGTGCTGTAGTTCTTACCAACTGGTCTGTGTAGACACTTAAGTTGTTTACAATTCTTCTCGACTACCGGTAATTACATTTTTGTGTACCCAAATCACTATCTGCCCAGTAAACGTTTAATTCACATGCACTACTACCAGACAGACAGGGCTTGGGTTGGCAAAGCAGTCTGTGTAAATGTAACGCTTTCAAGAGTTTCATTCTGTGGACAAGGAGAGTGGTTTCTTTGTTATTCCTGAGGTTGCACAGTGAAATTGTGTGTATTAAAAGTGTGTATTCAACTCTGAATGTAAAAATTGACAGGTCTAAATGAAATTAGCATTGAGGATTTTACTGTGTGATTTATGGCCTCAGTTCTTACCATTTAACGGTCTGTTTACAGGTGTGATACTGTTTGTAAAAAGACATTTTATTTCAGCTTTGCACCATGAAGGAACACAAATACAAAACAGATGGTTGAATGTGGCTCTCTGGCCGCAAATTTAAAGAAACATGATTTACAGAGATACATGTTTATCTTTCTTTATCAGACGATCTTGGTCTGGGTCACCCCTTTTGTGAAAAATATATAGGTTTATCAATGTTGGTATGTATGACTTAAACGAGAGTCAAAAGGATAACCCGTGGTACCAATTATAGTGTAGGGGATGATTACAATGGTAAAGGGTCTCCATTTCTATAGCATCATATCATCATTTTTCGATCACGGTCGAGATCATGGATTTCACAATGCCACGCCAGACTTTCCGGTCCTTCATTGCCATCCCCAGTTCCTGCTTGCTGATGCATGTGTCCCTAGCGATGACATCAGGGAACGACAGCTTTCTACCTCTGGTCTGCTTTGAGGCAGGATTCCAGAGAAGGGAAGATATAACCTCATTGTCAGCTCTGTAGCAGTGTCCGGCAAACTGTGTTCTTCTGGATCGGAATAGTGAAGAAACACGGGGAAGGTTGCCGTATATTAGATTAGTCGATGGGTGGCTCTACCAAAACAGATTTTAATGCGCTCTCATTAGAAGGCGGGTGTAAGTGCCATCCAACCGTTTCTCTAATTTCTTTGAAAGTGTCCATGTCTCGGAGCCATAGAGTAGAATCGGCTCGACGGTCGTCCTAGCACGGTGAGTTTAAAATGACCTGGTTTTATTTCTACTGCTTTCTAGTCCATGAAAGAGCCGAGACTGTGGTATACATTTACTTTCACTTTGATCAATTCAGAAAGGTAATTCAGTTTAAAACTGACCTTACCTTTTTGGCCTGGCAAAATGCAATGCTTCATCAATAGCAATGCATCACTGTGCAAGTGTGCATACATACACTATATGAACACAGCATCTGATGCAATATTGAGGCTCCAGTACAGAAATAATACTTGTAATTTACCATTGCTTTATAGCATTAAATGGTCTCTCAATAATCAGTAAGAGGGGCAGGTAGTCTTTGAACCTTGACATACTGTGTCATAGGCAGAGAACAATTTATTTTCGTTTCCTCACTGATTTCAATTTGATTGCATTTGCCCGTAATGGTTATTACCTGGGTCATTAACGTCCAAGATTAGTTTGTACCACCTGGGTAGTTCTCAAACAAGTCCAGGCCAAAATTAACCAGCTTCTCAGCAGACCGGATGGCTCTGACGATAAGAGACAGTGATTGGTTCACAGAGCTGTGGTGAAGTACATCCTTGTTCCTGTTGATTTGGAGTGTTGTTGTGGGTTTAAGGACCATTTCTGAGAATCTCAGGATGGAGAATTGAGGAGTCTTTCCTGGAAGGCTATATAACAGGTTCCTAAAAAGCAGGGAGACACACACACACACACACAGACAGAGAGAGAGAATATCTTAGAAAATACCGTACAAAGCATTGAACACATGATACTCTGAGGTCATTGGTTAAACAACAACAGCAGCAATAGTATACCTTGGTCTCCAAAGAAGGGAAGATGAGCCACAAAAGGACAATGGTAAATAAGTAAGTCAAAACTGCATCCGGTTGAAGCGGTGGGGTGGGAGCAGCTAGCTTTGGGAGAGCTCCTTTGTGTTATTGTGTTGTATTGGGTGTGGTGTTTGCTTTGTATATAAGAATAAATACCATTCAACTAAACAGAAGATATAGAACAATGTTCAAGGCTGTACTTGTAAGCCGTTCTATTCAACTTGACATTTTGGCAAATAACTTCCCTTGAATAATAATCGTGAGAAACTCATTTGCAGGAAAATATATATTTGAAATTGGAAATGACCTCCACATGTTTTTAAGGTAACACTGCACAATGGGCTACTGAAACAAGGCCATGTATAAAACATTTGCTTTGTCCTCTGGATAGTCTTTTTTTTGTTATAAACAGGTCACAGAAAAAATAATACAACAATACCATATGAATTATTGCCCTTAAAACACAGGCTATCCATTTTGCTTTATCTTACTGTCACACATTATAGTACACACACGTTTACACAGACATCAGGTGAAATAGACTACAGACATGCAGACACGCACGCACGCACGCACGCACACACACACACACACACACACACACACACACACACACACACACACACACACACACAGAGAGAGAGAAGCCTGTGGTATAGTAGAGCAGTCATTTCTAGGTCACGATGTCAGAGACTGGGGGCTGACATACATTGATTTCTCTTAAAGCGGCTGAACGGTGGGTCTTACAAAGTAAATAGAGCGATTCTTCATCTCTTAACAGAGGCTTGGGATTCAGAGTTGGAAGGGAGGGCTACCAGCTGACCTTCACCACATAGTTCTGACCCAACAGAAGTTAGTCAGATTCACTGTACCAAATACACAGTACATTTTGTCGGCCCGAAAACTTCATACTCCATATTTCAACTTTTCATATGTTGTATTTTTTTCAACCGTGAATTAGTGCCCTACTGCGCCATACAAGAGCGTAGTGCACAAGTAAAGAAAATAGGCGATATACAGTATAAGCTCAGTGTGTGAAAGTGAACATTTCGCTATTCGTCAAATTAACAGTGGTTATACTGTAAGTATGCGTATATCCTGAAAATTTACAGTTTGACATAAACCACGCCAGAAAGAAAGAAAGAAACAAACAAACAAACAAACAAACAAACCCATTTTCTTTCTCAGTGGCAGACAGCTTAGGCCATTCTTACCAGTGTTTCAAATCTGGTTACTATTTAAAATAGGGATGCACCAATATGGAAAATCTTGGCTGATAACCGATACTGATACCGATATACGTTTTAGTTTTGGTTGTTTTTATTTGCCCCTTTTGTGCCAGGGAAACAAATACATCTGCAATACAAGACATACATGTTCAGAATCTACAGCTTGGTAGACTGCAGATAACCAACACACTAACATAGCCAACTCAAAATGTATGCTTAACACAACAGTTACATATCGGCTACTGCCATCGGTTAATGTCAGTTTTATTTGCCCACTATGATATTGACCGATAACGGCAAATATCGGCCGATACTGATTAATATGTCGCAAGTTGAGCATGTCCTCTTGCCAACATTATTCCGGCTTTTTCTACAGTATGGATTTGCAGCCAACATTGCGATCCAGAACAATTGCAGCAACAGGGAAGCCATAACATAAGTTACATAACTAGGCCAAACTGTCTGTATGGCTGACGGAAGCATGCGTTGATAAATGAAGGAAGGCCCCAAGTATAAAACAACGAATAAATCTTCCAGAATATGTATTTGGCTCTTGTCAAGGATGGCTATGGGCAGGGTTGGAGAGTAACAGATTACACGTTGAGAATAACCTTCCCAACCCTGACCACAGGGCAGCTGCACATACAAAGCCATGCCAATAACAAAAACCCACTTTCCAGACAAACTGTTACAGTATACTTGAATCTGTGCCAGTATCTCTCAAGGTTGACTCAAGATCTGCTTTTGAACCATGAACCAACAATTTACAATTTAGGCATTTAGTAGATACTCAACACAAGGTACATCAAATACATGTAGAAAAAGTAATCACGGATCGTAAGTAAGCTAAGAAGTTAAGAACCTATAACATCTAAATGTCATAAGATTTTAGTCCACTAAATCTACAGACTAAAATGACTTTTGGTGGGTCTTGATGCAGTCGTAATGACTGATTTTACACTTAAAATAGCCGATCAGGTGATCTACAAGGTCACAATGTGTCGCAACGTGATGCGTTGTGAGCTTGTAGATCGGCTATTTGCAGCATGCAAGCAAGTGTAAACTGACTTATACTGGATCTCTTGTCCACTATAGTCCCTTCCTAACATTTTAGTCTAGTTTTTATTTGTTGACGAAATTGTCAATATACATATTTACTCTTAGTTATAGCTTAGTTTTCATTTAATTTCCATTTAGTTTTCGTCAGTGGAAAAAGGTAGTCGACGAATACTTTTCGTCTTAGTTTTAGTCGACGAAAACAACACTGTCTGGGATGCGTGGAGCGTTGTCCACATACTTCTTTCACGTACAGTACATTCATAATGTTATAAATCACAGATGCATCATCTAAAACTAACAGGGTTTACCAAGCTCAACGCATTAAACATCAAAAACAAAAAAGTACAAAACAATAAAACCCAGGTTTAAAAGCCACCAAAAGAATCACCAATAAACAAAAACAGAGAAGAAATCATGAAAGGAACCAAATGTAATAAAGCATGGGTGCCTCAAAAACACAATACACAAAAAATAAGTGACATACAATAATGCAAAATAACTATCCCCTAGTCCCATTTGGGGCTCAGGGCAACGCCTGTCTACTGTTCTGTGCACATGTCCTCTACCTTTTACTCAAGTAAAAGTATTAATACTGCAATATAGAAATACACATTGTGAACTTGTAAGATCGTCTATTTTCAAAAGAGTTTAATTGCCGAAATGTATATAGGGCTGAAGTGGTTACTCTACGTATGTTTTGTAATAATAACAAAGTAACTAGTAGTAATTAATGTAGTAGAGTAAAAGTAGCCTACAATAATTGGATCCGAGATGTAGCGGAGTAGAAGTATTGGGAATTGGAAATACCAAGTAAACTGCAAATAAATGTACTTCCATAACGGGCGGTGGGCTGCCTGGCTGCCACAATGTGTGTGCTGCTGTCTCTGAATATCCAGTTATGAAAGTGGTCTCATTTCTTTTCCAGGGACCTCAGAGTGTACACACAGACATCTGCTATCGATCGGTACGGCCCCCGGTAGCCTGACATCCACTTTTAATGGAGGCGGCCTCCTGCTCCAAGAACACAACAAATTGGGTTTAAGCCGAGGCTGCCGGTCCCAGGTGTCACTCATACAGGAACAAGAGCATCCATCCACCAATGTGACAGCCCTTTACACATGTGAGTGTGCCACGTACGTGTGCAATGCATGCGTGTGCGAGATGTTTACTTTAGTCACCTGTCTGGAAGCACCATGTCTCTCTGCAGTCACCTGACATCTGTCTCTCTGTTACAATGTTTCCCAAACATACGGTCACAGTTACATTTTTATGGGTCACGACTAGTCAATATTAATTTTCTTTCCACCTGGTGGACAAAATAGCTAGTGCTTGGGTGGCGGGTGCCACGTGATTTTTGGGTCTCAAACTGAAACGCTTTGAGAAAGCTTGCCTGCTGTGCTACATTCACACTGTCTCGTTGTCTCGCCTATAGCGTGACTGATTATCTTTTGTACCTCTCTCTCTTATTCTCTGCCTCTCTGTGTTTTGGTGTTGCCATCTCCTTCCTCTGTTTATCTGTCATCCTCTCCCTCGCTTCTCCTCGCAGCAGCTGCTCCTCACTGTCTCGTTCTTCTGATGTCTGTTTGTCTTCGTCCAGCTGTGTCTTTGTATTTCTCTCGTCAGTCTGAGAAGGGCGTTTCTGTTTGCATTATACATCAAGTGCTTTGATGTGCAATCTCTTATCTAGCGAGGAACAGTCAGTGAGTCAGGGTGGGAACAAGACAAGGCAGAGAGTAGAAAGGGAGCCATTATTAGGGGGTGTGGTAAGGCTGGAAGTTATTGCTGAGAAGTGAGAGAGAGAATGGGCATTGGGCACTAGAGGAAAGGATAGGAGTACGTTAAGTCGTAAACCGGAAAATGATAGATCTATAGCAGTGGTTTTCAACCAGCTAAATGATGGGAGAGTTGGTAATGGTAACCAAATGGACCCTTATAGATCTTTAACTCTTGAGAACGTAAAATGAAACCAAATGGACTCATACGGGTCCATTTGGTTTCATTTTACACAGTCAAGAGTTAAATTGTTGTTAAACATTATTTAATTTACAAGTCAAAGAAGAATAGTTATTTTGATCAATGCTTGCCTGTGATCTCTCCTATGATACCAACATCAATACAGCATGGACATGTGGACATACAGTATTGTTTAGTTTTGTGTCTGCAAGGCTAAATCTCATCACCACTGTGACCAGATTTGACTGAGAGGCTGCCATTGTGCAGCCTCCAGCATTTCACCAGAGGAGAAAACCTTATTACTTGCGCAAGCAGAGCGCGCAAGTAATAGTTTCGCCCGGCTCGTACGCACCGTCCCAGCCAACCCGCCACTTTTGATGCGTACGCACCGTCCCAGCAAATTGTGCCTGATTTGCTGGGACCAGATTACATGGTGTGTATAACTAGCTCTCAATGATGACATAAGAAATATGTGGATTAAAGGACCCAATGCCAGAGTGTAATTGGTTTTCGATGGTGACGTAATGACGATATGTTTTAGTGTTGGGAGGATTAAAGCTAATGCTCCTGTGTATACTGTGGGAGGTCGGGTGGGAAATACAACTCAGAGTGCAGTTTCAGGGGTTAGACACACGATGGCGCCCCTTGCTTTATTTCTCCAACAGGTTCAAACAAAGTCAGTTTTCACAAACAGAACTCAGACAGTAATATTCTTTGCAGGAGGTCCCGGTTCCGAGGCGGGAGTCGTCACTGCAGAGGATGAGAGGGGATGTTAGCATACGGTCAGAGCACAAGGTAAGTACAAAGTTGGGGCCTGAGACACCCGGTCTAGGCAGTCTACCAACTGGACCTTTGTATAACTCTTTCTCTTCTTCTTTTCCAGGTTCCAGAGGAGGCCAGGAGGCTCCCCCGGAGGTAGGTAAGGGGGTGCGTATCTTTCTCTATCCACAAGGCACAGAAGAGTACTTTAGAGTAGAAGTACTCGGATACGGGGTGGTGAGTAATTAGAGTAAAAGTACTTGGTATGGTACCGGGCGGGGGATGGTACGGGGGGCCCCTTAGGCTCGGCCAACAGGAGGATACACAAGCATTTATATTCTTATTTCTCTCTATCTACTGGGTGGCCGTGTCGGTACGACAACGGCAGTCAGGGGGTTAACACAAAGTAAGCGCTCTAGTTTCTAACGGTCTTCTTTCACCGGGCCTGGCGGCGCAAGCCAACTTAAAGTCTCTTCAAGGGTGAAATAAACATAACACGGGCCTGTCTTCTTTCACAGGGTGTACGTGACACTTTATCTAGAGCCTGCTAGCTTCCATTAGTCTCTACGGGGTTATCTTCATTCAGCAATCTTCAGTGTACAACACCACGGTGACACTCTTCATTCACAGTCTTCATTTAGCATCGACAGGGTGACTTCCTTCATTCACAATCTTCGTTATTATCCTTAGCTGCTCATTTGCCACTATGAGTGCCTCTTCTTAATAACACGGGTGATAGATAGTGAACGGTTTGTCTTACTGCGACCTTATGGAGCTGTGGGGCTGCCGTTTCCATACGAGGGTCCCGTCTCCGCACTCGTCCCCGATACGAGCCAGGTGGGTCTCCAGCATGTATGCGGCTCTCCGTGTATATTTGTCTATGGGGGGCACACGCTCCTGCGTGTGCTTCCAGCCCCACTCCTACAAGCCTGGTGATGTGAGAATATAAGAGAGCAATTGAGTGGTGATACAAACGATCAAACAATAAACATAGTCCATACGTGAGAGTCCATAAGTGAGAGGAGTGTGGACTTACCATCCAACGCCGAGTGGACGGCATATGCTGCGCGAGCGTCTGTGTGTAGCAGGGATCTGATACTGCTAGGTGCGCAGGCTGTTTATAAAGGGCGCGGCTGACAGGCTGCGGCTGTCCTTAATTGCTAACCAGGGCGGCGGCCGGAATGAGGCGCAGCTGATTTAGAATTGCTCTGGGATAATACACTGAGTCTATGACACGGCCGTGGGCGTGCCTGGTTGTCATGGTAACTCGCCCCTCCCCCTGAGGTGAGACCTGACAGACTCCACACACTCCCCCCCTAAGTTTCTTGCTACCGCAAGGAGCTTGACTACTTCCCTCGTCTTCGTACAGTCTTGAGAGCGCGTCCGCGTGTTTCATCTTGGTCCCGGGCCGGTGCTCTATCTCGAACTTGTAGCTCTGGAGCTCGACGAACCAGCGGGTGACACGGTCGTTGCGGTCTTTGTTCGCCGCCATCCACTTGAGTGGCGCGTGGTCGGTCACGAGGGTGAACTGTCTGCCCCATAAGTAGTACCGGAGGTGATGGATGGCCCATTTCACGGCCAGGCACTCCTTCTCGACAGTGGAGTAGTTCCGCTCGTGCTTCAGCAGCTTCCTGCTGATGTACAGTACGGGATGCTCATCTCCGTCTAGCGGCTGGGACAGGACAGCGCCGACCCCGGTGTTGGACGCATCCGTGGCGAGGATGAAGGGCCTTGTGAAGTCCGGCGCCACGAGCACCGGCTCGCTGCACAGGGCGGTCTTCAACGTGCGGAAGGCTTCGTCCGCCTCGTCCGTCCACTGGACGTGGTGGGGAAGGTTCTTCTTGGTCAAGTCGTGGAGGGGGGCCGCGATCGTGGCGAAGTTCTGGACGAACTTCTGGTAATAGGCGATCAGGCCGAGGAAGGACTTGACCTGCTTCTTGGTCACCGGGCGTGGCCAGGTCTGGATCTTCTCCACCTTCCTCGTCTGTGGTCGGATGCACCCTCGGCCGATGGTGTAGCCGAGGTAGTCCGTCTCGGTCCAACCAATGCGGCACTTCTTTGCGTTGGCGGTCAGGCCGGCCGCCCGTAGGGTGGCTAGGACTGTGTCGACCCGCTCCAGGTGCTGTCCCCAGGTGGCGCTGTGGATGATTACATCGTCCAGGTAGGCCGCCGCGAAGGCCTGGTGGGGTCGCAGTATCCGGTCCATCAGCCGTTGGAACGTGGCGGGGGCCCCGTGTACTCCGAAGGGCATCACTCGGTACTGGAAGAGTCCATCGGGAGTGATGAAGGCCGTCTTCTGCTTGGCTCTCTCCGTGAGGGGAACCTGCCAGTACCCTTTCGTCAGGTCGAGGGTACTGATGAACCGGGCGGGCCCCAGCCGGTCAATCAGCTCATCGACGCGGGCCATGGGATACGCGTCGAACACGGAGATCTCATTTAACTTCCGGAAATCATTGCAGAAGCGGAGTGTGCCGTCGGGTTTGGGGACAATCACGATCGGGCTCGACCAGGCACTGTGGGACTCCTCGATGACCCCCAGCTCGAGCATCTTCTGGACCTCTTCTCTGATTGCCTTCCTTCGTGCCTCCGGGATCCGGTACGGCCGTAGTCTCACTACCTGGCCGTTAGGGGTGTCGATGTCATGCTTTAGCACGGAGGTGTGGCCCGGTAACTCTGAGAATACGTCGCGGTTCCGATCGAGTAGCTCCCGCAAGTCCTGTGTCTGCTGGGGCGTCAGATCCTCACCAAGGGCCACGGCCGGGGCCTGCGGGGAGACAAAGGTTACTAAAGCGGGTAGGGGCACTTCCTCCGGCGTATGCCACCGTTTCAGTATGTTCACGTGGTAGATCTGGTGTCCGCGTCTTCTACCTGGCTGACTCACCCGGTAGTTCACGTCTCCTTTCCTCTCTACGACTTCATATGGGCCCTTCCATCGGGCCAGGAACTTACATTCGCTGGTGGGGACCAACACCAGCACTTTATCGCCGGGGGCGAACTCTCGGATCTTGGCACCCTTATTGTAGGTGCGCGCCTGGGCCGTCTGGGCTGCGGCCATGTGCTCTCTTACGATGGGCCAGATGCGTTTGGCGCGCTCCTGGAGCGCGTCGACGTGTTCGATGACGCTGCGGAGGGGGGACGGCTGGCTCTCCCAGGCTTCTTTAGCCAGGTCGAGGAGGCCACGCGGTTTCCTCCCGTACAGGAGCTCAAAGGGCGAAAACCCGGTTGACGCTTGGGGTACTTCGCGAATGGCGAAGAGTACAAACGGGATGAGGCGGTCCCAGTCTTTGGCGTCCTCTTCCGTGACGCGTTTTAACATTTTCTTTAGCGTTTGGTTGAACCGTTCGACCAAACCATCCGTCTCAGGGTGGTAGGCGGAGGTCCGTATACGCTTGACCTTCAGCCATTTATACAGGGATGCTAGGACTCTGGACATGAAGCACGTGCCCTGGTCGGTCAGGATTTCGTCCGCTATGCCGACGTGGCTGAATAGCATCAGCAGCTCGTGGGCGATGGCCCGGGCGTTGGCGGTGCGGAGGGGGATGGCCTCCGGATAGCGCGTCGCATAATCCATGATGACTAGGATGTACCGGTGGCCCCGGGCGGACTTAGGGAGGGGTCCGACAATATCCATGGCGATACGGGAGAACGGTACATCGATAATTGGCATTGGAATTAGGGGGCTATGGGGCACGCCGCGGGGGGCGGTTAGCTGACACTCGGCACAGGAGCGGCAAAACTCCTCAATGGCCTTCTTAACGCCTGGCCAATAGAAGCGGGCGGCGACCCGGTCGTAAGTCTTTTGTACGGCCAGGTGGGCCCCTAACTGGTGGGAGTGGGCGAGATACATTACTCGGGACACATACGGTTTGGGGACGAGTAATTGTTCGACGACCTCCCCAGCGGGGTCCTTGCAAGCGCGGTACAGCAAGTCGTGTTGGACGAAGAAGTGTGGGAAAGGTTTCTCACTCACCCCCGGGTTCAGCTTCCCGTCGACGGCCACGACGTTCCGCCTGGCGCCAGCCAGGTTGGGGTCGGCCCACTGAGCGGTGGCGAACGATCCTTGCCGCCGGGGGGGCGGCGCGTCTATTCTGGGGAACTCTAGGAAGGGGTCTTCACCGAGGGCCGGCGTGTCGTCGGCGTCGGAGGCCTCCGCTTCTTCCGGCCCGGGTTCTGGCTGGGGACTTCCTCGGCCGCTGCTGGTGGACGAGGTCCCGTCTTCGCGGAGGGCGGGGCAGGCGACGAGGGGTACGCTACTTCGGCGGCGTCGGCGGCGCCGCGTCCTGGGGGGCCCTCGTCGTCCCGGGTTCCAGTATTTCTCGAACAGCGGACAGTCCGTTCCGATCAAGAGGGGGACGGGGAGTTCGGGGACCACTCCGGCGGCGACCAACGCGGAGCCACGGGGGGTCTGTACGGTCACGTGGGCGACGGGGTACCGCCGGACATCTCCGTGGACACACGTGACCGGGATGGTGGGTCCATTGGTGGCGGAGGCGAGGTCACCCCGGACCAGCGTCACCACGCTGCCTGAGTCCAGCAAGGCATGGGTGTCGGTCCCATCAACCCGGGCGGGGAGGGTGGTCTGTCGTCGGCTCTCACTTCCGGTGTGGAGGCAGGGGCGGGGCCCTCTCATGCTGTCCGCGGAGGGCATGGAGACATCGGGGCCGGGGGGCCGCTCTGGGCAGGCCCAGGACAGGTGGTCCTCCCGATTACAGACGTAGCACCTGCGGATCCGCGGGCTGCGGTCGGGGGGGCCGGAGGCACGGGGCCGGACCGGGGCCGGCGGGGTCGGCGGGGCTGGTCGGCGTCGGTCTCGGCGGTCGTCTGTCTTGGGGACGGCGTCGCTCTTGGTCTGGCGGAGCATATCCGAGCAGACGTGGTGGTTCTCCAGGAGGGCGATCAGGGCGTCCACGGATGTGGGGCTGACTCGGGCAACATATTTCTTGGCGTCGGATGGCAGGGCACGGACACACCGGTCTATGACTAATCTCTCAATCCACGGGGTCTCTCCGCCCGTGGTCAGCCAGCTCTGCGTCAGGCGGTAGAGGTCGGCGACCTGAGCGCGAGGGGGCTGGGCCTGCTGATAGGCCCACATGTGGTACCGCTGGGCCCGGGCGGGCAGGCTGTAGCCGAGGGTGGACAAGATGGCGGCCTTCCGCGTCTCGTAGTCTCGAGCGTCTCTGGCGGGAAGGTCCCGACATGCGCGTTGAGCCTCTCCCGAGAGGTAGGGCGCCAGTATGCCGGCCCAGTCGGCGGCGGGCCACTGCTCGCGGTCGGCGGTGCGTTCGAAGAGTTCGAGGTACGCCTCGATGTCATCCTCGGGGGTCTGCTTGGAGAGGACGGCGTTGGGGGTCCTGGGGACATCACCGTGTCGGTCTAGCCTGCGGACAACTTCACGCACAGCGTTCTGTAGTTCAGTCTGACTTCGTAGAAGGGCGGCCAATTCGGGGCTGGCCATGTTTAGGCGGTGGTTGAGATCAGATGAATGCCCGCATTCTCCACCATATGTGGGAGGTCGGGTGGGAAATACAACTCAGAGTGCAGTTTCAGGGGTTAGACACACGATGGCGCCCCTTGCTTTATTTCTCCAACAGGTTCAAACAAAGTCAGTTTTCACAAACAGAACTCAGACAGTAATATTCTTTGCAGGAGGTCCCGGTTCCGAGGCGGGAGTCGTCACTGCAGAGGATGAGAGGGGATGTTAGCATACGGTCAGAGCACAAGGTAAGTACAAAGTTGGGGCCTGAGACACCCGGTCTAGGCAGTCTACCAACTGGACCTTTGTATAACTCTTTCTCTTCTTCTTTTCCAGGTTCCAGAGGAGGCCAGGAGGCTCCCCCGGAGGTAGGTAAGGGGGTGCGTATCTTTCTCTATCCACAAGGCACAGAAGAGTACTTTAGAGTAGAAGTACTCGGATACGGGGTGGTGAGTAATTAGAGTAAAAGTACTTGGTATGGTACCGGGCGGGGGATGGTACGGGGGGCCCCTTAGGCTCGGCCAACAGGAGGATACACAAGCATTTATATTCTTATTTCTCTCTATCTACTGGGTGGCCGTGTCGGTACGACAACGGCAGTCAGGGGGTTAACACAAAGTAAGCGCTCTAGTTTCTAACGGTCTTCTTTCACCGGGCCTGGCGGCGCAAGCCAACTTAAAGTCTCTTCAAGGGTGAAATAAACATAACACGGGCCTGTCTTCTTTCACAGGGTGTACGTGACACTTTATCTAGAGCCTGCTAGCTTCCATTAGTCTCTACGGGGTTATCTTCATTCAGCAATCTTCAGTGTACAACACCACGGTGACACTCTTCATTCACAGTCTTCATTTAGCATCGACAGGGTGACTTCCTTCATTCACAATCTTCGTTATTATCCTTAGCTGCTCATTTGCCACTATGAGTGCCTCTTCTTAATAACACGGGTGATAGATAGTGAACGGTTTGTCTTACTGCGACCTTATGGAGCTGTGGGGCTGCCGTTTCCATACGAGGGTCCCGTCTCCGCACTCGTCCCCGATACGAGCCAGGTGGGTCTCCAGCATGTATGCGGCTCTCCGTGTATATTTGTCTATGGGGGGCACACGCTCCTGCGTGTGCTTCCAGCCCCACTCCTACAAGCCTGGTGATGTGAGAATATAAGAGAGCAATTGAGTGGTGATACAAACGATCAAACAATAAACATAGTCCATACGTGAGAGTCCATAAGTGAGAGGAGTGTGGACTTACCATCCAACGCCGAGTGGACGGCATATGCTGCGCGAGCGTCTGTGTGTAGCAGGGATCTGATACTGCTAGGTGCGCAGGCTGTTTATAAAGGGCGCGGCTGACAGGCTGCGGCTGTCCTTAATTGCTAACCAGGGCGGCGGCCGGAATGAGGCGCAGCTGATTTAGAATTGCTCTGGGATAATACACTGAGTCTATGACACGGCCGTGGGCGTGCCTGGTTGTCATGGTAACTCGCCCCTCCCCCTGAGGTGAGACCTGACAGACTCCACAATACATGTATGTAATCTGGCACCACTGCCGTATCAGGCACAATTTGCTGGGACGGTGCATACGCATCTAAAGTGGCAGGTTGGCTGGGACGTCTTTTGGCGCAAAGTAACCACAGTATACCGCTAATCAACTTACAAATTACATATACATATATATATAGTATATGTATAACTAGCTCTCAATGATGACGTAAGAAATATGTGGATTAAAGGACCCAATGCCAGAGTGTAATTGGTTTTCGATGGTGACGTAATGCGATATGTTTTAGTGTTGGACAGTGTTGGACACTCGACAGAGTGCAGTTCTAGTTATTATTATTATCCAAAATGAGTTAATAGCACAGGCAGACTCTTCACATACTAGAGAATGTCTGAAATAAATGTCAGAGCTGAAATCGACATGTAAATATGAAAACATGTAGCTAGGTGTGATGTTAGAGTCCACAGAAGTGAACCTTTCATGCCTGTTTTCTAATCTCGCTGTTTTCTGCAAGACATTACTCTTGAATAAGCCATATCTCCAAAACCGGTGCGGGTGCAAACTGAAACAACAACAATATGTCAAGTTGAAGCTATGATTCCCTGCTTTCATTTGACATGACAAAAGTCCAATGGCAGCCCATCAGTCAATCTGGTCATGGTGGTCCGTGGCTCAAATAGGCCTTGATATGAAAAGGGTTGAAGTATGGAAATGCACTAGTGCACTAGTGAACATGAGTGGAACAATCTGATGGCCTATCACAGTTGTTCTTTCTCTCTCTGTCTCTGTTCCCACAGTTCATTTTTCTCTTTCACTCTGTCCATTAATAATATTATTCTCTCTCGTCTCATGGCATCAGAGAACAATCATCATTTGAATATGCGTACAGTAATGCTGTGCATTAGTAGGAGACGACAGGACAGCTCAGGAATAGAGAGATTAAGGACTGTTAAAGTGCTTTACACAGAACAAATACATTTAAATAAAACTATTAAATGTATTAAAGAGTTAAGAGAATGTACAGGTAAGCTATTTACTGACAGGACAGGACAGGACAGGACAGGACAGGACAGGACAGGACAGGACAGGACAGGACAGGACAGGACAGGACAGGACAGTTTTGTTCAACAGTATGATGGTATGCCAAGTGGAAGCTACTCAGAAACCTGGTGGTCTTACCCGTGATACCACAGTAGGCCTCCTGGCCTGGCTGTGGTCACAGTAGGGGTGTGAGCAATTTGCCTGTCATTGATGATAAGGTGATAAGCTTTGACTACACACCGCTATTCGTACAGCTCCTGGTGCGAGGGAAGCTGTACGATAATTACTATTATTACGATTGGCCCGACCGCACCACCCATATTTCTGTCCGTGGGCAGTGCAGTTTCCATACCAGGCAGTGAAACAGCCTGACAGAATGTTTTCAATGGAGCTGTTGTGGTAGAACCTGAGGATTGCGGGGCCCACTCGTGAAACCAGTCTCTGTTGAAGCATTTCTTTCCCTCACAGGCGTGGCGTGTGTCCCCCCCACTCAATGTGTATTCCAAGGAACTTGAACTTGCTGCGCCCTTTCCACTGCAACGGCATCGATGAAGACAGGCACTGGACAAAGCAGCAGCTGAGTTGTATTGTCATGGTAACACATAACGATAAACTGCTCCTGTTCTCACTGTGATGTTAACTGGCTGTGCCTGTATCTGAAACTATCATGAGCAACAATAATTCTACTCTTCTGTCTCTCTGGGATTAAACACAAGCCGCGTTTATAGGATCATGCCAGGCCTATGTCTTCACGTGTTTATTCTTGCCTATTCAGATCATGTTTTGAATTACCTCATATTTGAAATTTTATGTAGACATACTGTAGCACTCTATAGTATATACGCATAGTTTCATTATATAGATACTCCAATGTTAGGTTCTTAGCGTGCATATGATTCTTGTTGACTATTCGTTTATGTATTTGATGTATTACCATGTTAATTTGGGGGTCCTTGACATGAGCAAGTTTGGGAACCACTGATGTAGGCTACAGCAAACACAGCAGGTAAAGGGTAGACTACAGCAAATAGTCAATTATAGTTATATAGTCATTCCACATGATAACCCCCAGGTAACTTACAGCAAACACAGCAGGTAAGGTACAGCAAATACATGTTTAACAAACGGAACAGAACATTGACAGAAACACTCCAGGCATCGCTGGCAGAAATTTGTACGACTTTGTTGTGACAACATGACTAACCTTCGTCTTGAGGTCTGTTTGCCTATTGATTGAAATAAGCTATAGTAACCAGTTATATGTTACCAGCTATAGTTACCAGCTATAGGTTACCAGCTATAGTAACCAGTTATATGTTACCAGCTATAGTTACCAGCTATAGGTTACCAGCTATAGTTACCAGTTATAGGTTACCAGCTATAGTTACCAGCTATAGGTTACCAGCTATAGTTACCAGTTATAGGTTACCAGCTATAGTTACCAGTTATAGGTTACCAGCTATAGTTACCAGTTATAGGTTACCAGCTATAGTTACCAGTTATAGGTTACCAGCTATAGTTACCAGTTATAGGTTACCAGCTATAGTTACCAGTTATAGGTTACCAGCTATAGTTACCAGTTATAGGTTACCAGCTATAGGTTACCAGCTATAGTTACCAGTTATAGGTTACCAGCTATAGTTACCAGTACCAGTACCGGTCTCGCCCCTAATTTGTCTCGGTCTTGGTCTCGGTCTGGCCGTCTCGGACCAATTGTCTCGGGTCTCTTCCCCCACCGAGACCACTACAGACGAGATGCAAAACGTTCTATTATATCAACCTGGTCGCAAGGACTGAGAGTGAGAGGAGCCCATTCATAACATTAATTCATTAAAGACAGCTGTCTACGGAGCACAGTGCTGCATGACGTTCATATCGGTCCAAAGAAGGCAGCAAAGAAGAGCACACGTCTAATCTAGTTTGAAATTCGGTAGCCTACATGTTATTATGATTGATTCTATCATGAAATGATATCAGCCTCAGGCATAAATAAATAAAGTGTTGGCCGGGAGGCAGAGAGTTTCGCATACAGCCTGGCATTTTCATTTCAATATTGTCTTAAAATATTTCTACGAACAGTGCAAGGCTGCAAGCTTTCTGGGTGTTTTTTATAATGTGTGTGTAACTTGTAACTTGTAGCCTGTAGTCATTTTAATAAACAAGGTTGAGCGGTGATCTGAATAGTGATCTGAAAATAGCCGATCTACTACTCACGACGCGTTGCATTGCAGCGCGACCTATGCATGAAGCCTCGCCTCGGTTTAGTTTAATTATGAGAAGAACCGCCACCTCCCTGACGTTACATTAGCCTACTATACCTAAAGTAAAATCCATCCATCGTCCACCTTATGTGATCATGTCATGTAGGCTATAATAAAAACGATCATGTGCAAATCCTTTGTTGTATACACGTGCATGCCTCATTGTTGGTTCACATTACTACTACCGATTTATGTACACACACACACACACACACACACACACACACACACACACACACACACACACACACACACACACACACACACACACACACACACACACACACACACACACACACCTTTCCAGCAAGGTGATACCTAGGTGACACTTCCCATAGACAGCTCATTCATCCAAACAGAAAAGTCCTCTCTAATTATATTAAACAACGTCAAAATCATCAACATTGCAGCTGTAGGGAAAGCTTGAATTATCCTCTTTCAATCTGTAAAGTGTTTGTTTCATAAAAATCCACCGTAGACATTTTATGAGCTACTTAAATTCCTTGCAAATGATTTTTTTCTGAGTGCTGCAGTTTGGAAGTGCTCGTTGACTATCACTCAACGGCCCATGCGTACCACCTGTTTTTAATGTGAACATAATGCAGGAGGCAGCAGGTTGCTTGCTTTACTGATAACGAGCCCTTCCATACTCTGATACTTAGAAAATAATCATCTGCAAGGAATTTCTTGACAGGAAGTACGGTGGATTTTTATTAAACAAAAGGTTTAGCGTGTGTGACCGTAAAAGGCGCTGTACTCTGAAGCCGTGGAAGATGGGCGTCCAGGCCGGATGTAAACCTCAGTACTACTGCATGCTGGCTGACATGATCTGCAATTAATAAGGTAGGTAGGTGGAACACGAACACACACACACCTGCGATTCCGCGTGTGCATACAGTACATCATCCACTCTGTCGGGTGGAAACCTCATATGTCCAAAACTGTTACTTTTCAGGATAAAATAAAAATACAAATCACACATCGTGTGAAGTGAGGGGCGCTCTTATCATCGCACACGTAACATGTCGATTTGCTCGTCTACATATGACGTCAATTCTCCATACATTGTCAATGGGAATAACATTTTTGTGTAGGATTCAAATCTACACTAATAGCTGAATATAGGAGGGGCTAGCCCCCCCTCAAAGAATCACACCCGTGTGAAGTGAGGGGCGCTCTTATCATCATACGTCATCATACATCATCTCATTATCTCAACCATGCAATGGCACATCTCCCACCCAATCACGCCGGCCAATCACAATTTGCGTCCTCACCTTTGTCTTCAATGTTTGTGTTTACACAAACACTCAAAGCTGGGCATAGGGAGGGGCTAGCTGACAAATAAAATATACATTTTGGGGGTCCTTGAAGCATGTGGTTTCACAGAATGCATCCTTCATCAGTGTGGACCTTAGAGTATATATTAATAAGTTGCAAATAGCCTGTCTATGCTTACGGTTTTCACATAGAAGGTATTTTTCTAGTTTGAACTCTTGTTCACATAGCTGTCACATCATGTCATACTATTGAGTTCACTTTGCCACTTTTGCTAGAACTCGTCTTTCAACCTTTGTTCGACAGTTCGCTTCAACCAGTCAATGTTATTACATTTCTGGGCCAACCAAATGTAAGACATACCAGTCATCCAATATTTTCTTCACCTGTGCAACCCAAGGTGACACATGGACACCTGTGTTGAACAGGTTAAGCAGACAGTCGTACATTATTCGACTCAGTTTACTCTTTTTCCCTTCGATCAGCCGGGTCTCAGTCTCTTTTTAACAGAGATACAAATTGGGTACCTCCCCAGCTCACCATACACCATATCACTACAGGTAGTTGTTTTAAAGATTCAGCTCCAGTTCAGGTGGATCACCACCCATCAACACCCACCAGGCAAACCAGGCATACTTAATGAACTGGTGGGGGTGCCCACATAAAAACAACATTTTAACAAATACTGTACACTTTTTGGAAAAAATTATACCTCCTTATAACAATAAGAACTGATGATCATGTTTTAGGGTGGGAAAAAATCACGGCACTCCATCTTTAACTTTTAGGATGTACTTGAGAAATGTAAGAAAAAATAATCAAACCCCCATATTTCACATGTGTACCAATTTGTCGAAAAGATCTAGTGCAACATTTACTGGTAAATCGAATTATCTACATTAACTAAGGAGGGAGTACATGGCACGTGAGGCCTGCTTGTGTAGTTCTTCGATAGCAATCTTAAATGATCCATTATAATTCATAATAACTCCAAGGTATTTGAAACTATGGACAATCTCTAGATTGACTACGTTACAAACAACCTTTATTTTGCTGATATCAGCTTTTCTACATCCAAAGACTGTGACCTTTGTTTTTTCCACTATTGATTTTCAATTTCCATTTTTCACAGAAACCACACATCAGGTCTATTGCCTTCTGCAATCCCTCCTTTGTATTTGACATGACATGATTTGTGTCATCCGCGTATAATAATACCAAAAGCTGGAAATAGCTATCGATAAGTGGGTCGTCATAATTAATAGACTGACAGCCATAAGGTAACCCTCCAGGTCGTTGGTAAACAATGAGAACAGTAATGGTGACAGATGACAGAGCACGACCACAATACTTGCACGCTCTGCTTGCGCAAGTAAAAATATATTTAGGCTACTGTAGATTTACCGTTTTACCTGAAAAGTGCATGGCTACATTTTCAGTCGCAAATCGACATAAAAGAATACAAGATGAGTGTTTTTAAGTGGATTTTGTCCATTTTGAAATTATTCTCCGTCTCAGCTCTCTTTCACACAGTTGTGTGATTCATCCAATCACTCTATAATGTCTCTGGATGAATGTCATGATGCCCTAACTTAACTCTCACTGGTTCATGAAACACGTCATAAGAGCCTGTACCCTTTATCAGCCAGGTACTCAAATATAAACCAAAACACAAAAACCTTTCATTCATACAAACATGGAAGCACGTCACCATGTCAGCATGCCTCAACTACTCACAAAGACGCTTTCATTTCCAGGGACCTGATTTTGAGTGTGACGTAATGAAGATAATTATGTCTATATATTATGCCACAACATGCCTATAATAAAATTATATTTCTTGTAAGACAATTAGCAGATCTTCAACCTCTCAACGTGCCACACGGAAACTCCGTGGGTTCAGAGGCGCGATTGAACCCCCTGGCATTTTGGCAAAGGCGCGACTGAACCCTGTACTGAACTGCAGTAAATTATGCACCCACTGACTGTCCACTGAAATTTCCCCTCCCCAGTGGTCATGTTGTCATGCACGTAGTCACATACCTTTACGAGGGGTTACAAGATAGGTGTTGGGCCGCCGCCCATGCCGCATTCAAATGCTAATAAGGTGGCTTTTGTTCTGCTGCCAGGTAGAGAGTACAAATGAGTACAAAACTCGTTTTTTTCCACCGCTGGGGGGGGAGAGGGGGCGTGGCTGCTTGAACCCCCTGCCGTTATAAGAACTTTCCGCCTCTGACTCCAAACACCCTCTTGAATTCTTAACACCAACACCGCTAAGGACGTGTCGACGTGTCTTTTCCTAATCCCCCCCGTGGGGGGCCTTGGACGTGTGTACACGCCTTTTTAATGATATCAAGCGAGATTGCTGTAATTCAATTATTATTATTTTTGGCATTTCCTTCTTCAGATTCAAGGACGGTTCAAGGTTGTCTTTATTTGTCTCCCTTAGGAGAAATTTGTCTTGGAGACAGAGTCACAGCTGCATACAAATAACAATTCGTTGCTGTTGAACACCCTTTACGCCTGTGTGTTGTTTCGAAAATATTGAACCAATGGAAAGTAGTAAAAAAAACCTGCATTGGACAAAACCTCTTAACTCCATTGGACCCTCAAACTATCTGCTAAAACAGCTACCTCCACCACCTATCTCCGTCTCATGCAAGTAATTGACAATATCTAATGTCACAACACCAACTTTGATGAGGCAGTATTGCATCGTTAAAAAAAACTAGTCAATAAAGTGCATCTAGACAGTTGTGATTGCAGACACTTAGCAATCTCTGATTAAGCATTTTGATTGACAGAGGAACAAATGGGTGCTTAAATCTATTCAAGGGAAAAGGCACGCTCAACTCAAACAGTCTTTTAAAGATTCAGGCGTGTGCTGGGTGCAGATTCGAAGGGAACATAATAGAAAGAGAATAAAATCTGCACTCTCAGTTGTAGTAAGAGTCTTCGTCAGTGTCAGAATTTTTTGACACTGACGAAGGCCTGCGCGCCGAAACGCGTTAAATAAGACTCTTACTACAACTGAGAGTGCGGATTATATTCTCTTTTTAAATCTATTATAGTCACACCGTGGAGTCCTATATCTCCTGCCAGAAGGCAGTAGCTCATACTCTCGGTTTAATGCATGCAAAGGGTCAGATGCAATAGAGGGTATGCGCGTGACATCATCATCAAACCCGGAAGTTACGCAGGAATGCCTACTGAGTGGCAAAAAACTACTTTCTGGCCTTGACAACCTGCATGCATCCAAACAGAAAAGGCCTAAAATGCCTAAAATCTGATCGCGTTAAACAATGTTAAACTCACTTTGCATGTTGCTTTGCCACTCGATTTGCCATTCACTTTAAGCATGCTCTATATTCCTAGCTTGTCTTCAGCGATAATTACCTACTCTTTACCTGGTATTTACCAGATAGTAAGAAGTATTTACTGGGTAATTACCTGATAATGTAACCGGTAATTAGGCTACATATTTTCATGTCAACTATACCAGGGAATTCACTAGGTTACCAGTTAATTACACTGTAAATACTTGACAATGGCCATGTAGCTACCTAGCAGTTATTCTGCAGGGCATTTATCTTACTAGATTTAATGTTAAACATCTACTGAACACCCTTCATGGGCCCCATGGCGTCTGGCCCCTGGTGCATTGCACGTGTTGCACTGCCTATATGTATATATGCCTATACGCCCCTAAATCTCATCAAATATGACCAGATTTGACTGAGAGCCTGCCATCATGCAACCTCCAGCTTTTCGCCAGAGGAGAAAAACTGATTAATTTTTTTATCCAAAATGAGTTAATATCACAGGGAGACTCTTCACATACTAGAGCATATCTGAAATAAATATCAGAGCTGAAATCGGAAAAAAATGGTTAAACATGTACTGTAGCTAGGTGTAATGTTAGAGACCACAGAAGTGAACCTTTCAAGCCAGTTTTCTCAACTCGCTGTTTCTCTACAAGACATTACTCTATAAAGTAATATCTCCAAAACTGGTGGGTCAAACTGAACAACCAATATGTCAATTTGAAAGCTATGCTTTCATATATGACATGAAACAAACGGAAATTAAAATAAAGAAATCCAATGGCAGTCAAATCTGGTCACAAATGGTGGTCCGTGGCTCAAATGGAGAATAAATAATATCGGCCTTGATATGAAAAGGGTTGAAAAGCACTGCCTTACAGCACACTGCCCATACCTGTACACCCCAAAGTACTGCCTTACAGCACACTGCCCATACCTGTACACCCCAAAGCACTGCCTTACAGCACACTGCCCATACCTGTACACCCCAAAGCACTGCCTTACAGCACACTGCCCATACCTGTACACCCCAAAGCACTGCCTTACAGCACACTGCCCATACCTGTACACCCCAAAGCACTGCCTTAAAGCACACTGCCCATACCTGTACACCCCAAAGTACTGCCTTACAGCACACTGCCCATACCTGTACACCCCAAAGCACTGCCTTACAGCACACTGCCCATACCTGTACACCCCAAAGCACTGCCTTACAGCACACTGCCCATACCTGTACACCCCAAAGTACTGCCTTACAGCACACTGCCCATACCTGTACACCCCAAAGCACTGCCTTACAGCACACTGCCCATACCTGTACACCCCAAAGCACTGCCTTACAGCACACTGCCCATACCTGTACACCCCAAAGTACTGCCTTACAGCACACTGCCCATACCTGTACACCCCAAAGCACTGCCTTACAGCACACTGCCCATACCTGTACACCCCAGGCGGAGGCAGGGGGACGAGGAAGCTCTTCTCCAGGTCGCGCAGCGCGTCGTTCAGCATCCGGACGTGGGACCGCTCCCGCTCCTTGGGATCGTTGGCCGGACGCATGCTCTCCGACTGAAGGAACGCTGCCCTGTCCCGCAGAGCGGCCGCGGAGGACAGGAGAGCTGGGTATGCCGCGCTGCTGCCTGCACGCGAGCACACACACACACACACACACACACACGAGCACGCACACACACACACACACACACCATAAGTATTTAAATAAGTAAATAAATATTTCCAAAACTGCTGTACTTCGTCAACAACTTTTGTTTTTTTAATCTTTTCTAAAAGTCAGTGAAAACCATGTTCATTTTCAGGCCGAGTATGACATAAAATACAGACCAACATTGTGTGCGAGTATATGATAAAGCAATAAGCCACAAGAGAAAAAAATAACAATCAATCAACACACACACACACAAACTGCTTTGTTGACAATGTTTGTGGACTGGGCTGTATGGAGGTATGTATGGAGACAGTCTTTACTCTTTATCTGTATGTTTACTGTGTTTATTATCTGGTGTTTCTGTGTGGAACTGGCTGTGAAAACTAATCTCCTTCAGGGACATTAAAGTCTAAATCTAATATATGCACAGTTAGTTGCACACCATACACAATTATCGTCAACAGTCCACTACAACAATGCATTGCTTGTTTTACAGTAGGTTTGTCGATTTCTGTATACATAATGTGCTTGTAATATTGTATAGATTAACTGATAACCTGTCTGGACGTGATTGGAGGGAAAATAATCGGGTTCTTTGAAACACACATCTGTGATTCTGATGTGTTTCTCTCTCTTTGCTTCTGTGTATATGTGTGTGTGCGTGTGTGTGTGTGTGTGCGTGCGCGTGTGTGTGTCTCTGCCCTATTTTGGTGACCAATGGGTGCACAGCGCAGAGCGTATAGTCCACGGTGCAGCGCCTGGGGGCGTGGTGGCTGGAGGAGTGGTGTTGTTGCCCCAGCGGTGTGGTCGGTAACAGGGTGGGATGAGGAGGAATACATCATGGGTGGGCGTGGCACGTGTTGTGTTGAAACAACCTTGGAAACTGGATGGATATTTATAACCCATTTAGACCTGACGTCGGAATTTAAAGGAATAAAGTCTTCTAAATCCTGACAGTTTTCTGAAATACCTCATGTTTCTATATCAGTGGTGCTCAATATTTCATGTCAAGGACGACCAAAAATATATGTAATTGGCCTGCCGAATATGTGGCCCCCAAAATATGTAAAAAACATTCGCTCTGAAAGAATATATTATTCCCCCTGCAGGGACATCCTCCACATCACCACAATTACAATAGTAATAGTACCAAACGTCATATTAAACCAATCCAAGCCAAGGAACGACAGGTTACGTTTTAAGCACTATAACCCCCTGTGCCAGGACGTAATTTTGCGTCTAAAAAAGAAATAATAACTTTACAATAGAAATGCTGGCAACTGGTCTGCGTTTCTATTGTAGTGTACTGGCGTGGATTGTGTTGAAAGCAACAATTTATCAGCACGTTATAGACCATGCATCAGGCTTCATATTTTGACAATATTGACAGCACCTTGTGTGCACACCATCGGATTCACAGACAGTGCAGACAAAACAGTAGAATAGTTAGTAAGTGTGCATCATGATCTGGCTTAAAATACTTTCAATAAATATATATATATATTGTATGTTATGCAACTTTTTTCCAGCTTGAGTGGTTCCTAGGACGATTTTACTGTCTCTCAATTAAAATCAAAGTGAAACCAGACAAGCACAACGTACATGATAGTGTGATTTTGCATTAAATGGGATGGGGGTACAATGTGCTGTTGACCTGGCTGTAGCTATATAGCTGGCAAATCGTCATTACTGGTTACCGGACGCTGAATTACCTGCACTGTGACCTTATGTCCATTGTGTAACAGCTGACTATGTGGTGGTTGGTGGGGTAGGTGGTATATGTATGTATGTATATGTATGTATTTGTATATCTGTTTGTCTGTGTACTGCATGTTTTGTGAATTTGTGAACAGTATGCTTCTTTTGTATTTTGTTTGTTTATGGGTCCCTCTTGAAGATGAGATGCTGCATCTCAAGGGGCTGTCCCTTCAATAACAATCTGAAATCACCTCTTCACCAAAATAAGCTGATTGCCTCTCCTTCCCCTTGGCTGCATGAGGGTGAATCACCAACATGCACAGACGCACGCAGGCGAGGAAAAGAACCACTCCGCCATGCCTCAGGACATCGTCCTGCACCTCACCTGTGCAATGCCACACCTCGCGCCAGTGGGCCACGTCTGTTTGCATTAACACATTTTTACCTGAGGACAATTCTACAAATGTCTTCTAAATCCTACACAGTTTTCTATGTTTCTATGTCAGTGGTGCTCAACCTTTTTCATGTCAAGGACCCCCAAAAATATCTGGATTTGGCCGCCGACCCCCATCTGAAAATATATTGTTCCAGGAACCCTCCCAGAAGCAAAGATTTTAGTTAAAGACGTTGGCTCTGAAAGAATATATATTCAAAGATTTGCGCCACATTTTCACTATTTTTCAAAAATAGCAGACCTACAAGCTCGTAGTGCGGCACTCGGTGCCGCGCTATGAGCTTGTAGTTCTGCTATTTTTCAACAGCTAAAGCATAACATAATGCTTAAAACACCAAAAGGGGTTCCCGTTCAGAATGGGTTAAGTCCCTGTGTTCTCCTTTCTTGTGTAAATGGACACTGTATGTATAGTGTGCATCTGTGTGTATAAGTGGGAACGAGAAAGTGTGACACAGTATAGGCCGGGAAGGGACTCGAGAGGGAGGGAAGGGACAGCAGGGACCGAAATAGACAGAGAGCTCTTGTCTCCTTCAAATTTAAATGGCTTTCTCTCCTCACAGCCAGCTGGGACTTATGAAATATTCTGTCCGATTGTTGTAATCCATCACTTTGGCTGACACTGCGGGATATATGTATGTGTGAGCAATGTGAGTGTGCATGCACGTATATGCGAGTGCGTGTGACTTTCTGCCTGTGTAGTTCTGTACACGCGGGGGCGTAGAACTGTGAGTGTGTATGCAGCATGCTCGCGCGACGGTATGCTGTGCGTGCACGCCACACACGGACATGCTTGTGCACGGGTTTATGCTTGTGTTTGTATGCATGTGTGTGTGCCTGAGAAGTGTGGGCACAGCTGTGAAGAGTCCTTCTGAGCAAATGAGGGCTAAGAAAACACACAAAAACAAAGAACTTTGCAAGAAAAAACGTCTACCTTTAAGCTCACGCGTCTCTATGGGGGTTCACTAACAGTCAACCACACGTTGTCTGCTCTGGCTGGAAACCCACAGTCGACACCACCGTTTTGGAAAACAAGTCTAGATCGCGTTTCCTTGCACTTCACAACACAACGTGTTTTTTAATCACATGAACTCTAGCGTCCTGTCCGTTCTGGGCATGTCACAGTATAGGCAAACACTGAGGGAAAATAAGTGAATATTGGGTGGAAATAGCAGATCTACGCCTTGTGAGCTTGCAGATCTGATATATATTCACTTTGTTTTCACCTATATGACATAAATGTCCAAATAGGACAAATATATATATATTAAAAAAACAAAAACAACTATGGAATAAAAAGGATTTTGAAGAGAAAATAAAGTGGTTAAGTCTGTCTGTAGATTTGCTTTATTATTACAGTATTAATTAACAAGAGTGTGACTAAATAATAACTACATTGGGTCCATTGGAACACATAGGTGTTCATTTAGAGCATTTGTCTTGGGCATGGAAGGTTTCAGCCTGAAGTGATTATGCATGTACAGTATGTATGTACAGTAATTGCCCAAATTACATAGCAAAACTTCTGTGTTAATTCAGCCATTTGCAATTCCAAGAGTGTATGAATCCATCTGTACACTCAGACTTTAATGTGTATACAATATGGATGTTGCGCTGTGTGCACACCAGATGCTTTTAACCCATTTCGGGCGGGAACTTATTTTGGTGTTTTAAGCATTCTGTTCTACTTTAGCCATTGGAAAGATTGCAGATAGCAGATCTACAAGCTCATAGCGCAGCACAGAGTGCCACACTACGAGCTTGTAGATCTGCATTTTTTTTTTGAAAAATCATTAAAATGTGGCTCAAATCATTGAATTCTTTCAGAGCGAATATTTTTACTCAAATCTTTGCTTCTGAGGGGTCCGTGGAACAACATATTTTGGTGGTCCGTGGCCAAATACAGATAATTCTGGGGGTCCTTGACATGAAATATTGAGCACCGTGCACTGAAACATAGGTATTTCAGAAAACTGTCATGATTTAGAAGACATTTCTTTAATTTCGATGTCAGGCCAAAATGGGTTAATTGGTCTATTCAGCCGTATAGACATTCATTCACAGAGCTGGCGTTTATCTCCGTTCCACCTTTCTTTGATACTACTTTCCATCTGAAGCCCAAAGGGATCTCACTGCTGAGAAACTATACGCAGTTTAATGAAGATTCTTGTCACAACGGAATACACCAAAGGCATATTTAATAAGCCAGATGCAAAAGAGGAGAACATAAAGTTGTACAAAAAGTTTTTTTTCTTTCCTTTTCACTTTTAGGATTTCAAATTAGTTCCGGTTGCTTGATCTGGGCTGTCTGAAGTCTGAAGAATCCATTAAGAACTAGTGGCCCACCACGGTATAGGAAGCACCCACAGACCACGCACGCACGCACGCATGCATATTTATATATATTATATATATATATATATATATATACATTAATTTTTATTCTTGAGATGCATCTCGTCATAAAGACAGCAGTACAATATACTGAAAACATACAATTACTGTAGCTGCACACAGACAATGATGCAGACATACTAATACTTTAATTATTTTACTGCTTTACTGCGTATGAACATATTCGTACTTAGCAGTAAAATAATTAGCGGAAATGAAACTACCTAAATATATACGGAAAAAGCCCTGGCAGGGTTTAACAAAGGGTTAAATGTGATTGTTAAGCAAAGGTTCAAGGTTCAAGAAAGACTGACGTTTTCGTTACATCTTGTGTACAGGTGCTGTGCATAAAAGTATATACAGCCTATTTGTATATGGTTTCTTCAGACATTGCTGCAAGATAAGTAATAATATAGTAGTTAACTAGAACAGTGAAAAGACATAAAGACCACACGATAGTGGCTACAGGCTGTACGTTGCTATACAAGACATAACATGATTCAAGTGAAGCAACCAAGGCAGAGGACAGTCCCTCCTCGAACAACTCTGCTTCAACTCTGTGAGATTGAAATAATCACAGCAGCAGAATCACTGGCACTAACTGACTAGACCAGGGGTGGGCACCTGGCGGCCCGGGGGCCACATACGTCCCCCATCTTCACTTAATGTGGCCCTCAGGTTAATGTAAAGAATACTGTTATAATATCGGTTTCAGCTGTTACAATTCCACAACACATTGCAAACATGACCCGCTTTAATTACTTCAGTCTATGTTAGTAGCTCAATGCTCAACACAAGTGTAATTAAAGGCATTTGAAATTACATAAACATTTTCAGGATTCTAATTCAAAAAGAGCAAAAAATAATTAAAGATTCCAATTCGAATATAGCAAAAAAAGCCGATCTACAAGCTCAAAATGTCTATGTGGTCCACCAAATACGCTAAAGGATAAATATTTGTGTACTGGTATAAATCATTAATCAAGTCATCAGCCGCGTAGCCAGAAACATATGCACACATACTGTATGCATTGCATGCACACAAGAGTAATTGACAGGTGAGACCACTAATAAAATTACCACTAATAATGTCTGTGGAGTATTACGGTCTATACAAATAGCTTAAGGCGATATAGATCTCCACTAGACTATTCCCCTTTGCCTCATAATATACAGCTTAATTGGAATTACAACCTTCATCTTGAAAGGTACTGTAGCACTTACAAACATAACATTAAATTAAAGATGACATTAATTAAGGAATAATATATTTGAGTTATTTATAGATTATTCACTGAGTTATTCATTGATCTACATTATGATACTTATATAGCACTTTTATCCAAAGCACTTTACATAGATTGTGCATACATTAACACACTGATGGCAGAGGAAACTATGCAAGGCATGAAATGAAGGGTTCGGCATCTTGCTCAAGGACACTTGGACACTACCTCTGGGATCAGACTGTTCCACCACCCACTCTACCGTTGAGCCACTGCCGCCCCTATTAGCTAGCACAGTATTTGTTAAAATGTCGTTTTTGTTATGTGGACACGCCCACCAATAAATTAAGTATGCCTGGTTTGCGGTCCATGGTGCTGAATTAATGTTGTAGCATTGAGACTAGCTGTGACTCTGTCCATGGTGCTGAATTAATGTTGTAGCATTGATATTAGCTGTGACTTTGTCCATGGTGCTGAATACATGTAGCATTGAGACTAGCTGTGACTCTGTCCATGGTGCTGAATTAATGTTGTAGCATTGATATTAGCTGTGACTTTGTCCATGGTGCTGAATACATGTTGTAGCATTGAGACTAGCTGTGACTCTGTCCATGGTGCTGAATGCATGTTGTAGCATTGAGACTAGCTGTGACTTTGTCCATGGTGCTGAATACATGTAGCATTGAGACTAGCTGTGACTCTGTCCATGGTGCTGAATTAATGTTGTAGCATTGATATTAGCTGTGACTTTGTCCATGGTGCTGAATACATGTTGTAGCATTGAGACTAGCTGTGACTCTGTCCATGGTGCTGAATGCATGTTGTAGCATTGAGACTAGCTGTGACTTTGTCCATGGTGCTGAATACATGTTGTAGCATTGAGACTAGCTGTGACTCTGTCCATGGTGCTGAATGCATGTTGTAGCATTGAGACTAGCTGTGACTCTGTCCACGGTGCTGTTGAGGCTAGCTGTGACTCTGTCCATGGTGCTGTATTCATGTTGTGGCATTGAGACTAGCTGTGACTCTGTCCATGGTGCTGAATTCATGTTGTGGCATCGAGACTCGCTGTGACTCTGTCCATGGTGCTGAATTCATGTTGTGGCATTGTTGTAATTGTATTAGCCTCACATAAAACAATACTATACTACTATCACTGGGTGGATATTAGTCTCAACTTAAGATGCTCAGGGGCCACTCAGCAAAATCCCAACAGTACAAGGGCCACAAGCTAAAAATGTCAGTATTATTTTGAAATGTTTACAAATTTATTTTGTAACAGAGACTACATGACTAGTCTAAAAATTACAAAACATTGTGATTAATGATGAAGTTACAATAAATACGTAAGTAACCACACCAATGCAACTCATTGCAACTCAATGAGTTGCATTGGTGTGGTTTTGTCCCAACCCGACCCGTTGGTGTGGTTTGGGCTTAAGAATCTCACCGTATTAAATGGCTGGCTGGCGCTGCTGGAGTACACTTTTCAGACACCAGATGGGGCTGTCAGCGGTAAATGAGTTAATGTAGTTATGGCGATGACATATTACGTTGGTGTAATAATCTTTCATCTGTACTGTATGTTTTCATTACCCTACTTCTCAACTCAGTCCATAATGAGCTGCTGCTGCTGCTACAGTGATGTGTCCTCCTACAATTCACCTTAGAACGCATGGCCATCCTTTCTTTTCATCTGAGAATGTTATGGACAACTGAAGATTGTCATCCTATCTATGTCTTATATGATTGTGCAGACAGTTACAGTTAAAAGCAGTTAAAATAAACCAGAACTGACAATATAAATGTTACGCACAGATGCGCAGACTAAGCGTTGGGAGGATCCCCTGAATTAATCTAAAATATGGAGGATATAGAATAGAAACAAATCGGTTCATATTTATTAGTTGTTGATCTGCATTCATCTTGTATTCAGAGACAGTTCAAGGTAATTTGTAGTATAGTACAAAATAATGTGTACATACGGACATTATAAATGTGCGCATGAATCATTGACATTAGAGTTATATCCACATCCCCCAGGCACCATCAACAGATCTAATGTGACTAGCTCTTCATGTTTATGCACGTGCGTGCGCGTGTGTCGGAGAGAGAGAGAGTGAGTGGGTTTCTTCTCACGCTTTGTGGTGTGCATGTGTGGGGAAAAAAAGGACACCCTGCATCACCAATATGTATCTGCTCGGCTCATTCATTGTACCACTAAGACAGTCGTTCAATCGCTCAGGTCTGCTGGCCCTGTCTAAGCTTGTAAGCACAGTCCCATTAAGGCCTAGATGGAGTGGATACGCTTCCCTGTCTGAGACTAATGGACAGATTATGACCTGAGAGAGAGAGAGAGAGAGAGAGAGAGAGAGAGAGAGAGAGAGAAAAGAGGTGACTGATCATTACTGCTCACCTGCCTGTATAGCCTCTCTCCATTTTTCCTCTCTCTTTCTTTGCATCTTTGACTCAGATTGACTAATGTGGAGCAAGGTACAGCAGCTCTACTGGCTCTGTAAAGAAGCTTATATCCCTGCATGTTTCCATTCTGGCTCTGTAAGAAGCTGTCCCTGCATGTTTCCATTCTGGCTCTGTAAGAAGCTGTCGCTGCATGTTTCCATTCTGGCTCTGTAAGAAGCTGTCCCTGCATGTTTCCATTCTGGCTCTGTAAGAAGCTGTCGCTGCATGTTTCCATTCTGGCTCTGTAAGAAACTGTCCCTGCATGTTTCCATTCTGGCTCTGTAAGAAGCTGTCCCTGCATGTTTCCATTCTGGCTCTGTAAGAAGCTGTCGCTGCATGTTTCCATTCTGGCTCTGTAAGAAATGTCAATAAAGAAAGTATTTTTCTACCTATGGCGTGCAGGCTCTCTCCATCCATCATCTACTGAAGTCTCTGTAGCCCTGCAGCACCCAGCCTGTCGATGTGCTTACATCTCTGCATGTTTTCATTCTGTGCCCATGACGTCTTTGACGACTTTTACACTGGAGGGCGCTGTTCTCTAACCTATGGCAGTGGTTCTCAAACGACTTCATGTCAAGGACCCCCAAATTGACACTAATCAGCGCGCAGACACTCCATTAGAAAATATATACGCCAAGGACCCCCATAAGAGAAGATCTTTACGGCTCTAGCAGTGATTCTCGACCAGTTAAATATCAAGGACCCAAGGTTTGACCTGAATTAGGTTTTTTTCCCAATCCTACAACATCCGTGTGCGTCATTTGAGAGCACTTGAGCGACGCAAAAGTATTCTGTCATTTCTCAAAGGTAGGTGATAAATCGCTATAAACCCGGGCACATAATGAGTTAAACCTGACACTCGGCTGCAGATCAGCTATTTTCAGCATGCAACAAAGTGTAAAATGACTGGATCTCTTATCCACTAGTACGTTCCTAACATTCTAGTCTAGTTTTTATTTGTTGACAAAACTGTCAATATATATATATATATATTTTTTGTCATAGTATTAGTCGATGAAATCAACACTGCAGCTCAGCCACTAAAGAACTGAATGACAGAGGGATGAAAAGACAGAATGAGAGAGAGAGAGAGAGAGAGAGAGAGAGAGAGAGAGAGAGAGAGAGAGAGAGAGAGAGAAAAGAGCAGGGGGAAGAGTGGAAAGAAGAGAGAGACAAGAAAAAAAGACAGAGCTATGGGGATGGAGGGAGGGAGGATGCTAAGCAAAAAGTATGAGAGTACATTTGAGAAAGAGAGAAGAATGGAGAGTACTACAGGGCTGGATATGAATGTTGGAGTGAGGAATCAAGAAAGACGGCGACCGGTTCATTTGAATATTACACACCTCAAGGCCACTGTGCTGTGGAATTATGATGAGGTGCGAGAGAGGAGATCAATATGTTCATCTAAACACCAAGCCAATCTAAATTCTTAGGGAAGAGAGGGTCGCTGCGTGCATGCGTGCGTGCATGCGTGCGTAGTGTTTGTGCTCTAGCTTTTGCCTGGACAGTGGAGATGAATTATGTCACTGCATAAAACGCACACTGTGATAGTGCCAGAGTCCAGTACAGACTCTGTAGGCTGCAGACTGTGCTGCAGACTGTGCTGCAGACGGTGCTATATGTCCCAGACCCACATGGACTGAATGGAAGACCATCTTAACACATTCATCCTCACCATCCTCCTCTGTCCCGTCAACATTGTCTGCTTCAATATTCAACACATAACTTCAAAGTCATCGTGTCCGCTCAGCGTAGCTCAGTCGGTAGAGCTCTTTGGACCACAAGTGCATGGGTTCGATCCAGGGCACCGCCAACTCAGCGTGTGAGTAGCACGGCTTGGGTGCGGCAAGTCATGCTGGAATGGAAGTGCATGGGAGCTGATGGTAGGTGTGGGCGTGTGGCGCTCCACCTCAGCAATCCATCTCCAAGGGGTCTAGCGCATTGTAACGGGGACATATTCCATCTCCCAGGGGTCTAGCGCATTGTAACGGGGACATATTCCATCTCCCAGGGGTCTAGCACATTGTAACGGGGACAGATTCAATCTCCCAGGGGTCTAGCACATTGTAACGGGGACAGATTCCATCTCCCAGGGGTCTAGCGCATTGTAACGGGGACAGAATCCATCTCCCAGGGGTCTAGCGCATTGTAACGGGGACATATTCCATCTCCCAGGGGTCTAGCACATTGTAACGGGGACAGATTCCATCTCCCAGGGGTCTAGCACATTACAACGGGGACAGATTCCATCTCCCAGGGGTCTAGCACATTACAACGGGGACAGATTCCATCTCCCAGGGGTCTATAGCGCATTGTAACGGGGACAGATTCCATCTCCCAGGGGTCTAGCGCATTGTAACGGGGACAGATTCCATCTCCCAGGGGTCTATAGCACATTGTAACGGGGACAGAATCCATCTCCCAGGGGTCTATAGCGCATTATAACGGGGACAGAATCCATCTCCCAGGGGTCTATAGCGCATTATAACGGGGACAGATTCCTGCGTGTTACAGATTCAACACCGGCTGATACAGACACCAAACCACTCCCAACCTACTTCTCCAAATTCATCACCATCATCATCAACCATTATCACTCCTACCTCTGAGTTTGTTCTGTACGTCCAGTGCAATATCGAGAGGATAGAAGGGCAGCACGGGATCATTGATGAGACGAAGAATGGCCTCGGCTGTCATCTGTGGAAAAGAAAGCAAACGATAAAACATGATATGGCGGAGTATATGTACAGTATGTACACTATAGCAGGCCTGTCATAATTGTTACATAATATCACCTAAACCTATTTGAGAAAAATGAACAATGATCAATCGTTTCCTGTTGAAAAATGTCCATAGCAGAAATTAGTTGCATCTACAAGCTTACAACACGTCACTTTGTGACTGCTTCCGCAATTTTGTAAATTCTTTGGAAAGGAAAAAAAGAAAAGACATGTCAGTGATGTCTTTGTATATTTAACCCATTCTAGACGGGAACCCCTTTTGGTGTTAAAAGCATCATGTTATACTTTAGCTATTGAATTTGAAAAATTGCAGATCTGCAAGCTCATAGTGCCGCGCTATGAGCTTAGGTCTGCTATTAGAAAAATCGTGAAAACGTGGCACAAATCTTTGACCGAACGTTTTTAACGCCAATCTTTGCTTCTGATGAGGGGTTCCTGGAATAACATATTTTTTCAGATGGGGGTCGGCAGCCAATTACATATCGTTTTTGGGGTCCTTGACATGAAATAGTTGAGAACCACTGAGATAGAAACATGGGTATTTAAAAAAACTGTCAGGATTTAGAAGACATTTATTAATGCCTACCTTAAACATACAGTATACAGTTATACACTGTATACTGTATGATTATACAGGCTACATTAAATATCCACAAATACCTAGTATACGTACAGTAGATCTATATTGCACAGCCACCAGCAGTTACTGTGATCCGAACATATTTTATCTATGGCTTGTGGCACAACGGGCAGACAAATCTAAAGTAAAGGTCAGGACGCACACAAAAGTCATGTCTGTATGCGCGTGCATGTGTCTGTGTGTGTGTGTGTGTGTGTGTGTACTGTGTGCTGTGTGTCCTCCATTTGACCCACTGTCCAACAAGCCTATTGTCTGTCTGGATGTGAGCCGTCTCTTAGACGGTGACCTCAGTTCATCTGTCCACAGATATTGACACACGCACGCACGCACACACGCACGCACGCACGCACGCACGCACGCACGCACGCACACACGCACGCGCTACCCGATCCCCGCATGGAGGGGAAAGGCCATAGGGCAGAATGGAGTGAGAAGGAACAGCAGACTACCAGAGGTACTTCGGTGCTGAGTAAGGTCAAGAAAGAGTCTCAGAACTCATTCGGGCCTCTGCCCTCTCGCTAGCAAGGAGGGACAGTGAGGAGAACAACATTATGTGGGACGAGGCAAGCACTGTCTGTGAAATATGAAGAGCGGATTCAATAAAAGTGACACAGAGTACACTGTTGTGACCATGCAGAGCTGTCAGCTGTGACAATCGTAGTCTAATTATATTCATTTATCTCCACTAGGCGTGTGCGTGCGTGTCTGACTGTCTGGAGCTAAACTCACAAATCCACTGAAAAATCCACTTTTCGTGAATGCGGCCAGTATAGGGCAAGAAAACCCTTTTTTAATTTAAAATGTTCAAATCAGTCTCATGGCCACAGCTTATACTTTACCAGCTGCACCAATAGGTCGAACTGACCCTTAGGTCATCCAATAGAACTTTGAATCGTTCTATTCTACCAACCCACGACATACACGACCCTGCAGGGCAGGCTGGGTTAGCCTGGCGCGGCCAGACTTCATCCGCCCCGATTGCATTTGCATATGCCCCGAGGCGGACTGCTAGAAGCGCAGTGGTATATTAGCATCGCAACGCAAGGCTTAAGGCTGGGTATAGAGATAGCGCTCCGTGGAGCACATGTTTCCAGTTGTGTTCTTTTCTCTCCCAGATGCTGCAACGACGTGTACATACATACAGTATGATTGTGGGCGGCTGCAGTGGCTCAAGAGTTACAGTGGAGCGGGAACAGGGTTGGTTGCCCTGCATGCATGGTTGCCTCCGCAACGAATGCGTGGGTGAACACGACGCACATTGTGTGCAATGTTTTGGATATAAAGGCTGTTATAAATGCAGACCATTTTAGCATATAAAACGGGTACTGTATACTCCTGGGTGGCTTCTTCTGACACGTGAAAATAGGGGAATTAAATGTGAGAGAATGGAGCGTCAGTGTGGCAGAAAATCACACTGACCGATTTACATTGTACTCCAATGCTCTCCAAAGTGCAGTTAATGCTTTTGTGCAAAAAAATATCTAATCGTGTGGAACCTTAGGCACGGGTGCCAACATTGGCACAGTGAAGGGTGATCACTGGCACACTGGCATAAGTGTGAGAGAGCGGATTTTTCTTCATAAAATAACATTAAATTAAGCTCTCTCAAATGCATGCAAATCCTGCACAATTCTACATTCATTCAAACTGAACTCTGACTGCAGAGTTAGTAACAGGAGCTTAAAACGGATTGACTTGCTTAGTATTTGCCTCCATTGCCTGGAATTCAACTTTCTGCCCTGGAGGGAAAACAAAACAAAAGGCTTAGGCATTGCATACTAATTTCATAATAATAAACCATACTATACAGTAGTTAAGGGACAATATAGATGCCCTTTAGTTTTTACGATTTCTAGCACTTTTACTCAACAATGTAACTGTTTTTTTTTACAATTTATATATTTGATATTGCTGTATTTAGTGTATGTTGTTGATTTTTTGTTTTGTATTTCGGCTACATTGAAAATGAGGGCCTGCCCCTCAATTGTTCTCTGAGTTTAAATAAAGGTTATGATGATAGAGTTCATAGCTCTTAGTGGGGTTGGGACTTCTTGACCTTGGTCTGTTACTTAACTTATTGTTCTCTTGTGATACTCTGTGATACCATGCCTTGTGAATACTCTCTAATACCTGGTGAATTACTCTTTTGTACTTTTTATATTCATACTTTCTGATTGCAAATTTGCACTGTTCTTATCTTGTGTTACTTTTGTGATACTATACCTTGTGAATACTCTCTCCAATGATTGTACAATGCTGCTATTGTGTATTGTCTGTGTGTGTTGACGTACTACTGCACTTTTGCCCAAGACAGATTAAAGTCTAGACAATAAAGACAATAAAGTGTATCTCATCTCATCTCATCATCTCAATAATGTATGCTTTACAAAACGACCGAAGGTTGCAGTTAACTATAGAATTGTGTGTTTCCCGTCAGTGTGTGTGTGTGTGTGTGTGTGTGTTGGTTGGTCGGGGTGACAGGACACGTGACATCACGTGACATCATCGGGGATGGAGCACGTGACATCACGTGACATCATCAGGGATGGAGCATGTGACATCAACAAGGATGTCATCAATATTAACCCAATTAGAGGACGATTCTAATGTCTTCTAAATCCTGACAGTTTTCAGAAAAACACAGTCGTTCTCAAACATTCTCACATGAAGGACCCCCAAAAATTATATGTAATTGGCCTCCGACCCCCATCTCAAAATATGTTGTTCCAGGGACCCCCCCCAGAAGCAAAGATTTGAGTGAAAAACGTTCCCTCTGAAAGAATACTAGATTCAAAGATTTGCGACACATTTTCACGATCTTTCAAATCAAAATGTTCAAAAGCTTGTAGATCTGCTATTTTTCAATGGCTAAAGTATAACAATGCTTAAAACACCAAAAGGGGTTCCCAACTTCCCACCCAAATGAGCCAACAGGCCAGAAAATTAAGATATTACCCCTCATGCCAAAGCGCCAGCAGTCTGCTGTCACTCAGGCAGACATGTTGAACTGAACCCACCCATTCCAAAGCGCCAGCAGTCTGCTGTCACTCAGGCAGACATGTTGAACTGAACCCCCCCATTCCAAAGCGCCAGCAGTCTGCTGTCACTCAGGCAGACATGTTGAACTGAACCCCCCCATTCCAAAGTGCCAGCAGTCTGCTGTCACTCAGGCAGACATGTTGAACTGAACCCCCCCATTCCAAAGCGCCAGCAGTCTGCTGTCACTCAGGCAGACATGTTGAACTGAACCCCCCCATTCCAAAGCGCCAGCAGTCTGCTGTCACTCAGGCAGACATGTTGAACTGAACCCCCCCATTCCAAAGCGCCAGCAGTCTGCTGTCACTCAGGCAGACATGTTGAACTGAACCCCCCCATTCCAAAGCGCCAGCAGTATGCTGTCACTCAGGCAGACATGTTGAACTGAACCCCCCCATTCCAAAGCGCCAGCAGTATGCTGTCACTCAGGCAGACATGTTGAACTGAACCCCCCCATTCCAAAGCGCCAGCAGTCTGCTGTCACTCAGGCAGACATGTTGAACTGAACCCCCCCATTCCAAAGCGCCAGCAGTATGCTGTCACTCAGGCAGACATGTTGAACTGAACCCCCCCATTCCAAAGCGCCAGCAGTCTGCTGTCACTCAGGCAGACATGTTGAACTGAACCCCCCCATTCCAAAGCGCCAGCAGTCTGCTGTCACTCAGGCAGACATGTTGAACTGAACCCCCCCATTCCAAAGCGCCAGCAGTCTGCTGTCACTCAGGCAGACATGTTGAACTGAACCCCCCCCCATTCCAAAGCGCCAGCGCTAAGCAGCTGTCACCCTTTAGGCCGAGGTCGCTTCTCGCCCTCCTTCCTGGTAATATAGGAATATGAATGCATACTTGCATAACGACCTCAGAAATAAGAATTTAATAAATAATACATGATATTGCGTGTCATAACCCCTAAGAGATCGAATCATTAGCGTCTTTATGATAACTTGTAGTTTGTATTATTCATACATATTACTGAATACATATACTGTAGTAAGTTACAGCACAAGTTAAAGTCTGCCATTAGGCATCAGTCAACGTCTTGACAAGCGGAATATCCAGCAGACAACATTCTGGTGAAGGATTCCCTCTCCTTATTTAATCCCTTTAGGACCGGAACGCATCCGTGTCGCTTTAACTTTAGCTGTTGAAAAAAGAGCCGATCTACAAGCTCATAGCAGGCCATCGAGTGCCGCGCTACGAGCTTGTAGATCGGCTCTTTTTGAAAAGTCGTGAAAATGTGTGCAATTCTTTCAATACACATTCTTTCACGGCAAACGTTGGGGTTGGGGTCCGGCGGCAAAAAACATACTTTGAGAACCACTGGTTTTAGAAAACTGTCACGATTCAGAAGACATTTGTAGAATCATGGTCTCATTCCTAAATGGGTTAATGCTGCTTTCGTGTAGAAAATGGTCTCTACACTACAGCGAATAAGGGCTGTTTTGCTCTGCTCTGCCGTCGCTGCCAAGGAAATCAATCTGGCAGAGGAAAAGATTAGACCATTGATTTGAGGCTGGTGAGTAATACTACTGCAGAAAGCATACGTCAAAAACCTGTAATGCGGCAGGACAGAAAAGGCCGTTGATTTCTTATTTATGGCCTTATTTCTGGGTCCTCTCTCACCGAGCCGAGGGAAGAGATAGGAGCCGGTGGCGGGGAGGAGGAGGAGGGAGGGAGGGAGGGCAGACGAAGAGATGTGAAAAGAGAGTGAGAAAATGATAAGTGAGGAGAGGCAGAAAGGCGCTGGCTGTGACAATAGAACGAGTAAGAGAATTAAAGTGAGGGAATATGTGTGAGTGGGAGCAGAGTGACAGCAGAAAGCAGTCTGGACCATTGCTCGTCTCCCCCTCTTCCCCTTGATGTTAACCTTAATGTGTCAGGCTAAATCTGTCTGGGATTAGACCTTCTTCTGCTGTCAACTCGAAGCCTTGAAAAGATAGCAGCGTGCGTCCGTATGTGCGTGCGTCCGTATGTGCGTGCGTGCATGTGTGTGTGTGCGTGCTTGCTGTGGATCCAAAACGTTTACTGCATGGTAGTTCAAGACCACCAAGGAAGCAACATGGTAAATAGCACTGTGAGAGGTCTGCCTTTTCTTTACAATGTGCGTGACATTCTAATTCAAGGCACCGACTTGCTTATCGTGAGCAATTATAGGGATTCAGTGTCTTGCACAATGAGTTGAACTTGGAACAAGACCATTGTAGTGCAGGTAACATTTGGAAGGCTGTGAATTTTAAATTGGCTTTTTGAGAGGCCAAGCCTGAAGGGCATATGGTCTCTCACTGTATTTGTATATTTCCGCCAAATATTCCAGTTCTGGCTTAATGGTGCAGTCGGTTTTCGCAACACTTGGCAATAATATGGTAGAGACACGAAGTCATTTGAGTCATTAAGTGTTATTAGCCAAAGAAAGACAGCCTATGCACACTTATACGTCCATGTCTGTAACTCTCCTCCCACCTGCAAACAGTGCCCTCGGTCAACTTGAATAATAATAACACTATTACCATTCGCATCTCTTGCCAGAAATTCGCATGATGCTTGTGTCAGCCAACGTGAGAGCGCTCATGCAAAGGACACACATCTCAAAATGTCACTTACAGATTTGCTCCCACTCAGATCCATGCTGCTGTATAAATTTTTAATATGATGACATTAAGGAAGCACCCCCACAAGTGACCTTTTGCCAGAGGATGTTTTCCTGTCGATTCGAACAACACAAACCGCTTGATCCAACAATCTCCCCTCCAGATCCTTCATTTCAACCATTTCTGGCTTCTTCTCTTCCTCATTTTCATACTCAAATTTAGTTGTAGTTTGTATTTTGTATTTTGTATCAATACAATAGTGCAATGTAGACATACAATACATGTGCTTGATGTAAAAGTACAAAAGTATTGGTATCAAAATATACTTAAGAGTACCAAAAGTAAAAGTAGCTGTACTATTATGCACAATGTCCCGTTTCAAGTTCTCAAATGTATAACAAATTTATTTAAAAAAATGGGATCTATACAAGCTCACAATGTGTCGCACTGTGAGCTTGTAGATCGGCTATTTTCAAATTGCCACGATGTATAGGGTTGAAGTGGTTACTGTATATTTTGAAATAATCAAAATCTACAAAGTAACTAGTAAATAAAGTTATCAAATAGATGTAGTGGAGTATAGCCTACAAGTACTGTACAATATTTGGTTCGAGAGATGTGGTGGAGTAGAAGTAAAACTACTGGAAATTGGAAATACTCAAGTAAAGTACAAATACCTCAAAATTGTACTAAAGTACAGTACTTAATCAAATCAAATCAAACTCTAGCACATTTCCAACAGCCAAAGGCCAACCAAAGTGCTGAACAAGGAACTATTCTATTAGTACTTATTACTTAAGTAAATGTACTTTCCACGACTGCTCATTATAAGCATGGCTGCCTCAACTCCTCTTCGTCTTCCTAGTCTCTCATCCATGGCTGTTTAACTCATTTAGACCCCAGAATGATTCTACAAATGTCTTCTAAATCACGGCAGTTTTCTGAAAACGTCAGTGGTGCTCAACCTTTTTCATGTCAAGGACCCCCAGATTTATCTGTATTTGGCCACGGAGCCCCATCTGAAAATATGTTGTTCCAGGGTCCCCCCAGAAGCAAAGATATGAGTTAAAAGCATTCGCTCTGAAAGAATATATATATTCAAAGATTAGTGCCACATTTTCACGATTTTTCAACAATAGCTAATAACTATTTTTCAATAGCTAAAGTTTAAAATGATGGTTCCCGCCCAGAATGGATTAAAGACTTCTCTGGCGCTGCAGTCCTTGTCGTCTCTGTTCTCTTCTCCACCTCATCTGTGTCTCTATGCTGTCCTCTCTTTTCTTTCATTACGGTACTTCTCTTTTATTTCCTCGTCTTCAACACCATGCACTCAACAGACAGCCCTTTGCAGGGAGAATATATCTGTGTACATGAGAGAGAGAGAGAGAGAGAGAGAGAGAGAGAGAGAGACAGAGTTGAAGAGAGAGAGGGGTGTGTGTGTGTGTGTGTGTGTGTGTGTGTGTGTGTGTGTGTGTGTGTGTGTGTGTGTGTGTGTGTGTGTGTGTGATTCATCCATCTTCAATCAGTCCTGTCCTGGGCTGACTCTCCATTGTTATCCACTATAACTGTCAGTCTCAGCGCAGTAGTTTAGGTAGGAACCAAAATGATCTAAGGCGGAAACTATTGTGTTCCGAGTCGTGCGTTTCCGCCCGGACATCAGCCAATGAGAAAACCAGCTGGACAACAGGACTAGAGGACTACTGGACTAGCTTGCACATCGATTATAGACTCAGCTTGCAAACAATAATAATCATAAGGGCTTGTGCCCTTTTTAAATAATTTTACAATTGTGGCCCCCTGCCTAATCCAGTTGAATACCCCTGGCCTACGATATAGTTGGTCAAATATCCTATTAGCTGCCTTCCCCATTCTCTGCCATATGGTTTCTGGTAATAGTGACCATAAAACCTGATTCTCACTCTGTGACTGCGAGGCGGGGAGACACGTATACGAGCAGACCGAAGAACATGGCAGACATGAGGAGACAAAGTACTGCCGGATACAGTTGGCTTACTGTATATACTGTATATTGAAAATCCATTATTTTTTGCCTGGATTTCCCAATAGGGTTTACCATTGGCTCTCCTTGTCCTCTTCCTTGGTCCATGGCTGGGGCTAAAGACTTCCTGCTACTTCTACTCTTTCAGGAGATTGCAGAGAGAGATAGAGTTGAAGAGAGATCAAGAGAGGGGTGTGTGTGTGTGTGTGTGTGTGTGTGTGTGTGACTGTGTGTGTGTGTGTGTGTGTGTGTGTCAGAGTAATCTAGTAGTAAGAGAGTGGCGACACTAGCGCTGACTCCCATTGTAACAATGGAATGCGGAAGTGCTCATTCTACCTCAATGGGATAGTTCCAATGTTTGGACTATATAGCCCTTAGGCACCCGCTTTGCAGCGAGTTTAAAGCGTGTCGCTACTCTCTTACTATTCCACTCGTGCGTGCATGCGTGCGGTCATTGTGACAGAGAATATGTCACAAATAATACGTTGTATGACACTTTTGTGACAAATAATAAATAATACAACGTATTATGTGTGTTGGGATAATGGTTTTACAGTACATTAACAGTCATGAATGCAATGGAAACTGAGCCTAAGTGACAATGTAATAAGTATAGAGGACTGAGAGAAGCTGAGAGACCGAGCGAGCGAGCACACACACACACACACACACACACACACACACACACACACACAGAATATGTTTACCCTGCAGTGTGACTGGTTGAGAGCAATATATGGAAATTGAGACAGAATGGTGGAGAAATAAATAAAGGTATGGACGTTTTAACAGCAAAGGGTTCTCTGGCAACGTGTTAACTACAGTGCGCGTGCATGTTTGCTTGTGCGCGTACACACACACACACACACACACACACACACACACACACACAGGCACACACGGTGAAGATAGCAGATATATGACCTCTCAGCATCATGCAGAGTAGGTCTGCACAAATATGCACACAGATTTATTTACTCTGACACTCAGACACGTGCACCATGCATTTGCACAGATGGGGAGGGGGAGAGAGAGAGAGAGAGAGAGAGAGAGAGAGAGAGAGAGAATGACAGAGAGTGAGGTGATGAGCATCAGGCAGACGCTGAAGGGAGACGCGTGTGTGATGATCATCATTGTGTTTATTTCTTTATATTTGTCAGTGAAGAGGTACAATCCTGTTCCAAGCCAGCGATCTCATTGGTTAGCTTGTTTTCCCAGCGGTCCACAGAGAGACGGAGAGCTTCTCCTCCGATTCAGGACAGCCTGTTCTCTGGGCCAGAATAGGCCTCATGAATAAACCATATACACGCTGACTGTAGTTAAGTTATGTAACACTGCATGGATGGCACCCGAATAGATGGCGCAGGCACAGTCGCTACGGTGTATAGGATGGTGCAGAGCCCTAGATATAGACAGAGTTACGCAAACTGCGTTCACTTCATGGGGCTTCAGTCCAATTTGGCGGCTCTTCTACATAGACTTCTATTGAGAATGGGGACAATTTGAAAACAATGTATTTCCAACTCCAGCTTGTCTCTGTTCAGGCTGCATGAACAGCGCTCGAGTGCTTGGCTTCTGCCCCCTCAACATTGCAACTCTTCTATCAGATGGCTCTGGGATGGTGGCTGTGGTTGTGTGTCACTTGATTTCATATAAGACAGTGTCACGCAGCTAAAACAGGAAATCTATAAGCTCACAATGTGCCACGTATACGTATGCGGGGCTTTTAGATATTTCTGCCGTTGGACACCAGCGTGCAATAAAACATAAATAAGGTTTATGTGTGTGTTTATTCTTTGTAATAATGATCATAAACATGTTACTGCATCTCTATCAACCTACAGCAGTGGTTCCCAAACCTTTTCATGTCAAGGACCCCCAAATTGACACCAATGAGCCCGCGGACCCCCATTTGGAAAATATATGCCAGGGAACCCCATAAGAGAAGATTTTGACGGCCCTAGCAGTGATTCTCATCCAGTAAGGGCTGATTCATACTCCTATTTTACCGCTGTTTCGGCGCTGTAGTGCCGAAATGATTTCGGCTCGTCAGACATTTTCAGTAGCACCGAAGAGTCGACTTTAGGACGGTACCCGCCCCCCCGAACCTCAAATGACGTCACATTGTAGGCTCTACAGAGCCGAGCCGACTTTTATTCGGCTCTAAAATAGGAGTATGAATCGGCCCTTATTTATAACTAAGTCACTTAATAAGTGAACTATTGTGTTCTTAGTCGTGCATTTCCGCCCGGACATCAGCCAATGAGAAAACCAGCAGGACTAGAGGACTAGTGGTCTAGCTTGCACATCGATTATAGACTCAGTTTGCTATAGCAGCTGGTAAAAAAAAGAAAAAAAATCATAAGGGCTTGTTCCCTTATCAGCTGGATGCTAAAAAATTATAATAATAATTTTACAATTGTGGCCCCCTGCCTAATCTAGTTGAATACCCCTGGCCTACGATATAGTTGGTCAAATATCCTACTAGCTGCCTTCCCCATTCTCTGCCATATGGTTTCTGGTAATAGTGACAATAAAACCTGATTCTCACTCTGTGACTGCGAGGCGGGGAGACACGTATACGAGCAGACCGAAGAACATGGCAGACATGAGGAGACAAAGTACTGCCGGATACAGTTGGCTTACTGTATACTGTATATTGAAAATCCATTATTGTTTTACTTATAAGTAAAAATACCAATACTGCAATTTAGAAGTACGTAAGTAAAAGTACGGAATTGAAAATGTACTTAAAGTACTAAAAGTAAAACTCATATTGCGGAATGTCCCATTTCACAAGTTCAAAATGTGTACATAATCTATTGAAAATAGCCGATCTACAAGGTCACAATGCGACACATTTTTACTATTTTCAAATTGTAAATTAAAATCTGTGAGTAACTATAGTAACTCACATTTTCAAATAGTTGTAGTGAAGTAAAAGTACACATTTTGGCTCTGAGATGTAGCTGAGTAGAAGTAAAAGTACTGGGAATTGGAAATACTCAAGTAAAGTACAAATACCTCAAAATTGTACTTAAGTACAGTACTTAAGTAAAAGCACTTTGTTACTTTCCACCACTGAGACTAAGTGAAGTTGGGGACTACCAGCCGGGGGCCAGGATTGAACCAGGGCTCAGCCTGGGGGTGTGTGATGATGACATGTCTGCTGCCTCAAGGCCTGCAGCGAGCCACACGCTCTAGTCCTACTGGGAGGCTTTATCTTTATCTGGGAGGCGCACAGTTCAAGGTGAAGCTTTGTTTGTGACAGAAACAAATAATTCGTTTTGCAAGAGAAATGCATTAGGGACATACTATAGAACGTGATCTTGTGATATTTGAAAACATTCATGGCAGATTGAAACTCAAACTACTCTCTCTCTCTCTCTCTCTCTCTCTCTTATAGATTTAGGAGGATTTGACTGCTATTTTTGGGAATGGCACCTTTCCACATAATGGCTTTATGTTGTACTATTTTAATACAGTCTGTTTCATTTGTCGACATTCCACACACTGAAAGGCCTTTCAGTGAAAGCACAGACCTATAATCACACAGACCTATCTTTCGTACTATCTAATATAAAGCAAAAATGCCTCGACAGTGATCCTAAAAAGTAAATAAATACGATGCATGTACATAAATACAGCAGCACGTACAGCATAGTTAAATGGGCATTTCATTTTAAAACACTTCTGGTGTTGTTTTAGCATCTACTTTAGTCTTTTGTGTGCACTCCAGAGTCCAGACACCCTTTCCCTGCTTCATCAACTCCTTTTTTTAATAGCAGATGGTCCTATCCATAGCAACACTTCACTTTGAATAAGCCATGTGTTTGTGCGTGCGTGCATGTGTGCGTGTGTGCGTGTAGACGCACACACATGTCTCTGCTGTGCGTGTGCATGTGTGTGTTTCCTTTGATTAAACTGCGACTAGCCCAGACCAGATGGAGTATACAATATGCAACAGATAAGAATAGGTAAATAAATAAATAATAATATTTAAACTAATAAAATAAAACGGCACAGTGCCAATCCTTCTGATTGACATGTTTGTCACATAATACCCAAATAATCCATGGCTGGATGCTGAAGTATTGCCATATGGTTTTTGATTAGCTCTCGCTTAATTTAGTTGATTTTAGAGCCATTTTGATTCGTTTTTTCGGGCCGGTTTAATAGCAGGACATGTGGTGATGGACAGAGAATTACCACAAACTCTACTTTGATCCACTGCTCAGACTACTGTACCATTCTTTTGTTTTTCTATCTTTGGAAATTGCATCCTTTTTAAGAGCAAATTAAACGCCAATCAATGACAGACATAAAATAAACAGCAGTAATCAAGCAAGACATAAGTGGCCACTAGGCACGCAATGATATATCGTAAATCGATTAAAATCGGTTCAAACTGGTGACAATTTAAAATCGTGATTTAATCACAATTTGAATCGTGACGCAAACAGCAGAAAAGAGAAGAGGAAGGATGAGAAAATACAGGAGTTTTGTAAGAGTATTGATTAAAAAAAGAGTTGTCAGTCAGTCATTTGCTACTGTATTGAAGAAAATTAAAAGAGAAAGGAAATACTGGATTTGTGTAAGAGAAATAATAATAATAATAAAAATGTTGAATGTATTGTTACATGCCTACAGACCCCCCCCCCCCCCCCCCCATCATGCCATAGAGATAATGTAGGTCATTTTAGAAAAGTTTGACTCTCAATAAACAATGCCTCCATTCATAGTCGGCTCATGTATTGGAAGACATAAAAAGTTGTGCTAGAGAGTGACTCGGCGTGTGCTTTTTATTTGTCTCAGGTCTTGTTAGATCGTACACCGCGACTTATTGGGGAGGAGACCCTCCAAGTGAATAATGACCGTCGGACAAGCTGCTAATTAATTCACACTTTGGCGACCATAACTGCTATATCCCCTGGCCCCCTCCTCCACACACCCACACACACACACACACACACACACACACACACACCCTCACCCTCACCCCTCTCTCTCTCTCTCTGTGTGTGGCATAGCATGACATGTGTATTCTGGGAGATTGATACTGCGACTGGCAGCTTTCAGCTATACTCATTACCGCGGCAGATGGTGGTAGTGTGTGTGTGTCTAATTGTTGTTTACAGTATGTGCATAAGGGCTTTGTAAGGGTCAAAAACAGTGACACATCTTTGTTAAGTCTGCCTATTACAAAGCATGAGCATAATGTATTATGATTTTTTTTAAAGGTGGTGTAAGTCACATTTGTTGTTAAGCAGATGTTTGAAATACTGCAAAAACCTAAAATAGCAATAAGCCATTTTTCCATCATTTTGGCTGAAGTGAAAATGCATCACAATAAAGATTGACAGGAGGAATTCTAATGGTCGTCGACAACAAGACCCTTGCATTGGAGAATGTCACAGACTCACGCATGAAATGATAGTGGAAAGTTATTGTGGACATGCATTTTACCAAGACTCTGACAGCACAATGCATGTACAGTACAAGGACACTTTTGAGTGTGGCTGTGAAGAGAGTGATAGAAACATGTACATAATATAGGTCTCATACTCTTTTGCAAGCATGAAAAAACATTATTACAGTATTTGTAAGTCGGTGTTTACGCATTATCAATAGTATTTGAAAATGTGCGAAGGTTAAGGCGAACACAACTTGTGTTGCACAGCATATACACTATGTGTATGTAAATACTGTGGTGAGGGCATGCCATGCACCTGGACATTTGGAGTTTACAAGGTGTATAAGTAGTACCTTAGTGAGAGGGCAAAGTTTTTGTGCCGATGAGTCCGAAATAAACATTTTTGCACAAGTTGCTTGGTACGTGCATGAATCAGAAATGTAAAAAGAATATTGTGCAAGCATATGCTCATGTATATCTGAGAGATTAAAGAAAGAGAGAGATGAAATGCTTTGCATGAGTACTGTATTCACAGTCATGTGTTTGTTAATATGCATGTCTCTACACACTGCACTGTACGTCCAAATGTGTGGAGCGACCTCAAGGTGCCCCGCTGTGCCCTTGACTAAATTCATTCAACCTTGACTGTCACTGCACCGCCTCCAGAACAAGTGCTTCCAGACTGCTGTGTGTGTGTAAAAGATGGTCTCAATGGGCTCAAATTGTGTGTCAGCAAAAAAACAAAACATACGAAACGAAAGTCCTTCTGAATAAATCAGCTCGCGTACACTTCATTTTCCAACGGTCTTCAGAGAGCTGCATCTGTTTTCGCATACGCCGCGCTAAACATCTCAAAATGTAGTCGGGTAGTTAAAACGAAAATAAAAGCAGGCGAGGCGAGGCAGGGCAGGATTGGCTTGCCTCGAAAGTCAAACGAACCTGCAGTGCAATATATATATATATATATATATATAAATATATATATATATATATATATATATATATATATATATATATATATATATATATAAAATGCAGCATACGAGAGTCAGATTGAATATTCATGTTCCATATATGTGTGTGTGAAATGAGATCAGATAAGGACAGGAGCCACGCCTGGAATCACACCCTTTATGAAGGTTGAGACTACAAGATAGAGGGAGGATGAGGAGAGAAGTAGAGGAGAGAGGTGGTTATGGTCAAATGAGAGGCGTCGAGGAAAGCAAAAATAAAGAAAAAATAAGTTAGGAAAAAAAAAAGAAAATGGAAAGAGGAGGTTGCAAACTGGTAATGAGGACATCTGGGGAACAGTCAGTGTGGTCAAGGAGGATAACAACAACACAGCAGGCAGGTGAAAGGAGGATTACGAGAAGAACACCACAGACGGCAGATAAGAGAAGAACTAAGGGCTCTATTTTCCCTTTCCTTTTTTTTCTTTGAAAAGGAAGATAGTTCAAATAGCAAATCTACAAGCTCACAACGTGTCGATTTAGATCGGCTATAGTTGAACTATTCAAAAATGTTTTTCAAAAAAAGGCAAACAAGGATAAGGAGTTTTAGCACTGACGGAAATAGGGCCCTGGGAACAATAAGAGTTGAGCATGTGGTACACTAGTGACTAGTACAGCCAGGTACAGGTGGTTGCAAGTATTTATTTTGGGAATAACGTCAAACATGTAAAGATGGAGTGCCATGATTTTTTTCCACCCTAAAACATTATCATCCGGTCTTATTGGAGGAAGATTCTTTTTCAAAAAAAGTGTACAGTATTTTGTTACAATGTCGTCTTTGTGCGGCCTGCGGGCACCCCCACCAGTTCATTAAGTATGCCTGGTTTGCCTGGTGGGTGGTGATGGGTGGTGATCCACCTGAACTTAAGCCGCACCCACAGCTGTAGTTGTATGATAAAGGGGGAGGGGTTAGGGGAGGGGCTGATAGTGTGATGTCACTATATTACGTTTTTTTTTTTCAGGCTGCACAATTCACCCTTTGTCAGCCTTCTGATTGGTCCCTGACTGACTAACCAGCAGACTCTTGCCTTGCCTTGCCTTGTTCCGCCCTGGTTATGTTGAAAAAACTAAAAACAAACATGAAATTCCCAGTCACCGTGCTGAACCTGTGAAATTGCTTTTTACTGAAACAAAGTTTAAAATAAGAATTGAGTGCACAGAATATCAATACGAAGCAACTGAAAAACGTGTTATTTCAATGGTAGTGGATTGGAGAGAGATTGCAGACATGCAGAAAAGGCCGTCTGCGGAGAGAGTGCATGGCGACACTAGCGTTGACTCCCATTGTAACAACGGAATGCGGAAGTGCTCATTCTATCTCGATGGGATAGTTCCAGCCATAGGAGCAACGTTTGGAACTATAGCCCATAGGCACCCGCTTTGCGGCGAAATCAAAGTGTGTTGCTATACTCTCGTACACTCTGATATCCACCTTCTGATGTACAACACAACAACAATTATAGGAAAAGAAACATGGCATACTTTGGATATACGGTAGTTGCCTTTTTGTACTTTTCCACCAAAGGAAATCAAACCTTGTGGGGATTTCCAGTCTACAGCCGTCCACTGTAACACTATAATGCAAGAAACATGTCACAGGACATTTCTAAAATGGCTGACACGGGATTATGAAAGGCTGTCCGTCTCGATAAACAGCAGCTCATATAGTCCTTTGACCTGGAGGCATGCACCTTATTGTGTATGTACAGAACCATATGAAACTGGACCATCGTGGGAGTGTTGAGCGATGATGGAGCCCTGTGATGCACTGTGGCGATCTGTGTGTGTGTGTGTGTGTGTGTGTGTGTGTGTGTGTGTGTGTGTGACAGACAGGGGGACAGGGGGACTTACTCCCCAGGCTGCCAATCACTCAGCTGTGACTACTTCTGGTGCCAATTCCCACAGGACTGATTTATATTATGTGTAATAATGGGAAATGTAGGCGCGCACACCACACACACACACACACACACACACACACACACACACACACACACACACACACACACACACACACACACACACACACACACACACACACACACACACACACACACACACACACACACACACACACACACACACACACACACACACACACACAGCTAACATGTCTCCTTTCTGTTGGTACACACAGTGGACAGGTATAGAAGCATATCTTTGCATTGCTCTTTCCAAAGTCCAAACTCGTTCCTTTTCAGCAAATAGAAAGAGTAACCTGTGTTCCCTGCATGGATGCAATATTAGTTATTATTAGCTATTAATACTCTATGGGTCTCTGACAGTGTGTTAGACTGCAGCTGGTCTCTATGGGTCTCTGAGGTGTGTTAGACTGCAACTGGTCTCTATCTGTGGGTCTCTGACGGTCTTTGAGGTGTTTCCCTGACCGTCTCACTCATGCATTCATCACAATGCAGATTCTTCCCTGGAAGAGCCTCACGGCTGAATGCAGCTCTGGCTGCATCACATTTTCATATCCGTCTATTGATTAAATGGTAATGCCCATCAATTTTTCATCACGCTGCATCTCGAACACTGGGGGGAGAATAATGTGCACGCAGACAGGATATAGCCACGATGATAACGAGGACGGGGGAGAACGGAGAAAGAAGGGGAAAAAAGATTAAAAAAACATAATCACAGAGATGGCGATGATGGAAAGAAGGAAGTGAGAGTTTAATGAAAAACAATGGACGAAGAGGGAGCGGAAGTCAAACCCCACAGAGGTAATAATAAAAAATAAAACGGAGGGGGGAGGGGAGGATACCCTGGAAAGATTACAGTAGGGAAGCCTCAGGCTGCTTTGCCATGTTAGTCATACAGTGCTGTCCAGAAACACTACAGTGAATACGTGTTGTGTTTCGGATGAATAATTGAGTGGACATGAGTTTTTTTTACTTCTTAGGTTAGAGCACTGTGGCTGGCAGCTGAAACTACACTCTATAGGACAGTGTGAATGTGCATGCACATACTGTCATGCATGTGTGCGCACATACAGTACTATAGGCATGCATATGTGCATTAATGTTTGATTACTTTTGCATGGCTCCAAACACGTATGTGTGTGCGTGCGTGCGTGCGTGCGTGCGTGCGTGTGTGTGTGTGCGTGTGTGCATCCTGAGGGAAGGTAGAAAGCCATAAACTCATGAGCAGCATTTAGATCCACATATATATTTTAACATTTTTAAATGTTTGTACCATTTTGCCTATAATTATAAATGCATTTCAGGTTTCAGAGTCTCTTAATTGGTTTTAGAGGGACTTGTTGTAACGCCATTGCAGGGCGGGTTACTGGAGTGAGTAATGGGCGAGAGAGAGAGAGCAGAGAGAGAGAGAGAGAGAGAGAGAGAGCGCAAAGTGAGAAGACATCTTCTGGCATGGAATCAGCCCTGCTCTCTGTAAAATAATTAACAGGGGAAATCTGTACTTTCCACATCTATCACAAACAGCATGGGGATAAGTTGTGAAAAATCCATGTAGTGCACAGGTAACCACGTCATACTGTATGGCAAGATGAATTACTGAATACATTGTATTATCACAGGCAGCTTTAGCAGCACTCACACGTAGTGTTACTGTAGCTGTTTGCATGCAATATACTGTAGGCCTTATTTTTAGTACTGTATCTTGAGGTATAGTAAAGGTTTAATGTTTACTGCGTGTAGTAAAAGAAGCAGTCAGTCTCAGATACAACACACAGTATAGTGTGAACTGAAGTGAACTGCTGCATTTTTACCACAACACTAACAGAGAATGTTAGTGTTGTGGTAAAAATGCAGCTCTCTCTCTCTCTTTCTCTCTCCACACTTAATAACAAAAATGCAGAAATTCGCTATTTAGGTCAAATTCACTATACAGTGAATTTTCAACAGCTAGCCATTTTCACAGCCAGTACGCCATTTATTTTATCTCAACTTAATTCATTCAAACTTGCGCACCGGTGTCCATCCATCCATCCATCCATCTTCAACCGCTTATCCGTAGTCGGGTCGCGGGGGCAACAGCTCCACCAGAAAGCTCCAGACTTCCCTATACTTTAGCTATTGAAAAATAGCAGATCTACAAGCTCATAGCGTGGCACAGAGTGCCGCACTATGAACTTGTAGGTCTGCTATTTTGAAAAGTCGTGAAAATGTGGCGCAAATCTTTTAATTTTCTTTGAACATTTTTTACTAATATATTGGCTTCTGGGGGGTCCCTGGAACTACATATTTTGAGATGGGGGTCCGTGGCCCAATGGGGGTCCTTGACATGAAAAAGGTTGAGCACCACTGACATAGAAACGTGGGTTTTTCACAAAAATATTTCAGTGAATGATTTAGAAGCCTTTTTTTTAATCGACCTCAGTCCAAAATGGGTTAACACTGAGCCAGTGGTCGTAATGCTCCTCTATACGGTCAGCGCTTCGGTTTGTGGAACCCGGTGCATGCGAGGGCCTCAGATGAGCATGGGGGACTTGCTTAAATCATTAGGCTTGATGGATGAGGGCTCGCTCAGGGCTGGAGCGGAGACACACCTGGGGGTGGGGGGTGGTTAGTTGATGGGGGCGGGGAGGCGAGTGAATACAGGAGCATAGAGGCTAAATACATGGAGATGAAGGGTGAGAAGGCGCAGTGGGGGAGAGTGGAGGAAAGTTAAACTAGAAAGAGAGACAGAAGTGCAGTACGGGGCATGAAGGCGTTGAGTGGGTTAGAGGCTGCTGAGTGTGAAAGTGGGAGAGTAGGTGGAGAGTGAAAGAGGTGGAGGGCATAAAAAAAGAAGGAGAGTGGGTGGGGATGAAGGGGGCAGACTCCATGGGAGAGACATCTTTGGATGGGGGGGGAGAGAGATGAGCGGAGACAGAGACATACAGACAGCCGCAAAGGTGGAGCACCAGAGAGATATGACGAGGAAAGGGGGACAAGGGGAAAAGGGGGGGGGGGGGGGGGGGAGACAAAGTGGGAGAGACATTTACAGGATGGTGGGAGAGAGAGAGAGAGAGAGAGAGAGAGAGAGATGGAAAGAGCGATGAACGAAGAGAGACGGCGCAGACAGCCGCAGAGGTGGATCCGTCTTACAAATTACTCTCTCCCTCCCATTACAAAGGCTGTCAACTCGGACGGCTCTGTCAGCACTCATCCACGCACACGCCCGTCTCACACACCTACAGTAACACACACACACACACACACACATGATGCACGCACGCATGTGCGCCATACCTCCTGTTACCAAAGTGATAAAGGAGCTTGTCGCGGCGGCGATGCAGACCAACGCAGTGGTAACGTCAAGTGACTAGCTGTCAGCTGGTGCGGCGTTATGTATTAGACTGCTGTAAACTGGCCCATTAACACTGACTGACTGACTTGCTGGTTGGCTGGGCAGACGTGCAGAGAGTACTCTTCATCTGTCTCCGTCTCCCTCCCTCCCTGCCGGCCCGGCGTGGCACCGTGCAGCATTCCTCAATTTCAGAAGAGAGACTTTGACAGGCTTTTTTCTCATAAAGAAAGGGGTGGAGCCTTATTATTACCCATCGCAGGTGTAAACTTCTCCATTGTTTCATACATACAAATGTAGTTTTGTCTTTACATTATATACACGCACGCACGCACGCACGCACGCACAGACGCACGCACGCAACACACCAGAATGAGTTTCTCAATTGTCTCTTTGGCTTTGAAATGAATACTTTATAGCTATTGTATTTCCCAACTCACGTCAAGCACTTCACCCTCCCATGCAAACCCGCATCTGCTGGCCCATGCATGGGCTTATGGCAGCGCCTCCTGTTCACTTCTCTTTAACTCTTAACAAGCCACGGAGCTTACTTTCAGGTTCACGCAGCCGAAAGAACATAAATAATGCACTCATAATAGATTGTAAACTTCCCACAATGTTCCCGGTACAGTACACAGTGGTGTAAAGTAACTAAGTACACCTACTCAACTGTACTTAAGTACAATTTTGAGGTATTTGTACTTAGTATTTCCAATTCCCAATACTTTTACTTCTACTCCACTATATCTCAGGGCCAAAACTTTAACTTTTACTCCACTAACATTATTTGAAAACTTTAGTTAGTAGTTACTACTATTTTAATTTTGATTAGAAAACATACATTAACCACTTAATTTTACGGTATACATTTTGGCCGATCTACAAGCTCGCATTGCGAGGCATTTTCATAAAGATTTTGTACACATTTTGAACTTTACTTTTAGCACGTTGAATACATTTTGATGCTGCTACTTTTGTACTTTTACATGAGTACATTTTGAACACGGAACTTCTACTTGTAACGGAGTACATAGATACTTTTACTTAAGTAAAACATTTGAGTACTTTTTTTACCACCACTGCTGGTATACTGTACATGGAGACTACAGAATGTCTGCATAGCTGCCGCGCCGTATGCTTGGGACAATAATGTGCCGCGCTCCAAACCCCAACGTCTGCAGCACAAATCACCAGTGTTTATGACAGGCTGCATCTGGACCACCCCAGCCAGCCACGTCCGCGTAGCGACAGGTCCTGTGAGAACCCATAAAGGACTGCGTAGGACTGTGCAAACTGCTGCCAGCATCTGGCGCCGCTGCTCAGGCCCGACCGGGCCCAGCTGCCCCGCCACCTGGCAGACCCTCCTCACCCTCCACAAGATAACACCAGGACGACAATACGTGGGGTTCTGCATGTATGGGGGCCTTATTCGGGTTGTTAATGAATGGGATGTCGCTTACCGGGGAGGGAACGGTTTATCAATTATTGGCAACCTGGTGACTCTCTATATAGAGTCGCAGTCCCGCCCCCTTGAGAGACCCGGGAAATAATTCCCCGTTCATTTTCCTCATAGACTTTTCAAAAAGTATTTATTTAAAGACGTTTACGCCGCGGACAAAGCCAACTCTTGTCGTGACAAATCATGACAATAGAAAAGAATACGTAGTATCCTGGAAGGATTAAAGCTTTATTTTGTTTCCCGCCAGCAGAAAACAACAGTCAGGACGTTTCGGCCCGAGAGCCTTCTTCAGCGTAAATCTAGAGAACACTGTGTAGGTGTCACTTATATTTAAATGTAGAGAACACTGTGTAGGTGTCACTTATATTTAAATCTAGAGAACACTGTGTAGGTGTCACTTATATTTATAAATCTAGAGAACACTGTGTAGGTGTCACTTATATTTATAAATCTAGAGAACACTGTGTAGGTGTCACTTATATTTAAATCTAGAGAACACTGTGTAGGTGTCACTTATATTTAAATCTAGAGAACACTGTGTAGGTGTCACTTATATTTAAATCTAGAGAACACTGTGTAGGTGTTACTTATATTTAAATCTAGAGAACACTGTGTATGTGTCACTTATATTTCTCTATTTTTATCCCACGATTTTGTAACCCATTTTCACCCGTGTCAATCATCTAATGTGATCCTGGGCTCTACACACCCTCCACCAACCTAGTCCCCATATATGGGGGACAAGGGGAGAGCAACGGACTTGAACTCATGCTTCCTTCATGCCTGAGTGTCCAAGTTGCTCCTTTACACCTGACAGGGGGGAAGTTTCCCTGGTTGGACGTAGCGCGTGGAAGGAACACGTTATTCCAACCAGTTCCTTTCCCCTCCATCAGGCGCCCCGGCTGGCCAGGGGGAGGCAGTTTAGTGACCAGGATTACTGCATGTTTTTTGTGAGGGTACCTACCCTAGGGGACACGGGGAGAACATGCAAACTCCACACAGAAAGGCCCTTTCGCCAACCCCACCTTCGGGTATGGGCACTGATGACGCGGAGGTGTCACTTATAAAGAGGACCTAGGTGTCACGCACATAGCATTAACATTAACATTCTAAGAAAGATAATAGAAAAAGTTAATAAAGCACACATCAAAGTAGCTGCTCATTAAACCCTATCGGGTGTTCAATTTATATGGTCAGTAACCGGTTAATTATTTCACGATCCCCATCTCTTTTTAAGGGCTGAACAGCCTCACTACCCAGGAACCTCAGAAAGCACACTTTAAGTCCCACCTCATTAGAATGTTTCTAATATGACTTATTTTTAATTATCTTTTGGCTTTATAAACCTCTACAGGTAATATAGCTATAGGCGTCACCAGTAAGTAAAGTTAAAGAATAGAAAAGCGCACACATAGTAAGAAAAATAACCCGAAGCTAAATCTGACGTGAAGTAGGACATAACCATCTGCTCTCACTGAACACTGGGTCCCACAAAGGGAGCTCTCAATCATATATAATACACCAAGGCTTTTTTTAATTCTTAGCTAAGTTAGCCCAAGCTTGTTTCTCTTGAGTTAGAATACACTCACTTACTGTATCACTTAAAAAAGAAAAACCGAAGCACCATTAAGTTCAAGTCTGCAAACAGTGGCTACGGAGTAAAGGCAGGAGGAAACAACAACTCATCGGTCTTTACGGAACCCTAACAAACAAACTTAATTAAACTTTCGTGAAAAAAAGCCTTGGTGTATATATGTGGGGCCAGTGTGTTTTTTTGTTGTTTTTCTTCTTTGTAATTATTTGTTTGGTCCAAACTATTGTGTTTGTTGTCGTAACGTAGCACTACAAAATGACGTCGGACTTAAATACAGAATAGGCTCTGTGTTCTCTCCTTCTCTCCCCCAGGTCCCCGCGCATGATTATACCACAGCAGTCCTGGAGACACACAGGCAGGGGCCTCTAGGAGACCGGAGAGGAAATGCTAATAGTTTGGGGAAGTAGTCCAGTTTGTCACCTTGTCAGCCCAGTCCATGTATAGGACTGAGATAACCAGTACAGTAAAGTCCTCATTTATACAGGCCAGTGTACACAGCAGGCTCTGGTGTGCTGGGACTGTAAATGCAATGGGGTGCTTAGTATTCTATATGGGCATGGGTTGATTTATGGATGTTTTGACCAATGTCAAATGGGAATATTATAATATGCATTTATTAAAAAAAGGGTATTTTATGCATTGTGCTTGTGCGTCATCCTGTCTAAGGAGACCAGGAGTCCAGACCGGAATGAACAACACTGTTAATGAGTATGAATCACTGCGCAAAAAGCTTGTAATACGGATGTGTATATTACAGGAAACTCCCGTTAAACTTTCCAACAAACTCCCGTAAACTCACACCTGTATATTACTGTATATGCCCGCTAAACTTGAGGTTTACGGGCAAAATACAGTGCCCATAATTGCCCGTTAACTCCTCTTTTCACGTAGTGAATGTTCTGATGATAGCGACTTAGAGAGATACAATCCTGCTCATGTCAGGCAGTATGATGCTGTACATTCTACACTACTGGTACTTCTGTCTCAGATCTCACTGCTATCTCATTTGATTTGGAGATAGCAGAGCCCTTCCCAAAAGAGTGTTATGCATGCTCTGGCCCGGCTTGGCTCACAGTGCCGCTGCCTTATGGGCAGATCTCTCTTGTAAGACAGAGTTTTTGTCTCAGTGGGACTTCCTGGTCAAATACAAGTGGGATAATACATAAATCAAGTTTTGTCTTTTTCAGGGAGAAGCCTCCTCTTCATCCAGTTGAAGATTTGCACATTGTCTTCTAGTTTGAGGGTGGTAAACTGGCACACTCAGCCTATAACTATAACCCCCACAATGCAGTGGCACGCAGCAGGCCATAACAAACTATTCCCGTCAGCTCTGAGCTGTCCAAGCACTGTGCGCTGAATCCATCGTCATGGATGTTCAGTTCACCACGTGGACGTGTCAGAAACATTCCACTGAAAATGTGTAAGTTTGATTAATGAAAGCCATAATTATGTAACCGGACTGAACCGTGTTTGCGTAGTAACTTTATTGTCTTTGTTTGGGGGCTTTCTTCTGCGTTTATTGATAGGGATAGTAGACTGACAAGAAATGGGGAGAGACATGGGCAGTGACACACAGCAAAGGTTGTCGGGATGTCGGGAGTCGAACCCGCGACACGCTGTCAGGCGGAATTAGCAGCCTTAAGGCCTATTCATAGTCTGGATTATCGGTGGTGAGGTGACCACCGGAGCTGTAATAACGTGGAACGGTGGTGAGTAAAAACAGAGAGAAGGGCTGGGGCGGTGGCGGTGGTTTGCTCTTCACCGCGGCAGTGACGTCATGTTGTAGTTCGGTGGTCACCTAACCACCGAAAATATTAGACTATGAATAACGCTTTATAGGTGCCCAGACGTCTACGCCAGCCGTCCGACCGGGCCTTCGCGTGTCGTAACTTTGACCAAGCTCTCGGCATGGATGCCGGGTACCTGCGTACCTGTGCACCGGACGATGTGTGACATTTTACAAACCACACAGATTGACACATGGCTTTTTCCCAGGTAACTCATCATAATGTGATGCCTGAATGGGCCATTCGTGTTTGTGTTTGTGCCGATGGTGTGCAGGTGATGGGCGACCTGCCACCCGAACTAAATCAGCCAATCCCTCAGCCAGCCCGAAAGGCACCTGCATCTTGTTGAGCCATTACACCACCAGTGCACAGGGACACGGCATTGGTGTTGGTTTTGATTGACTAGGAGTCCTAGAGGGCCGAGGCAGAAGCCTTGAACATAAAGAGTGTCTTTTATCTTGCGTATACTGAGGGGACTTCAACAAACATCATTTCAAGAATGCTGTCTAGTCTATACCGTCTAGTAGTGGACAGTGGGGAGGGTTCAGCAGTTAAGAGCCATCATTGCAGAGCCAATCATATACTGTACATTATAGGTGCACCCCACAAAGTAAAATCCTGAGTTAATGTAACTGCCAGTTAAAACCCACGTCGTACTCAGCCTTTTGTGTAATAATAGAACACTGGCCACGTGTGGTACCAGTGGTTGTGGTGAAAAGAGGAGTTAACGGGCAAGTATGGGCACTAGATTTGCCAGTAAACCTCAAGTTTAGCAGGCATATACAGTAATATAATGGAAATAGACAGGTGTGATGGTACAATTAGGGAGTTTACCAGAGTTTGTTTAACGGGAGTTTTCTGTAATATACACATCCATATTCCATGCTTTTTGCGCAGTGAGCTATCATTCATGAATTTCATGATTTTCTTGCATGGACTAATTCCGGGGTGCCCACAAAATAATACAATTGGGTCCATATTTTTGCACTCAGAGATAACTCGACTTATTGGACTCTTAGAAGCCAATTCGGTGTCCATATTCTTACACTCTTTTAGGGTAGATTAAAGGCCGGACCACTTCACCACTTTTCAACTTATCTTCATATAATTGGTCCTCATGATAAAATAGCACAATTTTTTTTCACTTAGTCTGTGTATCATAGGAGGTCTGTGGGCAGTTCAGAAACCCGTCCATCAATGCTTTTTTAAAATTATAATTAACAATATTATTTTTGTAAAAAATATTTGGATTTTTATTATCGGAAGAACGATGGCTTCCATGTTCGCATTGCAACTTTTCAGGAATAGAAAGCCTGCAGTTTATATCAGCTTGGAAAATGGTGGTATTCTATCATGATCATTAGAGGACCAATTACAGTACATGAAGATAGGTTGAAAAGTGGTGAAGTGGTCATGGTGTGGCTTGGCTCAGGGGTAGAGTGGCTGGATGGGAACCGCAAGGTTGCCAGTTCGAACACAGGCTCCCCCAGAGTTAGTGTCGAAGTGTCCCTGAGCAAGACACTGAACTACTGGTTGGTGCCTTGCATGGTTTCCTCCGCCATCGGTGTATGAATGTGTGTGTGTGTGTGTGAATGGGTGAATTCACACACACATTCTATGTATCTATGCCTTGGAAAAGGCGCTATATAAATGCACCATTTAACAGGATTTTACTGTGCAAGCCTGTCTCCACTGGGTTTTCTTCCATTGAGTTGTTATAAGCAAAACACCCACATTTACATGGAAAGATGAAGGAAAGATGAAGGGGACCGGTAATAAGAATGACATTTAGCATATGTCATGCATGTCAGTACATGTGTGTGTGTGTGTGTGTGTGTGTGTGTGTGTGTGTGTGTGTGTGTGTGTGTGTGTGTGTGTGTGTGTGTGTGTGTGTGTGTGTGTATTTGTGTATGCGCGTTCCACTCTACTCCCACAGACCTGCTGCAAACAATGCTTCAATAAACAGGGTTATTAGGACAGTCAGCTGACTTCTGTAGCCTTGTATGAAAAAGAAAGTGTAACTGTACAATATAAAGCTATCCGCTCGAAAGTACAGTAGTTAGTTGGGCACACACTTCAGTGTAGAAATGATTAGTCCACACTGCGCACAAAGCTCTGTTCCACAGTGCTTCATTTATTCTAAAACACTGGCAGTAAAATCCCAAACGCAATGTTTCGGAGAATAAGAATGAGAATGAGAATGAGAATCAGAATAAGAATAACAACAAGAAGAACAACAACACGAACAACAAAAGGTAGAGAGGCAGAATAAGATATTTTTAAGTATTTGTGAAAGAAGTAGGAGAGGGAGAATTGAATACACGGCGGAAAGGAGAGGATGAATGAGGCAGGGAGAGAAACAAGAGGGATGTCAGACCGTAACACACTGTACAGCAGATAGGACAGGACAAGAGTAACGTGTGTACACATCGAGAAACACAAACAGGGAACATCAAGTGAGACTGAGAGAAATACGCAGTGGAATAAGAAAGTGTGCCAGAGAAATAGAATAAGAGACGGAGACACCGTGTAAGACAAAATTGGAGACAGATGTAGAGCGACAGATACTGTCTAGGTAGACAGAGGAACAGAATATGAGAGAGCAAGATATAGAATGCAGGAGAGTGAAAGACGGAGTGGAAAAGTAGGTCAACCAAGTCAAAATGTGACGCGTGAATATCTTGGACGAAAACAACCGAGAGAGAGATACTGTTCTCAGTTCTCACAACGGGATTCATATGATATCCTTATGAGAAGTTATTGTATGTTTATTCGTAAGATTTCAATTTCACAACTTTATTTTCTATTTCCTGAACTGGTGTTTACCCGTGCTATATGCCAACTTTACTTTCTACAAGTCTTTTACCATTTCTATTGTAAAATTAGCCAATTATTTGAAATGTTTGTTTGTGGCTTTCACCTTTATTTTATATTTTTTTATAGCGGGATAGACAATAGGCTGACATGAAATGGGGAGAGAGCTGGGGGGGTGACATGCAGTAAAGGCCGTCGGGGTCAGGAGTCGAACCCACGGCACACTGCCAGACTGGACTACCAGCCAGGGTGCCTGGACCGCTGAGCCACTGCCCAGGCCAACATTAGCTAATTTTAACAATACATTTCAATGCATGTTCACTCTAATGTAAGTCTAAAATGGCAGTGTATAACCTGACGTTATGGGACAATAATATTTATAAAAACCTCAACAATGCATAACAGCTGTTGAAAGAGTGGTATATGATCTGGATCAAAACACAGCAGTGCTCCATATAGTTCCCATATAATATATTTCCAATACTTTTACTTCTACGATCCACTACATCTCAGAGCCAACATTTTTACTTTTACTCCACTACAATAACTTAAAATGCACTTACTAGTTACTTACTTACTAGTTACTTACTTCAAAGTAACTTACTAGTTACTTTGAAGATTTACAACCCTAGCTATACGGTAATTTGAAAGTAGCAGATCTACAAGCTCACAACGTGTCACAATGCGATGCATTGTGAGCTTGTAGATCGGCTGATTTCAAAGGATTTTGTACACATTTTGAACTTGTGAAATGGGACATTCTGCAATATGAGTACTTTTTCTACCACCACTACTAATAATGCCATACATCGAGTTATGCCATAAAATGTATATGGTATACAGTATATGGTAATAAGAGTAATTTAGAATCAGGGAAGTAAAACCTAAAAATGACACAGATATTCATATACTTCCAGACATTAAAGGTATTGCTATTGATACATTTCAATTCCATTTGAGATGCCTGCTACAGACGCAGGCAATGCTGCATTTTAAGCTTTCATAAAATATCACTGTAACTGTGTGTCTCTGTGTGTACACATGTTCATTAATATATGCACAAATTAAGTTTAATGCCCAGTGTTGTGGCACCGTTGAGCCGAGGGACCTCCTTCAACAACGCAGACATTGTCCATTCTCCCGGCAGGGGGTTCGATGGCGAGGGTAATTGATGGCGGTTATTACCCGAATGAACTGCTCTGCACAACCAGAGCCACAGGTGTGCTACATTATCCTAATGCCCACACTGTCCTACTTCTCCCTCTGTTTAACCAGAAGGAACCACAGGAGATTAGAAGTATGCCATGCCAGTACTCCCGGCAGCTCAGGATTCCCATCAGCCACAGTGTCTGCCTTAGCGCCCACATATTACCCCAAACAAGGGAGCATTAGTTTCAGTTCAACCCCCCCTCCCTTGTCCTTTACCAACAGATTTATTACAAAATGACTATTTGTTGAACTTCAACTCTGTGGTGGCTCCTTCAGTCCCTAAATGCTGACTGCATATAAGCCAGGTCCTCCCACACTATGACTGTGCTTATCTGCAAGACCATAGAGGTTACTGATTGCCTAGCGCATTAGTTGAAACGAGTGTATGCGCTGGAAGTTATGCAGGAATGCAAAAAAAAAACTTTCTGGCCTCGACAGCCCATACATCCAAACAGAAATGTAATTTAAAAAAAATCTGATTGCATTAAATGATGATAAACTCACTTTGCCACTGCACATACAGTACCCTCTATAGCCCTGGACTAGTGCTTAAGGCACATACCACGTATGTGGAATGCAGCCTGACAGCGAGGCGCAGGTTCCATTCCCTAGCCTGCCGACCATAGCTGCGTGTCTCTCCCTTACTCTCTCTCTCTCTCTCCCTCTTTCCTGTCTATCTCTACTGTACGAAAAATAACTTATTTTACTGTATGTAAAAGAATAGCATTCATGCATGCGAGTATATAGGAATGTGGGTGATTGTCTATGAACAAGATGGTCAAAACCTATACTTATATAGTATGCGGTGCAGTGTTGATTTTGACAGCACATGTTGGTTTAGTTTTAGTCATAGTCTTTTGATTAAAATTAATTTAGTTTTAGTCATATTTTAGTCATCTAAAATGCCTAGTTTTAGTCGACTAAATATCGTAAGATTTTAGTCGATGATGTTGTCAGCTAAAATGTGTTTTGGCTTGTTGTTTTTTTTGTTGACGAAATTGTCAAATATAATTAGTCTTCTAGCTTAAGTCTTCATTTAGTTTTCGTCTGTGAAAAAAGGCAGTCGACAAACCTTTTTTCGTCACACTTTCGGTCGACAAAATCAACAGCTGGTATATGCGGGCGGACCGGGTACGTAATATGACGGTCTCCATTCCCTCCACAGGCCGGTGTTAGAAGTGTTACCATGCATGGGGCGTGTGGAGGGAGGGAGGGAGGGAGGGGGGGGTACCCGGGCTACATCATGTCGGAGCAGTCACACTGCATTAGCTGTAGGGTGCCCTTGAGATGCATTTTATAGTAACCCATTGACCCTCGGAACAGTGTGTTCCCTATTAACCCTGCTGGAAGCCTGAGAGGCCGTGAAGACAAAGGTGGGGTGGCTCAGGAGGGTGCCGTCTTATCTCCAAAGCCCCTCAGGCCTTACAAGCAGCAGTACACAGAGATGAGTCAAGCCTCAGTCTCTGAACACACAAGCCCAAAAGGCTTTGATCTGCGATGAAAAACCTCCTGTTTCCCCCCTTTCGTTTTCTGCCCTTTCAAACCCCTATTTTTCCTCCTCCACTCTGCATGCTCACTCTGTCCTCTCCTTTTTGCTCTCCTGTCCTCTCCACTTTATTGCTGCTTTAATCTCCCCGTTTGGTTCAACCTCACGGTGCTTAAGGGGTTCCCGAAAAAGTAGGTTTGCGAAGGCCATGGAGCAATGGATTACTTATAATGGGATTACTCAAATCGGGTTGAAAGAATATTAAAAAACCCTCACCTTTTGAGGTACTGCTGCACAATAACATAAATCAGAGAATACTTTAAAACAATTGACCCCTGTATTGGATTATTTCATAATACCCGGAAAACTCCTCCATGTCAATTTAACTCTCCAAGTTGAAAATGGGTACATACAGTAAACACTGAGGACTTTTGAAATACCGACATTGTACAAAAGCTTGAGGACAGACGGCTCGTTAGGGAAGCCACACCGATTCAGTCCCTGATAACAGCCTGTACATTATTTCTTATATTGGCTGGTGGAATTCTAAAACCCCTGGCCTTTAATATACTGTATAGTCACTTATTAAAATATCCATTATACTGGAAAAACTCAACCTAAACATACAAAATACAACCTATACTTGGATACGGTATGTGATATCTCTGTTGCACTGGTGTTTCATCACCGCATGCATACTGCATGAGAACAACACAGCCTTTTTGACACATTGCCCTTCAGGGGGAGAAGGAACAAAATGGTGGTATGGAGTGGAACCTTCACATGCAGTACTATCAACTCACTGTTTGGCCGTGTCAACTGTAAAACTTTGAGGCCCTGATCACATCGGACAGCACTGTGGATGTCTGGCAGCAGTGAGAGGTATGGAACCGCAGCGAGGGACTCGCACATCTCAGCTCTCATTAGGAGGGAGCGGACAGACGCAGACACGTCAAAATGAGTTCTTCCATCCAGCGCCCTCCATGACTCCTGGCTATCATACTGTATATACCGCTATTCTCTCTCTCTCTCTCTCTCTCCTCACTTGCCCTTATTCTCCTCCGTTTGGCGCACTGGTGTTCTATTCTTTAACCCATTTTGGACTGAGGTCGATAAAAAAACCTCAAAATATGTAGTTCCAGGGACCCCCCCCCAGAAGCAAATATTTTAGTCTGAAAGTATATATTCAACGACTTTTCAAAAATAGCAGACCTACAAGCTCGTAGCAGCTTGTAGATCTGCTATTTTTCAATAGCTAAATTATAACACAATGTTTAAAACACCAAAAGGGGTTCCCGCCCAGAACGGATTAATTCTGTTTGCTGCCTCCGTAACTTTGTCTCCTCATTCCTCGTCTTTAAATTCTCGCACCGACCTATTTCTCTCTGGGACGGAGACCTGGCCAACGTTTCACACCTCTCTCTCTCTCTCTCTCTCTCTCTCTGAATATCCTTGTCCATTTTTACTCCTTTGTTCTATGTCTTTCTCCCTCTCTTCTGGAAACTAGGGCATTGAAATGAAGTTTGGCACGCAAGCCTGAAATAGCCGTTCATTTCATTCAAGCTCATCAATCTATTAAAAAAAAATCATAATTTGTGGCCACCATCCAGTAATTTAAACATTACTCATGGACGTGGATGCTATTAGCGACAGTATGGTGGTGTCTTGTCGTATAATCCTCGGCCGGCACGTGCACATCAACGCACACACGAGCACAAACATCCGCACGGATACACACGGAGCCTATATAGATCTGTGTGTTTTGCCCGACGGCACGCAGCGGGCTCTGAGCTGGTGCCTGTGATGGAGTGTGCCCGAGCTACCGGGCCATGGCATGATCGATGCCAGCCTGCCATGCCAAGTCAAGGGGAGCCAGCCTCATACACACCTCATACTTTAAAAAAATATAGCAACACGCAACCCACCGAGAACAGAGGGCCCACCGAGAGACACACACAGAGAGAGAGAGAGAGAGAGAGAGAGGTTGGGGGGAGAGAGAGAGATGGATAGGTAAATGTACTGAGAGGGAGAGCGAGAGATGCCCGCTGTTGCCACCTGCCACAGCCCCACCCCGACCGACTCCACCCCGGTTAAAGTTGTGTCCAAAACCCTGCTTGACAAATGAGTGCAGGGACACAGGAATGAGCTGGCGGTCCCTGAGCTTCACCGCTAACAATACACACCATGGCACGGAGCTCCACAGAGACAGCCAATGGGCTGGGCGGGGCGGGGGGAGGGAGGGAGGGAGACGGGGAGAAGGCGAGGGGGGGAAGAAAGTGGATTTCAGGAGGGTGGAGGGCAATTCTCTCTAGAACACACACACACACACACACACACACACACACACACACACACACACACACACACACACACTCCTAATTAGTGACTGAGTGGAAGATAGTTAAATGTAGTTATCAGAAAATGTGCATCTAAACAAGAGGGTTAATGTCTGCTAGCCTATGAGGTTTAGAAACTCAGCCTGCTCAAGATGCAGCGCTTTATACCTCCGCAGTTTGAACATGAAAACAGTCACATTATGCAAACACATGGCCTGGATATATTATATTCATGCTACCTGCATTGCGCGGCCCTATAGGGACCATGAAAGGTAGGCCTATGTGTAAATGTTGTGTTTGTTTGTGCATGCATGTGTGCATATACAGTATGTGTGTACTGTGTGTGTGTGTGTGTGTGTGTGTGTGTGCGTGCGTGCGTGCGCCCAGTTTCCCTTAGAGAAAAGAAAAAATGAAAGAAAGAAAGAAAGATTTTTTTGAGAAACTGAGGCAATGGGTGCAATATGACCAGCTTCAACTTATACCACCAGTTACAGACTCTAGCCTGCCTGTCTCTATTCTCTATCTGCCAGTCTATATCTCTCTCTCTCTCTCTCTCTCTCCTTCCATCAGAATATTTAACACAGAGACTATCATCTGTGCCTGCCACCCATCATTTGCACCATGTCCTTCATCATGTGCTCCCATGTTGTTTATTGCTTATGCATAATTGCATATATCTCTCTGCCAGCGTCTCATCCTTCCATTCTCCACCTCTCTCTCTCTCTCTCTCTCTCTCTCTCTCTCTCTCTCTCTCTCTCTCTCTCTCTCTCTCTCTCTCTCTCTCTCTCTCTCTCTCTCTCTCTCTCTCTCTCTCTCTCTCTCTCTCTCTCTCTCTCTCTCTCTCTCTCTCTCTCTATCTCTCTCTCTCTCTCTCTCTCTCTCTCTCTCTCTATCCTCCCCCTCGCTCTCTCACTCCATCCCTCTCTCTCCTTCCACCGTTCCTTAACAGCCTCCGCAAATAACATCTGGGCACTTTGCATTATCTCCAAGGATGTACTGAGGAAAGGCTAACATTCCATTCTGTCCGTCCCATACCGTTAGGATGTGCTGAAGAAAGGCTAACATTCCATTCTGTCCGCCCCATACCGTTAGGATGTGCTGAGGAAAGGCTAACATTCCATTCTGTCCATCCCATACCGTTAGGATGTGCTGAGGAAAGGCTAACATTCCATTCTGTCCGTCCCATACCGTTAGGATGTGCTGAGGAAAGGCTAACATTCCATTCTGTCCGCCCCATACCGTTAGGATGTGCTGAGGAAAGGCTAACATTCCATTCTGTCCGCCCCATACCGTTAGGATGTGCTGAGGAAAGGCTAACATTCCATTCTGTCCGTCCCATACCGTTAGGATGTGCTGAGGAAAGGCTAACATTCCATTCTGTCCGCCCCATACCGTTAGGATGTGCTGAGGAAAGGCTAACATTCCATTCTGTCCGCCCCATACCGTTAGGATGTGCTGAGGAAAGGCTAACATTCCGTCCCGACAATATCGCAGAGACAGCTTGATTATAATATACTATTTGGACCACAATTCTTATGAGACGATTTTAAGATGACCCAATGTTATTGTCCATAGAGAAAAACTTCCACGAACCCCTTGGAATCAGGGGATAAGCATGTGACATCAAGACATTCTGCGCTCTATACTTTCACAAAATGATGTGATGTTATAAAAAAGTGATGCCTTGTCACTAAATAAACACATTATTGCGATGACGGTACGATTGAAAGATTGGTTGCTATATTAATCAGCTCCAAAACACCTTTGCATCGGACATGCAACAGGCACTGCACAACATACATTTAGCACGAGGTGTTGCGTTACAAGATAGACATACTTTATTGTCCCTGTGGTGTCAACAATGAGTTATACACTACAGCTGTTTGATGCATGGTGTAGTCATGTAACTTATCCTAGCCTGGGGGGGGCGAGAAGCGAAGGGTGAGGTCACATGCACTGGCCATATACTGTATGGAGTGTGTCTTGAGTGTATACAGGGTTTGATGAGGTCAGACCAACATATGGAATGTCAGAACAGGACAGCTCCATATATGGAGATCTAAGGGTGGCAGCGGGGGTAGTGTCTTGAGTGTACAGGGTTTGATGAGGGCCCAGGTAGGGCCGGGCCTTAACCCATTATGGGCGGGAACCCCTATTGGTATCTTACCCCCTCAGGCCGGGCACCCATATTTGGGTTCTGTACAGTATGTACAGTATTCAAAAGTGTTTTTTTGATGCTGCTATATAAATATTTGAAGTTTTTCAGAAACCTTAGGTCAGGATTTAGAGGCATTTTTAGAATCGGCCTTATGTCCGGGCCTGTTGAGAACTCTACTTTTTTTACTATGATATGATCCCTGATTTACTATCATCCCTGATGATGTCATAGTGATGTCACGAGACCTGGGCACAATATATGGGAGCTTTCCCCATGTATGGGGAGTTTACCATCATCCCTGATGATGTCATAGTGATTTCACGAGACCTGGGCACAATATATGGGAGCTTTCCCCATGTATGGGGAGTTTACCATCATCCCTGATGATGTCATAGTGATGTCACGAGACCTGGGCACAATATATGGGAGCTTTCCCCATGTATGGGGAGTTTACCATCATCCCTGATGATGTCATAGTGATTTCACGAGACCTGGGCACAATATATGGGAGCTTTCCCAATGTATGGGGAGTTTACTATCATCCCTGATGATGTCATAGTGATGTCACGAGACCTGGGCACAATATATGACGTGACAAATTAAGTGACAAAGTTGAGTGTGACATGACGTGACAAAAACGCAAGGTTTCATAGTTAACTGCGACCTTCGGTCGCAATAAACCTTAAGTAGGTGCTACTGTAATGTACAGGCTGCAGGTCAGATCTAGTATTGGTTTAGTTCATTTTCTTCTTTATTCAAAATGTGATTTATTTTTCTTTCCTTCCGTTTGCAGTCGTGATGACAGGAAGGTGCAATGGGGCCTTGCAATTAAACATGGGTCATAACTCACATTTGAGCACAGACAGTTCTCTCAGTGTGGTGCGTGACTGTCGAGATGCTGGCGGCACGGCCCATACTGCCACCTTTTATTTGTTTTTAGGTCGCTGTTTTGTTTCCATTAGTTTCCTTTACTTTCCACTGTGCGGGGGGGAAGGAGGGAAGACAGGGGGAAAGCAGAGAGAAAAATGAGCTGCCACGCACAGAGCCTTCAGCCCAGCAATCAGCATCCAGTGGGGACAGCTAAGGGACTGAGAACTGGGTGGAGAGGGGGGGTAGGGACGATAAGCTTTAGATAAAGGAACTCACAAGTTGTTTACATACTGAACAATGGATAACAATTGCAGACACAAATACAATACTCATATACAAACCCTTAATAGCAGTGTGTGTCCCTGACTGTACCCTTGGAAACGCTGCACAATTACAATGGGCGGGAGAGTATCACTTTGACATTTAAGCTATTTTCGCCAATGCACCGTTGTCCCGTAATGCTTCAGCATAATGATTTTCAGTGGATCGCACAAGCTGTTACGAGACAAAGTCTTATGACATCACTGTTCAATCTTTCTTTAGCTATCAATAGTTACTATATACTGTATGTGCAGTGTGTGTGTGTGTGTGTGTGTGTGTGTGTGTGTGTGTGTGTGTGTGTTGTTTTCCTCCTCCATTCTTTACTTGAAACAACTAAAAATGTTGGGAGATTTTACAAGAAAGAATTGCACTCTTAAACGGCTGTAGGTTAATAATACAGTTGTTTTGAATGTTTTGAATGGTCACAGAATAATATCAGTAAATGTTGTTAATTGCTTCAAGGGAGGGATGGGAGCAAACCCAACAATAAAACGAATAATACTGAAACCAAATAGAAATGTCTTTTAAAAAATAAAACTAAAATGGCCAGCAACTCATGAAACTATAAATTTAAATGGAAATAAATAAATAGACACACACGCTCACCCACTGGCTTGAGTGTGTCCAACAATCCTCTAATCTACAACCAACGCACGCACGCACGCACACACGCACGCATGCACACTCTAGGGTATCATACAATGCCTTTGTTCGCCTTTGAACTACCTAAAAAGAACCCATGCTGGGATGTGAATTGGCAGACCATCTCATCTCTCTCGAATAAGCACTATATGGATTCAATTTGGAAGAGTTTCATTCATGTCTGAGGTCATCAATCAGATTTGTTTCCCCTGGCTTTTGCACGGAAATATATTAACACCCCTACAGTTAGAACCTGTGACAGATTACCAGTACTCCAACTGGGTACACACTTGGAACAAATATTGCTCAGTGGTCTGGCTAGGACCTATTTATGCTGCTTTCAACAGTACTTCATTACTTACTTTTTTGAGGGACGCTAGCTTTTCCAATGCATGTAAAATTACGTCATATAGGCAGCCAAGTCTATGGACTTTTAATGTTTGTTTAGGGCAACAATTAAGTAATTAACTTGCCGATAAATACAGTGGGCGGCTGGGCGCTCCTCACTTCAGACAAGAGTGATTTTTCCCCCCCTGTAGGCAATTCCAATGTTGGCACCGAAAGCTCACATCAGCTCATTGGTCATTGGTGATGTGTATAGGCATTGTTCAACACATCACTGTAGCCCAGTAATCCAACGATGAAAGAGAGCAATTTCCCCACTACAGTAAGACTGAAGAATTGTTTTCAATTGACATATTAAGATGTGGGCTATTATTATATGTATAGGGATTCATGCAGTTACAAACAATAGTTTACAATTTAGGCATTTAGCAGACGCTCTTAATCCAGAGTGATTTACAGTAAGCAAGAACAACACATAATACTGTCAAATGCATAGAACTAGTCATCACGGATCATAAGCAAGCTAAGAACATCAATGCTAATGAATTTAGGTAACTGTCCAAAAGCCTTGTCAAAAGCACAGCGAAGACACCTAGACTCACCATGTGCATGCCATATTCTTGCAACCACGCAAGAATGCGTAGACAGTAGACACACATGCAAAATACTGAATAACTGTTCACAAATACCCCCCACCCTCTCTCTCTCTGTTTATAGAGGCACACAATGAAAATAGGCCTTAGGGCTTTCTTATTTATCCTTGTTTGTGTTTGGAAGTCCCATTTCTTTTATCACCAAATAAAGTTGAACATGCACACATGCACGCACACACGCACGCACACCAGCCTGAGGTCATTGCTAAAGTAATCTAAATACATAGATTGCAACCTATTAGTGAGGGAAAAAAGGCTTCTTCCATAAGCCTCACACACACACACACACACACACACACACACACCTTACTGGTTTAACGAAGAGGTTTTTGTTGGAGAGGGTGTTCAGTGTTAAAAAATTAAATTAAAATAAAACAAATTGCTGGCGTCTTACACTTAATTATAACAGTACCACAGAGTTCTAGCAGTTCTCCTGCTGAGTTAATGTCCTGGTTAAGCGCCTGTTTTTCTTTTATACAGATACAGACTGCTGAATTAAGGAAAAATAGAAGATGGGCCAGCACAAACTGTCACGAGAGCTTCAGTGTGCATCGTGAATACTTTGTGAACTATGAAGGCAATTCATCATCGCTGGCAATATTATGGTAAGCAGCTTCTGTTTGTCAGTTTGTTGTTGTGACATTGTTCCTTGCACGGCGGTGGATACTTTGAGAAGAGACGTCTAGTTAGTTTGGTGGCTGCAACAGAGACCGTGTGGTAGTGGAGTGTGTATTGTGTATGTAAGCACGTGGTGAGCTGCTTACACACTGAGAGCCGACTACGGTATGACCCGTGACAATAGATCTGAAGTCACTACTAGTGAAGATAGATGAAAGAATAGGTATAGTTTGCAAGAACAGATGATGCAAGGGAAACAGTAACAAAGTGCAATATTATGAGCTAATAAAAATGCAACTATTCCACATAGGCATGGAAATAAAACGTCTGGGTTTCCGAGGCTAACATAGGCATGACTATTCATGAAAGTGCACATATGATAAATGAAAACCGTGTAAAATGCAGGGCCGTGTCGGCAGAAAGTGTCTTATGAGCGTTTATGGATGCTGGCGACATTCAAGTTCAACCCATCAACCGTTGCCGTGATGAGATGAGCCCAAACATGCCATATATAGTGTTATTATAGCACAAAATAGCCTTTGCTGAAACAACGGCAAAAGGTAAACATGTTGTAGTAAGTAACGGTTCAATGGCAGGTCGTACATGAACTGACATTGAATTATCAGGTCATTTTAAATGAATAAACAGGGGAGGATGTCGCACCGTCTGACAGTATAAATGTGACACTTTGTTTTGTTTACAGCATTTACAGCGCTGACGAAAGCCCCTGGCCGAAACGTGTTCGTTGTGTTGCTGCTTGCAGCATACCTTCCCACGTAAAGATGAAACAATAAAGTGCCTTAAAGGACTACTCTGTGAGTGCTGGTATTCTCCTTCTTCTAAAGTGTTTCCTGACTGTGCACCCGGTACAATGTTCCAAGAGATTGAGACAGTTGGAGTTGTGTGTGCGTCTTCTTTTCGAAACATGTTAAATGACCCGTCATTTTATCTGACATGTTATATCGCAAGACAGATTCAGAGCTACGCAGCTGAACCTATGACTGTCTCCACGCGGTGGAATTAGGCGGTGCTCCCAGAGGAAAATTCAAAGGGGAAAAAATAACACATTGGTTTTGCGGATGGGTTCCCAGGTTGCTTGGCATGTAGCCTGAAAGTACCAGGGCTTTGTTCTTTGTGGATGTGGTCGTACCTTGGCAATGGTCTCGTGGAACTTGAAGAGTGGGTCAACCGTTTCTGGGGACTCTGCAGAAAACTGGGCCTCCGACAGGAAGCTGGTGGTCTGAGGGAAAGAACGAGAAAGAGAAGACTATCCTGTTAGATTTCAGTGCCACGCACACAGTAACATTATTTTGCACTTGCATCCAGCATCCAGTAGGGAACTGTTTCAGAATTGTCTCCTATTTTCCAGCGCTGTTTTTAAGTCTCAAGCCCCATATGTTTTATTAATTTTTATCATCACATAGTAATGTATTATTTGATTACATGTAGGCCTACAGTAATTTAAATATAATTGGTTATCCCAAGTCTAAATAATTAATCAGATGAACATATAATCATTTATAATTGGGAGAGGACACCCTCTCTTTAGAAGCCCCAACCAATCACACATTTCTGGGTAGATTAGTGTTTGGTAGAATGATAAAGTGATTATGAGGGAGACCCTCATTGCACTTTATTGTAAATGTAGGTCCTGGACCACACTATACAACTAATAGCTTACCATAAACATCCACTGCACCAGTGGACATTATTTATATTGTTTTGTGAATTATTACGTGCTTCTTGTTCTTAACAAAGAAACCCATACAAAATTCACCATTAAACAAAAATAAAAAAGAAGTATATATATTAATAAACAATAAATAAAAGAAGAGGAGAAAAAAAGGAAAATCCAAACATACAGAAAACTATTATACAAGAGGAAAATAGTGCTGATATATGTTTTTTTTTTTTAAAGCCCACACTGCCAATCACGTGTGGAAGAGGAGACGCGTGGTTAGTTTGTGTGCAGCTTGGGATGAGATTGGGTCAGAACAAAGTTCTGAACCAAAATGATGACTCTCAAAGTCTCAACGCCAAATTGGGCTCCCTGAGCTCCCTGAGCTAAAATTGGGTCAGAACAAAGTTCAGAACAAAGTTCTGAACCAATTTTGGCTCAGGGAGCTCAGGGAGCCCAATTTGGCGTTGAGACTTTGAGAGTCATCATTTTGTTGTCATTCGTTGTGTCTCAGTTTGACAAAGTATAAGGCTTCACCACAATGCCAGACTGTAAATTGCAGAGTGGCAAAAACAGTTATCTTCCAGCAATTTTTGTTATTTTACTAACCATTATATTATACTGCTCTTTGACTTTGATGTAAAAGTTGCTTTCAGCTGTGTGTTGTGTTACTGTACGCTTTCAGTGCCATTACAATATGGAACACAGATTGTCAGTGTTTTTCCCCCGATTGTATTTATTTCATTGTGTTATTTATTATTATGCATAGATAGTCTTATGTGTTCTGACCCGAAAAAGGACAAAAAGTAACACAAAGTATCTATCTAGCTATCTAAAATTGGTTGAACATTCAGGGAGTTATGATGGTTTTAATAGTGGAGAGACGGCTTGCTTCAATGAATGAACATACTGCAAATGCATTAAGAAGCTCAGACCCCCCCCCCCTTCCAAAATGTACAAAACAATACCATAGAAATACAATGCTTTGAGCGCTCAATATCAAACAGCACTACGCACTACGTGTCTCACAACGTTCTGAGTTTTGAGCATGCATGCTGTCTGCGACTTAATTGTCTGCCTCAAAATGTCAGAAAAGGTTTGTCGTATCACACATCTCTGTGGTAAAGGGGTACTTACCAATCAGAGTGTGCAACATTTTATGAAGCATCTGCAACCTTTTTTCCCCCCAGAGATACTCGACAGGTTCGACACGACACCGCCGGCCCTCCATCCTTGACACATTTCATTTATTTTGTCATTTTGACATCACTTTCAGTTCAGTCCAAGCTGAAATTGGCCTTATATATATATATATATATATATATATATATATCTCTCTCCTCTTTTTCCTGATCCAACCCCATGCCTTTGCAGCTCACCTCATCCCCTCGTTAGCTCACCATGGTGCACTGCTGCAGATCATTGCCAATCAGACCCGGCCAGCCCACCTCATTCCCTCATTAACTCCCCTGTATAAATAGCAGTCCATCTCCCTCTGTTCCCCACCACTGAGAGTTCAACCAAGGTCTCCAGCGTTACTCTGTTTCCTGACCTGTCCATTTAGACTCTGTCGGTTCACCAGATCTTGGATTACCTGCCTGGCCCAGCTTTTATTTTGGATCGTTTGCCTTGTGGACTGATTGCCTGGTATTAGGATGAAAGATTCCCACTGTCTGTTTCAATACAATCAAAAAGGGAGCAAGCTATCTACTTAAAAGCATATGGTCATAACAACAAATACTTCAATTATGTCCTGCAGCCAGGAAATATTGCCCCAAAACCAAAACTAACTGACTTGACATTGATGGAAGGGCATACGTTTTTGACTCAATAATTCACACATTCATTCTAAGAACCAAAGTTTAGAAGCAGATATGTTTGAGGTGCTCCGTTCTGTCAAGTGTGTGAATAATTGAGAGCAACATCTGCTTCAGAGTCTGCCAGCGCCCCCATTGTGAATGTCAATCTCAATGCAATATTCTCGAAAAATAATCCCCCCCGGGCTTGCAATCTGCTGAGAAAGTTTAACGCGGGTGAGTTTATGGTGACTCCAGCTGCAGCGTTCTGTTTCTGCCCGTATGGTTGTGCAGCATTCTAGGGCAACAACGAGGTGCAGATGAGTGGATCAGTATCCATCACCATGAAAGTGTCTCTTCCTTACACCTTCACTCTTAAGCCCTGTGAAGATGAATATCTGTCGGGACAATAAATATTATTATTATTAACCACACCAAAGGGTCGCCTTGCAACCCCTTGGGTCCAAACGGTTGCAAGGAGTTGCATGGTGACCCTTTGGTGTGGTTTTGGGGCAGTTGAATTCAACCAGTTGAATCACTTGGGACGACGTGGGTCAAAGTGCAACAGGACACACCGCTGGGACAGCGCTAAAACCGCCTCGACCCTTTAGTGTGGTTAGTGCTTTACACAGAGAGATAGCCATACACAGACATACTGTACCTATCCACACATACATGACAATGTACGGTGCACACACACACTACAGACTGTGTAAAAGTGTCCAAAATGAAAATTGATTGCTATAATTCAATATTAACGATTATTCGATAGTCAATGGGGAGGGGGGAGACTTTTTTATATACATATAAACCATAAAAAAAGCATCAATTGATGCTTAGATTTTTTTTTTATAATCAATTTTGATCCCATTAACGATTACTCGCTTAATCGACATCGGACCCATCCCTACTACAGGCCCACCATAAATGGCATATTATCTGCATTTTTATCCAAACATTTACATCCGTTACATTCATCCATTCACACGCCGACAGGAGGCAACCATCCATTTCCATCCGTTACATTCATCCATTCACACGCCCACAGGAGGAACCATCCATTTACATCCGTTACATTCATCCATTCACACGCCGACAGGAGGAACCATCCATTTACATCCGTTACATTCATCCATTCACACGCCGACAGGAGGAACCATCCATTTACATCCGTTACATTCATCCATTCACACGCCGACAGGAGGAACCATCCCTTTACATCCGTTACATTCATCCATTCACACGCCGACAGGAGGAACCATCCCTTTACATCCGTTACATTCATCCATTCACACGCCGACAGGAGGAACCATCCGTTACATTCATCCATTCACACGCCCACAGGAGGCAACCATCCCTTTACATCCGTTACATTCATCCATTCACACGCCGACAGGAGGAACCATCCATTTACATCCGTTACATTCATCCATTCACACGCCCACAGGAGGCAACCATCCATTTACATCCGTTACATTCATCCATTCACACGCCCACAGGAGGAACCATCCATTTACATCCGTTACATTCATCCATTCACACGCCCACAGGAGGCAACCATCCATTTACATCCGTTACATTCATCCATTCACACGCCCACAGGAGGAACCATCCATTTACATCCGTTACATTCATCCATTCACACGCCGACAGGAGGCAACCATCCATTTACATCCGTTACATTCATCCATTCACACGCCGACAGGAGGCAACCATCCATTTACATCCGTTACATTCATCCATTCACACGCCCACAGGAGGCAACCATCCAAAGCATTTACATCCGTTACATTCATCCATTCACACGCCCACAGGAGGCAACCATCCGAGGCTCATCGGGAGCAGTTAGGGGATCAACCACTTGCTAGCCGGTGACACTTCCAACGTTACGCCAGTAGGAGCCGCTCTATCTCCTCAGGCCACGACCGCCCCGTCAGACATACAACATGCCATCTCTTGCTACATCCCTGCTCATTCTTTTGACCTAATGGGGTCTGCGGTTTGTACCGACATGAGCTGGGCTTATCCTTGGCAGCAGCACAAGCAAAGTAATCAATGATTAAAGGTTTTTTAACAACAAGAAGTCATTCAACGACGAGCAACCCAGAGGATCAAAGACACCTGAGCCGCCTGGAGGCCCTTTGTACCGTCACATTTTCCTGCCTTCATCTCAGCCATCAGGCTCTTAACGTTCAGCTCACGGGCTCTAGCTGTTCCTCAGCGCCATCCTGTCTCGCTATCCTAAATACTCTCCCTGGCCATTTACAGAGTTGCATCAGTGACACATACAGCAGGTTGGCTTGGCGTAGAGGTAGAGAGAGGCTGAACATTGAACGATGTTGCTGGTTAATCCTTGTTGGCACCATCTGGAGGAAGTACTGCACTGTATGCTATAGTCCTAAAACTGCTGACTGGATGGTCACCCATATCGATGCTTTTCATCACACCTGTCAAAGTGCCCATGATCAAGGCACTGCTCCTGTTAATGTAACACCGAGAGTGTACAAAGTGTGCCATAAGCTTAGTGGAGTGGCGGAACTTGCTGGAAGAATAATTCCAGTTACCATGTGTGTGACACATACTGTATGCTCGCACGCACATACGCACACACACACACACACACACACACACACACACACACACACACACACAGTATGACATTTGAGTCACATGAATTTTAATTGAGTGTTTTACTACTGTATTGTTGAAATACCCTTTTGTTGTACTCTTGACATAACTTAAAAGAAGGAAACTAAAAAATAAGACGACAAAGACAAAAGATTATACTGAAAATAAACGCTTGATCTTCCATAGAAACCATGCCATTAGTCCTATAATTATTATTTCAAAATGCAAGCACATTTTGAAAAAGTTTTAGCAGCACAATAGCTACTGCAGATCATTAAAGAAATGTTCTTTCACACATCTGTTCTTGCACAGTTCTTGCAAAGTGAAGCCAGATGAAATGACACATGAAACACTAATGTGTTGTTAATGAGCAAGACGCTGTCACTCTGGAGAACCACAAGACAAGACGATGAAAGAGCTTTAAAAAGAACTAAACCACAGGGAGCTAAACGCTAGGTATTCACACACCACTTCATCAGGTTGGTCTCAGAGGGCCTCCAATAGAGGCTGGATCGTGACTCACTCACACTCACACACACACACACACACACACACACACACACACACACACACACACACACACACACACACACACACACACACTCATTACATTACGCAACGTGGGTAACTACTAACTCACCCATTGAAAACACAGTAACTATAATGGCGTTACTGAATGGGAAAATGTAAAGAATTACATTACAAGTTACAGCAAAAAGCAGTTTCGTTATGTAAAGTAACTTAATGTAAGGGCGTTAGTTCCAACACTGCTCAATACACACGTTGTGATTCACACTGTGATGCACTCGTTTCTAGCGATGTGATCAAACCGATTGGACAGACATACAGTATAAGCCAGTTCAGAATGCACTGCTGTGTTGAATGTTGAAACCAATAATGGATGGATTACAATCTGAGAGGCAGAGGTGGAAGATTTGTTTTTCCTGTTAAGAGTTAGTTTGTTTGTGCATGAGCAGTCCCAGCGGCAGTGGTGGTTTGAGACAATATCATCTTTCCCCGTGGTGTATACTGTACACACACATCAACATCAACAGGCGATTCAGAAAAAAAAAATCCATCACGGTTCTGTTCTTTTTTCCACGCCTAACATTGAACCAGTTCAGAGTGTTTCCATTTAAAATGAATTGGTTCAGAGTTGTTTTGGAGCTGGAACATTTTTTTTTTTTAAACAAAATAAATCACACTCGTGAAGTGAGGGGCGCTCTTATCATTGAATACATGTTTCAATTTCAATAAAGCTCTGAGGGGTAGTTAAAAAAAAGCACCGGGTACTGGTGCGGGTCAGTTCGTAATGGAGAAAGTGAAAAGTGATGTGGAAAAGGACCAGTGTAGTACACATCTCCATAGAATGCTGTAGAAAAGGACCAGTGTAGTACACATCTCCATAGAATGCTGTAGAAAAGGACCAGTGTAGTACACATCTCCATAGAATGCTGTAGAAAAGGACCAGTGTAGTACACATCTCCATAGAATGCTGTAGAAAAGGACCAGTGTAGTACACATCTCCATAGAATGCTGTAGAAAAGGACCAGTGTAGTACACATCTCCATAGAATGCTGTAGAAAAGGACCAGTGTAGTACACATCTCCATAGAATGCTGTAGAAAAGGACCAGTGTAGTACACATCTCCATAGAATGCTGTAGAAAAGGACCAGTGTAGTACACATCTCCATAGAATGCTGTAGAAAAGGACCAGTGTAGTACACATCTCCATAGAATGCTGTAGAAAAGGACCAGTGTAGTACACATCTCCATAGAGTGATGTAGAAAAGGACCAGTGTAGTACACATCTCCATAGAGTGATGTAGAAAAGGACCAGTGTAGTACACATCTCCATAGAGTGATGTAGAAAAGGACCAGTGTAGTACACATCTCCATAGAGTGATGTAGAAAAGGACCAGTGTAGTACACATCTCCATAGAATGCTGTAGAAAAGGACCAGTGTAGTACACATCTCCATAGAGTGATGTAGAAAAGGACCAGTGTAGTACACATCTCCATAGAGTGATGTAGAAAAGGACCAGTGTAGTACACATCTCCATAGAGTGATGTAGAAAAGGACCAGTGTAGTACACATCTCCATAGAATGCTGTAGAAAAGGACCAGTGTAGTACACATCTCCATAGAATACTGTAGAAAACGACCAGTGTAGTACACATCTCTATAGAGTGATGTAGAAAAGGACCAGTGTAGTACACATCTCCATAGAATGCTGTAGAAAAGGACCAGTGTAGTACACATCTCCATAGAATGCTGTAGAAAAGGACCAGTGTAGTACACATCTCCATAGAATGCTACAGAACGGACAGAGAACACGTACAACACCACATGGGTCTTTGGACGCTGTAATCAGTGGCAGACTGTTCATTGGACCTCATCAGTAAGAACCACTAGTGCCAGGGCCCTTGAAGGCAACCCAAAAATAAAACCCCACTCTGAGCTCTTTGGACATATCAGTTCACAGCAATCACAGCACATTTTTGTGACAAAAACTAAATTAATGAATATTCATTCTACAGTATGAGAAAAGGAGAGGGGGGAATTGTTGGGAATTGTACAAGTCCAGAAAGTTGAGTGAGTGAGTGAGTGACTGAGTGAGTGAGTGAGTGAGTGAGTGAATGAATGAGCGAGTTAGTGAATGAGCGAGCGCTAAGCCTTAATTTTTACCTGCTTCACAGCAGAGGACCATGATCGAGAGGACATAAAGAAGAAGATGAGAGAGGAGAAGGAAGGATAGCGTAGGAGAAAAGTTGCACTGTCAAGCTGAATTTCAGTTGGATTCCATCGATTTCACCCCCACCCCTCATCCTTCGCTTTCTCTTTCCCCATTTCTCTTCGTGCTCATCATCCTAGGTTTCTGATGTAATTGGATTCCCTCGCTGTAAAACCACGGCTTTGATTGCCAATCGTGATCAGATAAAATAAGCTGTAGACCAAAGAACTTATTATTGATTACATTATTGGCTTCTGTATGTTGTGGTAGAACTGAGAAGTTGACAGAGGCAGCGCTGCCAGCACAGTATGTACAGTATGACAGAAAGGACTTACATTTCACGCGTATATTTTTCTGCTCGGTGTGACTCAAGTGACGGAAAATTCCCAGCGGCCTAGAGAAGGCCAGGAATAAGGTGAAAACTTGCTTTCACATACGTTATATGTACGCTAGCCTATTTATCTTTATTTAAAGATGGAGTGCCGTGATTTTTTTCTACCCTAAACAATGATCATCAAGTCTTATTGTTATATAAGGAGATGTAATTTAAAAGTGTACAGTATTTGTTAAAATGTTGTATTTATGTGGGCACGCCCACCAGTTCATTAAGTATGGCTGGTTTGCTGGTGGGTGGTGATGGGTGGTGATCCACCTAAACTGAAGCCGCACCCACAGCTGTAGTTGTATGATAAAGGGGGAGGGGTTTGACTGTCAAGGGTTCAGCCTCCAGGAAGAAACCCTAAATACAAAGTTAATACACCATTGCACATAAAAACGACTCCAGGGTGTCTAATGAAGGACTGTCACCTCATAGACACATGGAAAAATACAAAAATTGTGGCACTCCATCTTTAACCAGTTTGCTACCTCTTTCCCTTTACTCTCATTCTACCTTTGTCCTCTCTCTTCTCTCTTCTCACTGAATACTACTTCATCGTTCACTTTTGTGAGCGATGAAGCGTTCACAAAAATCCACGAACTACTTGCAACCCTGCAAATCCATGATGTGACAAATAAAAACAAAAACTACATTCTAGATTCTGTCCACCAGCAGGACCGTTTTTACCGGGGTTGGAGGCCGTGGCCAGGTCCCTTTGAGGCTGGGCCACTCCAAGGGAGAAATGCCCCCCGGCTCGGCACCAGTCTTATTATTATTATGATTTTTCAACCAGGGCCGCCCACGTACGTGGCCCGGCATTGTCCCTTCCTGTTTGGCACACAATGAAGTTGGTGCAAGTGGAGAGAACGGAAATAAGACGTTTTGCTCTTCACAAACGAATGGATAAAATGATAGAAAAAACAGAACTACACCGTACCCTAATGTAAACTTCAACTTAACCAACACAGAAGAGCATTTCCATTCATCAGGGCAGGTATACGAACAGATCAGTGAGTTCAGAGCCATTAGATGAGTCGGAAATAAAGAAGAAACCCGGAATTACCTGACACTTACCCTACTACATCTACTTGCATGACAGACCATTATGATGACATTGACCTATACTAGCCATGAATGATCGGAAGAAGAAGACAAACTAGAAGGCCACACATCATGACAGATTACCATAATAAAGTGGAAAACCCATGGGAGCTAGGTGAAAAACCCCATGGGAGCTACAGTAGGAGAAAACCGATGAGAGCTAGATGGAATTAAACCACATGGGAGCTACAGTACAGTAGGTGATGTGCTTTTACATGAAACAATTTTAAAGAAAGAAAAGTAGACAAAAATGAATTATATATTATGTAGCCTATATGAATTATTCTTTCCCCAAGACATTTTTATCTCAGGCTATGATAAAAAAAAGCAATATGTGCTATAAAGAACATAACACTGTACATTCAAGGGTTACACACCGGCATTCTGAAGCCTGCAATTCCGACGCATCGCCATTCTGACGCGCCGCATTACTAACCTTGTCCCTAAACGCATTACTAACACTGTCCCTACCGCACGCGGAAGGCTCGTAGTCGGAATGGCGGTGCGTTGAAATGCCACTCTGTCCACATACAAGTTAAAGAGATAACACGGCCAAAGTGCAGCCCAAAAGCATTCAGTGGACGCAGGACATGCCATGCCAAAAAGCAATCTAGTGGACACTGGAAATGCTGTGCCAAAAATATATCGAGTGGATACTAGAAATGCCAATGTAAAATAACTAAATATATATATATATTTTAGGCTTTGTGAAAGAGCCAGACATGCCTTTTTACTGCGATGACATACTGACATTAACTATAGGGCTGCACATCCCTTTGACAATCTACTATATCATTTTCTAACTCAGGCATGTTGAATTGATCCTGGCTTGTTGACATTCATCAGAGATGCTCCGACACGCTGACAGCCAAATTGGACCAAACTGCAGGTGTGTTGTCAACTTGACATTGTAAAGTTTACTTTAGCCTCTATTTACCCTTCTGCTATCGACTAAACACATTAAACAAGTAAAATTCTGCTCCCCCCCTCTCCTACCCCAGAATAAAATCACCACTGGCTGGCTGGCTGAGCCGCACTGATGCATGTGCACGCACGCGCACGCACGCACGCACGCACACGCACACACACACACGCACACACACACACACACACACACACACACACACACACACACACACACACACACACACACACACACACACACACACACACACACACACACACACACACACACACACACACACACACACACACACACACACACACACACACACACACACACACACACACACACACACACACACACACACACACACACACACACACACGCCTGCAAGCTGCACCGCTTTTCCTTTTGTTTTCTTCAGGGTTTTTTTTGTTTTCAGGGTGAAATCGACTGAGAACACATGTTCCTTTTCAGCGACACCCTCTTCACACCTGTATAGCTCTCATATATCCCACACCTGGGAGCTGCCCAGGCCAGTGTAGCCACACAGCTCCAGTGGAGCGGTCAAGGGGAGCTTTGTGTGAGGGTATGTTACTGGCAATTCTTTGAAGGACAGGCCAGTGTTACTTCAGCACAGACATTTCTTTCCCAGTTGACTGAGAGATGTTTCGGCTTGGACCCCTGGTCCACTGAATGCCCCGGTGCTATAGGACCCTGCAGCATTTATTTTGGTCTGTGGTATTGTTTTTAACTGAATTATAAGGTTCAAAGGCGGATGGATTCACAGTTCTAAACAACATCAGACAGATCCTGTGATGACAACAGAGCTACCAAAGGTATCGCAGAAAGATTACAAATGCTCTTTTTCCCCATGCAGGTACTGTATATATACGGACGTCGACGCTAGGTGTATCCAGGTCCCAGGTCCGTATATAAATGTACCCCAGCGTATACTCCGTCTATAAAATGGTTGAGGCCTACGGAAGCTTCTATAACATTGGTCCGGTTCCTATAGCAACGCCCCACCATTCCAACTATGGGATTGCAAATATATTCACAGTGCAAACCAGTTGTCTGTCCTTGGTGGATTTTCTGCCATCCACATTTCGGATTGAATTTGTGCGAGTGTATGTAGCGAGTGTGTGTGTGTGTGTGTGTGTGTGTGTGTGTGTGTGTGTGTGTGTGTGTGGGGGGGGGGGGGGGACACTCTGTATTTTAAGTTACACAGTATGACTTTGAAATAAACTATGTGCATGGTATACTATGTGCATTCTACTGTATCTGTGTGGAATTAATATCTGATTCACTGAGGCAGCAGCAACAGTAATATTTACTGTGGAAGTGTGCATTACACCGTTCAGCAGCATCTATAATTATTAGGTGGAACAAGGGGCCCTCAACCGGTTCAGGCATGAAAATATCAAAACAATATGCGGCGGTGCTAGAAGTTCTGTGAGCATTGCTCAAAATATATTGCTTTAAGAGAGACAAAACAAACAAAAAGGAAATGTTCTTACCGGTATATAATAAAACTACAAGCCACTGCAACCAGTGATGAAACACTGAGCGCTCATAAGAGAGCTGGGGGAGATTACTGTACAGTATATGATACTGCTGACTCCTTAGAGCAGTGTCTGTGATTTCATGCCTTGTTGGATTACAGATGACTTTAACGTTCATTGAATGTGACTTTTCTGTTTCTCCAAAAGTTAATTGATAGAAGGCTTACGACGTGAGTGCATGCAATCTATGGCTCCGATAACGGTGCAGCTTTGAAGTCTCCTTCTTGCTGCCATTACTGCTGCCATCCGCAGTTAAGGGCCTTTCAAATGTGAAGCGATATAACGCGCCTAAACTTCCTTTTCAATGAGACCTGTGTTTTTGCACGGAGCACTGGGGAGCAGTCGCGGTGCGACAACGCACACGTATTTACGTGAGCGCGGTCCCGTGAATTTGTTTGCGTGCTCATTTCGTGCACACGCCCGCGACTCACCAGACCTGGATACTGTTTAGCTTCTTTTTTTACGCTTGTGCCCTGGAGGAGACTTGTCGTTGATCCAGGCAACAGCGCCTGTGTTCCTCGCTTCCTGTTTGAAAGGCCCTTAAGGCTGCACGATATTAGAAAAAGCATGTGCTACTCGCTGACGTTGAATAACTCAATAACGATATGACTAAGATGAGTACAAATTGCAGTATATAGTTATGTCTTTTTGCTTCAGGTTAAGTTTAGAAAACTAAAGACATATTAATTGAATGTGTAAGACAAATATCTAGCCTAACAATAGGCAATATAATGGCTCTGAACTTTGACTTTCAGTTGCATTATTGCACATATAAATGAAATAATATCAGGCCTGCTGCCATACAGGATGGAACATAACATTGTCCTTTTGGATTTGGATTTTAAGTAGTTTCATGAGGGGCTACTGGGTGGGAAGTACTTGATATAAACAGAAAACGTTCCGTTGATGAGAGAGGTGGGAAGAAGCAGCTGTGCTCAACTTCATTTCATACTTCGATCTCCACAGTGCTTTGCCGATGGGATTGCTCAGTCGGCAAATAGACATAATAATATGCCATACATATACCTCACATGATGATACCTCGATGAAGGTACATTTTCGATAGATTTTGCAGGCACGACAATCTTCCTTTAAATAGCACGATCAAAAAACATTCCCATCTTTGCATGGGCTGTGGGGTGACATCTCCCATAGGTCACTATAGTCACATCCCATGGGCCAAGAGGATATACACACACACACACACACACACACACACACACACACACACACACACACACACACACACACACACACACACAGTACCATATGTCATATAAATGGATGTCTAAGCTCTCTGTTATGTTCGGTTACGTTTCCCTGTGGAGTTGCGTGCGCACAAGCGTGGATGCACAAATGTGGGATTAAGTGGGTGCATTGCTTTGTATCAAATGGCTGTTGATTGAATTCCTATGTACGCATGGGGTGTACCATGTATGTGTGTCATCAAACATTTCCCTCAAGTCAGACGTCCCACCCCTTACAGCACTCTCGCACCAAATAAGAATAAGATGTAGGCCCGTCAGTCTTCATTAGCCACGGGTACAGGGGCGTTTTGCATGCATGTTCAGTCATGTATGATCCCATTACATCCGCTGTGCCTCGACCTCTGACGTAAGCAGCACAACGTACAGTAGGTTACGGCTAATGTAAGCTGAAGTACGTACAGCCACTGTAGGACAAAACCACACATGCATCGTCACATTTGCATAATGCCACCGGCCGCGCATCTGGCGCTCTGACACATAGCCTCGTATGGACGGCGTGCACCTATGACGCGCACTTGTGAAAACATGCTCGCGAACATCTGGAGAATTGGTCACGTGCACACACGCACGCACCCACACGAACACAGACACACACAGACAGACAGAGAGACAGACAGACACATAGATAGAGAGAGAGAGAGAGAGAGAGAGAGAGAGAGAAGGGGGGAGAGCTTGTTGACCCATAGAGAAGGGTCAGTTGTTGCTGATGGTGCATGAACAGACATCAGAGGTTCAGGGGTCAACATATACAGTATACATGCTATAGCTGCCAGCCCCGTTTTAAATCATGAACTCCAATGATACGCTCTGTCTCTTGTAGTGGGAAAAAGTGTAGGAGAATGAAAGAACAAACAGAGACTGGGAAATCAATAAACGCAAACAATATTTTGATGCAGAACATTTACAAAGCTTCTGCGTTTGCCTTCTGTTGCATCCTGACCCCGAATGCAGCTCAAGAAAAACAAAACAAACTCTTCATCTCTTGTGCTATTGACTTGCTCAATAAAAACACCACCACTTAACACTAGCATGTCTGAACTCATCTCATCTACTACTATGACTATAAAAGGTCAAGATGACCGTGTTTTTCATGCGATTTGATTGGCTACTCTCTCCCCCACTGCAGAAATAACAACGTCTGTTTATTCCTCCCGAAAAAGTTTGGGAGCGGATAAAACACTGTCCAACTTTTTTACCTTTGGGTAGGCTAGAATAAATAAATAAATCTGCAGATTTATTTATTTATTTCCCCCAGATGGTCTAAAAATGTGTTACTTTGACCAATGTATTACCAATCTTGTACACCATTGCTCACGAAAGCAACACCCTTGACCCAATTATAGCCACTGCATCTAGCTTTTAATTACAGCTCCCCGGGCATCGTGTTGGGATATTTTGGCCGATATGGGTCTTTTTCTCTCAAGTCAGTGTGTTGCTGCCCCTCCCGGCTCATAGTTCTTCACAGACGGCACAGAGACAGCAGACACTCCACTGAACGTGTCAGTGTTGCTGCCAAAGTGTTTGAAATCATTCCGAACCAGATAGACCTACCGAACCTCTAAATGTTTTGTCAGTCAAAAGATAACAGTCCGTTCTGTCCGTCCTTCGTCTGTAAACTTTTCTGAAAGCGACGTGGGACTGATCTGCAATTCTGCAATATTATCCGTATCCGCTGATTGTCTCTAGACCAGATCAGAAAGCTGCAAAACCAGTTTATTCCAGTCTAAGGGCCGATTCATACTCCTTTTTTACCGCTGTTTCAGCACTGTAGTGCCGAAATGATTTCGGCTCGTCAGACATTTTCAGTAGCACCGAAGAGACGACTTTAGGACAGTACCCCCCCCCCCCCCCCCCCGAACCTCAAATGACGTCAAATTGTAGGCTCTACAGAGCCCAACCGACTTTTATTCGGCTCTAAAATAGGAGTATGAATCGGCCCTAATCCAACAACAGGCCATCTTTGAACAAGCAGTGTTGAGACAAGCTCGGAATATTGTATCTGACCCTTTGCATGTGTTGTACCGAGAATATGAGCTAATGCCATCCGGTAGGAGATATAGTGATGTCACTCCTGTCTGATTGGACATTAAATTGTCCAATCAGAAAAGGGACATAACATGGATTTTTGGGATTACAGAAAAGGTTATAAAAAACGTCCATTGAGTTTAGTGAACAAAAAAGGTTAACAAAAAACAGGTTTACTTTAGCTGGCATAATTTTTAGCTAAACTAATTGAAGAAGTGAACTCATATAGATGACGGCATTATGTCTAAATGATTAAAAGGCGGGTTTCCCATAATACACCTCTGAGATTCTAATTATGGAATGTACGGAAAATGGAAGTTTGAGACACTAATTGACTAACTGGCCTACTGCACAGTTGGTGGACAAAGAGAAAATATATTGGCTTCCTCATCATCATTCTCCACTACAGATTCTTAGAAAGTTCAAAGAATTCAGCTAAAATAATGAGCTGTCTCAAGTTCATTAATCCCTTTTTTCTGTTCTTCTGGAACTTATATAGGCAATTTTACTTCTAAAATAATTGGTAGATGATAGGGGATGGAAACAGGGAAAAACAGTCATTAACTCACTCTGCGCCTAGATTGCCTTTTGACGCCCTCTGCACCGAGATCGCCTTTGGACGCCTATTTTAATATCAATTGATTACGGTTCACTACGGTGTTCTGTACACGCTCATATGTAAAAAATAAATAAAACGGAAATGTAAATTCTGCTGGCTTATTCTCTCTATGGGAACGCAGTTTTTAGAATCGTAATATCTCGGATTCTTCTTTTTTGGGTCAAAACAAGCGTGATTTGCGCCTCATTTCTCCAAACGATATGATCCTCGGTTACAAAATGTATGTTCCTTCCTGATTCTCGGTTTCAGAGTGAAATGGCTTTCAGAATAAGATGCTTCGCCTATTAAATGACTGGATGGCGCCCTGAGCCACCACCAGATGGCGCTCTTGGCGGTAAATGAGTTTTAATATAACAATTTATCACAAAATGTTGTAAAAGAAATCATTTGCTAAGAGCACCCCTGCAAGGTTTTTTAAGACAGCAACTGGGCACCATAAAGTCAGGATGAATAACGCCCACCCCACCCAAAAGGCAACCGTGAAAAACATATTATTCACTCTAGGAGTTAATGTTTTGGACACTATACAGCAAACGTGTCACCACTCTTGTTGCCAGAAATCGGCCTGGGAATAACCTTACCAAACCCAAAATACTGTTCAGGTATACTGGAGACAGCTGTAACGATGGAGATGGATGAGTTGCTATATCGTATAGCTGTGTGTGTTGTGTACGTTTATACTTTAAAGAGGCGTGATTTACCTTCAAACTGACCCTTTTGGATCCTTCTTTCTACCAAACACTTTATGCCATTTATTAGGAAAACAAACAAGGAAGAAAATGATCTATGTGTGCGCTCAAAGTAAACGCGACAGAACCATCTGTTACGATGAGCCAGATATGAGCATCCCCTGTATATACGGTGCCTGAAAAGCAGTCTATGTGCTCGGTAAGTAAAGATGACTCAACATATGGCTGGCGGGGTTGTTGTTTTTCTCGTCCCCCCACATTGACACAGATGCTCAGACAAATTAGGTTGAATCTGCGAGAGTTTGTTCAGCCAGGTTTGTTTTTGTTGTGCACGGCACCAGCAGGATGGAGGAGAAGTGACAGCTAAGTCCTCAAGCATAATGTTTCAAAGAGGTATAATCTGACAGGTCTGTGTAGAGTTTCAAAGCATCAAATAATCTGCCCCACCTCACCCGCTGAAGGAAAAGTAATTCATCATGTAATATTGTGTTGCTGCCTGTCAGCCGCATAAATATACACAGTTTTGCCGCTGTATAATTATGTAATTGAAGATGATGTTTAGCGGGAGAGCTATAGTGGAATTTTGGACAGCTAGCTAATGAAAGGGAAGTGACGCATGCTCCTCAACATGACATACACCCACACCGTGCACACATTTACAACACATATACACGCAAAGACATGTATGTGCAACTCGTACACTGTACAGTATCATAGAGCCCCATATATATAGCCATAAATGATCAGTGGACAATGAAAATAGTCTCTATTTGCTACTGGCTGGCGGGAGTAATCCCTCTGGGGCACTAACAGACAGTTAAGAGCCCAAGGCAACTATTTAGCTACAGTATACAGTCAGTGGCGGCTTAATGGAAGGGCTTTAGGGCTGGAACTGTGAAACGCGCCGGAAGAAGCCCGGGGGGAACCCAAACGAGTCAAACGAGGAACCGCACGTGTAGAGCACTGGTAAGCACAAAGGGCCATTACGCCCCTGTATACAGTATTGTATAGTGCAGAATCAAATGACTTCATTTACGCGAGCGCACACGCACACTAGGGCATTAAGCAACTAGTCGACTAGTTTACGAGTCGACTAGTAAATCCACTAGTCGACCTTGTTGGTACAAGTTGATTTCAATGCTGTAGGCCTCAAGATCAGGTAGATTATAGTTATAGTCACCAATGTACACCGTTTTTAAATGTACAAATATTTATTAAAAAAATACTCGACTAGTAAACTAGGCAACTAGTAAAAATGACTAGAAGTGAATGCCCTAGTGCGCGCGCGCGCACACACACACACACACACACACACACACACACACACACACACACACACACACACACACACACACACACACACACACACACACACACACACACACACACACACACACACACACACACACACACACACACACAGATCTGCCATGCAATTATTATTCTAAAACAATATTTGGCAGCTAAACCGGTGAACAGACTTTTGTATCCACTTCGAACTAGGGCTGGTTGACAAACGTTTCTCATTTTTTGCACCATTAAAGTACAACAGCTCCAACCTAAAACCAACAAAGCACACGCATGTTTTTAAGATATTCCTGTGCTGGGAATTAAGGCTGATAGGTTGTCAGTGAACACTGTCATAACCCAAGGCTGATGGTCTAAGAGTCGACGCTATCAGGAGAACAAAAAGCTTACCAAGACATACAACATTATATACTCTTCACTCATCCTCCATCAATCCTGTTATGCTTCTAGCAGTGAATAAAAAATACTAGCTTTCTTCTTCATCTTTCTCCGTCTCTCTTGGCTGAACCGTACCTTCGCCCTCTTCTCTCACTATTAAGCTCCAATTCTACCTCTCTAAACTACATTTCTTGTATGGAACATAGCCTATACTGTGAAGTTGTTCACACAAAGTTCACCTAACTTTGCTACTACAAGGAAAACATTCACTCTCTTTTACTCTTTATTTGCTTTTTTGCCGTCTTTATGCTATCCCTTTGTTTGCTGTGCTTGCGGCAGTGCTTTTGTTTGATGTTATCTCTTCTCTTGCATTGTCTGAAGGAAGCCAAACAAAAATAAGTGTTACTCTTATTATGTACCTGTGCACACGATCGTCCAAAAACGAATGGCCGCTGGGCCCATCGCCTGTAGTCGGTCAAGTTAACTTTAAACCAATCAGTGTCCAGTTGAGTAGGAGTGTGCGGAGCTGGAATGTTAGAAATCATCACAGTTGTTGTGCAAATGTGTCCGGCGAGCCATCGGCGCAGTGTGGGCGAGAATTAGAACTGTTTTGAAGGGATCACTGCCGACCCTCGCTGCCACGAGCTCCACTGTTGTCAGCCAGTGGTCAGCTTAACTGGCTCAGTGGACAATGTTGGCCTTTACTGTCTGCGTTCACCGTCCATCAGGGACGTGCAGAGGGAAGTGTGTGTGTGTGTGTGTGTGTGTGTGGGGGGGGGGGGGGGATTATTTAATCCCACGATTTTGTAATTTTCTTTCACCCAGTGCCAATTATCTAATATAATCCTGGGCTCTACACTCCCTCTGTCAACCTGAGGAGAGCAATGGACTGACCTCATGCTTCCTTCAATGCATGAGGAGTCCAAGCCGCTTCTTTTCACCTAACGGGGCGGGGGGGGGGGTTTCCCTGGTTGGACGTAGCACGTGGAATGAACACGTTATTCCAACCAGTTCCTTTCTCCTCCATCAGGTGCCCTGATGACGTGGAGGAGAGAACACGCCCCCAGCGGGACTCGAACCCAGGACCTTCTAGCTGTGAGGCGACAGCTTTCTAATACGGCATGGAGAGGGGGGGGGGGGCAATTACGCACCATAGTACATTATGGAGAGGGCACTATTCACCGATGGCCAAAAGGGCAGAGGCTGAAGCACCCTTTCATGTCTATGTGTGCAGGTGTGTGCTGTCCATGTTTACTTCTCACTCTGCTGCCTCAAAGTTAGGGAGCTATTTAAAGTGAAAGAAATGATAGTGCATGTATACGTGCGTGCGTGCGTGCGTTAGTGAGCTGTGGCTTGTGCGACTGCTTGTTTGCATCATTACCAATGGAAGCCCCAGAGGGGCCTTGCCCTGCCAGCTGTGGTGGGGAGAGCAGGATGCAAATGTAATATCCTTCCATCACTGCTCATCAGCATCACACTTACAGGAGAGGAGGGGCAACAACTGACAGGTGTATATGGGCACTTAAAAAGGCTCCATTTATTGCCCAGACATGCAGGGCCACGGCTAATGTCTGAAGCATATATAGAATGCCACAGTAAATTGGTACAGTATGATCAAATACTATTTCTGCCACAAGGGCCAATAGTGAGAGAGCCAATTTGTGTTGCTGTATAACTGGACAATTAAACGGCTGCCAGTTGAGCGCACCGTGTCAAACAGGTGGTGATGAAATGTCCATGGGCTGCAGGTGTAGAGTAATCAATTGCATGTTATATTCCAGAACATGTCTGTGGTTCATTGGACAACTTGCATTGCATCGAAGCAGATTCAGAGTCAGTAAACTTTTCTTAGACCCAGTTTAGAGTTTTAAATGTCGATACAGTATTGTCTGTTCAGTGTGTGTGGTCCTTTGTTTCTACACAAGCCCATTCAAACCGGGACAGCATCCGTGCCATTTTAGATTATGTGGATATACAAGCTCATGGGGTGTCACTTGCCGTGAGCTTGTACATCTGCTATTTTCTTTTCCTCTGCGGACATTTGTTTTTTAATCTCGAAAGTGCGCCAACTACTAGAACTACTTTAGAAGGCCTCAGTATACAGTACATCAAAAGTACGAATTGAAAAAAAGGTAGCACGTCCAAATTTCTAATAAATGGACTCCACATTTCCACATTTGTATTGGCAGTTGGCACACAAACAAAAAAAATGCTTACGCATTTTGGATATGAGCCTTCATCAGAGCATTAATATAAATATTCAGAGGGTATATTATATTTATTCTGTTGATATATGTTATATTATTCTGGGGTCAGAACAAGTGACATTGCAAATACCAGTCTACCACTGTCTGGTCAAGAAGTGTACACTATGTGGTCTAATTAATACATTATTCTTGGGTCAGAAGCCACAGGATCGATTCTTGCCATCTACGTGTTTAGACTATCAGAGATTACACACACTTATCTCCTTGTTTGACCCATTTGGTTTCCACCTAGTCTCTCGTCCAACCAATTAGTCTCAACTTGACAATTGCAATTACAGCCAATTGGGTTGAAGAGGAAATTGTAGGGATACTCTGACTCACGTTCATGAATTCAGAAAATACACACGCGCGCACACACACGTGCACACACACACGCACACACACACACACACACACACACACACACACACACACACACACACACACACACACACACACACACACACACACACACACACACACACACACACACACACACACACACACACACACACACACACACACACACACACCGCTAAACACTAAAACCGCTGACTCAAAGAGAATGAAGAAAACAATAGAAAGGCGGCTAATTTGCTAATTTGATGCATGTTTAAATACAAAGTTTAGTCTGGCATACGGTATTATTACTCAGGCAAGGCCACTTGGCTACTTTGCTTATAGGCACAGCAAGGCAATGCATTTGTGCAGCACAATTCAACAGCAATTCAATGTGCTCTACATGAATTTTGGTGTAGCGGTAAACCAAAAAGGAGAGGACCAACTATAGAACCCTGGGGGGCTCTAATACAGTAAGTAGGGTTTAAGCCATTTAGGCCTGACGTCAACATTTTAAAAATGTCCTCTAAATCATAACAATTGTCTGAAAACCTCATGTTTCTATATCAGTGGTTCTCAATATTTAATTTCAAGGACCCCAAAAAATATATGTAATTGGCCGCCGACCCCATCTGAAAATGTGTTGTTCCAGGAACCCCCCAGAAGCAAAGATTTGAGTAAAAAAACGTTCACTCGGAAATAATACATATTCAAATTTTCTGTGCTTAAAACACCAAAAGGGGTTCCCGCCTAAAATGGGTTAAGTGGTTAATCAAATTATTTAATGCTCCATGTGCATGCCTGCCAACCTTTCCACAAAGTTTAATTCACACCGAGACACATGGAATGAGGCTAAATATGTAACCGCTGTTTCAACTCCATTGGTCAATGGTCAGCAGACCTGGAGACAAACAGCCTAAGTGAGATGGGTGTCAGCTGGCATGGAGCAAGAAGGGTCATCAGGGACTGGAGCAAATGGAGGGGAATCATCGCCCAATGTTCCAACAGGAACGGGAGGAACTAAGCCTAAGTAAGTAATACATCTAAACAAAAGCAAAAGCTCATACTCAAACAAACTACGGTATTACACAAGCACAAAATACAGCACCGATGACACATTTATTTGCACGATGGCAGGAATCAACCATTCTAAGAGAATCCTTGAAGCACAGAGAGGACCTCATACCTTGTTAAACTGTTCTATTTTAGGGTGGATTATACGAGAGATACTCCAATCATACTCTATGCCAGCCTTTGATAGACAGGACCGTTTCACTAATCAACTGTAGCAGGATATTCCTCCATGCTGCGATGGCAATGATGTTATACAGCCTTCTCTCTGATTAACAGACTTCTAGACTACTAGGGTCATTTCATTTCCAGCCAAACTATAAGACAAGTTTCAAAATGGTATAAAACTTGCATTACTTCTGGAGGTGAATCATTGTTGCGCCTTGTGATGACTGCCTATTGGAGGAAACGTACATGACACGCGAGAGAGAGAAACAGATGCGAAACGAGAAAACAAATGTTCAACGGACCACACTCTTGCCATCACCATGTCAGTGGTACACAAACATCTGGTGGCTTCCAAACTCATTACCACTGTTTATTGGTCACATAAGGACCGATACACAGAATTATGTGCACACACAGCAATATAGCTCAATGTGCTTAGAATATCAAATGATGCTTAAATATTGAGGGAGAAGTCGTTGAACATATGACGCATGCAAGAGATGGTGTGTGGTGGTTAGGATTTCCTTGTCTAGAAATGCCACTCGGCTAGTCTTGGATTGCATTCCATCTCCAGAACCATCTCCTCTACTGTGTCGCTCTGAGCTTTTCTACTTGAGAAAGACAAATATATAATACTATATATTTTAAGAGATATAATGAACATGCAGACTGCCCAATAGGGGCAACACAAAACATTGTGACATTATGACAAATAATGCAGTGAATTGTGCATGTGAGTTGTGTGTGCATATGAATCGTGATATGCACAGGGGAACGCCTCTCACGGAGAAAAAAACATTACATACCAGAAGAGTGAGCTCAATAGAAGAAGAATAAATAGCTGCATCCCATTAATGTTATTTAGTCGCCCCCTGTGTGCTCAATTGTTATTACTCTGCAATTACCCGCCATCAAAACAATAAACCAAATGTCTGTCTAGTGTCCACTGCCCTACAGAAATACAATATGATCCATAATTGCATACATCATGCACACACTTTCATGGGAAAATGGGAAATCACTGGCTCACAGTACACTTTGCTTCTTCCTGTCAATTCATACCCACTCCCTCAAAAGGAAATCAATAGCCACTCGCAATGATGATGCTCATAACTTTATCAAGTACACATATAGATGTCTTGAGGCCTTCATCAAGGGCTTATTGAAACATAAAAGAGATGCAGTTGCCTCATTAACCATGCCACTACTACTTCCATAAATCACAGTAATATTAGGTATGTAATGTTGTAGATATCTTCTGTTAACAACCAATGCGCACAGCACACATGCATAGGGATTTAAAGCCAGATCATAACCCCAGCAGCGTAACTAGATGTCACTGCCCAGAGCCGTCATGATTTGTATGAATCTGGACAAATCTGAACATCACCCTGGCCTTTACATTGCGATGCCCAATCCTTGTCTGTAAGTGTGCATGTGCTGACTGAGGCTTTATAGTTTAGACATACTGTTGGTCCGACTGTCATTAGACCGACAACCTACCTCAAACCCTAACCTAACCCTAACCAACCTACCTCTAACCCTAACCTAACCCTAACCAACCTACCTCAAACCCTAACCTAACCCTAACCAACCTACCTCAAACCCTGACCTAACCCTAACCAACCTACCTCAAACCCTAACCTAACCCTAACCAACCTATCTCATACCCTAACCTAATCCTAACCGCAAGCACGGGAGCAGCGCATGCCCGACCGCATGTCCGTCCGTTGTTTCCGCATGTCGGTCCGTTGGTGTCTATAATCTGCGTATAGTGCATCCCTTTTCACAGTTTTAAAAGTCTTCGAGTTTGTTCGAGGCATAAGGCAAACTGGGCAAAACTGTTCCTCAAATGGAAATTGCAGATATCATTATTGGCATTCGACACAACAATGATGTATTATTAAATGACTAAATCAGTTTTGTCATGCGGTCAATAAAGGTGGTTGCACACTGGGCGCGTTTTTCGGAAAACCGACGGAGAAACGCAGCTAAAAATCTGAAAAACGCGCTCTGGGTGAAGGGACTTTAACTGTGGTAATAGTCATGAAATTGGACGAAATCTTTTGGAGATACTGTATGAATGAAGGACTTTTTGGTCAGAAGTGAACGATAGGCCTACTTAAGCACATCTGTAATAGTTTCAAATCCAATTCAAACATTGAAACTAAATTGAAATAAAAAAGAATAATATCTACTAAATAAACACAGCACCAGCTATATCATTGTTATTATTGGCCTAGGTTCTGCGGATAACCTGATGACATAACTATGGTCAAGATCTCTCACGCTAATTACAGTATGTCAAAATGTGCTGGTCCAACCATGAAGTTCTACATTTGAGTGGGCTGCTGTAGCTGGGACGATATCTCACTGTTTCCAGCCTTCGGCAATAAAACAAACATCAATATTGCATTTTTAATAGGAGTAAAAGGGGGCATGCATAATTTGTTAATGCTGTGTTGTGTGTTGGTTGCTTGTATCGAGGCATAAACCATACTGGAGGATGTCAAGCTGGATTTGATAAATGAACATGAAATATTTATTGCCGACAAAATTATGCTATTAGTCTTAGGCTGCAGATGGCTGTTATTGGTTCCGGGCGCAACTGAGCTACACTGAAGACAGGCAACTGAGCAAATTGATTCAGAGCTGTACGTCTTCTGTGGAAATCATTTCCTTTGGAGAACATAGAGGAAATTATGACCAGCTGATTGCATGTCATGTTTACCTTGAAGCATAATTCTACAGTATATGATGCACATGGACCAAAGAGGTGATATTATCTATCCTGAGTATGCATGTATCCCATTGAAAATAAGCTAACAGCAGTGTTTGTCATACTATTCAAGTATTTTCATTTGTTGATTTCTGTCTGATGGTCAGTATAGGCCTAGTACTTGACGGAACTATCTGTTTTGGCCTAGTACTTTGACGGAACTATCTGTTTTGGCCTAGTACTTGACGGAACTATCTGTTTTGACCAATTGGAACCATTGAGCGGTGACCCTCACTAGAAGCGTGATGGCACATTGTGTGTAATAGTGCAGAGATGAGACAGTACAGGCATGCAGGGGCTGTGGTACCTCTTCTGCTTTGCTCTGCTCAAATGCAAATTCCAAGGTTGGCACCGCCAGCTGGTTGGCGAAGAAGCTGACGTCTCCAGGCAGCTGCAGAGAGCTGACATTGGGGCCAGGGCAGTTCCCACCACGGATACAACTCAGGAGCTGTCTCTGGATGGAGAGAGGGAGAGAGAGAGAGAGAGAGAGAGAGGGGGGTGGGAGATTAATTTGATACTTGTAGTTGATCGTGTATAGTTCATGGCTCCAGAGGCCACTGTAACATGAAACTCCACATTGATGTTGCAGGCCGTTAATAAATGTTTCAGTAAAAGGGAAGGGAATTGACACCATTTTGCTTGTGGTCTTCTGATCGAAGAACGCATGGTTTACTGTAGCACACGCCAAGGCACAGAGGAGGAAAGGGAAGGGGAAAGGAGGTGGATAGACGGATATAAAATGGTGAAGAGGGAAGTCAGGGGAAAAAAGGTCGGAGATGATGGACTCCGCAGCAAATTGGTGGTGGGTGGACAGAGAAGGAGTGGAAATAAGAGGTTTTAAAGGTCCTACAACCTGTAGGACCGTGTGTGTGTGTGTGTGTGTGTGTGTGTGTGTGTGTGTTTGTGTGTGTGTGTGTGCGCGAGTGTGTGCGTGTGCTTGTGCTTTTTTTTCTTTTTTGTTTTCCCATATGCGTTTTCTATCCCCCAAAACACGCGATCAGGCTTCCCTCCTTTCTCATCATTTTATGGAAATTGCTCTCCGGAACAGCTCAACTGATTTGGTGGTTCCCGGTGATGGCATCTGATCTGTATCACCCTACTTTGTATAATTCCTGCCCTTCTCCAGTCTTCACTTCAAAATTAGCATTTCCACTTTGTTCACAATGTTGTTCACATTGTTGATTCTCCAAGCTGGCATGGACTGGAAACAAGCCTGTGTTTATCTAGTATCAGTATTATAAAGACTCAAAGATTGAATAATTTGCACATCAGTGCCTCCACCATCTAGGGCCGGCGAGGAAGTTAACCACAACATGCATTATAAAAACGTTTTTTATATTTAACATCATATTGTTTATGTACCTCAAATGTATTTCTAATGGTTTGAGCCTAAATCTCTGATATAACCAGTTCATGTCATTTCTGTTTGGCTTCTAAAGCAGTTTTAGCTGAAATACCACAATGTCCTGATGTGGTGGGGGCGCTGTGTATGCAAATGATGTTCTCCGCCACACCCTCATCCCAGCTACTCCCCTCCCACACCGTTGACTCATTATAATGAGAAAGCCCAGAGGGGCGAAACGTTGTTGTATTTAGGTTGAAATAAAAAAGAAGGGAAGCAGAACTATATCGTGTGCGGACATTCCACTTTTTTCTTCATCCACCCCCCTCCCCTCCCACAGTCTCCAAAAACGAAATGCTAATTTGGAACTGAAGAGGCGGAGAGACCTCTGAATACCTATGACATCACGAGTAGCACAGACCTGTTGACCAGTGAGACCACTGTACATGAAACCCAAATACGATGTGAAACCCTGATTGTTTAAAATTGGTAACGTATTACGTGGGGATAGAAGACACGCAGGGGAGTCGAAAAATGGGAAAAGTTGAATTTCATGTTGTTTTAAACTAAATGCCAAATTTAGAAAGTTACACTCTTAATTGAGACACTTAATGAAGCCATAATGTGTTTTGCTTTTGCATTGAGAAACATTGTGGATTTAATTCTGATGTGCCAGCTGCTTAACCCTGACTGATAATTTGCTGCAGAGCTTATTAGTAATAATAATAAACGTAATATTTGTCCAGTCCAGGAAGAAAGAATTACCACTTTATTTGGTTCCTCTCTCACCCATTTTTGGGCCACATTTCAGAATAAAAATCATGCAGTTAATTCTCAGTGTGGATGTAAATCCATTAACGTGAAGGGTATTATCAAACAGCACCTGTCGTCGTAACTTATTTTGAGTGGGAGTAATGTGAAAGTGAATTTGGATTTGTATGTATAAGTAATTCAGTGAACTGGGGGGGAAGAAAAAGCAGAGGAAATAGACCTTATTAACAGCAGTAAGCACTTGAGAGAGAGAGAGGAGGGAAAGATCAAAACATAGACAGATGTGAGAGGAAGGGATGTACTGTATGAGATGTACTGTATACTGTATGAGATGCAGAGAAAACAAGTCAGGGTCTAAATAACAAGCATAGCTCATCTCTGACTTCAATGGCCAGTCTATGATACCATCTATGCTGTATAGGACTCCAAATCTGGGCAAAGTTTCAGCCCAATGCAATGCGCGCACACAGGCACATGCGCACACAGGCATGCACGCGCACGTGCGTGCGTGCGTGCGTGCGTGCGTGCGTGCGTGCACACACACACACACACACACACACACACACACCTTTTACCACTAATTTGCAAGCAACCAGATAGAAGAGTTAGAAATCTAATTAATTGCTGAATGGCCTTGCCAAGTGTTTTAGTTTGATCATGATGCAGTGTTTTCAGTATGTGAAACACAAATAGGCAAACATACTGACAGCTGTGACAGTTCAACTAATTATTTAGTGTGCACTGTAGTGCAGGTGGCTCATTGCACTTAACTCCAGTTTTTGAAGGAAGCGATAATATGTTGACACTCACTTGACAGCAACCTAAATTTGATTGTGAGGCTAATTGAGTGAAGGACAACTGTGGAAAAGTATTGAATAATGAGCCCTCACAAATTAAGAGAGAAGACCTTCTTAGCAAAATGATCTTGCTTTGATGTATGTCTTTCCATTTATCTCACCCACTTTATAACTTCAGTGGCTGTAGAAATCAATATGGGATCAAAGCCTTGGCTTAGACATTTTGTAAAATCAATGTGCACGACTATTAGAGCATTAGTGCAGCATGACTGATAATTGCAATAAAATTGCAACCAGAATACTAACTCTGCCAGAAATGTGACAAACGACAAAAACAACTTTCCATCGTATGGTTGAAGATACAGGGCAGTGTTTAGAAAAAAATTTAATAAAACAAACACAAAAACGGAGAGGAAAGCAGCCACATTAGATCGCAATGGTTACTCAAGAGGTTAGGGCATTTGACCAATCAGGAAAGACATCTTACCTACAAGTTCTAGGGAAGTGGTTCTCAAACCTTTCACGGTGTCACAAGGACTTGGAATTGTAGGAGTTGAGTCATTACATTTTGTTTTCCTCGGTTCTAGAGATAAATATGTGGCTATTAACACGGCTATGTTAATACTATTACTGCTAATACTACTAGAGTATTCTATACAAACAACATGGGCGGACATAGTTATAGAGGCTGTCTGGGATTCAGAAGGTCACTAGTTTGGTAAAGTGTCCTCGAGCAATACACTTAACCGCTACAGAAACAATACACTTAACCCCTACAGAAACGGCTCCCCGGTCGCGTATTACTAGCGCCCACTGGTCTGCTCCTAATAGCTAGGATGGGTAAATGCAGAGGCTGTTGCACCATTATGTGCAAATGTACAGTGAAATCCGGCAATGGAATAGGCAATATATTATATATATATATATATATATATATATATATATATATATATATATATATACTGTATATGAACTTGGAGGCAGGGTGAGCTGGGAGCGATACATTTTGTTGACCGCACTCGCACTCACACATTCCATCCATAGGACGTCTGGAAACGTCTTAGGGAATACAATCGATGGATGCTATGGATGTGTGTACACATCCTAGCGCATCCTCAATGATATCAGGCTCATTGAGGATTAGTTCCATAAAAACTCAATGAACTCCCTAAAAACACATTCCTGTACGCAAGTAAATAAAGCAACTGACATAATTTGCAGAACAAGTGGAAATTATCAATACCAGCTATCAAACCGATTAAGTCCCGGGACAAGTCACACAATGTGAGCGCAGGCAGGCCACCCACGACATAATTATGTCCTATATTTGTAAAGTAAAGTAAAACTTAATTTCTAGCAGGAATATTCTAGGTTACTCCTTCTGTTTTGTTGTTTGTTGACCCTTTTCAGTTTCTGATAATGACGGAAAATCAGTGGAACAGATGCCTTAATTGACACTACATGAATCGGGAGCCAACACACAATTGCACTACAAGCTGTACAAAAACAGGATGCTTTGCCTTCCAATATGGTTATCGTTTCACAACAGTGCAAAGAAAAGAAGGCCAAAACACCTTCTTCTGAGAAACGTCATTCAAAAATAGAGATGGAGATCTGCACATGGTTTCTCAAGAGACTACTTCTGGCACTTCTAAGGCCACCGTGCGCTTAGCTCTTCCTTCATATTAGCGTCCCGTTCACTTAGCTGTTAGCGCGGCAGAAACAATGCCTCGTATCTGCTCATCCAGGGCGCTCTCCGTGGTTTTGATCTGATGACATGCAGTATGGTTAGTTAACCAAACGGTAAATTGGTTCCCCCGTAGGAACGGCAGCCAGTTCCGACGAGGAAAGGAGAGGAACCAGGGGTTTATCAGCTCACGCTGCAAAGGTATTCCTTATGTTCCGGTTATTTGCAATATGTTCTGTGGGGATAATGTTTGTATTGTAATTTGAAGGCATTCACCTGTATGGTTTCCACAGAGTGACGCAATGAGTTCAGAGTGCCTGCTATTGTAGTTTGTGTGTGCCGTTCTTCACACTGAGGGTAGTGCAGTCATTAACTAACGTAAGTTACTTGCTCTGCGGTGACATGGGCATAAGGGCTATGCTTGCATGCGGGTCCTTTGTCTAAGACAAATCTCTTCCTCGGGAGACAAATAAAGCTTGAACTTGAAATTCTCTCTCTCTTTAGTGTTGATGTGTTTCTTTGTAATTCCGGGATGTGTATGATTAATTCCAAATGCAATGTGGTTATTTCCAGTGAGCAACATGCTGTGTGAGAACCCACATCTATGGTATCTCTGCTGTAGCGGTGATGTAATAATTAGAATAAAGTGAACATATTCATAAGATGTTAAGTTGAGCCTACACTCCTGTCTAATTTGGTAATAAATGGGCAGAGAGAGAGAAAGAGCGTATTTGCGCACGTGTGTGTGTGTGTGTGTGTGTGCGTGCACCACTAAATCTATTGCTCAACCCTGCATTGCAGTTTCCTGCATTTAGCACAGCAGGTAAGCCATTAAATTGCACCTCGGCCATTTCAGTAATTGCAGGGTAATTAGACAGTGGCAATTTACAGTATAATGTAAATAATGAGATACAGTAACACAGAGAGAAAACAGATATACATATAACGTGACAGAGACAGAGATCATAGACCTTTAGGTAGAAATGGTTTAATTGTGCATGCAGAGGAGACACTGTGTCAGCCACACACACAGAATCCCTGACAGTGCGTGCGTGCATGCGTGCGTGCGTGCATGCGTGCGTGCGTGATGTAATGTGTAAAAGTATTGTTGCAGTGTGCGTCTTTTCCAACTCCAACTAACAAAAAAAAAGCACATTATTTTTTTTTCTCCAAGTAATTGATCAAATTATTGCTGAGTGGGATGAAAGTCGACCTTGCAGAAGAATGGTCCGAAGAGAGAGAAAGCACTTAGGGAATGGGCATTGATTAATCCTGGGTAATAGTAATTATGTATATTCCAAGGCTATAGGTTATACACAAATAAGGCTGTAATCTGTCTTTAATTCATTAAGGGGGCATCTATTAACTATAAATTAATCTCCCCAAAAGCTCTTACTACAAATGTCTGCATCTGCCTTGCCTCAGTAGAAAGGTTAAAAGCCGGAGTGTTCTTAATCTTTACCACAACACCGTTAAGTTGCAACCTGAAAGCTTGAAGTCTAACACACCTGTGTGGCCTCTGCTCATCCGTATTTAGATTTCTGGTCAGGTCTAAAGGAGCTGCATACACATACACATACATCGCACGGCACCACTTGACAAATGTCACAGGCAGCGGCGATGACAACACTCATCCCTCACCCCAAAACATGTTCATGTGCTTCCCGCTTGCTAACATTGTGTCGCCGTGATACCAAACATTGATGGAGAACACACACTGACAGCCACATAAATACAATCTGATGCTCAACAGCTTTCTCCTTGTGATTATGCAGATTCATGGAGCCCGCTGCCAAACACACAATGCCTCCCCCAACAACACGAGGACTGGGGTAATTCAAACATATTGCCAGCAGCATACTATTTCAAACATGCCACGCCTGTAGCCAAACCTACCTTGGATCACTGCATGACTATGAACTCACACACACACACACACACAGGCTGGGTGTGTGTGTGAGTTCATAGCAAATCACCCAGATGAGCTGCTGTGTGACACAGCAGCTCATCTGGGTGATTTGCTGTGAGGCATTTCCCTACAGGTTTTATGTGGAAACAGACATAAATATTGTTTCCTTGCTGATTCCTTAATGTGGATGGCATATATGCGGCTATGTACCACTCCCAGTGTAATGCTGTGGGTTTAACAAGTGGCAATTTCCACAAATGCCGGGATGACATTCTGTTATCGTTTGTGTTTGAAAGTCTACCTCTGATTTTTCATGTTGTCGACGACAACAGGCCAATACCACCTCGGTGCTGGACTACGCAGCAGTCAGTGGACATTTCCAACTCGGTGAAAACATGAACGTCTCTTTGACTTTGATCTGGGTTATAGTGGTAAAGGCTCTCACTGTGTTTTGATTATGTGGATTCTCAGGCATAGTTAAACAGGAAGAATACCCTGTAACCCAGTATGAGTTAGTAGGCCTATTAGCAGTATTATGTATTCAAAGTTTGTCAGCCAATGGGTATGGGTGCCCTAGAGGCAGTGCTGCTCGTTACATGTAGAACTGCACCAAACTAACTGTTTGGCAATAACTGGTTTAAGGGTAATGTTCTCGTGTGAGTTGATGGCTCCATATAACTCTCTTCTAATCAGCTTTGATTACCCTGAGAGGATTTAAACCATGGCTGTTTATTCCTGAATGGATATCCTGAATCAAAATAATATCAGCCTGCCACACTTTATATAGGTCACTCACTGATGGAGACAAGAGGATGGGGGAGAGAGAGAGAGAGAGAGAGAGAGAGAGAGAGAGAGAGAGAGAGAGACAGAGATAGAGAGAGAGAGAAGAAGAAAGAAAGAGACACAGTAGTAGTAAAAAATATATAATTCTTACAATTATAATATAATAAGTATTTATAACAACAACATTATTTATTATATGAACATATAGTTGCCAATTAAAGTAAGTAAACTAGTAGTAAGTAAGTAAAATTAAAGGTGATATCGCTGTGTCTCTTTAAATCATGCGTTCGGAACATTGCTGCAATAATTGATTTTCTCGTCTAGGCTACTTCTTTCCTGAACCACATTCCGTGGCCAGTAGTGAGACGTGCGGTCCCCACACGTCACAGATTAAAGTTTCATCGCGCCAGCATACGGGAACGTCCCGCTGTATGAGCCGGAGACATTTATAAATGATAGATGGCCAATGCAGTGTTCCATTCTTCCTGAAATAATTAACACACAGCCAATGCGGCCAATGTCACGCTTCCAGCAGGACTGGGTTTCTATAGTGCATCGATATTTCTTTCATAGCCAATATATATATATTAGGGATGCCGCCGAATAATCGATTTTTCGATTATGTGTTGCCGTCCCCAAAATCGATTTTAATATTTCATAATCGAAAATCGAAAAAAAAATATATATATATATATATATCGAACATGTACCTTCATCAGAGTGGAGAATATAAGTATAAATCAAGTTGAGCAAAGCCACTCTTCTCTGCCCCTCTCTCTAACAGACACAGTTAACGATCGCTTGTTAAGTGCCTGCCAGACAGACAATCAGATGAAATGAAGGCAGGTGTAGACTAGAGTGTAGACTAGTGAACTGAACATGTTCTCTTTATATCAAGTAATACATACCAGCCCCTTATGAAACTACTTCTCCCCAAATCCAAATGGATTTCATTTTCCATCCTGAATGGCACTGAGAAGATCTCCACAAAGGTTTACTCATCAAAACTGATTATAAAACTGTAACCATCAAAGCATGCAACATATAATGGTTATGTGACCATGGCATGTGCATTTTTTTTTGGGGGGGTGGGCGGGGGGGGGGGGGGGGGGGGGTCGATTAATCGATTATTAATCGCCAGAGCTTTAGAATATTCGATTGGGCAAATGGTCACCATGTGGCATCCCTAATATATATATATATATATATCCCTTTATTCTTGGGTGACATAATTCCCAGCAGGACATCTCTCAGATTTAATCCGTCAAGTTTGCAGTTTGCCTATTGAAGAAGTCCAGCTCTGAACGGGATTAACAGGAGAATACAGAATGTATGGATACACTTATCCCCACACACACATGTACGCACGCACACACAATTCAGACCAAATTAGTGTGAAAAGTTGCTAGCCTCTGCAATAGTGCGTTACCTAGCAGGTAGAAGTTACAGAATATAATTACATGACCCGGGGACTAGTCATTATTTATAGGAAGTAACCCAGTCCCATATGGATACACAATGTAATATCCAGGACACTTAACTGTCCTTTGGGAAGGGGCAAGTGTGGCACGCAGGCACGCAGGCACGCACGCACGCACGCACGCACGCACACACACACACACACACACACACACACACACACACACACACACACACACACACACACACACACACACACACACACACACACACACACACACACACACACACACACACACACACACACACACACACACACACACACACACACACACACACACACACACACACACACACACACACACAAAATCCACTGGAGTTTGATATCTTAAAATCTTAAAACCAATCACTGATTGGCCTTAGGGGGGCACTATAGCAATGCATTTGAATCTGTGTACAATGTACATTTCCCCATTGTTTGAGTGGCACCACATTCAGCACATTATGCAATTATGTCCATTTGATAACAAAACATATTATTTAAGGTATTATTTAATGTTCATGCAGATATTTGGATAGCTGTCACTGAGGTAGTGACAGCTATTATAACACATTTCAGCATTGGCAGAACCGCTGGCCTAAGTCAATCACAGTGCAATGATCCGTCCAGGCTATGGGATGCATCATTGGCCAGCCGGAAGGCCTAACAATCAACTGGCCAATCACAGAGCGAACGTCCCTTGTGCGCGTGTGTGTGTGCGTGCATGCGTAATGCTCTCAAACATGAGGGGCGTATATTTTCATCACTGATGTGCAATGTTGCAATGCCAGTGTTATTATGATGATAAGCGTTCTTTATGTGTTATTATGATGTTAAGCGTTCATTCATGTGTCGTCATGTTTCATGTTGGTGTCGTCTGGAATAGATGCCTGTGCAATGCTTTATGTGATCTTCCGTACGTTTGAACATTGGATTGCTTTAATGCTGCTCACAATGAACACCTGGCATCACAGAGATGACATAGTGAAAACACACAACACCGACTGCACCACCAGAGCGCCTTTTCTGTCACTTCTTTATCCCATATTAATGGATCAGGACATTTAGAGGGGCAGGTGCTCATGTGAAAAAAGGGCACCTTGTGCAGCGCGTGGAATCGTCCGGTTGCCTTAATAGTGTGAGATTTATAGATTATAGATAATATATTAGAAGCTTTTTTTAAATCAAGATTTGATCAATGTCACCATGGTCCACATACTCTCTGTGTGTGTGTGTGTGTGTGTGTGTGTGTGTGTGTGTGTGTGTGTGTGTGTGTGTGTGTGTGTGTGTGTGTGTGTATTTGTTAAACGATTGTATTTACTATTTAGCATTTAGCAGTGCTAAATTAACTGTCATTTGATGTGCATATTTAATCTCCGTTTAAACTGTGAAGGAATGGAACTATATTGATGTTATCACTTTCGCAACTGTTACACTGTGTGAAGTGCAGACACTATAAGCACTATAAGATACAGGCAAATTAATTAATGACTGCAGGCAAATTCTTTACAACAACAATCTATTCTGAGATCTGGAGAATACATTTACAACATTTATCTTTCTGCTTCACTGGAGCTCTCGCTATATTACACACTATAATATTCAGACTATTTCGAGAAAACAACCATTCCATCTGATCCATGAATCTGTTTCAGCAGAGGCGACAAATCATTGAAATCAATAATCAGATGGAGGGGAAAGGAACTGGCTGGAATAACGTGTTCATTCTACGCGCTACGTCCTACTGGGGAAACTACCCCCTGCCAGGTGAAAAGAAGCGTCTTGGCCTCCTCATGCATGGAAGGAAGCATGAGGTCAGTCCGTTGCTCTCCCCAGGTTGGCAGAGGGACTATAGCGCCCGATTACAATAGACAATTAACACTGGGTGCAAAAACAAATAAACTGGGTTTACGATACGATGTGTCGCTTATTACCAATGTTTTGAACAATATTTTGTCAAAAACGGCAAAGTCAATTCTGATCAATCTTAATTGTTTTATTGCCGGCTAGCAGCATTTATGAAGTTCCCAGTGCCACCATACACGTTCACTTTAAGAGTCGGAGTTTGCCCGCCCCCCCACACACACTCACTACACACACTTTCGTATCATTGGCACAAGCGCACACCGTTTACCTTTCAGAAGCTTTTACATGTCGGGAGCGGCGCGGTACAAAGGCACAAATTAAATCCGACATTTGGATGGCAGAAGATCCACCTGGATTACCATTGATGGACGTTAGAAAATCCTCCTTTCAACTGCTTTACACGATGATTATATTTTCAATCCCATAGCTGGAGCGGTGGGGCGTTGCCATAGCAACCGGACCAATGTTAAAAGCTGCCGTGGGACTAGTATACACTGGGGTCCGTATATATACGGACCTAGCAAACAACGACCCGGCGCAGAAATAATTAAAGTTCAGGTTTTTACAACTTTTTAAAATGTTAACCTACTGTATAATAAAGACATCCCCAAATAGGACGAAAGATAAATTGGGACACATCGGTTGTACAATTGCCGATACTTAGCAACAAAAAGTGACCCAGACCAATAAATCGGTCTGGCTCTAATTACAAGACAACAGTCTACGTGTAGCATCTTTAACAGTACGGCCCAAGCAACACTAACACACACACACACACACACGCCTCATAGAACATGTAAATCATCACCATGAGCCCATGACCCAAAAAGTAAAGTCCCACCATAGCAATAACTTCCACATTCTGTGACAGATGAGGATGCACGACTGTAGGCTACACCACCAACTTAGCAAATTGCCACAAAGATAACGGGGGTTTCAAACGGAACACACAAACATGCCAGGATCTCTCGTGGGCCAAGTCGTCTTGTGAGAACACCGTATAGGCGGCAGTGGATCATGTCACAATGACTAAGAGCCTCCATGGCATCAGGGACTCCATGCAGTCGTTGAGCGTGTGTTACAAACAACTGAGCCCGCAATGCAGCACTCAAGGGCTTTAAAACCTCACAAAGAACACACAGACACAGTATGCATGCATTCTCGCTCGCTCGCATGCTCGCACGCTCGCACGCACGCACGCACGCACACACAGAGAGAGAGTGAGAGAGAGAGAGAGAGAGAGAGAGAGAGAGAGAGAGACAAACAAACAGACAGACACAAACACCAACAAGGCAATGGCTCTACATAAAGGACCCACAAAGCGCTTCTTCTTTTCTTTTTTCTGAAGTCAATGGCTATTTCAGAGAGAAAGTACAGGTGAGGGATGAGGCAACCTGCATGGTTCTTTTTCAGTCCAATAATGAGCTGTCCACTGCCAAACTAATGTGTTTCCAGGTAGAAGCAGCCACCCCCACATAGAGTAAACAATACACATCCATTTGTAGAAGAAAGTCCAATTAAGCCAAGAGTGCCTCTGTAATGTTTTTGATGTCCAGTTGCGGTTCCCTATGGAGAACATCGGGAACCACTGCTGGTCATCAAACTATTGGCTTAGGAATGCGACAATAGATAAATAAATAAACATGTGTGAAAACGTCTCCATGGGGTGAGAAATCGATTTCAGTCATTTTGGGGGTGAACTATCCATAGTTCCAGTTGATTCTCTCTCTACCCACACACGCACGTACACACACACACATGCACACGCACGCACGTGGCCGTGCACGCACACAAATTACTTCCCTGTAATTATCTCTCTATTCTTCCCCCTCTTCCACTTGAGTCCCCCTGTTGCCCTTGTTCTCCCGCTGTCCCGCTCCCTTTCCATCCCAGCCTCCCCGCCATTTCCTCTCCTTCCCTCCGCAGAATCCCCCTGCAACGAGGTATCTGTTTGTATTATAATTGGTTCCCAAGCACCCATTCCAAAACCATCAGTGAGGCAGCATCTCGCCTTTGAAGACAGGCCTCTGCGAAGTAAGATAAGTAGGAAGCATTACCGCTGTTGTGCAAACATGATTAATGGCGCGCTTAGACCCGTTTCTAAATATTGGGAGGTGGGGAACGCACCTAGGGCTGCTCGGAGCGCTGTTTGAGATGATGAATAGAGCGATTGGAGAGCAGGGGAGACGCGGGTGCCACCGAATGGACAATTAGGGGCAAAGAGGAAAGACGAGACAAAACAGGACAGGAGGGGAGGTTGAGTAAATTGCGGTTACTGTGTAGCTCTGGACAGACAGGGGCGTATAGAGGAGGAGAAGGGGTGATTGCAGTATAGACAGAGAACGGTGTGGCTCAGGAGGTAGAGCAGGTCGTCCAATGATCCGTGGGTCGGCGATTCGAATCCCGGCTCCTCCTCCTGTCCACATGCCAAAGTGTCCTTGGGCAAGACACTGAACCCCACCTTGCCTCCAGTGGCTGCCACCATTGGTGATGTGTGAATGTGGGAGGTGAGGACGCTGGCGTTGACTGTTCGCCGCTTCACCTCCCAATGTATGAATGAATGAATGAATGGACCATTGTAAAGCGCTTTGAGCGCACATATAGTGCATAGAAAAGTGCTATAAAAATGCAATCAATTATTATTATTATTGAGACACGTACAACAAAAGAGGTGCTGCCTCACCCACACAAGCCCAGGACGGGGCCCCGTTCCGGGGATACATACTGTACGGGCTACGGAACTCGTATATATAGAATGTAAAGACAATGGAAAGCATAGGAAGGAAAATTGACTATGATTGACCACAAGAAATGAGATAACAACTCAAGTGTTGCATTGCTCATTGCACGCAGTACCACGGTGTCACACCCAAAGATTTTCCCGGAGAACGCACAGTCGCACACGCATTGTTATTCGATGCATGTGCGTGTGCGCGTGCTCACCCCGACATATCACCTAAAAACAACCCTTAAGTTCACACCTTAACAAAGTTTACAAAGGCTGCCGACAGGAATGAGCCTGGATCCATACCAATGGTCCTGTAGTGTATGGTGTTAACTTGTTAAGCGACATGCGTGTGACATCTTTAAACAATGTATTTACAAATAAATATGGAATATAAATAGGAATTAAATAAAGGTGTAAACAGAGCTGTGTTACATTATCTATAAAAAGCATGTTCTGTCAGAGATAGTTATACAATATACATCCATATAGGAGACATTAGCTTATACTTATATGTATATGTTTTTGCATTATCTTATTTTGTTTAGTTTTAATTTGTTATAAAGTGAATTTGAAAGTGCTATTTTAGTTTTTAATGTCTGTATGTTTAATTTGTTTTAACTACAGTTTATTTTAACTACAGTTTCACTGCCCTGTTTTTATTTCTTATTTCAGTCAGTAGTAGTAGGCCTATACTACTAAAATGTTTTCTTCTTCACATAAATATGTTCTTTCGTTATATCATTAGTTTTAGTACCCGGACTATATATAAAAGCCTTGGCATAATCATGTGGTTATGCTATATTTGGATTTTATCCTCAGTGAGAAATGACAGTTTCCATTAACTGGATCAGTTAATGATATTGTACTTTACATTATAAGCACGTTGGGAGGCAATTATCAGCATGCAACGTTTGGCACACAACAAAGTCCAAATTAGGCTTGGGGTTTACACAAGCGTATCAAAGGCTGTCTGTGGGTTTATTAATGCTGAATGTCGCAGGTGAACCGGGGCATTGCTGCTAATTAATTAGTTTATTGGGGTTGCTGGTGAATTAAGTGTCATTCCACTGTGTTACCTGACCTCCGCTACACCCGTCTACCTGAGAGTGCAGCATGAAAATGCATAATCCATAAATAGTAGAGTGGAGGCAAGAAAAAACTATTTTTTTCTCGTAAAATAACGCCCTATACTTGATCATACTATACAGTGTGTCACAAAAAATAATCAAAAGTAGCATATCTGTGATTTCAAGACGTGGCACAAAGTTATGTTTTTTGAGCTTGTCAATCTGCTATTTTGCCCTTTAGTTTAGAGGGTATAAGATACCATTTGACCACCATATGTACAGTATATTATACGTGAAAGAAAAGTTTTAAAATATTTGTGTTGACCCAACAAAACCCCAGAATTATTATTTACCTCTGCTGCCATTAACGATGTGCATTTTTGTAAATAATCGCTATGGGGTACACACAAACAGACAAAGCTGGGCATACTGTATGAGCCCCCCATCCCCACCCCCCCCTGTTGTTGTGTGCTTTGTGTCGGCTTTCACCTTTTAAACATCCAGCTGGGCTTATAGCTGTTAGGTCTGACATTGCCAAGCATCTCCATATGAAAACAATTGGCCCGTGTTCGGGTGGGGGGATATTTCCTACGGGCTGGACCGGCACCTGTCAGCAGGCAGGTGTACACATAGACAGGCACACAAATGCATTTACTATATGGTGAAAGAAATGCAAATGCCACTCCTTTCCATGTCATGCCGGAAGGCAGCATTCAGGAGAATTGCTATTCTCCCCCGAAGTCCCCTGAACTTGAACGCAGCATTTTGCGTTGAACTCATTTGTTTTGAAATCCATGTCGTTACACTGCATCTGCAGTAGATAAAGACTGCTGAGTTGCGCCACCGAAAATAGCTGATCTACAAGCTCACAACAGTGTTGTGCTGCAACGCGTTGAGAGCATGTAGATCTGTTATTTTTGTCCAAAAGTGCCCTCTTACGGGATTTCAGCCCCTGCCTCTCTAACACTCTCTGCACATCCCTGCCTGTCAGCAGGGAGTGTTGACACTCCCTGCTGCCCGGGCGAGTACTAGTTGCAGTAGTGGTATTTACCTTCCATACTGGGTGAGTATGAGTATGTATTCCCGTTACAAGTACTAGTTGCAGTAGTGGTATTTACCTTCCATACTGGGTGAGTATGAGTATGTATTCCCGTTACAAGTACTAGTTGCAGTAGTGGTATTTACCTTCCATACTGGGCGAGTACATAGTTGCAGTAGTGGTATTTACCTTCCATACTGGGCGAGTACTAGTTGCAGTAGTGGTATTTACCTTCCATACTGGGAGAGTACTAGTTGCAGTAGTGGTATTTACCTTCCATACTGGGAGAGTACTAGTTGCAGTAGTGGTATTTACCTTCCATACTGGGAGAGTACTAGTTGCAGTAGTGGTATTTACCTTCCATACTGGGAGAGTACTAGTTGCAGTAGTGGTATTTACCTTCTGTATGTCTGAAGTGAGCTGCAGGAGAGAAGGGGAGGCTGTGGCTCTGAGGGTCTCGGTCCCTCTCACAGGAGAATTCAGACTGACGTAGGCCACGGCACTGCTCTGCAGAACAACGCTGTTATCCTGGGAAACACGCACACACACACATGGACACACGCACGCCACACGCACACACACGCATGCACACACGCACGCCACACGCACACACATGTCACAGATCATTATATGGCTTTTGTTGAACAACACTCGATTCTTATTTGTCAATCACTGGATTCTGTCTGTTATTTATCGATAACAGACTGCTGCGCTCAATAACAGACACTTTGTGTCGGTTTTCTTTCCATTTTTTTCCAATGATGACAATGTTTGTGTTGGAAGTTTGGAAATAAAGTTACTATTAAACTGGTTTTGTATATGCATCGTCTATGCGACAACGATTCCCACCTGTGGGCCGGGGGCGGGGCCCACTGCAGCGCTGAGAGGATTATTGTGGGTGGGCCCCCAAATAATTACCAAAAACATTTTATTCACAGCATTAACCGTGGATAATGAGGGAGCCATTCGCTGCGTGTTCAAAACAATACATAAAAATGCGTGTAAAACCATCCATCTGTTCAATAGCCTAGTTAGAGCCCATTGAAAATGTAATTGTGGTCGCGTCAGGAGTGGAACGATACAGGTAGGGAGATATGAGTGTTCTAGAAAATTCTCTAAGATGAGAGTACGTAGACGGGAGGGGAGTTGTACATTCTCTAACATTTGGACAAGAAAATGTCGAAAAAAGTTTTCCTTGGAAGTGAATGAGTTAAAATAGACGTGGCGGCTTCGACTCCTAATGCATAGAAGGAAGCATGAGGTCAGTCCGCTGCTCTCCCCAGGTCGGCAGAGGAAGCGCAGCGCCCAGGATGTCATTACATAATTAACACTGGTGAAAAGAATGGGTTGCAAAATCGTGGGATAAAAATGTAAGTTAAAACATGGCCCTCACCTCTCCCCATTCGTAGGATCCGATGTTCCCGAAGGCCGAACCCCCCCAAGAGCAGAACACGGTGGTACGATCCGGCGCCCAGCCTCGCTTGGTCTGCTCCGTCGCCGTGGCGATTAGCTGAGTCATGATGGCCGACGCTGCACCTCCGCGGTCGCTGTCATGGCGGCTACCGACCAACACGTAGCGATCTGGAAGAGGGAAAGGAGAGGTTGAGGGAGGATTCATTGCAGTGGTTTTCAACCCGTTTTGTATCAACGGGTCACTATATGTTATTAAGCCACGGGCCACCATTTTGATGAGATTTAGCCTCTAAGACACAAAACTAAAGAATATTTTGTTATCGTTGGATAAGATTTTTGAGAGTGCGGATTTTACTCTCTTTCTATAGGTGATAAGATGGTAAATGGTGCATTTATATAGCGCCTTTATCCAAGGCGCTTTACATAGATTGTTCATTACAATCACCCACTCACACACACACTCATACACCGATTGCGGCGGAAGCCATGCAAGGTAACGACCAGCACATCGGGAGCAATTTGGGGTTCAGTGTCTTGCCCAAGGACACTTCGACATGTAGACAGGAGGAGCCGGGATTCGAACCGCCGACCCATGGATCATTGGACGACCTGCTCTACCTCTTCACCACTTCATAGAATGGTATAGGCCCTGTGATGAGGAAGGCGTGAACCTGCCTGGATTCTAGATGATGGGGGTGGTGACAGGTGGACATATGGACAGGCAGACCGATGGCATGCAAAACGTCCTCCTTGCTGAACTCATATAGGACAGTAGAGATCTTTAACATATTCAAGTACTCAAATGTTTTTTTTTTTTCCACCATCGCTAATCTGCCTATTTTTTCTACTCCGCAGCTCCACAGCCGTCAACCACACGCTTTCACAAAAACGCTCGTGAATGTGTGTGTTCGTTCCTGACAGTGTGGGCTGTGTGTGTGTGTGTGGGGGAAGGGGGGAGATTGGGGGGGTGGGGGATGAGAGCGGAGCAGACATATGATCAAATGCCAACGAGCAGTTAAGGCTCTCTCAGCTCCTCCTGGAAGATTTGTAGCTCATATTATCTGCTTTAGTGGCCCATTATGGCTGCCTAATATCGCACTGTAAATCAGCGCGGTAATTTTCCACCCAGCGTTTGGACAGGACAGGTAGAGCCACGCATCCCCCAACACAGTAATGTTGGCCAAGGAGAGGAGGACGGGAGAGGGACAGGGGGAAGGGAAGGGAGAGGGGAGGATGGGAGAAGGGAGAAGGGAAGGGAGAGGGGAGGATGAGAGGGGAGACAGGGAGCACGGGAGGGGAGGATGGGAGAGGGGAAGGGAAGGGAGAGGGGAGGATGACAGGGGAGACAGGGGGAAGGGAAGGGAAGAGAGAGGAGAGGGGAGGATGAGAGGGGAGACAGGGGGAAGGGGAGGGAAGGGAGAGGGGAGAAGGGGAAGGGAAGGGAAGGGAGAGGAGAGGGGAGGATGAGAGGGGAGACAGGGGGAAGGGGAGGGAAGGGAGAGGGGAGAAGGGGAAGGGAAGGGAGAGGGGAGAAGGGGAAGGGAAGGGAGAGGGGAATCGAGGACAAGATAAAGGAACATCCTCTGCAGAGAGAGACAATTAAAAGAGGACGGGCGGAGGAGGATCTGGGCAGCAGTTAAAACATTAAAGGCACATAATACGTTTCAAAGCAACCAGACGTGAGTGGTGCGTGCGTGCGAGAGAGAGAGATATTGAAGATCACATAGAAGAGACGCAATGGGGTAGAGAAAGCAGTGGTGGAAAAAGTACTCAAACCATAATTATGGCCTCTCTGACGTCGACAAAAATAACTGTGATTATGTCAAATAATTGTGATTCGACGATTATGTAATAATTGTGTCAGCGTCAGCTGCACTCACAGCATGTGCATAGTACCCTGCTGTTCCTCACCCCCACCCGTATCGCTCATGGATGCAAATGCAACCTAATAATAACAAATGGCAAGGTTCATCAGTTCCCTAGTTTAGAGCACTGACATGACTTATTGCATTTTCTTGAGGAAATACATATAATGTATATATACACCCTCCGCCGGATGTGTTTTTTATTTTTTCATTTTTGTTGCTCCTGTCAAGGCGAACACATGTATTTTGTCTCCCGTGCTGCATGGCTGGTACTGTGCAGTGCTGGAACAAAGAGAGATGATGACATGTGGCAAGATGCATTTTCAGGACAAGATTTGAACGTTCATTCTTTACCTGGATTGTTCTTTCCTCTCAGGTATCCGACGACATTGTAGATTTTCTTGTAGGCTGACTTGTTCCCAACACTCAGCGTGATCTTCTTGCGTTCTAGTGGGGGGGGGTCAACAAATCAAGACATGAGGTTGTGCTTAAACAAAAAAAAAGAAGGAAAAAACAGCAACAAAAAACTAAACAAAAAACAAGAAGACAACCTGCTAACAGTACTCTATAGAGCACATGCTCGTGTACAATGTTGACATTTTGGCCATAAGTCCCACATACGACCTACGTGGCCGGTTAAGACTGAGGTTAGGGTTAGTGACCTACGTGGCCGGTTAAGACTGAGGTTAGGGTTAGTGACCTACGTGGCCGGTTAAGACTGAGGTTAGGGTTAGTGACCTACGTGGCCGGTTAAGACTGAGGTTAGGGTTAGTGACCTACGTGGCCGGTTAAGACTGAGGTTAGGGTTAGTGACCTACGTGGCCGGTTAAGACTGAGGTTTGCGTTAGGATTTGGGATAGTGTTAGTAATCGGTCAGATTAACGGGAGGTCGGAACAATGACATGTGACCCATCATCTCAACACTTTTAACAACTGTAACAAACCCTGTAACATTTTGCACACACACACACACACAAACGGCAAGGTGGAGGTCATCACTAGCCTGATTAGTGATTATCAGACCTTAGCATTAGGGATGCTCCGATCACGTTTTTGGGGGCCGATCCCGATAGATCGGCCGATTTCCGATCCCGATCTTTTTTAATATATATATATTTATTTATTTTTTATTTGGCAAAACCTGGCAACCCGCACCCCTCGGTCATTTTCCGCTAACCTGAGCGGGGCTCCCTAGCCTGCTGGAGGGGCTCCCATCATCCCATGCACCCTCGAGAGAAGAAAAAGGAAAAGAAATGCAGCCTTGAGCCTACTGTTGTGGTCTTGTGGAGCTGCTTGATCACCTCCTCCTCCTCCTTTCCCCAAATTGCCAAACCCAATAAATCCAAAAGTAGTGTGAATACTTCCACAGCCTAATTACTAAAGGATAAACTATCAGTCCTCTCCGAAATCTGTCAATCTGTCAACTCAGCACGTGTTGTCAACGCATTGTAAACAGAAGCATAAGCCGTGTGTGTGTCACACCAAAAGTGGTGACCTATAGAATCCTGTACATTAGACTCATCACGCGATCCTCACTCCTACACAGCTGTCATTAATTAATGGTCTTGATTGCCTTGCCTATGCGTTCAAGTTATACAGGGTGAAAACCGTGAAATGCACAGGCTTATCTTACAGGCTGGCTGCAACTGCAGGCAACAAGCACATTTCCAAGAAAGTTGCAGGGCACACTACTTGTCTAACAATTTGGATTATAGTTTTCTCACTTTGCTGCTGGTCAATGAGAAAAAAGATAATGACTGGACCCCTCGCTGGGGTGAAGACGTGCGTGCTCTCTTGCTCTGTCTCTTTTCTCTCTCTCTCCCTGGGGTGTGTGTGGGTGAGATTAGTTGCGCTTCCTTCGACAGCGCTATACTTCTCCAGCAGCGGTGCAGAACCGAGAGTGATATATACTTCTCCATCAAGCGGTGCAGAACAGAGAAGGTGACACATTATTTTGGATGTAAACTGCGCAACTTTTAGCTTTTTTGATCGGTTTTGCGGATCGATCGGAGCATCCCTACTTAGCATGCAGTCCACTCAGAGAGTGTGCAGGGTCTTTGGGCTGGATCCAGGCTAGGTCATCACATGATTTGAAGGAATGAATTTCCAAGTGGGAATGATTGAAGCGGTGTGCGTGTGCCCGCCCACCCGCACGCCAATGTGCATCGAGTGCTTGTGCGTGCGTGTACATGTCCTTAGCCAATTAGTGAACAAAGAATCAAAACATGGTGAAGAATAGAAGAGAAGCACATGAAAGAGCAGCTAAGGCAGTCAGATCTCTTTCAGAGCCTATGCGTCATAGACCAGCTTTTCATTAGGTTTTTATTCAAAAGTATAGAGCTCCTTCTGAGAGGATCGACATCGTTCTTCAAGGTTGAGCAGTGTAAAAAAACAAACCAAAGCAAAAATAAATAAAAGACATGCATACATACATACATACATTTAATTCAGTGTTTTTTCAACCCTTTTTATAGCAAGGTCCATTATGTATTGGCCATTTGAGCCACGGACCACAATTTGATGAGAATTTGCCTCGCAGACCAAAAACTAAATAACATTTTGTTTCTGGGGAGGTCCCTGGAACATTTTTTTTTCAGATGGGGGTCGGCAGCCAAATATACAGTACATATATTTTTGGGGTCCTTGACATGAAATATTGAGCACCACTGATATAGAAACATAACTGTTTTTCAGAAAACTGTCATGATTTAGCAGACTTTTTTTTTATTTCAATGTCAGGGTCGCAATGCTATGGTCGCAAAACAAATGAACTAGTGATGGGCAAATGCATACATCTTCCATTATCTGCAGCTCCTTGTCTTCACCACTGCCATCCCTCCATGTGTCACCTTGACACGGCTGCACGTCCATGTGCCACCGACAACTTTCAATGCAAAAGACCTTATTTATTTTTTGTCACTGACACATTAAATCAGGCTCGTGTACGTGTATATATACTGTCACACTCTTAAGAGCGGATATTGAAAAATACCGATCATTAGTTATGATAAACGGGCTGCAAGCTTGCAATACATCACCGTGATTGCACTTGTCTTTATGAAAGTCAACGCGTAAAATATATAAATCATGCATGTGGCACTGCAGGTTTACCGTCGCTCCGGTCCTCCTTGTCCACCCCCACATAACAACGCCTGTTGAGGCGGAGAATTAACGCCTCAGGTGTCACACTATAGACAGTGTGGAGGAGAGAAAGATATGCTCCTTTAATGAGACAATGCAAGCTATAGGGCTGTCACAATTATTACATAATCGACTAATCACAACAATTTGAGATGATAGCACTTATTTTTGCATAAACGTAAAAAAAAAAAAAGCCGTTTTCACTGCAGGCCTGCCTTACCTGTCTGTCTCTGTCTCTCACTACAAGCTATGCCCTGTCTCCTTTTCACTGCAGGACTGCCTGTCTGTCTCTCACTACAAGCTATGCCCTGTCTCCTTTTCACTGCAGGACTGCCTGTCTGTCTCTCACTACAAGCTATGCCCTGTCTCCTTTTCACTGTAGCACTGCCTGTCTGTCTCTCACTACAAGCTATGCCCTGTCTCCTTTTCACTGCAGGACTGCCTGTCTGTCTCTCACTACAAGCTATGCCCTGTCTCCTTTTCACTGCAGGACTGCCTGTCTGTCTCTCACTACAAGCTATGCCCTGTCTCCTTTTCACTGCAGGACTGCCTGTCTGTCTCTCACTACAAGCTATGCCCTGTCTCCTTTTCACTGTAGGACTGCCTGTCTGTCTCTCACGACAACCTATATGCCCAGTCTTGTTTTTCACTAGGTGTGACCATAGAGTAATACAAGGATAGAGACCGAACCGGAGCGATAGCCCCGTCCCACCGCTATTAATTTCAGTGGAAGTTGCTCAGTGGCGTTTTGAGGCACCCGGAAGAACGCTCTGCTTCCGCATTTGACCACCAAATGTTGGTGGTCAAATGCGGAAGTGCAACCGAGCGCTCAATGTTAAAGCCCAGCATGGATCCACGGGTCCGCCTGCAGTTCACGCTCCAACCACTAGGGCCGAGTGCTTCAACGCTGGAGAGCCTCCCTGGGGGCTTTGGGTCTGACGGTCTCGCTTCCTGCCTGCGTGACGTGTGCTCTTGTCTAGCTGCCTTCCTGTACGCTCTGCAGGAGAGACGGCTGGATTTCTGAGTGGAAATGCAGACGATGGCGTCAGTGGAGATGTGACGCGCCGGGGACGCAAACCGTATGTGACAGAGGTCCCCCGTGCCTACAAGCGCACTGTCGCGGCATTGACAGCCCACTTTTCTAGCTCTGTTCCCCTGCCTCCTTAATGTTCGCCCTCCCACACCCGTTTAATATATTATACAAAATTCACTGGTCTCTCTCTCTCATAGGTGCCCCATAACCCATTTATCACTTTTGACAACGGCACAAATGACTTTGGCTAAAGAGCGGGGATGGAACATGGCCTGGTAGTGAATTCTATATCTGCAACACAGAGAGAGAGAGAGAGAGAGAGAGAGAGAGAGAGAGAGCGAGAGAGAGGCACAGAGAGAGAGAGAGAGAGAGAGAGAGAGAGAGAGAGAGAGAGAGAGAGAGAGAGTTGAGAGATTCTTCATGTTGTAATTCAACCTCGTGATGAATAGGTTTACAGATACAGCTGCTTTTACAGGTGAGAGGTGACTTGGAGTTAAGTTTGGAGAGCTGGTGTAAATATTGAAGCCGTGTCCCCAATTTCTACAGCAGACAAATGTATTGTGAGAGCAGGCACTGCCCTTAACGTGCCTTTCTTTAACCTTCCTTTGCAGTAGCTTTTTGAAATGACTAGGCCTATAGGGAATGCCTGCGCAATATAGAAGTATAGAGTGTATTTTCACTCGCTAGTTGGACTCTCATCATTTAAATCTACTTTCTCTGAGTTTGCCTGTAGCCTATAACGCCGGGGCTCCACCGGGCGCGTCAGCGTAGCGTCTCCGTCACCGTCAGGGAATGTTCCCTTTTTAATCAATGAAGGGTGGCTCCACTGCCTATACGATGCCTTGAGTGACTGCTTTAAAATTGCCCCGGTTCATTTTTTGACGCACGCACGCACGCACCTCAAAAGTGCCATTACTAAAGTAATGTCTCATCACTTAGTTTTCTGATCATTCTGCCCATTCTGGGCGGGAACCACTTTTGGTGAACCACCTAAAAAAAAGCCATTATTAAAGTAATGTCCCTCCACTTAGTTTTCTGAGCTTAACTGCTGGACCATAGGGTTTTAATCTATTGTTGGTAGGAGACCATGTGACAATCCTTATAATGGGTCAAAATAAAACGTGTATAGGCTACATTTTGCATATTGGCTAGTTTGCTATGCAGCTACAGTACTTAACAGCTACTCTGGGAGATGTTGTTTTTTTAAGGCAGCAGCTACAAGCTGGGTGTTAACAAAGGCTTGGATGTTCAAAGCATGCTTTCTACTGTTTACAGCCTGACAATGCTGTCTGAAATGCTTCTCTTAGAACTGCAATGATCAGCAACCACTTACTGTACCCTGTTGTTGGTTCAATGTTGTTGTTGCTGGGTTTTTTTTTTATATCAGATGCACTTAATTTGAACTTGCACTTTGTACAGTATGTCATTCTGGATAAGAACATCTGCTAAAAGCTTCAAATTGTAAATTGAAATGCCACATAAGGCTATTCTCAAATGAATAAGTTATTCTCAGAACTCAGAAATTCTGATGCCAGGAAACGACGCACTGGGTTTGTAAATGGTAAATGCTAAATGGTGCATTTATATAGCGCCTTTATCCAAGGCACTTTACATAGAGCATAGTGCATTACATTCACCCATTCACACACGCATTCATACACCGATGGCAGCCAAAACCATGCAAGGCACCAACCTGCACATCGGGAGCAATTAGGGGTTCAGTGTCATGCTCAAGGACACTTCCACAGTAACTCTGGGGGAGCCCGGGTTCGAACTGGCAACCTTGCGGTTACCATCCAGGCACTCTACCCCTGAGCCACCGCCACATCAGTTAGCATTCAGTTGTTGAAGTTTGTGTATAATCATCTTCCAGTTTTGTGGTTTGTGGATGAACTGCAGCAAGGCAATTTATGCAATGCATAGATTAACCACTGTGAAATGTATGCATTGAATAAGCAATATCGTACAGTATATAGTATATATGTATTCTACGTGTATGCCTTTGATTCCCCCCTGGACAAATTAACACCAATTCTATTTGAACACTGTGACTGGTTTCCATGGCGCTATAGACTCGTATATGCATTAAAATGCATCCTTTCTTCTATTTGACATTGATAAGTCACTTAGAAACTCCCATGGGTAGGATGGCAGAGGCACTGGATTCTTCCTTTGAACGCATACAGTACGGCTCCTTGGAAAGGGCAATAGGATACAGGCAACATTATATGCATTATAATGAGGCTTTTATTCCATATTTCATTTTTTACCATATGCATGATCATGAAACATTTCAGGGAATGGGTTTTGATGGCTGTTATATCTGCCATAAACCAGTTCCACGGGACAAGAACCTCAAACGCGCGGCTCGACTCAAATCGTATTTCAACCGCAGAGACGGCATCAACAGCTTTGAAGGACCACATGTTGCAATGAAATATGAATCGTATCACGCAATAAACAAAACTCGTTTTATCACCTATGGACCCATACATCTAAACCATAACTGCCACCTAATGAAAAGAACTGATATATAATCATGCAGTCTAAATTCAGATGCTTCTCTGCAGCGGCACTCCGCAGGGTATTAAATGCAGAGTTGAGGAGAAAAAGCAATAAGCGAATGTGGGAACCTGCACACGGCAATCAATAGTGGTGTAATTAAGGGCCTCGGAGTCCTTTCTATAAAGCCATTTCACATTGTTCTGCTCTGCTCTGCTCTCTCCTGCGATGTAATTGCCACGGAAATTTGTTACACTTTTGGCATTTGTTCAGAGTGAGAGAGATTGGGTGGGGTGGGGGGATTGATGGTACGCAGAGAGATATTAAGAAAGGAGAATGAGAAAGAATGCAGACCTTTAGTACATTCATTGGGTACAGGATCGGCATTGTTGAAATCGCAAAATTTTAGATTTTTTTTTCAAATTTACATTGGTTGTTCAGTTTGACCCTTGCAGAGAAACAGCAAGTTGAGAAAACAGGCTTGAAAGGTTCACTTCTGTGGTCTCTAACAGTACACCTAGCTACATGTGTAAGCAGTTATTTCATATTTACATGACGATTTCAGCTCTGACACTTATTTCAGACATGCTCAAGATGAAAACAAACAAAAATATAAACCAGTATTACTTCTTAAACTGTTAGGCTTATGTTATAAACCCTGATCTGATTTTCTTGGTAAACTGAAATGATAGAAAGCATTGGTAGTGGACGGCCCATTGCTAACTCACTTCTGGGTTTCACGACTAGCACTAATCTCTCAAGAAGACAGATTCTGCAAATAGCCAAATCTGTAAGCACCACTGTGCTAAACACGTAGTGTTGTTGTTAGTCGGAATAAACACAGACGCACCCAGGAGGAAGTGGACTAAGAAAGGGGAGGCCGGGGGCCAAACACAGTTCCTGTTTCTACACATAAAAGAAAGGGGCACGGGTTCCCAGATCACAAGACTACAAACCTAGCAGGTATTGGCCTATCATCACCCTGGGCAAGACCTACGCTGTCGAGACTATCATTTGTTTGGGCGGAAGTTGCGGGATTTTAGCGGAAGTATCGCCCAAGGAAATGACGTTGATGCTTTACAAATCAGTTTACATTCTCCGCGAATGAAACAAGTGTTGTGATTGGTCGGGAAAATATCGTATCCGGGAGAAATACATCTGACGGATGTTCCGGAGGATACATCCGCCGATATCTTCTCTGCCTTACGTTGTGACCAGGCTTTTCTTTTCGCAGATAACTAATCCTGGCACCAAGGCTAGCCTATCATGCACTTAACACAGCACGCCGAGTGTGGTAGTGTGCAGTTCAGGGCGGTGGCCCGGTGCATCCAATAGACCATCCACAGATGGCATGGTGTGGCCCGGTGCATCGAATCGAACAGAACATTCAGAGCAGCAGAGATGGAGCCTGACACGATGTGTTCAATGCATTAGTCACTCTCAAGCAGCCGCAGAGATGTGGACACCCACAGATAGACGCATGAGGCGCGTGCGTCACACACACACACACACACACACACACACACACACACACACACACAAGTAAATGCATGAGCATAAATTCAGGGATGCAGCAGATGGTGAGAGAAGTGACACAGATAACAAGGTACTGCAGATGGAGTGATGGTCACACAGAACAGTACCGTACGGTCAGACAGTCACGGACAATCAATCAAATACAAATGGACACCACAGAACCCACAGAATGGAAACACACACACGTTGGGTTAGATTTTATATGATTTGTTTGATATGATATATATAAAGATTATATGATTATTATGTCAATGTCTCTTGAAACGTTTTCATTTAGTTTGTCACATTTTAGTCACCTGGAATGTTTTAGTGTTTAGTCTAGTTTTAGTCGACTGAATATCATAAGATTTTAGTCGACTAAATCTACAGGTGATTTAGTCTCAAATTTTATTTTGGCGGGCCTTGATGCCGTCGTAATGACTTTTTACACTTGCTGAAAATAGCCGATCTACAAGCTTACAACGCGTTGTAGTGCGGCGCGTTGTGAGCTTGTAGATGGGCTATTTCCAGCATACCAAGTGTAAAATTACTTATACTGGATCTCTTGTCCACTAGTCCCTTCCTAACATTTTAGTCTAGTTTTTATTTGGTGACGAAATTGTCAGTATATTTAGTTTTAGTC